>NC_132914.1:26088949-26768449 GCF_047675955.1 Chlorocebus sabaeus
ACAAGATTAAAGAAAAGACAGAAGAGGCACTCAGTGATGTATTTAGTTTGTTTAGGAAAGGCAGAGGTTTAATCACATACTTGCATTTTCCCTCTTCAAAACTTTTTCCCTTGAGGAAGAGCCATGCACTGTTTTACTGTTTACTAGGTGATAGTGAATTCTGTATTATGCATAGTGTAACTCTATGTTAGACAGTTACATAAATTAACCAATGTAATATTATCAACAACTCTGAAAGTTTCATTTTGTTGCCTCGATTTTAAAAGTGAAGACCAACTGTCTAGAAAATAAGCCGATTTCCCAAGACCATTTAGCTAGAAAACAGAGAAACTGAAATTTGAATACAGATCGTGTGGATGCAAAGCCCACGCTCCACCAAAGGAAGCTTATCTGTGGACTCCCCCTACCCTTACCCACACATATACTATAGCCCTCCATCCAGAGATCATCTTACTTTTTCTCTTGATTAAAAAAATAATAATAATTCTAGGGCAGGGTGGCTGAAGCCCGTAATCCCAGCATTTTGGAAGGCCGAGGTGGGAGGATCACTTGAGGTCAGGAGTTCGTGACCAGCCTGGCCAACATAGTGAAACCCCGTCTCTACTAAAAATACAAAAATTAGCAGGGCACGGTGGTATGCGCCTATAATCCCAGCTACTTGGGAGGCTGAGGCAGGAGAATCACTTGAACCCAGAAGGCAGTGAGCTGAAATTGTGCCACTGCACTCCAGTCTAGGTGACAGAGTGAGACTCCATCTCAAAAAACAATTAATAATAATAATTCTAAATTTTAGGCTTAAAAAGTCCTGAAGAAGAGAGCTCTAAGATTTGACTTCTGAAAGGTAAGTTCCAATGTTACCAATGTTACCAATATTCGCTCTGTTAAATTTTTATGAGAATCTAAACCACTTTTTAAAATGTAGTAATAGTCTTTGAGCAAAATTGGAAAATACACATACATATATAATTTAGGATACATTGAAATCTGGCTTCAGCCTCCCAATTCAGACAACATTTACTATTTGGTTTCAGTTTCGGACTTGACCTTGACTTTTGAAAGGCAGAATAGTTGAATGCCTATTCTATAATATAATGTCAGTAACACAAAGTTTGTTATTCTGATCAATATTAATATCTGAATATTCACTTTTAAATATAAGTGATTAAAATATTATATATATTACATCATATGAATACATAAGATTTCTGTTATATTGCTTATAATGTAAGTATTCCAGATAGTACTTTGAGTAAAAATTCATTTGTGTGCTTTGTTCAAGTTTTGACAGTTGAAGTATAAATGCATTTCTACTATTCTGAGAGTAAGATGCTATAATAATTAATGATTATAAAGTTACTAATTTTATCTACCAAAAAAGTCCCTCAATTATTAACAGCTTTCAAATAGTTAAGTAGGAGAATAGGATTGACAGTTACTATGAAAATGGATTTATCGTCCCTTATCTGAATTCCCTGGGACTATATATCTTTTGAACTGCAGAACTATTCAGATTTTAGGAAGATAGTAGATTGCATGCACTGTGTTTATCAACCTTCCCAGGGGTCGGGGGTTTAGCAAACAAGTTGATGTAGGGCATTACTATATGGGAAAATGTGTGACCATTCCCGTGAAGCCTCACATCAGATCACACAGATTCTGTGGCCAAATGAGGTATGAAAATGTTTCCATTTCTCAGAGCTTTGGATGTTTAAATTGGACATAAAGGATCATGGATATTTTAAGGGAGGTATTCCTAGATAACTTTGAGAAAAATAACAAAATTATTTATAAACAAATGTTTGTAAGCATAAAAATAATAACATAAGACAGAAAAACAGAGATACTGTTAAAATTACACCACAATGCCAATCTTAAGAGTTGTTTTGTGAAGTGAAATTTTCAACATTAAACAAAAATAAACTTTTAGGATTGCATTTAATTGTAGTCATTTAATTCCACATTTTTCAGGAAAAAAAAAAGTCCCTATTTGGGATTACTTTAAGCCTTGCAGAATGAATTAAAATAATTCAGTGTTACCATCTACAAATTTCACAAAAATGAAAAGTTCCAAAATTATGTATAATAACACTCAAAGATAAAGCATATGATAGCCAAAGAAAAACTAAAAAGAAAAAAAAAGATAAGGCACATGATGGAAAGAAGAGAATCTTAGAGAAAGAGAAGTCACTCAAAACATACCTTGTACTCACTACTCAAACTCCAAAGTAGTAGCCTTTATAAGAGAGATTTAAGACACTTTCTTAGGGTTTTGAATCTGTGGATTCAAAAAATATTTTAAAAGCTTGATAAAATGATTGTTACAGATTGTTAACCATGTAAAGATAAAGGATATTTTAGACTTACCCAAGCTGTGAGTCCTAGGTATAAAATTTCTTCCAGAAAACATGTTACTGAAAATTATTTTCTGCTTTGCACAGAAAAGGTGAGTGTTGCTATGATATGTGCCACTTGAAAGGGGGTGTCTCTCCAATAATACAAATGCAGGCGCTAAAACCATCTTAGCCAACTTTGCTAAGAAATGATTGTTCCTGAACTGTTATGTCAAATTGAAAATTTGTCTAATTTTTAATAATATAATTGTAATCATAATACAGTTTTAAAGAATAATACTTCTGATTTATTTTTGTATCCCAGAGGTTGACTCTGTCATGGTGATAATAACATTCATCTTTGCTGAATATTGATTTTAACACAAGGCACAAAAATGTATATTTGGTACTATATATATGGCAATATATATTTATTATGTTTATTTTCTGTACAGAATCATGACGTGCTTACTGGCTAAACCATTCTTCTGCTCTCAGGTTGGTTATCTTTGCTGCCCAACTCAACTGTCTTAAATAGTCCAGCAGAAAATGTAATTTTCAGATTTGGGCTACAAAACTGTACAGTTACAGATTTTGACAGTATACTGCTGATGAAAATGAACTACTATTTATTGAACTCCTATTATGCGTCACACATTGATCAAGGTACCTTCAACAACAGTGAAAGAGTAGCTTTAATGTTATTTCAGTTTTACAGGTGAGTGAATTGAGACTCAGATTTAAATGTTGGCTTAGAACTCAAGCCTTTTTTTACTTCAATTTGAAGGTCATTTTCACTATATCAGTGTTTTTCAAAATTGAGTAAAGAGGGAGAGAGAGCTGTGAAGACTCTAAATATTGACTTAAATTGTTTTATTATATTATTTAAAATCACATACATACAAATATTAGGTGAAGGAAAACTCCTTAATTATTGTGGCTCTCATATGACAATAAAACCAAAGAAAATTAACAAATCAGAACCAAATTACAACGTACGTCTACAACATTAATGTGATGATTGATGTTGTTCTGCTGAAACTAAGCTGTCAATGTCGAATTAAATAGTAGAACAATGTGTTTGTGTTTTTGTCTACATGATTCCTTTGCTTTCTCACATGTGGAATCCTTTGACTCACTGCCACTGTCTTGGCGTTTGAAATTCTTTTTAATATTTATCATTTATTATCTTGTTCTGCCAACAATTTTAATAGTTTCCTGCAAAATACAGTACATGAGAATAGTTTTTTGGCCAGGCACGGAGCCTCACGCCTGTAATCCTAGCAGTTTGAGAGGCCTAGGTGGGTGGATTGCTGGAGCTCAGGAGTTCAAGACCAGCCTGGGGAACATGGGGAAACCTCATCTATACAAAAAAATACAAAAATTAGCCAGGTGTGGTGGCTCACACCTGTAGTCCCAGCTACTCAGGAGACTGCAGTGGAAGATCGTTTGAGCCCAGGCAGCAGAGGTTTCAGTGAGCTGAGATCGTGCCACTGCACTCCACCCTGGGTGACAGAGTGAGACCCCTGTCTCCAAATAAATAAATAAATAAATAAATTTATTAAAGAAAAAGATAATAGTTTTTTAAAGTTTTAAAATTGTAACTATGCTAGTGTTAATGAACTGCCATAAGAGGTACTGTATAAAACATAACATGTACTGTCCAGACTCCTGCTCTAGCATAGAGTTGTCCACTACAGCACATTTTCCCTTGAGTTCAACAAGCCTGTAAATCATGCTCAATGTAATGATTCCATTTTCCTACCACTTTCCTCTATTCAAATCGCTGGGAACCTTTGCTTGTGCAACAAAGCATGATGTCATTTGGCTTGCTATTAACCTGCTCATAAGCAGAAATGCAAATGAGGACACCAAAACCACGTGACACTACTCAGCTATAAGATAGTTATTCTGATGATTCACAGAGTGCTTATCTTAATTGTTTTAGATTAAAAACAGCAACAATAAAATGCACAAAATTAAAAAACAATTATTTTTGACTTCTATACTCCTGAGAAGACAAACATGGAAACAAATATAGGTTCTGTTAGATATTAGGAGGCATGCTGTAAACAAAACAAAATTTAAAAACTTACATTGTTGAATATGTCCAGGAAACCATTACCATATTAAAAACTTTGAGAAATTCCAGTTAACTTTGTTTTGCTCAGTTCAAACTACAATGTATTTTGGCGAATGCCAATGTAAACAATTCACTAGGTGCTAGAATCAATACACCTAGAGAGAACCACATAACTTCAAAGACAAATCATCTCAATCATATTGACTGGCAAATTGCTTTCAGCTCAGATTTTCTAAAATTTCTTTTTCTTTTTTTTCCATAGTTCAGTCTTCAAAGGTCTATAGAAATCTGATGTCTGTTTGTATGATATTAAGCACACATAGTAATATCTGTATTCAATTTAACTCTCATCTTAAAAAGAGGAATTTTATCTTTCAGTTTGAACATGCACAATGCCTAGTGCAGTGTCTTACATGTCGTAAACACTCATCAAATGTTTAATATTTGACTGATGATGCAATTTCTCCAGGCCCTAATTGTAATTCACAGGCATGATTTTTGTTGATAATAACCACATCCATAGAGACTGAAGCAAATGAACACAAATGACAAAGCCAGAGTACTGTTGGGAACCTCTAGCCTTGTTGTTGTTGAATAAATATGAATAAATATTCATGGTATATGCATGAATAAAATATATGGTAGGACATTTTTATTTATGAATAAAATAAACAGGATTGAAAAGAATATGGGATATATTTTTAGCTGGTGCCTTTCCCTTTTTACAGGACTGGATGGTTTGATGCTTCATGTTTCAAAAAGGTGTTTTCACCTCCTTTGAGATTTTTATGAATCCTTTTTAGTTGGGAAAAACTGCTGCCTCCTGTAGCACAAGGTCTGTAGAAACTGCTTGTGGATTTTGGCCCTGGGGATGTAGGCGTTATTGTGTATTTCTATAATTTTTCAAGGATATGTAACTTGCCTATAAAAATATGCCTGTGGGTTGAATCTTGGCAGTTAACATTTTAGTAAGAGAATATATTTAGTAATATCTGAATGTCTAAAAGAGTAACACATAGGTAAGCTATTTTTAAAAACTGGGTGGCAAAAACATTGGTTGTTATTGCCACTTTTTGAACGTGTTTGGCTATAACTAAATATCAACTTTAAGATTTATTTTTAAAAAAACATTTGAGAGGCAAGGATTTGGGTTAGCTCTACATTGGCTCCCCTCATGATGAAAAACAAATAACTCAAATCCTTCATTTGGAAAATTGGTGACACTGAGCTAGACTTTTTGAGGATCTGACCTCTTTGGATACTAGGTATTTCCATTGCCTCTGTAGTGTTGCCATAGGTCAATACATACTGACTTACGTTTCTGGGCTCAATTTTTGTTTGTTTATTTATTTGGTTTTGTTTTTGAGATGGAGTCTTGCTCTGTCGCCCAAGCTGGAGTGTAGTGGCACAATCTTGGTTCACTGCAGCCTCTGCCTCCCGAGTTCAAGCGATTCTCCAACCTCAGCCTCCCAAGTGGCTGGGACTACAGGTATGCACCACCACGCCCAGCTAATTTTTGTATTTTTAGTAGAAATGGGGTTTCACCATGTTGGCCAGGCTGGTCTCAAAGTCCTGACCTTGGGTGATCTTGGGCTCAAATTTTGATGGATAGTAATGATCTGGAATTCTCATTATAATCTCTCTTTTTCATTAATGCAGTTAGTTTAAAAAGTATGTATAGAGAATGTTTAGCATTCCTAGCCTTGTATTGAAAGTATACAGTGACAACACCTAAGAACTGGAGGGTATTGTCTTTGTCTAACAGGTGATTGTAACTTAGAAATGCAGATGAAACAGAAGTAATCAGCAGTGTAATAATGTAAGTCTTTTACTCAGAGATACCATGATTAGTAGCTTATGGAACAGACACAAGTTAATTAGCCTACAAATTTAAAAAACCAAAATGAATGAATAATAAACAGATTTGGAAGGTAGCTTAGTGGAGTGAAACCTCATGCTTTGAATCTAAGCGCTACTATTGATTGTTACCTAATCTTTTTTAGCTTTAATGCCTTCATTTGCAAAATAGAGATAATTATAGCTACCTTGCAAAGTTGTTGTAAAAATTGGACAAATACAATGTGTTTTATAAATGGGGACTGTGTAATGAATATTATTTTCATGACCAAATCTCCATTGGAGCTTCACAGCCATTAAGAATACTCAACAAGGGAAAAGTTGGGTTGTTTAGAACAGCCAGAAGGGTCTTGTCCTTGCAGAGGTGAGACCTGAGTGAGAGTAGATTATGGATAATTGATGAGAGCCAAAGGGAAAAGTAACTATTACCAGCCAAAGCTTGGTTTAGAAGAGGGCCTTTCTTTGATTTTACTTAGGAACTGAAGCTCCTAGATGCTAAAGTCACATGGCAGGATTATAAATCCAAAACCTGCATGTTCATACTCAATAGTGTGGCATATTCTTAATGCAAATTGTAAGTTGGATATAGTTATTATTACTGAAATTTATGTAGCTGAGGGGCGACCTATTGCAAGACTAAAGAAGGAAAATAATCAGACTGTATCCAAACTCATCTGTTATTGGCCATATTTTCATATTTTGAAAAATACACTAGTTTATCTTCCAATCACACAGCAAGTTGAGCATTAGACTTGGTATTTTCACAGACATTATCTCATTCCACCCTGACAGCAATGATGGAAAGTATGCGCACTATCCTCATTGTAAGTATGGGGAAAAGGCCTTAAAGAGCCTAGTAGAGCCAGCATCAGAGCCCGGGTTGTATTTGCCTGTAACTACACCATGTTACACAGCTCCTACAGATCACATATCACAGTGATTTTTTGCTGTTATTCATAAATTTCAAGTAGGTAACTGAGGGAGAGGGCACTGAGGGTGAGGGGATTGAAGTGTGGAGCGATACAGGTGCTCTTGCAGTGGAGATGTGGGTATATATGGCACGTAAACCATGAGATTGCAATGCGGAGTGGGTAGGGAGCAGATCACAGACCATCAGGCAACCAAACTCTAAGATAATTGTCCAAGGAGCATTAATTCACCAACCTTGGGGCTCCCAGTGAGACTCCAGAAATGCTGAAACCCTTTTTCCTGTTTTCCCTTTTACTTGCTAGATGTCTCAATTCTTTTTTAGCATAACTTGATGTCATGCCAATGTCTTTGATATGTGTGTCTGAGAAAGCAGCTACTGAAAATCGTCTTCTCCAGTAAGCCTTCCAGGACTGTAGGTAAGGGTGTCTGTCACTACTCCCAGCAGCCCTCGAGGGTGGACAGTAGTAACCTCCTGGGATTCACTCTCACCTGTCACTCTGGGTAGCTACTGGCCTTTCTTTTTCTTCACAGTAAACCCTTTCCTTGAATTCAATGTTAAGAACATTCTCTACTCCCCCTTTATAGTCCAGTGTTATCTGGTTATCTGCCTCACTTTGGAAATCAGAACCTCCTAATTAGGCGGGGCATGGTGGCTCACACCTGTAATCCCAGCACTTTGGGAAGAGGTGGGCCGATTACCTGAGGTCAGGAATTTGAGACAAGCCCGGCCAGCATGGTGAAACCTCATCTCTACTAAAAATACAAAAAAAAAAATTAGCTGGGGGTGGTGGCACGCACCTGTAGTCCCAGCTGCTTGGGAGGCTGAGGCAGGAAAATCGCTTGAACCTGGGAGGCAGAGGTTGCAGTGAGCCAAGACCATACCACTGCACTCCAGCCTCGGTGACAGAATGAGACTCCATCTCAGAAAAAAAAAAAAAATCTTTCTAATTGTTTACTAGATGCTTTGGGAAAGACCTTGAATTTGCAAACCTGTGAACTTTTCCACTCTGAGGAGGGGAGCAGAGCCTGCAAGAACCAGACCAGCCCTGTCATTGAAGCTTTGAGCTATTTTCTGGACTATTTTCTGTCTTTTACTCTTAGTTAGCAGTTTCACTCTTAATATGGTATAAGTCAAGTTTGCAATGACAGTGAATTTCAGCACTCTGCCCAGGTGTGCAACTCTAATAAGGTGTCCATTGAACAATGCACAACAAAAACTTTTAGATTGCTGGCAGAAAATAAATAAATTGAATAAGTAAAAATTGAAAGCAGATTGTGGAATTAGTTAAGCATAGTTTTTAAAGCGTTATGTTTCTTTATTCCAAAAGGAATACATGTTTATTGCACAAACTTTGGAAAATGTAAGAATTTGACATGATTGATAACAGAGCAGAGGCATTTATCTCTTAGCTGGTTTGGGGTCCATTCTCCTTTCCACATCATTTTCTCCTGTGAGAGAACAAATGTAACAAAGGGTATCAAGAAGTTTCTTTTCCTTCCCTCCTTTCAAGACTGCATCTCACAGAGGTGTGTCAGATCTAGAATTTTACACAGAGGGGCTTAGAAGTCATGTCTTATTACAAAGAGAGGATTAAAGCTGTGAGTTTGTATAGCATGTGACATAAGACCTGAAAAACATCAATTATTCATTCTGGAGAAGGGCTTGCAAGGAGATTTTGAAAGATAAAGCCCTCCCAAGCTACACTCCTAGTGCCTCAACTGCTGCAGAGGGGTGTCCACAAGACTATTTAGTTACCTATTCCGTTAATCAGCATTTATTGAGCACCTTCTGTGTGAAGTGCCATAAGGTAAATCCTAGACAAAACAAGAAACAAAAATGAACAAATTTTGGTTCCCAGCTTTATGGGATTTTAAAATAACAAAAGAAGACTGTGCTTGACATTTAGGTCATTTTCTACTAAAAAGAATGCTGTGATGAAATCCCTGTGGTTGAATTCTTTTGCACATCTCTGAATATTTCCTTAGGATTCATTTTTAGAAGGAGATGTGCAAGGTGTCAGCCTCATGATCTTAGAATTTATAAAATAATCAGACAAATCAGAAGACATAGCCAGAATTTAATGGATTATTGATTTATTATCTATAGTAGTTGAGTGGTTCTAAAACTTAAAAGTACATGTAAAGAATTCAGGAGTTTGACTAAAAAGACATTTAAATGGCCGGGTGCGGTGACTCATGCCTGTAATCCCAACACTTTGGGAGGCCGAGGTGGGCAGATCACCTGAGGTCAGGAGTTCAAGACTGGCCTGGCCAACATGGTGAAGCCCCATCTCTACTAAAAATACAAAATTAGCCAGGCATGATGGCACATTCCTATAATCCCAGCTACTTGGGAGGCTGAGGAGGGAGATTGCTTGAACCTGGGAGGTGGAGGTTGCAGTGAGCCAAGAACAGAACTCCATCTCAAAAAAAATAAAAGCCATTTGAACATTTCAAAAGCCAAGGAAATATAAAATCCATTCAAATGAGAAAGCTTTAAAAGTGAGTGTTACAGATCCCAATATGATTTGAAAATTAGGTAATAAGATGACTCACATCTAAGGCCTTTTGTTTCAAATGATGAAATCTCTGTTTCAGGCTATAAATAGGGCTCAATACGCCAGTATGCCCTTTCAGTGTCATAAACACCAATCGAGTGTCGTCTCAGCCTGTATCACCTAGCACCCACAAAGCTTCAGCTAGTCAATCCACAAATTACACAGGGAGGTAATCCTCCAAACTGTGAAGGATGACATCATCACTTCCTTGATGACTAAGCCTCTTCCAACTCTACGAAGATTTAGAAAGTTTTTCATGGTATTAACATATTTTGTGTTAGGAAATCTATGTATGCTTAGTATTTTTGGTCCTTTCTTTTTCTTTTCTTTCTTTCATTATTTCTTTCTTTCTTTTTTTTTTTTTTTTTTTTTTTTTTTTTTAAAGACAGTCTCGCTCTGTTACTCAGGCTGGAGTGCAGTGGCACAATCTCACCTCACTGCAATCTCCACCTCTTGGGTTCAAGAGATTCTCATGCCTCAACTTCCCCAGTGGCTGGGATTACAGGTGCTCATCACCATGCCCAGCTAATTTTTGTACTTTTCAATAGAGACAGGGTTTCACCATGTGTACTTTCAATGTTTATAATTTAGCCTATTACAGTTAACAGATTAGTTTCTTAGTTTCTATTTTAAACATGTATGTAATGCTTAATGGATTAAGACTTGTGATTTAAGTTGAAATTTTATTGAGTTGATCTATGTATTAAAATAGTGAAACGATCCTGAAGCTTATTGTATTTATAAGCTTATTAGATTCATGGTTTATTTGGTACCAGGAAAGTTTGTTTGTTAGATCAGACAATTACAGTGTTGAAAAGAAAATTGATGTTTTAAATCTATAAGTAGAGTTTAAGGAATTTGAAGGAGCCCATTTTTCTATAAATGACATCAAACACAATTGATGGCCCTTAAATATAATCGTTATTAATTACTAGACTATGAATAATTCTTTGAATTTAACACCTTAATGAAGAGTTACTGTTTAGAACTTGTCATTTTAATTTAAAAGTTCAAAATAATCTTTTCTACACACAAAATTCTCTTTCAAAGATACCAAAAAATAATACTCACTTTTAACACAGGATTAATACAAATGCACAGTTCTAGGCTTTTAGTACCTATTGGGCTGTTTATATTTGAAATTTTAAATTCTCTGTCCCTGAGTAACCACAAAAAGTTATCTTAACCACACATTTTAAATATTTCTTTCTAATCTCTCTGTCTCTGTCTCTCTCTCTCTTTTCTCTTCTTACTGAATTTTGAATAGTCTAGGTCTAGGGCACACACTCTGACCATGTTTATGAGCTGATTAGCATAATGAAATTACAGGTGAAAAAATAAATCACTTAAAGGTACATAGAAGAAAAATAGAAGGTTATATAATTTTCTTCAGTGAAGATACAAATGCATGCTTTGGATATCCAGAGATTCAAAAGAAATCCACTGGTTGGAAAGCTTTTATGTTAGAGTGAAAAAAGCTTTCATTACTAGAGGGGGAAAAAAGAATTGAGATGACTTTATGAAAGAACCACAAAACTAATTAAAGTTCTGTGAAATAGGCCCCGTAGGGAAAGGCTTA
Source organism: Chlorocebus sabaeus (assembly GCF_047675955.1). Taxonomy (NCBI): domain Eukaryota; kingdom Metazoa; phylum Chordata; class Mammalia; order Primates; family Cercopithecidae; genus Chlorocebus; species Chlorocebus sabaeus. Next base: position 26,100,287 of record NC_132914.1, read on the forward strand.
AGATCTGGGATATTTAAACTGCAGAAAACTGAGGTGAAGTGTCTAGACAAAGTGGTTTGACTAAAGTTGGCTTTTAAATACTGGTTGAAGTTCTTCCAATAACTGCACCCCTTATAAAGCAAATAAAGCTAATTTTAAAAATTCTTCAGCTGACCTATGAAGTGTAGAATTTAAGGATCTTTAAATATAGGAAGAGATATTCTATGAATTTTATGCTAAACAGACATTTTCTTTCCTTTACAGACAGAGCAAAGGAAAAATGAGCTACAGCAAGAAAATTGTAGGTCGACGTTAGAAAAATTTGCAGATTTAAGATTGCATTATACAAATAATATACTGGTTGATCCTTTTTGGAAGGAAAAAGAAACTAAAGTGCATCAAAAACATCCTTTCTTAGTAGATGAATGTAAAAGGTGATGAGAAAATCATAGGGTGAAGACACAGGGAAGAGAAGGGAGGATTAGTAGCCATTGGACTTGGTCAAATCCTAGGTAAAAGGTTAGAGAGGTCAAACTCAGTCATTTAATACCCCTGCCCCTTCTCACATTCAGGTCCAGGAAACTAGCTTCTTGGTATTCTGGCTTTCACAGTTGCTGCTCTGAACTCCACTCTGAGCCACCTAACCAACTTCTCCCCATCCCTCAGGGCTTTGTTTTTGATTAGATAGAAATCGCTCATCAGGAAAAGTCGCACTTATCAAGGTGTTCATGGGTATCTTATGTTATCTTTGTCCAAATATCACATTTACTTTACAATCAGTTTCCTTGAATATTTATAACTTTACTAAAAGGAATGACTTTAACAATAGAACTCTCTAGAACTTTTTTAGGTCAGGATAGGAGGGAGAAGAGTTTTGAGGGATCTCAACACTCCATGTACATTCATTCAACAACTAATTCTTAGGCACTTTCTGTTGAGACACCGTTCTAGGCACATGCTATAACTTCATATAGTGATAAGTACTATGAATAAAAGACAACAAAGTGATGAGATAGAGGTGAATGGGCAGAGCTGGGATAGGTGGTGGTGGTGGCTACTTTTTCTAGATTGCGCAGTCTTGGACCTCCTTTCTGAGAAGGTGATGCTTGAGCTGAGAATCTGAGTAAGATGGAGCTTGTTAGGTTAAGCTTTGGGGGCAGAGAGTACTCTAGGAAAATCTTTAACTGAGGTTGGATCGCCTTTGCATGCATTCAACCCAAGGACATCAGTAGCACTTATGGAATTAATATTGGTCTCTCATCTTCTCCAGAGGTTTCAGAAAACTCTAGGAAATTCAGATCAAACTTTTGACATCCTCTATGATCTTTTTCTTCTTAGATTTCAATCTTCTAAGGCAATTAGAACAGATACACTCTGCTCATATAGGGGTCTATTATTTATTCATTTTTTTATCAGTTCTTTAACATTTAGTCAACAGATATTTATTAAAGATCTACCACACGCCGGATAATACAGCAGTGAACCAAACATAAAAATCCATATCTAGCCTGGGTGCAGTGGTTCACACCTGTAACCTCAACATTTTGGGAGGTCAAGGCGGGAGGATTGTTTGACACCAATCCTGGGTGAGACCACCCCAGCCAACACAGTGAGACCCCGTTTCAAAAAAAAAAAAAAAAAAATCCACATCCATATGGAGGTTTGCATTTTAGTGAGATAGAAAAACAATAAAGAAAATACTTTATTTCATCAAATGTAAGATGCACAATTTTTCACACTTCAAAATCTCTGAAATTGTAATCTGACTTAGTACCATCTTACATTTGTAATGGCAGCTGCTTTTCTTTTCTTGTGATACAAAAATAATGTTGCATCTTATAATCAAAGACATCTAAGATTTCATGAAGTGTTTCTTACTGATAATAAGAAAAATAAGTAGGTTGTTAGAGAGTGTTAAGTGCAAAAGAGAAAAGTAAAGCAACTTTCACTGCCAAAATGAGTGAGAATAAATTAATTTTAAGAAAAGTAAAGCAAGAGGGGGAAGGGGATAGAAACTGCTTGTGACTTGGAAGGGCGGGTGGGAAGGGAGTTGTAATTTTAGATGGGAAGGCCTCATTGAGAAGGTGCCATTTGTGCACAGACCTGAGGGTGGTGAAGGAGGAAGCCATGTCAATATCTAGGGGAAATGCATCCCAAGAAGAGAACTGCAAGTGCAGAGGTCCTGAGGCAGGTGCTTGCCAAGTGTGCTTAGAGAGCAGCAATAAAGGCCACGTGACTGTGGCAGAGTGAGCAAAGGGGAGAGCAGTAGGAGATGAAGTCAGGGACGTAAGGAAGGGCCAGATCATGAAGAGCGTTAACAGTTGATTTGTCATTGATGGAGAATAAGCTGATTTGAGGAGAAAATATCAAGGACCCAACATAAGACATGTTTTGGAGATGTCAGGGAGTCAGTTTATCTGTGGCTGAAATTCAAGAGAGGTCCAAGTTGGAGATGTACATCTAGGATATATATAGCCAAATTATGGACATGGTTGGGGTGTATATAAATAAGTCTAAGGACAGAGCCTTAGGGAGGACTCCAGCATTTTGTTGTGACCCACGTGGGCCAACTTGGCCTCAAAGACAACAGACTTACCCATTCATTAGCAACTGTACGCACAAGGCTAAATTCTAGATTCATCCAATTACTTTAAAAGGCCCTGCGGGAATATACTCAACAATACTGTGTGTTTATTACAGACGATGCTGTGACATGTGGTTATTCCTTAAGGAATAGTGTTTTGTCTATTTCATCTGCTGTGGATATCTTCCAGTACTGGCGTATCTCAGGACTGAGCACGGTTTTTCTCTGGATGGCTTCTATTCTAGGTATTTTCCATTCCTTCAGAGGTTACAAATAAAGACACTGATTTCCTTACTCTTAAAATGAGAGTTTAATGGCTACTTCACAAGATAACTTTGATGATCATTTCAAAGGAAATAAAGAAAGCATTTAGTACAGCATGTGGGAGCATAGTGTAACATCTATAAATGTTCATTTGCTTATTTCTTTTTCCAGATATGGTCTTGAAGACATCTTAAAAAATCAGTTAGACCAGAGTATAAAGGTGTGTTCCAGAAAATTAGCCAATGGCGCCTGCATAAAGAAAGTATGTTCAAAGATTTTCAAGATTATCTTGGAATCATATGAAAAGATTTAAATGCAAAATCTCCTCTTTGGTAATGTATAAGGAACTACTGTGCTGCTTTGCATCATTGCAACAAGTCTTATATATAGCCTCAGTTATATTAATAATATGATTAGCCATTTATGTTAATTTTGCAGACCAGTAATAAAAATCTAGGCATTTTAATGGACATCCTTGTATTTCTTTAACAACCATTTTTAAGGGATTTAACGTGCACCCAGTAGTGTACTAGCTACTGGAAATCTGTTGGTGAGTAAGACACCATCTGTGCCCTCAAAAAGATAATGTATAGTGAGACTGAAGAATAGAGTGAAATATGGCAAATTTGTCGAGAGAACTAAGCTGAGCACTATGTGAGAAGAAGAGCACCATGATTTTTCCTAAAATGTGCCATAACTTACTGGCAATTTAATTTTGGATGGGGGTCTAGATTCTGATGTTACAATTCCACTCTATGAGTAGCAGATGATTTCAAACATACCTTTGAAATCAAATACTTCATTCGTATCATTACAGTTTCCTTCTTCCTTTCTATAGTCAGAATTTTTCCTTTCTACAGTTGGAAGTGTGAATATGAATGCCTGATCCTAACCCAAGCATGGCCAGCTACAATAAGAACAGGTATTACAGTCATTTTGTCAGTCAAGCCTGAATCAGAGTTTCAATGAGTAAATTATCTCTCAATAGATCTTTTTGTAAAGGTGTGAGAATATACATGTTCTGCTTAAGAACACCAGCCAACTGGCCGGGTGTGGTGGCTCACGCCTGTAATGCCAGCACTTTAGGAGGCCGAGGCAGGTGGATCATGAGGTCAAGAGATGGAGACCATCCTGCCCAACATGGTGAAATCCCGTCTCTATTAAAAATACAAAAAATTAGCTGGGCGTGGTAGCACGTGCCTATAGTCCCAGCTACTCGGGAGGCTGAGGCAGGAAAATCGTTTGAACCCAGGAGGTGGAGGTTGCAGTGAGCCAAGATCGTGCCACTGCACTCCAGCCTGGTGACAGAGTGAGACTCCGTCCAAAGAAATGAAAATAAAACAAACAAACAAACAACAACAAAAAACATCAGCCTTATTATCCTCCAGGGAAATCAAATGAGTGTATTAGTCTGTTTTCAAGCTGCTGATAAAGACATTTGGGTGAAGATACCCAAGAGTGGGCAATTTACAAAAGAAAGAAGTTTAATTGGATTTACAGTTCCATGTGACTGGGGAGGCCTCAAAATCACCGTGAAGGCAAGGAGGAACAAGTCACTTATTACATGAATAGCAGCAATCAAAGAGAGCTTGTGCACGAAAACTACCCCTTGTTATAACCATCGGATCTCATGAGACCTACTCACTATCATGAGAATAGCATGGGAAAGACCTGTCCCCATGATTCAATTACCTCCCACCGGGTCCCCCCTACAACACAAGGGAATTCAAGATGAGATTTGAGTGGGGACACAGCCAAACCATATCATTCACCCCTGGCCCCTCCCAGATCTCGTGTCCTCACATTTCAAAGCCAATTATGCCTTCCTAACAGTCCCCCAAAGTCTTTTTTTTTTTTTTTTTTTTTTTTTTTTTTTTTTTTTTTTTGAGACGGAGTCTCGCTCTGTCGCCCGGGCTGGGGTACAGTGGCCGGATCTCAGCTCACTGCAAGCTCCGCCTCCCGGGTTCACGCCATTCTCCTGCCTCAGCCTCCCGAGTAGCTGGGACTACAGGCGCCCGCCACCTCGCCCGGCTAGATTTTTTTTTTTTTTTTTGTATTTTTTAGTAGAGACGGGGTTTCACCGAGTTCGCCAGGATGGTCTCGATCTCCTGACCTCGTGATCCGCCTGTCTCGGCCTCCCAAAGTGCTGGGATTACAGGTTTGAGCCACCGCGCCTGGCCTAAAGTCTTAATTCATTTCAGCATTAAGTCAAAAGTCCACATTCCAAAGTCACATCTGAGACAAGGCAAGTCCCTTCCACCTAGAGCCTGTAAAATCAAAAGCAAATTAGTTACTTCCTAGATACAATAGGGGTACAGGCATTGGATAAATACAGCCACTCCAAATGGCAGACATTGGCCAAAACACAGGGGCTACAGGCCCCATGCAAGTCTGAAATCCAGCAGAGCAGTCAAATCTTAAAGCTTTAAAATAATCCCTTTTGAGTCCTTATCTCACATCAAGGACACACTGATGCAAGAGATGGGTTCTCACGGTCCTGGACAGCTCTGCCCCTGTGGCTTTGCAAGGTATAGCCCCTTTCCAGGCTGCTTTCACAGGCTGGAGTTGAGTTCTGCAGCTTTTCCAGGCACACGGTCCAATCTGTCAGTGGATCTACCATTCTGGGGTCTGGAGGACAGTGGCCCTCTTCTCGCAGCTCCACTAGGCAGTGCCCCAGCAGGAACTCTATGTGGGGCCTCTGACCCCACATTTCCCTTCTGCACTGCCCTAGCAGAGGTTCTCCATGAGGACCTCCCCAACGCCCCCACAGCAAACTTTTGCCTGGGCATCCAGGTGTTTCCATGTATCTTCTGAAATCTAGATGGAGGTTCCCAAACTTCAATTCTTGACTTCTGTGGACCTGCAAGCTCAACACCACATGGAGGCTGCCAAGGCTTGGGGCTTCCACCCACTGAAGCAACAGCCAAGCTGTACCGTGTCCTCTTTTAGTCATGGCTGGAGTGGATAGGACCCAGGGCACCAAGTCCTTAGACTGCACACAGTAGAAGGACCCTGGGCCCGGCCCACAAAACCATTTTCTCCTAGACCTCTGGGCCTGTGATGTGAGAGGCTGCTGTGAAGACCTCTGACATGCCCTGGAAACATTTTCCTCATTGTCTTGGGGATTAACATTCGGCTCCCTGTTGCTTATGCAAATTTTTGCAGCCAGCTTCAATTTCTCCTCATAAAGTGGGTTTTTCTTTTCTATCACATGGTCAGGCTGCAAATTTTCTGAACTTTTATGCTCTGCTTCCCTTGTAAAACAGAATGCCTTTAACAGCACCCAAGTCAGCTCTTGAATGCTTTGCTGCTTAGACATTTCTTCTGCCAGATACCCCAAATCATCTCTCTCAAATTCAAAGTTCCACAAATCTCTAGGGCAGGGGGAAAATGCCACCAGTCTCTTTGCTAAAACAGAACAAGAGTCACCTTTGCTCTGGTTCCCAAAAAGTTTCTCATCTACATCTGAGACCACCTCAGCCTGGACTTTATTGTTTATATCACTATCGGCATTTCTGTCAAAGCCATCCAACAAGTTTCTAGGAAGTTCCAAACTTTCTCACATTTTCTTGTCTTCTTCTAAGCCCTCCAAACTGTTCCAACCTCTGCCTGTTACCCAGTTCCAAAGTTGCTTCCACATTTTTGGGTATCTATTCAGCAACACCCCACTCTACTGGTACCAATTCACTGTATTAGTCAGTTTTCATGCGGCTGAAGACTCACTATCATGAGAACAGCATGGGAAAGACCTGCCCCCATGATTCAATTACCTCCCACCAGGTCCCTCCCACAACACGTGGGAATTCAAGATGAGATATGGCTGGGGACACAGCCAAATCATATCACTGAGGTAACAGCATTTTGATTTTCTTCCTGGAGTATTTACATTCAGTGACTCCTGGAAGCAAAATCTCCAACCAGACATGGAGAGAGGTGGAGCCAGCTGGACTTCCTGGGTTGAGTGGGGACTTGGAGAACTTTTCTGTCTAGCTAGAGGATTGTAAATGCACCAATCAGCACTCTGTAAAAACGCACCAATCAGCACTCTGTGTCTAGCTAAAGGTTTGTAAACATACCAATCAGCACTCTGTAAAAACGCACCAATCAGCACTCTGTGTCTAGCTAAAGGTTTGTAAACACACCAATCAGCACTCTGTAAAAATGCACCAATCGGTGCTTTGTGTCTAAAGGTTTCTAACCGCAACAATCCGCACTCTGTAAAAATGCACCAGTCAGTGCTCTGTGTCTAGCTGAAGGTTTGTAAACGCACCAATCAGCATTCTGTAAAAACATACCAATCGGCACTCTGTGTCTAGCTAAAGGATTGTAAATGCACCAATCAGCACTCTGTAAAAACACACCAATCAGCACCCTGTGTCTAGCGAAAGGATTGTAAATGCACCAATCAGCACTCTGTAAAATGGACCAATCAGCATTCTGTAAAATGGACCAATCAGCTCTCTGTAAAATGGACCAATCAGCAGGATGTGGGCAGGGCCAAATAAGGGAATGAAAGCTGGCCACCTGAGCTGGCAGTGGCAACCCCCTCGGGTCCGCTTCCATGCTGTGGAAGCTTTGTTCTTTTGCTCTTCACAATAAATCTTGCTGCTGCTCATTCTTTAGGGCCCGCACTACCTTTATGAGCTGTAACACTCACCACGAGGGTCGGTGGCTTCATTCTTTTTTTTTTTTTTTTTTTTTGAGACGGAGTCTCGCTCTGTCGCCCAGGCTGGAGTGCAGTGGCCGGATCTCAGCTCACTGCAAGCTCCGCCTCCCGGGTTCACGCCATTCTCCTGCCTCAGCCTCCCGAGTAGCTGGGACTACAGGCGTCCGGGTGGCTTCATTCTTGAAGTCAACAAGACCACGAACCCACCAGAAGGAAGAAACTTCAGACACATCTGAGCAGCTGAAGGAACAAACTCCAGACACACCATCTTTAAGAACTGTAACACTCACCAGGAGGGTCCGCAGTTTCATTCTTGAAATCGGCAAGACAAAGAACCCCCCCGGAAGGAACCAATTCCGGACACAATGGTTCCTGTGTGTGAAAACCTGTGAAAGCATTTCACAGTGGTTATTCTTCTCTTGAGTTTCCAGGGAGATTGCCAGCCTCCCCCAACACTTATTGAGTGCTTACATACCTGGGTTTTCAGGGGTAAGGAGTTTGATAATGATCACCTTGTAGTCTCACTCCCCTCTTTCTGGACATTGTGAATTCTCTTTGATCCATTGTCAGCCATAGACATCTCTGTGATCTTTGCTCGTGGAGGTTTACCAGCTGATGCTACATCAAAAGAAAACACATAATTAAAATTCAGCTGGAACCACCTAGAAATGATCAATACTTAGTCAGAAGCAATTGTCTTCAAAATTCCTTGGTTATTCATTAATGAGTAACCTCAGAAAACATCCCAGAAAAGGCTGACAATTTAGATTTGGAAGACATTAATTAATTTAATAAGGTTGAATTAGGGGCAAAATTTGGAGAAGGATACTCTTTTTGCTTGTTTGTTTTTTGAGACACAGTCTCACTTTATCACCCAGGCTGCTGTGCAGTGGCACTTTGCAGCCTCTTCCTCCTGGGCCCAAGTGATCCTCCAGCCTCAGCGCTGAAGTAGCTGTAAACATAGGCACGCGCCACAACGCCTGGCTCATTTTTGTATTTTTTTTATGAAGATGGGGTTTCGACATGTAGCCCAGGCTGTTCTTAAGCTCAAGCCATCTTCCCGCCTCGGCCTCCCAAAGTGCAGGGAATATATAGGCGTGAGCCACCGTGCCTGGCCCAATATTCATGTTTTTTAAAAAATAAAGTTAGAGATAAAATTTCCATTTAAATAGGAAAGAATTGTTACTATATTTGCCTAAAATAGAGCAGCATTTATTTTAAAGCTAAGCTTATAATGTGACTAATAATTCATCATCTTTATTTCCCAATTAAAAAATACCACTTTAGCATTCAAATTTGCATGCTCTTGTTGCCTTTGTAGTTATCAGTGTCTTCAGCACGCATGCTGGTGTGTGGGTGCTCATGAGTGCTTCAACCGATACACATTTTCAAGTGAATTCACGATGTGTAGAGAAGGATGTATGCTTACAATTTTGTTAATAAGGTAAAGCGTATGCTAATTAGATCAATTCATGAAGGGAGGCATTAGGTCCCTGGGCTTAATAAAAGAACTGTATTGCATGTATTTCTTTACATCTCTCTTTGATTATACTGTGAGTTCCTAAAGATCAGGGACCATGTCCTACTCATTGTTGTAGTCAAAGCATTAAGTGTGCATAGAACTGACAGATAGTGAAAGCGTAATAAATAATTCTTGAACTGACTCTCAAACAGACCCTACAGGTGATTATAGTATGGATAAATAGAGTAGAAATGAAGATTAAAAATAAACTTATAACCCTGATCCTGTATTTCTTTAAGATATCGATATGCCCTAGCACTATTGTATGTGGGATTACTAATGTACTAATAGGTAGAAGTTAACACAGGCCTCCAGGGCAGCAGCATATTTCATAAGTAGATTTTTTTTTTTTGGCTTTTTTCTTGGTTGTTGTTATTTCTAGTATCTGCAATTAAATAAACTGAACTGCTGCTACATCTAACAATTTTCAGTGCTTATTGTGTATCTAAAGCCAAATATAGCAAGATTCCCGGAATACTGGATTCCTATAATGGCATAATTTATTTCCTCTTAACAGCTGCGTGTCTGTGTGTGAGCGTGTGTGTGTGTGCGCGTGCTTTTTCACATCATTACTTATCTATTTAAAGGGGAAAACTTCTGAGAAAAATCACAGGAGGACTGAATTTAGCCTGCTCTGACGAACTAAAAATATGAAATAAAAAATGAACCAGTTTCGGTTGGGCGCGGTGGCTCACGCCTGTAATCCCAGCACTCTGGGAGGTTGAGGTGGGCAGATCACGAGGTCAGCAGATCGAGACCATCCTGGCTAACACGGTGACACCCTATCTCTACTAAAAAATACAAAAAATTAGCCGGGTGTAGTGGCAGACGCTTGTAGTCCCAGCTACTCGGGAGGCTGAGGCAGGAGAATGGCGAGAACCCAGGAGGCGGAGCTTGCAGTGAGATGGCGCCACTGCACTCCAGCCTGGGCGACAGAGCGAGACTCCATCTCAAAAAAACAAAAAACAAAAAACAAAAACAACAGTTTTGGTAAACCATCTCTTACCTCACTTTCCAAACAAATCCATCTGTAAAATTTAAAAATTTTCACTTAAAAATTATCTTTCCCTAGAAATACATTATGTGAAGAGTAAGTATAATAAAATTATATACTTAATGCACAGCCCTTTTGCATATACCAGATCCATGTTAATGCATATGAGCTAACATCATACAGGATGTTTCTTTTTAACATGCTGGACTCATCTTATCCTCCATGCCCAAAAGACAATCTTGGGTGTAAGGAAAAAATCTTTTTAAAACAGCTCTATTTCCAGCTGCCTTTCTTTCATTAATTAGTTGTCTATACTAATTTATCGAATGCTTGCTAAATATCCCCTGCACTTGGGGATATGAAGGTGAATAAGACTAGGTTCATCTCCTTAGTGAGCAGGAGAGGAATTACAGGAATGTACCAGAAGGGTGCTGAGGGAGCCTTGTTGTCTGCCTAGGGAAGCTGGGGAGGCTTCACAAAAGCGTTTTTCAGCTGGATGTGGGAGGGGGAGTTAGATTGTGGGGGGAGGTAGGGAAGAAGAGTGCTGTGGTCTGAATGTTTGTGTCCCCCGCAAATTCCTATGTTGAAATCCTAACCCCCAAAGTGATATTATTAAGAGACAGGGCTTTCGGGAGGTGATTAGGTCGTGAGGGTGGAGCCCTCATGAATGGGATTTGTGCCCTTGTGAAAGGCCCAAGGGAACTACCTCAGCTCTTCCTCCAGGTGAGGATGCAGCAAGAAGGCATCATGGCTGGCCCTCACCAGACACTGGATCTGCCGGCACTTTGACTTTGAACTGCCCAGCTTCCAGAACTGCAAGCAATAAATGGTGGTTGTTAATAAGCCATTCAGTCTGTAGTATGTCATTATAGCAGCACAAATTCCTAAAGGAGAGTTGGAAGGAAGGCCCTTCATTTCAGGCAGGCTAGAAGCACCGAAATAAAGGCCTCAGGCAGCTAAAGGGCCTTCTATGTCTGGGAAGTGGGAAGTGATGGAAGGGACAGAGGGCACAGTAGGTAACTGGCACTCAGACTGTGAAGGGCCCATGAAGGGATGTGGGCTTATCCTTTTGACTTTCAATGCCTGTTTCTCAAACTGCTCTGTATGTACTCACCCAGGGGCATTTCAGGTTTTAGGATACACAGAGTGTAACTTTCCAGACTACCAACTTGCCATAAAGATTTGTGGGGGCAGGGGCAAAGCATAATTTTTATACAAAAGTAAATGTGTATATGTTGCAGAGAGTGAAATTTTATGTTTGGCACGATTGTTTAGGGCTCTTCCCTAGATCCTCAGAGATTTCCTCTCCTCCATCTCTTCCACCATTAAGTATCCTTCGGTTAAGTCTGGAAAGTTCTAGGAAGTCTTTCCTTAGCTGCTGCAGAGCCTGGATCTAGGTGTGGCCTCCCAAATCTAACCAAAAGACAAGCACCTTCACACTGACTCCCAGTCTCCTTCCAAAAGTAAAAACACCTTGTCAGTGTTAGGTACATCCCACCCTTCCTCCCTTCTCAGGTTTGTATTTGAATAGGTGTTTCCACTTTAAGTGAAAGAATATTCCTGATAACAGCCTTTATTAAGACCACTACATGCCATACACTTTATATATATTATGACATTTAATCCTCACTGAGACCTAAGGTCATGTAGTTTGCAATGGTAGGGTCAGAACTGAAGTCAGATCTTTTGGACTCGAAAGCCCATTTTTAAATTTCTTACCTTTATGCAACTCTGTTTAGAAGATTAAAACAAACAAACAAAAAAAAACCTTCAGACTTAGCCAACCATTTCTGGTCAGAAGAATCCTGATCATACTTGTATAATACATGGTGTCTTTAAAATCCACAGAGACAAAGAAATACCTATAGGTATAAGCCTGGCCACTGAGTATGTGCAGAATCTCCACCTGGTTGCCACCCCTCTTTTAAAGCCATAGGACCCATAAGCAACACTAGGGGGGTGTCTGTGGTTGTAGAAATCATACACCTCAGGCTGGGGTGGAGAGCATCGAGTCTGCCCCAGCTTCCCAAATATGAGGACTGCATATGTGCATGTTAGCTGTACACCTTGTATATGGAAACTAAAGCCAAGCAAAAGAGCTAAGGCAAGGAAGCTCACTGAGCATCCCTTTAAGATCACTGTTTTCCCAAGTAGATGGAGGCAGGGTTCATTCGTGAATTTACAGAAACTGACACCTAATTTCCAAACTGATCAGCCTTCCCTTTTCCTTTCCCTTCCCTTCCCTTCCCGCTCCCATCCCCTCCCCTCCCCTTTCCTCTCCTCCCCTCTCCTCCCCTCCCCCCCCCACCTTTTTTTTTTTTTTTTTTTTTTTGACAGGGTCTCACTCTGTCACCCAGGCTTCCAGGCTGGAGTGCAGTGGCACAATCACAGCTCACTGCAGCCTCAACCTCCCGGGCTCAAGCAGTTGTCCACCTCAGCCTCCCAAGTAGCTGGGGCCACAGGCGCTCACCACCATGCCTGGCTAATTTGTAGTTTTTGTAGCAGTGGAGTTTCTCTATGTTGCCCAGGCTGGTCTGGAACTCCTGAGCTCAAGTGGTCTGCCTGCCTTGGCCACCCAAAGTTTTGGGATTACAGGCGTGAGCCATCGCACTGGGCTGATCAGTGTTTCTCTTATACTTTATACTCACCCTATTGTAGAAAGATTATTATCTGGGCAAAGCATTAATTCACGAGAAACTTGCAAAATTGTTTTACAGAAATTTACAAATCATTTTACAAAGCAGACATTTTCAGAATCTCATCTGCTTTTCTATATTTGGATGAAAAAAAATTAGTAGTAGAAGGGTAAGGTACATGTTAAATACATGGTAAGAGTCCAGGTGTATAACTTTTATCTGCCTTAAGAGTCACTTGTGATGTTTATTAAATGTAGATTCTGGGTTCCGCCCTCAGGGATTTTGATTTAGTACTTTTGGAAGGTTCATAGAGTTGCATAGTTAACAAACAATCAGTAGATTTTGAAGCAGATCACATTTTTGAGAAATGCTGTTCTGGACTATAAGAAGCCATTACATTCTAATTTATTAGAAATGAAATGGCAATGCTATATAAATACTTGATCAAGAACTAGAGCTGCTATGGAGCAGAACTAGAAAGGGCAAGTATGTCTGTTCTGGCTACTGGGGACACAGATCACACAAATCAGAATGGGCGAAGCTTGCTTTTAATGCCTTTCCATCTTCCGGTTCTCTCTTGGCACACCCCGAGTTCCCGTGCTTTAGGGTCTACGGTTCCCAGGTTAAGAAATCCTGGACTAGCCTGTTGAGGTAGTTTTGGAAGCTACCTCATCATCTAGGTATTTGTTGTCCTCTGAGGATAAGAAATTCTGCCTTGAAGGGAGTTGGCCAGTTTCAGGAACTCCGTGGAGAGATTCTTTAGCTCCATTAGCTCCATAGAGTTCACCAGGGGTAAGAGCAGAGGCAGAGGACACCATAGTTGATGAACAGCTTGAGCCCCAGGCAAGATGCTATGCTAGCCTTTCACATATATAATTTCACTTCACCTTATCTAAACCTCGCAATTACTCTACATGTTAGAGATGAGACTAGGGAGGTTAAGCAACCCTCCCAAAGTCACACAGGTGGTAAATGGCAAAGGAAAACTTCAAAGGAAAGTCTGTTTGACTTTCAAGCCCCAGATACCTCAAGTCCAAGGCGGGTTACACAAGAAACCTTAAGTAAGATCTCAAAAGGCACAAAAGATAATCCTTGAATGTTAAGCATCTCTGAGGCCAGTGCAGCACTGGGTTGGGCAAATGAGACTGTGGAGAAATTAAGGAATGATGAAGCTATGAGGTAAATTTCAATGTGGTTTTTACTTTTGGACACTGCAAAACATATTTGAAAGGACAACTTCCATCCTGAACAGCTAGGATAGAAAATACGGCAGAGGGAAGGAAGAGGTATTCATGCAACTAGTTTCTAAATGGAAGTATGTAATCAATGACATCAGCAGCTTAATTAGGAAGGGATGATGATAAAGGGGGCACATTTTCAATTAAGAGCAGCACTGTGCAAGATCAGCTTAACTGATACATGTTCTGCAATAGTAAAAACATTACACAACCGTGATAATATCTTATAGAGCGTAATGTACTAGGAAGGATTTGTTCCATGTTGTTTCAATTCAAACCATAATTCTATGAAAAAGTTTGTTAGATAAGCAGTGAAGAGACATTAAATACGTATGTCACCAAAATGTTTTCCCTGACTGAGTCATCTGATATTGCCACCCCAGGCTCTCTCTATCACATCACCCTGTTTTGTTTTCTTCAGAACAATTGGTACTACCTGGAATTATCTAACTTATGTATTTATTTCTTAACTATATGCTCTAGTAGAATAAAATCTTTGTGAGAGCCATCTAGTTCACCACTGTATACCCGGTGCCTTGCACTGTATACATCTGTGCCTGGAACATTATAAGAGCTTGTTGCAAATTTGTTCGAGAAATGAATGACAAAAAACATCAAAACACTTGCAAGTAATTCATAAAAATATATCTGTCTAAATTTATGTTTTAGATCTAGTGGTAGAAGAATAATAGCTGCGTCTAAAATAATTACTTCAGGGTGGGAGAGGGGCGAGAAATGAAAGACTACAAATAGGGTGCAGTGTATACTGCTCAGGTGATGGATGCACCAAAATCCCACAAAGAACCACTAAAGAACTTACTTATGTAACCAAATGCCACCCGTAACTTAATAACCTATGGGAAAAAATTTAAAACACTTATATAAAAAAAATCTAAAATTAAAATAAGTATCAAGAGACTGATAATTGTGTTGCTGAGAAAGTATACAAAATTTGGGGGGTTTGTAGTATGCATTGAGAATCTTAAATGTATACATATATTTTAACCCATTTTTTTTTTAACATCTTGGTGTTTACCCTGTGGAATTAATCATAGGTCGTGATTCATACCTAAATGATCATTATATTTGAATGATTTGATTCAAATATGTCCACTTATACATTGTCTATATTAATAAAATTTGGGGGACAATAAAAAAATAAAATAATCACTTCATTATTTGGGTTTTTATTTACTATCCTGTATTTTTAAGAGTGCCCTAAAAAGTATGCATTATGTATAAAATATAAATATATTACACAAAAAATCCAAGATTTATTGTGTGTTTTATGTGCCAGATATGTATTATTAGCTCATTTAATTCTGTAACAACACCATGAATGGGGACATTATTTTTATCTCCTAAATTTTTATAGATGAGGGAATTGAAGCAAAGGGAAGTAAGGTCACTTACCATGTTTTCCAGCAAGAAAGTAGTGGAACCAGATTTAAACCTAAGGCATTTGATTTTAGAGTTTACAGTCTCAATCACATACTTAAAAATATTTTTAAAAAGAATTCTGGCTGGATGTGGTGGCTCATGACTGTAATCCTAGCACTTTAGGAGACTGAGGTGGGCAGATCGCTTGAGGTCAGGAGTTTGAGACCAGCCTGGCCAACATGGTGGAACTCCATCTCTACTAAAAATACAAAAATTAGCCGAGCATGGTGGCAGGTGCTACTCGGGAAGCTGAAGCAGGAGAATCGCTTGAACCTGAGAGATGGAGGTTGCAATGAGCCGACATCATACCACTGCACTCCAACCTAGGTGACAGAGACAGTTAAAAAAAAAAATTCTTTGTTGGCTGGGCGCAGTGGACCACACCTGTAATCCCAGCACTTTGGGAGGCTGAGGCGGGCGGACTGAGGTCAGGAGTTTGAGACCAGCCTGGCCAACATAGTGAAACCCTGTCTCTTCTAAAATATGAAAATTAGCCGGGTGTGGCGGTGGGCAGGTGTCACTTGGGAGGCTGAGGCAGGAGAATTGCTTGAACCTGGGAGGTGGAGGTTGCAGTGAGCTGAGATCACGCCACTGCATTCCAGCCTAGGCGACAGAGTGAGACTGTCTCAAAAATTTAAAAAACTATGATGATGATCCTGTCATTTTATTAGACTTCTAATTTTACAAATTTGGGGCAAACACTAGTATAAAAAATAGATGTGACCCCATAAATTGCTTATTAGTCATAAATAGCTAAACAGTAATAGAAACAAGACCACATCATAAGCAGGTGACCAGAAAGAAATCACCAGTGAGGGAAGTTCTAGCCAGAGCAAGCAGGCAAGAGAAAGAAATAAAAGGCATTCAAACAGGATGAGAGGAGGCCAAACTATTTCTCTTCACAGATATGAGTCTACATCTAGAAAATCCCATAGGCTCTGCTGAAAGACTCACAGTGATAAACAACTTCAATAAAGTTTCAGGATACAAAGTCAAAGCGCAAAAATCAGTAGCATTTCTATACACCAATAATATCCAAGCTAAGAGCCAAATCAACGATGCAATCCTATTCACAATAGTCACAAAAAGAATAAAATATCTAGGAATACAGCTAATCATGGAAGTGAAAGACCTCTACAAGGAGAACCACAAAACACTGCTCAAAGAAATCAGAGATGACACAAACAAATAGACAAACATTCTGTGCTTGTGGATTGCAAGAATCAACATTGTTAAAATGGCCATACTGCCCAAACCAATCTACAGATTCAATGCTATTCCTATCAAACTGGAAAAATCTGTTTTAAAACTCGTATGGAACCAAAAAAGGGACTTAATAGCCAAAGCAATCCTAAGCAGAAAGAACAAGGCTGGAGGCATCACCCTACCCCACATCAACCTATATTACAAGGCTTCAGTAATCAAAACAGCATGGTACTGGCACAAAAACAGACCCATAGACCAATAGAACAGAATAGAGAACCCAGAAATAAAGCTGCATACCTACAACTGTCTGATCTTTGACAAAGCTGACAAAAACAAGCAATGGGGAAAGGATTCGCTATTCAATAAATGGTGCAGGAATAACTAGCTAGCCATATGCAGAAGATTAAAACTGGACCCCTTCCTTGCACTATATATAAAAATCAACCCAAGATGGAATAAAGATTTAAGTGTAAGACCTAAAACTATAAAGTCCTTAGAAGAAAATCTAGAAAATACCATTCTGGACATAGGACTTGGCAAATATTGCACGATGAGGTCTCCAAAAGTCATTGCAACAAAACCACAAACAGAAAAGTGGGACTCAGCCAGGCACAGTGGCTCAGACTGGGTGCAGTGGCTCATGCCTGTAATCCCAGCACTTTGGGAGGTTGAGATCATCTGAGGTCAGGAGTTCGAGACCAGCCTGGCCAACATGGTGAAACCCTGTCTTTACTAAAAATATAAAAATTAACTGGGCATGACGGTTGGCGCCTGTAGTCCCAGCTACTCAGGAGGTTGAGGCATGAGAATTGCTTGGCCTTGGGAGGTGGAGGTTGCAGTGAGCCGAGATCATGCCTCTGCACTCCAGCCTGGGAGACAGAGCCATAACTCCACTTCAAAAAAATAAAATAAAATAAAGTAGAAAAGAAAAGAAAAGAAGAGAAAAGAGGGACTTAATTAAACTAAAGAGCTTCTGCATAGCAAAAGAAACTATCAACAGAGTAAATAGACAGCCTACAGAATGGGAGAAAATGTTTGCAAACTGTGCATCCAACAAAGATCTAATATCCAGAATCTATAAGGAAGCTAAACAAATCAACAAGCAAAAACAAACTCCATTAAAAAATAGGCAAAGTATATGAACAGACACTCCTCAAAAGACATACATGCAGCCAACAAGCATATAAAAAAATGCTCAACATCACTTATTAGAGAAATGCAAATCAAAACCACAAGGAGATACTATCTCATACCAGTCAGAATGGCTATTATTAAAAAGTCAAAAAATAACATTCTGGCGAGGTGGTGAAGCAAAGGGAATGCTTATACACTGCTGGTGGGAATGTTCAGCCACTGTGGAGAGCAGTTTGGAGATTTCTCAAAAAACACAGCCACCATTTGACTCAGTAATCCCATTACTGGGTATGCACCCAAAGGAATATAAATTATTCTACCAAAAAGACACTGTATTCATCAGGGTTCTCTAGAGGGACAGAACTAATAGGACAGAATTATATCTGAAGGGGAGTTTATTAACTAGTATTGACTCACACGATCACAAGGTAAAGTCCCACAATAGGCCATCTGCAAGCTGAGGAGTCAGGAAGCCAGTCCGAGTCCCAAAACTTCAATAGTAGGGAAGCCGACCGTGCAGCCTTCAGTCTGTGGTCAAAGGCCTGAGTACCCCTGGCAAACCACTGGTGTAGGTCCAAGAGTCCAAAAGCTGAAGAACTTGGAGTCCAATGTTCTAGGGCAAGAAGCATCCAGCACGGGAGAAAGATGAAGGCCGGGTGACTCAGCAAATCTTCTCTTTCCAGCTACTGCCTGCTTTATTCTAACCGTGCTGGCAGCCGATTAGATGCTGCCCACCCAGACTGAGGGTGGGTCTGCCTCTTCCAGTCCACTGACTCAAATGTTAATCTCCTTTGGCAACACCCTCACAGACACACCCAGAAACAATACTTTGCATCCTTCAATCCATCCAAGTTGACAATATTAACCATCACAGACACACACACTCTTATGTTCACTGCAGCACTATTCACAACAGCAAAGACATGGAATCAACCTAGATGCCCATCAACGGTGGACTGGAGAAAGAAAATGTGGTACATATGCACCATGGAGTATTACACAGCCATAAAAAAGAACAAAATCATGTCCTTTGCTGCAACATGGATGCAGCTGGAGGCCATTATTCTAAGTGAATTGATGTAGGACCAGAAAACCAAATACCATATGTTATCACTTACAAGTGGGAGCTGAACACTGAGTACACATGGACACAAAGAGGGGAAAAATAGACTCGGGTCTACTTGAGGGTAGAGGGTGGGAGGAGGATGAACGTCTAAAAACTACCTATTGGGTACTATGCTCACTACCTGGGTGATGAAATCATTTGTGCACTAAACCTCAGCAACATGCAATTTACCCATGTAACAAACCTGTGCATGTATCCCCGAACCTACAATAAAAGTTGAAAAATTCAAAATAAATAAAAATAAAAATTAGAAAAGAAAAAAGAAATTGCCAGTGAGATGATTAACATCGTGTGCTTATAGAAGAAATACCTTGAGAAGGACATAACATCATTATATGGTGATGCATAGCCTGAATCTAATCATGAGGAACCATCAAACAAGCCCATGTGGAGGGATATTCCATGAAGCAACCATCTGTAAGAAAAATGTCAACATTAGGAAAAACAAAGACTGAGGGACTGTTTCAGATTAAAGAAGAATTAGCTGTAATGCAGTACATGAACCTAGAATGAATTCTGTACCGAAGAAGGAAAATGCTATAAAGTTCATTGTTAAATAAATGGAGGAAATTGGAACACAGATTCTCAAGTAGAAATATTCTGGCACTATTGAATTTTCTCAACTTGTTAACTGTACTGTGACTACATAAAGAATATCCTTGTTATTAAAACATACACATTGGGCTGGGTGCAGTGGCTCACGCCTGCAATCCCAGCATTTTGGGAGACTGAGGCAGGTGGATCACATGAGGTCAGGAGTTCAAGACCAGCCTGGCCAAGACAGTGAAGCCCCGTCTCTACTAAAAATACAAAAATTAGCTGGTCATGGTGGTGGGTGCCTGTAATTCCAGCTACTCAGGAGGCGGAGGCAGAGAATTGCTTGAACCTGGAAGGCGGAGGTTGAACCAGAGATCGTGCCACTGCACTCCAGCCTGGGCGACAGAGTAAGACTCTGTCTCAAAAACAAACAACAAACAAACAAACAAGCACATAAACAAAAACAAAAAAATACACATTGAAGTATAAAGGGATAAAGGGATAAAGGGAGAAGATGCATGCCGCCTACTCTCAAATGGTTAAGAATAATACACAGCACATTTTTAAAAGTTGGTGAATCTGTAAAGCATATATAACAGTTACCTTATGTTATTCTGCTACCTTTCTGTGAATTTACAATTATTTCAAAATCAAAGTTACATTTTAAAAAGTTAGATGCAATTTTTTTAAAAGTAAAGGTGCATCAAAGAGCCATTGAGTTTATCACTTGAGATCACTTATTTACATAGACCGTGTTTCAAAAAAAGAGAATGTGACTCTATCGTCTATCAAAACTAGAACACAAGCATAGTTCCCATACAGGTTTAAGTTGGTTTTGCCATCATGATTCGCTCATACGAATCATAATGGTTGTCATGAATTACGCCCATTTATTATTAGCATTTCATTTCTCCTCTGTCGAACAGTGACTTTTTGTGTTTGCATAGTATCCTGTACCCCTTAAAGATTCTCTGAATTCAACCTGGGTATCTTGCTATGAAGAAGAGATACTGACTGATCTGAGGAAAAGACTAAGAAACCACAGGATGTTAGACCTGGGAGAGATCTGTGGGATTTTATTAGATCTCCAATTTTACAAATGAAGATATGTATTTATGTAATTAGGCAAAATGATGTATTAGTATAAAAAAAGACAAAAGCAAGATTGGGAAATGAGGAATAATAAATAGCAGCAGTAGAATGCATATTTATTGTATTGTTATGTCACAATAATGTTACCTCTAGACATTGGCTTACTTTACTATAGGGCACATATTATATTAGTTCCTAAAGTTTATCACAATTTGTAAAGCAAGTTTATTTCTTTCTTTTTATTTTTTGAGATGGAGTCTCACTCTGTTGCACAGGCTGGAGTACAATGGCACATTCTCGGCTCACTGCAACCTCCGCCTCCCGGGTTCCAGCAATTCTCCTGCCTTAGCCTACTGAGTAGCTGGGATTACAGGTGCCAGCCACCATGCCCGGCTAATTTTGTATGTTTAGTAAACATGGGGTTTCATCATGTTGGCTAGGCTGGTTTTGAACTCCTGATCTCAGGTGATCCACCCGCCTTGGCCTCCCAAAGCACTGGGATTACAGGTGTGAGCCACCTCATCTGACTATAAGAGTTTCTTTCTTAGTTGCTAATCTAACGCTTAAAAATTCCTAGTTTTGATAAAATTCTTTTTAAAAATATACATATTTTGGTAAGAGGGTAATTTCAGCTGAGCACCTAAGAACTTCCCTAGAATTGAGGTCCTTTTGATCCTGAGGTCACTGGATCTATAGTTTGAAGACAATTTTATGTGATTGTAATCATCATCAATAAGTAGAATTTAAAAATCTTCCTCTTTATATAGTCACAAGTGGTGAAAGCCTTTAGTACCAAGTCATTAAAATGCATTTTTAAAATTGTCTGGAACTTTGCTTACAATGGTGACTCTAGGCACCTGAATGGTAATCCTGCTGTTATACAGCAAATCTATGAGGTAAAACTTGAATCCATAAGGCAAACTTTGATTTCACACTAATTTATAGACCTAGAAATAGGAAATTATGGCTTTTAGAGCCTTGAAGATTGAACAAGCATTAACATGGCTTATTACTACTGTTGATAGATTGAGGAAAGTAAGGTGTTCCTCTAAAAACTTAGAAACTAGAAAAATAACATTAATTTATTACTCTAAAGAATGGATGATATTAGTGATGAATAAGAGTAACCCAAGAGAGAGCAGGGCATGGTGACTCATGCCTGAAATCCCAGCTACGTGGGAGGATCACTTAAAACAGTAGTTTGAGACCAACCTTGGCAACATAATGAGACCCCGCTTCTAAAAAGAATTTTAAAAATTAGCCAGGCATAGTGGCATCTGCCTATAGTTCCAGCTACTTGGGAGGCTGAGGCAGGAGGGTGGCTTGAGTCCAGGAGTTCTAGACTGCAGTGAGCTATAATTGTGCCACTACACTTGAGCCTGGGCAACAGACCCTGCATTAAAAAAAAAAAAAAAAAAAAGAGCCAGGCCACAGTGGCTCATGAATGTAATCCCACTGGGAGACCAAGACAGGTGGATCATGAGGTCAGGAACTTGAGACCATCCTGGCTAACACAGTGAAAACCCGTCTCTACTAAAACTACAAAAAATTAGCCGGGCGGGTTGGCATACGCCTGTAGTCCCAGCTAATCGGGTGGCTGAGGCAGTAGAATCGCTTGAACCCAGGAGGCCAAGGCAGGCAGATCCTGAGGTCAGGATTTCGAGACCAGCCTGGCCAACACGGTGAAAGCCCGTCTCAACTAAAAATACAAAAATTAGCTGGGTGTGGTGGTGAAACACCTGTAATTCCACCCAGGAGACTGAGGCAGGAGAATTGCTTGAACCTGGGAGGCAGAGCTTGCAGTGAGCTGAGATTTGCACCTCTTCACTCCACCCTGGGCTACAGAGCAAGACTCTAGCTCAAAAAAAAAAAAAAAAGAATTTTTTGGGGAAAATGTACAAACCTACCCGTCAGGGTGTTTAAAGTATTATTTAAGAAGCATATGAATGGATGTGATTATAATTAAGAAAGACAAAATGGACAATTGTGTATATACAATGAATAAAGACTTTCACAAAAGCGGGTGGGGACCTGGAAAGAGGTGTCTGAAGAGCAATAACATGGCACTTCAGTTAAGAAAGACTTGGTGCTTCTGTGAGGGACAGGTGTGTTTCATCAGCCTCACCTGGGCCTGGATGGACGCTTCCCTCAAGCCTGACTTCCTTTTTTGCTGGGTTTCTTGTCCTCACTTCTGCATTTGGCTGCTCAAAGGGAAAGAATGCACTGAGCAAATGAATTAGAGATTCTGCTCCATTTGTCAGCTACATTTCTCACGTTAAAATGAAGAATTTATCGCTCTGTTTAACATAGAAACCTTATACCAAGGTGTTGCTAGATTAAAGGAGCTGTACCCCACAAACCATCCCTAAATGAGAGTTCTCTCTTGTAACCCTCAGATTATAATCATTATAAAATGCATCCTTCTGCTTATCAGCCATAATTAATTTTACAACCCAAGTTGCACATCATATTGGTTTTAAAGTTGTTTCAAAATACAAACCAGTAGCAACTAAATCATTACATCAACAATGTGCTAAGCAGTATCTCCCAATGCCTCTGCCCCCTGCCTTGTCAAAGCTGGCTGGACAGGGCTAAAGCTAGATGGAGACCTAAGGGTCTGGGGTGAGGGGTTGGGGGCTGAGGACAGACTCCGTTCAGATGAAGCACTGGTTTTCCACGTAGCAGACCAAAAGACCTTAGCAATGTCAGAAGATCACTAGGCAACATAGAATGCCCCAGGCAAACAGACCAAAGGGAGTCTAAACTCACCTTTTTCCAACCAAGGGGAGGAATATCTACCACCACTGCCTGAAACCCTTCTTCCAGGAATGCTCCACTAACCATCAGTTTTCCCAGTCTCCCCATCTTCACACTCCCATGGTTTGCTCTTTAAACCATATTATCACTCAATGGTGAGGCTGTCTTGTGACAAAATAATACAAATACAATTCAACTAATAACCGTTGAACATCCACGACATGCCAAGCACTTAATCATCTCCTGTAATCTGCGCAAATCTGCAGATTGGTTAGTTGTTGTTGTTATAAAATATATATATATTTAATATCATAAATATATACTTAAATTAGTTTTATTTATTTTAAGTAGAGACAGGATCTTCTTTTTGTTGCCCAGGCTGGTCTCAAACTCCTGAGGCTCAAATGATCCTCCTGCCTTGACCTTCCAAAATGTTGGGATTACAGGCGTGAGCCACCGCATCTGGCTATATTCAAATTTATATGAGAAAACTAAGGTCTATGAAAGTGAAGTAACACAGGTCAATAGTCACACAGCATATAGGTGGAAGACCAGGATTGGAATTTATGTTTTCAATGTTCTTTACCACTCTACCACGGTAGAAGAGCACACTCGGTTAAATTCCTAGCCAACTAGTGCCCTTCTTACTTCAGACCCAGGCCAGTTTCTGAGAAGCTTGTCTAAGATGTGTCTCTCTGGAAACGCAGGAGTGAAACAGCTTTTACCCACAGAGATGGTCATTTATTATTAGCATCATCATTATTATCATCATTTTCCTTACTAAGCAGGAAAAACACAATTTTGAATACATTGCTCTCTTTAATTTTTACTTTTATTGATTTTTACCTTTTTAGTACTTTTATGCTTTATGTCATATTATTCTAAACACTTATGACAAATATAGTCGATCTATATCCTTTCAAATGTTCACAATTCATAATACCACTCACATTTTTAACGTTTCAGTTTACTTTAGGGGAAAGCGCTTCACTGACCAAAGACTGCAGTGTCCCAGAACACCAAACACAACTCTTGCTGAAAAACTCAGAAGTCCTGGAGAACACAGACCACATTTTGTAACTTATAAAGGTTCTGGAAGAAGCTGGTGTTTAATAAACACTAAATAATACACCAATTGAACTTAAATTACCATTCAGCATTTTAGAATAATTTTATAGCTTAGCCGAATGAATTATATTTTATTTTAA
The DNA here is from genome assembly GCF_047675955.1 of Chlorocebus sabaeus. Taxonomy (NCBI): domain Eukaryota; kingdom Metazoa; phylum Chordata; class Mammalia; order Primates; family Cercopithecidae; genus Chlorocebus; species Chlorocebus sabaeus. The sequence goes on from NC_132914.1 coordinate 26,124,670, forward strand.
AAGTATTATTATTTTTTTGAGACAGCGTCTCACTCTGTCACCCAGGCTGGAGTGCAGTGGCACAATCTTGGCTCACTGCAGCCTCGACCTCTCCGGCCCAAGTGATTGTCTCACCTCAACCTCCCGAGGAGCTGGGACTACAGTTGTGCGCCACCGCACCAACTAATTCTTTGTAGAGACGGGGTTTCGCCATGTTGCTTAGGTTGGTCTGGAACTCCTGGCCTCAAGTGATCTGCCCACCTAAGCCTCCCAAAGTGCTAGGATTACAGGTGTTAGCCACTGTGCCCAGTCGGATTTCATCTTAATAACAATACAAAGAAAATGATTAAAGCTGCCACTTATAGATTGTGTTTGTAAGACAGTACAGCCTTACTTCCCCACTACCCCCATTTCCAGTGGTATAATTAACATATGAGTAGTATTACTATTATTATTCTCTCTCTCTTTTTTTTTTTTTTTAGACCAGGTCTTACTCTGTCACCCAGGCTAGAGTGCAGTAGCATGATCACTGCTCACTGCAGCCTCGACCTGCTGGGCTCAAGCAATCCTCCCAGTTCAGCCACCTGAGTACCTGAAACTATGTGTGAGCCACCATGTTTGGCTAATTAAAAAAAAAAAAAAAATGCAGAGACGAGATCTCACTATGTTGCCCAGGTTGGTCTTGAACTCCTGAACTCTAGAGATCCTCCTGTCTCAGCCTCCCAAAATGCTAGGATTATAGATGTGAACCATTGCACCTGGCCTACTCTAATTTTTTGATAAGAAAAGGAAATCAGAGCGATAGCAATTTTTCCAAGGTGATATGAAGATTACAGATCAATTAACAACCCTTGGTTTAGTCACCTCTGCTGTTATGTCTCAACTCTTTGTTTCCCAGAGAAATCTATGCTCATCATTCTTCACATCATCACTGAAGATAGGAAGGTATTCACGTTCCTGATCCAGGACAACATGAGAGGGTATTTTGCGTTAGTAGTTGCCAAACCACATTATTTCTTTCTTTTTTTTTTTCTTTCTGAGACGGAGTCTCGCTCTTTCGCCCAGGCCCGCGTGCAGTGACGTGATTTCCACTCACTGCAACCTCCGCCTCCTGGGTTCAAGCAGTTCTCCTATCTCAGTCTCCTGGGTAGCTGGGATCACAGGTGCCCACCACCACACCCGGCTTATTTTTGTGTTTTTAGTAGAGACGGGGTTTCACCATGTTGGTCAGGCTGCAAACCACATGATTTCTGAGGTTTCTTACAAACTTGACGTAACTTCAGGGGGAAAGCATTTAGTATTAAAACCAAATAAATATATATAATACAATACATTATATATATGTAATTTTATCTATATTATGTAGTATATAACATATATTACATATAAAACAAAGATTTATTTGATAATATATAATATAGATTTATCGTTTTAATATCATTTTTTTTGGGGTGGGGGGACGGAGTCTCTCTGTCGCCCAGGCTGGAGTGCAGTGGCGCAGTGTCAGCTCACTGCATACTCTGCCTCCCATGTTCACACCATTCTCCTGCCTCAGCCTCCTGAGTAACTGGGACTACAGGCACCTGCCACCATGTCCGACTAATTTTTTGCCCAGGGGTTTAGTAGAGATGGGGTTTCACCGTGTCAGCCAGGATGGTCTCAATCTTCTGACCTCATGATCCGTCCTCCTTGGCTTCCCAAAGTGCTGGGATTATAGGTGTGAGCCACCGTGCCCGACCGAGTTTTAATATCTTATCAAATGCTATCTATTTGTTATAAAATATATGAAGAATATAAAATGTGGTGAACACAAAACTTAGGGTAGATGCTCTACTTCATACAGATTTTTCTCGGTGACCATGTCAGAGCCAGTTTCTTGCTCCCTTTCTTGAAGAACCATTTATTTCCCTCTCAATTTTGCTTCGAGGTTGGAACTGCCCTGTTTTTATAAGACCCCACAACCCCAGCCACAGGGAATGATCAAGGAGAGGGCATGTCAATCAGTCTGGGCAATGAGAGTACTTGCATTCCCGGACACAGTAATTGGGGGCAGAAATGGACCTGTGGCCCAAGTCAGGTCAATCACAATCCTTTCCTGAGATTTTTACTAACTCATCATGGGTAGGAAGAATTTTCTTCTCAAATGCTGTGAAGATGTGAGCCTAGAATCTGCCAGCAGTGGCCATGTCCCCACTGGGTGAAAAAAGCAAGCCCACAGTTAAGGAGGAATAAAGCCGAAAGCTAGAAAGAAAAGTACCAGTGAGTCTTGATGGCATTTAGATGCTCGGTTTTATATATGCCTCAGGACAGCTTCACCTATGGCCTTCCTACTTTCGGGTACATGCCCTAATAAATTCCCGCTTGCTTTTGCTAGCTCAAATAGCATTCCTTTCATTTGTAGCCAAAAATTTCTGATTAGTACAATTAATGTTTAAAGTCGAAAGTGAAATTTTCCCAACCACTTCTCAAACATACTAGTCAGAGTTTAAGGATACTAGTAACAAAAGCCTAGTTTGATCGTCTTAAACAAATAGGGAAAATTATTTGCTCACATAACCAAGACTTCAGAAAGGTGAGAGTGGGACCTGGTTCCCTGGGAAGCAGGGACTCATGACTGGCTCTGTGTCATCTTCACTTGTCTCTGCAGGTTAGCTTTATTATCTTAGACAGGTTCTCTTCCACTGGGAATAAGAAGGGCCACCAGCAGCTTGAGGATCATCTTAGTGACTATGGAAGGAAGAAGTCTTCCTCTCCTTCTTAGAAGAAGTAAGTTGGCAGAACCCTCAGAAAGCACTCTGACTAGTCTGGCTTGGGTCACACGCTAATCTGTAGACTAGTCACTATGACCAGAAGGTCTTGGGTGGCACAACTGGCGGACTGCTGCAGCCAGAAGAATAGAATTGAAAGAAAGATGGTCATCCCCATTTGAACCAATTGACAAGAGTAGAAAGAGGACCAGTTTTTCAGATACAGAGGGTTACTTTCGAGAGAAAGGTGTGAAACAAATACCAATAAATGTTCACAATTCCCTTTGTTAATAGTTTGGTGCATTTCCTTCCAGACTGTTTTTTTCAATTGTGAGCAAACTTAGAAATGTAAGAAAAAATTCCAGTGAATGCTGGAGGCACTCCAATAACCAAAACAAAGCATGGGGTCGGGCGTAGTGGCTCATGCATGTAATCCCAGCACTTTGGGAGGCTGAGGCAGGCAGATCACTTGAGGTCAGGAGTTTGAGACCAGCCTGGCCAACATGGTGGAACGCTGTCTCTACTAAAAAAAAGAACACAAAAATTAGCCAGGCGTGGTGATGCACACCTGTAATCCCAGCTACTTGGGAGACTGTCTAAACAAAACAAAACAAAACAAAACAAAACAAAAAAAACGCATGGCTAGAATCTAGACTTCTTTTTTTTTTTTTTTTTTTTTTTGAGACAGGGTCTCACTCTGTCACCCAGGCTGGAGTGCAGTGGTGTGATTACAGCTCACTTGCAGCCTCAACCTCATGGGTTCAAGTGATCCTCCCACCTCAGACTCCCAAGTAACTTGGACTATCAATGTGTAACACTATGCCTGGCTAATTTTTTTCAAAGAGACAGGGTCTCCCTATGTTGCCCAGGTTGGTCTTGAACTCCTGGGCTCAAGCAATCCTTTTGCCTCGGCCTCCCAAAGTGTTGAGATTACAGGCATGAACCACTATGCGGGGCGCTTCTCTGTTTCTAATAGGTGGCATTCTACTTTCTTTTAGGACCAAGAGAAAACCAATTCACCAAAGAAAGCTGGAGGTATAGGTATATCCTGGGGGATTGGGGTTGAATTCCATGCCTAACTTTTGGCAGAGAACATGATTCTGAAAAGGTGTTACAAAGATACCCTTCAGATAAAATTCCAAGATGCCTTTGTCACATCCCATAAGATATGTTCCCAGCAGTTCTGAGGATATAGCATATTCTCAATGAATAGATGATTATTTGCCTTGGAATCTAAAATAGGCATGTGTTTTCATTAGGTTTCTGCTGTTCACTAGGGATTTTTATATTTTAAAAATAAAAATATATACCTAAAAAGATTTTTATATTTGAAAAGAAATTAATACCTTTGCATTTTGCTAATGTTTAAAAATTTGGCCTGGGCGCAGTGGCTCATGCCTGTAATACCAGCACTTTGGGAGGTCGAGGTGGGAGAATCACCTGAGGTCAGGAGTTCAAGACCAGCCTGACCAACGTGGTGAAACCCCCATCTCTACTAAAAGCACAAAATTAGTTGGGCATGGTGGCGCATGCCTGTAGTCCCAGCTACTCAGTGGCTGAGGCAGGAGAATCACTTGAACCCAGGAGGTGGAGGTTGCAGTGAGCCGAGATCACACCACTGCACTCCAGCCTGGGCAACAAGAGCAAAACAGGGTCTCCAAAAAAAAAAAAAAAAAAAAAAACTATGCTGGGTGTGGTGGTGCACGCTTGTACCTAGCTGCTGGGGAGGCTGAAGCAGGAGGATTGTTTGCATCCAAGAGTTTGAGACCAGCCTTGACAACACAGTGATGAGAGGTGACAATGTGCTAGCAGCCCTTGTTTGCTCTAGGCGCCTCCTCGGCCTCGGCGCCCGCTCTGGTCGCGCTTGAAGAGTACTTCAGCCCACTGCTGCACTTTGGGAGCCCCTCTCTGGGCTGGCCAAGGCCTCAGCCCGCTCCCTCTGCTTGTGGGGAGGTGTGGAGGGAGAGGCGTGGGCACGAACCAGGGCTGTGCACAGGGCTTGCAGGCCAACGCGAGTTCCCGGTAGGTGCGGGCATGGCAGCGCCAGCAGTGAGGGGCTTAGCACCCCGGTCAGCAGGTGTAGAGGGTGCACCGGGTTTCCCCAGCACTGCGGCCCACCCGTGCCCCTCGAATTCTGCCGGGCCTCAGCCGCCTCGCCGCACGGCAGGGCGCAGGACCTGCAACCCGCCATGCCCGAGCCCTGCCTACCCTGGTGGGCTCCCGTGTGGCCCGAGCCTCCCTGACGGCTGCTGCCCCCTACTCCTCTGTGCCCAGTCCATGGGACCGGAGGAGTGCACGCGCCTACGCGGGACTGGCAGGCAGCTCTGCCCCTGTGGCCCCAGCTCAGGATCCACCAGGCAAAGCCAGCCTGGCCTCCTGACTTGGGTGGGGACTTGGAGAAATTTTATGTCTAGCTGGAGTATTGTATATGCACCAATCAGCACTCTGTGTCGAGCTCAGGGGTTTGTGGATGCACCAATCAGGACTCTGTATCTAGCTAATCTGGTGGGGATTTGGAGAACTTTTGTGTTCTCCTAAAGGATTATAAATGCATCAATCAGCACTCTATGTCTAGCTAAAGGTTTGTAAACACACCAATCAGTGCTCTGTGTCTAGCTAATCTAGTGAGGACTTGGAGAACTTTTGTGTCTAGCTGAAGGGTTGCAAATGCACCAATCAGCACTCTGTGTCTAGCTCAAGGTTTGTAAACTCACCAATCAGCACCCTGTCAAAACGAACCAATTGGCTCTCTGTAAAATGGGCCAATCAGCTCTCTGTAAAATGGACCTATCAGCAGAATGTGGGGGAGGGGTTCAGATAAGGGAATAAAAGCAGGTTGCCCGAGCCAGTAGCGCCGACCATTTCTGGCCCTGCTGTGTGCTGTGAAGGATTTGTTCTTTTGCTTTTTGCAGTAAATCTTGCTGTTGCTCACTCTTTGGGTCTGCACCACCTTTGTGAGCTGCAACACTCGCGGTGAAGGTCTGCAGCTTAACTCCTGAAGCCAGCGAGACCACGAACCCACCGGGAGGGGTGAATAACTCCAGACGTGCTGCCTTTAAGAACTGTAATGCTCACTGGGAGGGTCCATGGCTTCATTCTTGACGTCAACGAGACCAAGAACCCACCAATTACGGACACAGACCCCATCTTTATTAAAAAATAAAATAAGAATTAGCTGTAAGGTTTTATAGTGTAAGCTATGGTAGCCAGCCTCTGAGAACCCCCCTCCCCAGTTCTCACCTCCTTGGTGTTCATACCCTTATAAAGTCTTTCCCACATGGAGCCAGGGCTGCCCTGTGGAACCAGTAAAAACAGATGGTTTCTGAAACTACATGGGGTTGCAGCTGTGCCTCGTCCTCCTGTATTTACTCTCAAGGAAGTCAGATGCCACGTTATGGATATTTAAATAAATCTACAGAGCAGCATACATGGAGAGAAACTAAGTTCCTACCTATAGTCACCACCAACTTTCCAACTATGTGAGTGTGCCATCTGTACCTGGATAAAGCTTTCACGTGTCAGTCTCAGTAGACATGTGAGCAAACCTCATGAGAAGACCAAGCGTGAACTGTCCAGCCAAGCCATTCCTTAATTTCTCTGGCGCATTGTTACAGTGAGACATAATTTAAGTCACTAAATTCTTGGATTATTTGTTATAAAGCAATGCAGAGCTAATATATAAACTAACAAGAAAAATTTAACAAATATTTCTGAGTAAACTTAACAGCAACCTTTTCTTCTGAAATGCGAAGTCAACCTTAAGAAGCCAAATTAGACCACATTACTACAAATGGAATATATTTTCTGGTTCCTTTTTCCTATTGAGTCTACTATTTTGAGAAGTACGCATCTTTAAGGCACTGTATTTCCAATAGTTAGACATTTGTCTTCAGTCAGTGAGATCTTTGTTGCAGGGAGGAGTAGAAACACTGTTTTTCTTCACCAGTAGTAAAAACTCAGGCAAGAGCTGAGGTCCCTAGCAAAATAATACAAAGTAGCGGAGAGGCAGTATCTCTCCACCCCCACCCAACTGAGTTTTCCTTTAAATGCTAAACAGACCTAGACCTTAAAAAAACACATGTAACAAAAGTGCTGCTGTTCATATATTTAAAAACTTTTGTTGTTTACTTGTGTTAAGTAACCTGTTGAGAAAATGTGTGTTATTGAAATATTTTTAGCAATGTAAACTCCCTGTTAATTGCTAAAGGAAGGGGTTTTTCGAACCACTCATGCTAATATTTGCTTTCCTGAGCACCAACTGTCCGTTAGCTACATGTTCAAAGGATTGAAAAGAGTGAGTGTTAAAAATTGTAATGGGGGAAGAAAGGGAAAGATCTATTTTTAAAAAGAGAACCATTTTTAGAAAACTTTAACTTGATCTAGGCATGCTTGCAAAGGTAATGTTGAATTGCCCTAAGTTAGTGTCTAAAATAAAAAAAAAAAATTCAACATCAAGTAAATATGGAAATATGCCCCCCCCCCTTTACTACAGGGATTAAAACAACAACAACAACAACAACAACAACAAAAAACAGCAACAGAAACCAAAACCCTGCAAGTTAAAAATAATTGTCATTTAGAAAGTAGATGAGTGGTTGCCTGGGGCTGGGGGTGGAGGGAGGAGAATGACTGCTAATGGGTTGAAAGTTTCTTTTTGGGGTGATGAAAATGTTCTAAAACTGGATTGTGATGATGGCTGCACTGTTCTGTAAATATGCTAAAACCTGTTGAATTGTACATTTTAAATGGATAAAATATGTGATCATTTAATTATATCTCAATGAAGCTGTTTTTAAAAATTGGAATTGATGACCTTGAAAGTAGTCAGCTAAAGGATTAGCAATGTGCAAAAAGTCACCAAAAGAATGGTTATGTTTCAAATGCTTTCCTCCCACATCGAAGCAGTTACATGTGCAGAGCTAAAGTTCACATCAAAATTTTAGACACCCCAACAGTATGTTTAAAAAACATTCTAACAAGAAATACAACTAAGAGGCTTTTTTTTGAGCTTTGAAGGTTTGCTTCACCAATGTGCTCAGACAACAAATTTGATAGATTTTGAACTTGCTGTCAGAACTGAACGGCTAATAACAGTCATTTGCAGTTACTATCAAGACAGATCTACACTGGAAAACTGAAACTCTTGTAAGTGGAAAGGCATGCTTTTCTTAGACTTCTGCAACCACAACAAACTATATCAGACATTTTGCCTTTTAATTCTTTCAAAGGATTACAAAGAAATTGTTTTCCTATAGATTACCTTAAATGTACACAACGGTTGATGTAAGTTTCGTTTTGTTTTGTTCAGTTTTTCACTTCTGGCAATCTAGCAAATAAACCTCAATCTATGAGCTAGAATGTGTTGGCTGTCTGTAATATAAAAGTTTTTTTGGGTAAAAAAGGTAAATTTTTAAGTAAAAGACTAAAGATAATTAAAGGCACCCCAATTACAACTTTATACAGTTCAAATTAGTAAAAGAAACCTGTTATTATTAAACATCCCAGATTCATATTGTAATGAAAGATAATCAAATATATTTATAATGAAAGAAGCCAGAAACAAAAGACTGCACGATTCCGTTTATATCATATTCTGGAAAAGGCAAAACTCCAGGGACAGAAAACAGATCAGTGCTTGCCAAGGGCTGTCTATAAAGGCGCGGGAACTTTCTGGGGAATGGAGATGTTCTTTATCTTGGTTGTGGTTATCACTATATGATTTTGGACATGTGTCAAAGCTCATTGAACTGTACATTAGAAGGGGATGAATTTTAATGTAAATAAATTATGCTTCAAAATCTGATATAAATAATTATGAGTACTAGATTTAACTAGTCAAAGAGTATGCTGTTTGAGTTAACTATATGATGTGAAAACTATACTGTGCTGTCAAGAAAAATGGTCTGCATTTATTGAAAGTTTTATAGTTACCAAAAGTTTTTAAAATTTTTGTTGTAGAAAACTTGATGAGAAAAAGGTTCTAAAACAAAAATCTCACTACCCAGAGAAAACATTTTTGGGTCGTTTTTGAGTGCATCTTAGTTTTTTTATATGTCACCTATGTGTATAATTCTTATGTGGTTTTTGCAGAGATTTTTTTGCACACACACACATAAAACAGACACACATACATGTATACATGAGTGAAATAGCTCAATTCATTAAATATTTTTCCAAGATGGGCTTTTTCATAATCTATTTCCTCGTGTGTAAAAATCAGGATTCATTTACTTCATTGAATTAAAATGAAATGAGATAAAGTATGTAAAAGTGACTGACACATAGTAAGCATTGGATAAATATTAGCTATTATCAGTTTTTACATTAGGGAAAATTATAATGTGGGTGGTGTGCTCCCTCTACAAACACTAAAGAGGCATCTGCATCAAGGAAACAGACTCAAGTTCATTTTAAAAATCATATGCAGTGGGGACAATGTCATGGTAAACAAACACACATGGGCAAGGTGGCCTTGTTTTTATTGTCAAAATATGGAGTACCTATCCAGAGAACACATACAGTAGTCTCCGCCTTAAAGGCAGGCAAACCAATTTCTGTTGTTTCTGACATCTGCTCGGCTTCGGTCTTGCCAAAGACACCCCAAACCTGCCCCATGCTGGCCCAACAGCCTGTCCTTGCACAACCCCATCCGTCCCTCAATGGCCTGTCCATTTGATGGGGGAATTTGGTGAGAAAGAACCTGGATTACAAGGCAGGAAAATAAGCCACTGGTAGAGTACAAGAGAGCAAAAACCAAGAAAAATCTTCAATGACCCTAACAGAGTTCACCTTGACAAGAGCAAACCTCCATGGATCAGTCTAGATAAAAATGTTAACTCTTCATACTAAAATTAGCTTCTACAATACAAATGATTGAATGCTTTAAAAGATACTTACCTTCATCACTCACTTGATGACAATCATTTACTGTATCCTCTTGTAATTTCTGTATTGCTTTTTATCATTATAACTCCTTAGTAGCTATAGTTTATTCAAGGCCTACTAAGTTCTAGCTATTCTAGCTACCAGGTTTTCTCTCTGTATTGATATATGTGTATATCTGGCATATACACATATATATGGCAATGTTACATCTGAGAGATAAAGTAGCAGAGATTTGAACCCAGATTTTTTTTTAATTGGAAGGCACATCTTTCCATGTGTATCTCTGTTTCCCATTTTAGTGTGAGTTGCTTGAGGAAAATAGCAATGTGCTACGTGTCTATTTTTTTTCAATCTCTACTGTGTCTACTTAGATGTAATATGTGTAGCAGATGCTCATATATTATTATATGAGAACATAATTGATTAATACTCATCACAGAGAATTACATGCCATTGTAATATTTAATCCTATATAAAAATATCATTGGAGGTATATTTGCATTAAGACTTGTAAGGAAGGGCTTCAACCCTAATTAATAACAAAATTGATTTATAACTTGCCATTGAAAGAGATAGTAATTTTATTTTAAAAAAAATGAAAAGATGACAAAAGCAGAAGTATTTCTATTTATCACTACAAGGCTTGCAGGCATACTCACTTACATTCCAATGAATTTAAGCTAACATTTGATTGTGGTTGTGATGATTTTTGTAGACTGATGTTCAATACCCTTTCCATCAACTTTCCAATGTGCCTGCCTATTCTGCAGAAACTGGAAGGTCTTCCAGACTCCTTGCAGCTGGGTCCCAAAATTTATTTGGATTCAGCCAGTGTGAAGCCTGTGTGTGACAGCAAACCTTGCTTCTGTTACCTTGTGGGTCAAGCACAGTTGTGGAGGTGTTGGGCTTTCTGTGACAGCATTAGTAGAGCACCCTCACTGTCTAGTCACTAGCTTCATGGGTGAAAATGGCAAGTGGTAGGACATGGGTTTTGCTGGTATGGATTTTAATGAGTGTGAAGTGGTTCTGAAGCCAGTAGGTATGGCAGTAGGTATGGCGGCAGTGGTAATGTAATTCTAGAACCTGCAGCTTCCTGACCGGAGAAGAGGCAATAGCTACCTTGGTGGTCCAGTTCTGTGGCATAGCTTTGTGAGTTGTCCTTAAAGCTCCACCTCCAGTCTGTTTCCTCAGCATTTCAATGGTTCTTAAGCCCGTTAATACCCCACAATAAATCCTTTCCTGCTTAAACTAGCTTGAGTAGATTTTATTTTTTGCAAATGAACCCTGACCATTTCAGAAATGAAGTGGATTATAGGCCTCTCTAAAGAAAAATTAAATGGATGGAGGCACAATACTGTCAATCAATACGGTAATCAAAATGACTCATGAGCCTAGCTAAATGAAATGGATTTACCTTGTAAATTTAGATGAACACTCTCTATTTGTAATCTAATGAACTCCAAACAGAAGGTCAAATACTACATGCAGATAGAATACTGCCATAAATAAAGTATTGATCAGGACTTATACATTTACGGTATCTTCATAAATTTGACACTTATTATTTAATAGTGATGTGAGGTATGGCTGGGCATAGCGGCTCATGCTTGCAATCCCAGTGCTTTGGAAGGCTGTGGTAGGAGGATCACTTGAGACCAGGAGTTTGTGACCAGCCTGGGCAATATAGTGAGCTGGGGCAACCCTGTGTTTACCAAATAAATAAATAAAAGTGATATGAGGTATGATTAAATCGTGTTTTTGTTTTGTTTTTTTGAGACAGAGTCTTGCACTGTCATGTCATGATCTTGGCTCACTACAACCTCCACCTCCTGGGTTCACGTGATTCTCCTGCCTTAGCGTCCCGAGTAGCTGGGATTACAGGTGCATACCACCGCACCCGGGTAATTTTTGTATTTTTAGTAGAGATGGGGTTTCACTATGTTGGCCAGACTGGTCTCAAACTCCTGACCTCGTGATCCACCCACCTTGGCCTTCCAAAGTTCTGGGATTACAGGCATGAGCCACTGCACCCAGCTGATTAAATAGTACTATTTAAATATATTAGAGCCGGGTGTGGTGGCTCACATATGTAATCCCAGCACTTTGGAAGGCCAACATAGGTGGATCACTTGAGGTCAGGAGTTCAAGACCAGCCTGGCCAACATAGTAAAACCCTGCCTCTACTAAAAATAGAAGAATTAGCCAGGCATGGTGGAGGGCGCCTGTAATCTCAGCTACTCAGGAGGCTGAGGCAGGAGAATTGCTTGAACTTGGGAGGCAGAGGTTGCAGTGAGTCAAGATCGTGCCACTGCACTTCAGCCTGGGTGACAGAGCAAGACTCCGTCTCAAAAAAAAAAAAAATGATACTAGGCTGGGTGCAGGGGCTCACACCTGTAATCCTAGCACTTTGGGAGGCTGAGGCGGGAGAATCACTTGAGCTCAGGAGTTCAAGGCTAGCCTGAGAAACATGGTGAAACCCCATCTCTATGAAAACTAAAAAAAAAAAAAAATTAGCCAGGTATGATGGCAGGCACCTGTAGTCCCAGCTACTCAGGAGGCTGAGGTGGGAGAATCCCTTGAGTCCCTGAGGCAGAGGTCGCAGTGAGCCAAGATTGGGCCACTGCACTCCAGCCTGGGCAACAAAGCCAGACCCCATCTCAAACAAATTTAAAAAATATATAATATTAGGTATGCTTAAATAGAAGTGGGAGGGAAGGAAATAAGTGATTAAATCACATGAAAAATAGCATTCTTGAATAGAAATTTTAAGATATAGTAATTATATGACAACCTACTAATTTTATTTAGTCATGAGAAGTCTTAAGTAAAGCCTGAGGTGCTTGTTCTTAGGTGTCCAAGAACAAGAAAGGAGGAGCCCCTAAAACAAGTGGGAAAAGTGTTTGAGAATACTGGATTAAAAGGAGAGCCCTCCAAGAGAAGGTTTGCTTGGCAGTCTAAAATTACAGGATATAAGTGTAAAATTTTATTTTGAAACCATATAATTAATTGGGGCTAGACAACTTATTGCTAAGGACTTCGAACTTTCAGAAGGAAAAAAAACAACCAAAATGTAAAATATGAGGACAATGATCTATTTGAAGAAGATTTTCCTGGAATGGTAGTTAGAGCCACCATAACAACTTTCATAATGCTTTAACTTAAAATAGTTGAAAGCCAGCTTTATAGTACCATCTAGGTGCCCAGCTTAAGTCACCGTGAATGTGTCAGCAATGTAGAACTGCTATTTAAAAAGAGCTGACATGATGCTCCAGTGTATTAACTGAAATATGACACACAAAAACCATGAAGTAATTTTCCCAGTATATGTAGGGTTGGTCAAGCCCATATTAGAAACTCACATCCAGTCTGAGGTTTCATATTTTTGAAAGAATGTGGAGAAACTAGAAAGGATACAGAGCCTAGCACAAAGAATGATGAAAGAGTTAGAAAACAGGGCATGAAATTGGTATGGGAACTAGTTTTACTTAGCCCTAAGAAGGCTAAGCTAAATGGTCTTAATATGTAACAGTGTTCTTGGCTATAAAAATAAAATAGGCAAATTACACCTAGAAGGCCAGGCACGATGCCTCAGGCTTGTAATCCCAGCACTTTGGGAGGCCAAGGCAAGTGGATCACCTGAGGCCACGAATTTGAGACCAGCCTGGCCAACATGGCAAAACCTTGTCTCTACTAAAAATACAAAAATTATCTGGGCGTGATGGTGCACACCTGTAGTCCCAGGTACTTGGGAGGCTGAGGCAGGACAACAGTTTGAACCCGGGAGGTACAGGTTGCAGTGAGGTGAGATGGTGCCATTGCACTCCAGCCTGGGTGACAGAGTGAGACTCTGTCTCAAAAAAAAAAAAAAAAAAAAAAAAAAAAAAATTACACGTAACCACCTAGACAGTAACAGCACAGAATTAAATAAATAGGAACATAAGGCTTGTAATAACTTAAGTAAGAATTGGATCTACCTTTTGTTTCCAAAGTAGCTAGCCAGATCGGCAGAGAGAATCTCTACAATGTGAAAGCACCCGGAAAATAGGACTCTAGCTGAATGATAGAACCCTTGTATTTGTGGATTGCTGAACTAATATTAACGTATTTCAATATAGGAAGGAATAGTCCACCTATTATTAAGAAATAGAAAACAATGAGTGGAAGACCAGCATGCTGTACTGATTGCAGACATTTTCACAAGTAGAATAGTTCATTTGCATAGGCATCCAGCTAGCTGTACTGGCAAGTTGAAGCAAGTTTCATGAATAATTGTATAGGACATACTTAACATGTACTGGCAGATTTAAATCTCCAGTAGTAACCCTCTTTAAAGCTAGACTGCATGCCAACGGGAAACAAACAAACCATTGGCTCCGGCTGAGTCCCTGTCCACTTTCTGTGAGGCATCTGCCTTGCCACAGTCTCAGTGTTTTAAAGAATAATCTTGGTCATCAGGCTGGCTTCTAAAATAAACCAGGCTAGGATGGGATTAGAGAGGGCAAAACCGCAGAAGGCAGTTTTCAAATGGCACTCGCTAATTCTTTTGAAAACCTCCTAAAATATTTCAATAATTAAACGAGGGTCTTCAGTTGCCAAAAGACAAAAAATAAAAATAGAACGACTGGTTGCTAGAACAACGCCTTAGATCTTGGGCCACCCTGCTGCCCACATGTATCAGAAATCAGACGCAGTGGTTTTCTACAGAATCACAATTCAGATTTCTTGAGGGAAGGTGTGGGAAGAGTTTGGAGGGAAGACAGTAGGGAGTACAAATGTGGTGTTGCTAGAGAGGCTCTGAATGTTTTCAAAAGTATATGTTACTCCGACACTTTAACTTTGCCTCCTGAAGAAAGAGGCTTAGAATTCCAAGTAGAAGCGCTCTTGAAAAAAGAAGTGCAAGGAAATGTCTTTTTAGTCTAAATGAAGAGTAGAATGCACAATTAGCCAATGGTCTTGAACACTTCCAGAATTCTGTTTGGATAAGCAGGAAAAATGAGTTTCAGATGTTCCCTCTAGTGTGGAAATCTGTGACTTGGTTACTGCCCTTTGAGCCTTGCTCTGGGCAACTGCTTCCCTCCCCAGCATCATGGGGTTCTAATAGAACCATCAACCAGACAGCTCTGCCTTCCCCAGTACAGGCCTGAACATCAGAGAGTCCCATTTCCTGGACACAGTTGTTAGTCTAGGGGGGCCACACACCCAAACTGGACCTTGGAGATTGACAGGGATTTTGGGAAATAGAGGGCATCTCTCCTTCTGAGGCCACCAGATAACAAGGACATGTAAACCCGGAAGGCCACCTTTTATTATTATCATTTTTTTGGCCACCAGGAGAGAGCCTGCAAGAGAATGAGGCCAATGCAGAGCAGAGCTAAAACACAGAGAGTGAAAATTAATCCTGATAGCATCACTTGAGCCACATCTAACAATGGTGAAAGACCAGCCAACACTTGGAGTTTTTAGCTTAAGTGGGTCAATAAGCTGCTGGGTTTTTGTTGTTGTTGTCTGTTCGTTTATTTTGAGACAGTGTCTCACTCTGTCACCCTGGCTGGAGTGCAGTGGTGCAATCTCGGCTCACTGCAACCTCTGCCTCCCAGGTTCAAGCAATTCTCATACTTCAGCCACCTGAATTATCTGGGATTACAGGTGTGTGCCACCATGCCTGGGTAAATTTTTTTGTATCTTTTGTAGAGAAAAAAAATACAATACCTGGCCATATTGCCCAAGCTGGTCTGGAACTCCTGAGCTCAAAGCAATCCTCCCACCTGGTCCTCCCAAAGTGTTGGGATTACAGGCGTGAACCACCGCGCCTGGCAATAGGCTTCTTTTTCTATATAAGCCATGTTGACTTAGTTTTCTGGTCCCTTGCCAGCATAGGAGTTCTGACTGTTGCACTCCCATTTTGCAGATTGGGAAACAAAAGCACAATTATTAAACTCTACAATGAATAAGAAGTGAGAACATTCACTAAAACATTCACTAATTCATATGAAACTGACGTATATAGGTACAATCACAGTATCACTATTTTAGTTACTTGGATTGACACACTTTGGAGATTGTAAGACTTTTACAGTACAGGGAAGACGGGCATGGGCATTGAATCAGACAGCCGAATGTTCTAGCACTAGCCAACACTTAATTGCTGTAAGGTTTAGATGGGAAGGAGAAGAGGGACACTAAACCTCACAAGTTATCTATCAGTTTCCTCATCTGTAACACAGGAATGAGAAATAGTCCCTACCTCGTAAAACTGTTCTATGGATTAAATGAGATAGTGTGTGTCATCTGTTGTTACAAAGGCTGTGTAACAATACAGTGGGTGGCACTTAGTAAAGATTCAATAAATTCCTCCTGTTTTTCTACAGATTGCAAACATGAACATTATAAACAAGTCCTGGGGGGAGGAAAAATTCTGGGGGGAAAAACTGTGCATTTCAAAACATTGATTTCCCTCTCCCACCATGTTAACAGATACTACAAAACCATTCTAAGTATTTGTTAAAATTATTCTTTTAAAATAAATTCTACCTATAATTTCTTTTTTTTTGAGATGGAGTCTTGCTCTGTTGCCCAGGCTGGAGTGCAGTGGCATGAGCTTGGCTCACTACAAACTCCGCCTCCTGGGTTCCAGTGATTTCCAGCTAATTTTTGTATTTTTAGTAGAGAAGGGGTTTCACCATGTTGGCCAGGCTAGTCTAAACTCAGGTAAACTCAGGTAATTCATCTGCCTCGGCCTCCCAAAGTGGTAGGATTACAGGCGTGAGGGTCCGCACCTGACCGACCTATAATCTTAACTATATACATAACAATACCACAATAAAGGGGACTTTAAAAAGTCAGTAATTCAGATTATATGTTTTTCTTATCTGTCTTTCCATCCTCTTCCTGATTTCCTAACCCCAGGTTGTGACCCTATCCTCCAACCTTGATCTAAGCAAATTTCAGGGAGGAATTGATCTACTTCTTTATCTTCATTCCATATTTATTTGCCCATTTATGCTCATATCTATTTTCTCACCTTCCCTTGCTCTGCTCTTTTTGCAAAAGGTTACATTTCCCAGGCTCCCTTCCCAACTGGCTTCTAGTTAGATTTGGACAACCGAAGATAACAGGACAGCAGGAGGAGGAAAACCAGCCTGGATCTTCCCTTTCTTGGTTTCAGGGTGCTTCTCCCATAGTGACTGCCTGTCTTTTCCGGTCCAGCTGCCTCCAGGCAGCCACAGTTCCTGGACTCTGGTAATACCACCTGTCCCTTTGGTCCCTCCGGCTTTGGGGTATTAGCCTTGCGCTGCCTTATTCCTCATAGGTTTCCTGTTTTCTATCTGCCTTTTCAGTTTTTCTAATGTCTTTTCAAACAAGTTCTCCATAATTAACTGTTTTCTATTAAACTTGCTGGCATGGGTTCTGTTTTCCTGAGCAGACGTTGACCGATAAGAATTCTCCATATTCAGTTAGTGACCAAGGCTTGTCAATTTGTAGCTCTTTATATTTCTCTTCACCTTTTTTTGCTGCCCTAGTACAGTCCAGCAATTCATACCTAGACTAATTTCTCCATTTCCAATCTTTTGACCTTCAGTCTCATTCCCCTTAAAGACTTATTCCATGCAACCACAAAAAAGAAGGAAATCATGTCCTTTGCAGCCACATGGATGCAGCTGGAGGTCATTATCCTAAGTGAATTAACTTAGGAACAGAAAACCAAACACTGCATGTTCTCACTTATAAGTAGGAGCTAAACATTGGGTACACATGGACACAAAGATGGGAGCAACAAACACTGAAGATTCCAAAGAGGGAAGGGAAGGAAAGGGGCAAGATTGAAAAACTACCTATCAGATACTATGTTCACTACTTGGGCGACGGGATAATTAGAAACGCAAACTTCAGCATCACACAATATACCCATGTAACAAACCTGCACACGTACCATCTGAATCTAAAGTAATCATTTTTAAAAAGAGGACTATAACATGCAAAAAAAAAAAAAAAAAAGTCACCTTATTATGACCTTGTTACTATTAACCTCATTGAAAACCCCTCCAGGCTGGGTGTGGTGGCTCATGCCTGTAATCCCAGTGTGCCCGGAATTGGTTCCTTCCGGTGGGTTCTTGGTCTCACTGACTTCAAGAGTGAAGTCGCAGACTGTTAAAGTGAGTGTTAACAGTTCTTAAAGATAGTGTGTCTGGAATTCGTTCCTTCAGATGTTCAGATGTGTCTGGAGTTTCTTCCTTCTGGTGGGTTTGTGGTCTTGCTGACTTCAGGAGTGAAGCCGCAGACCTTCACAGTGTTACAGCTCTTTAAGGTAGTGTGGACCCAAAGAGTGAGCAGCAGCAAGATTTATTGTGAAGAGCAAAAAACAAAGCTTCCACAGTGTGGAAGGGACACGAGTGCGTTGCTGCCGGCTCGGGTGACCAGCTTTTATTCCCTTATGTGGCCCGCCCACATCCTGCTGATTGGATCATTTTACAGAGCACTGATTGGTTGGTCCATTTTACAGAGCGCTGATTGGTGCATTTACAATCCTTTAGCTAGACACAGAGTGCTGATTGGTGCGATTTTACAGAGTGCTCATTGGTGCATTTACAATCCTTTAGCTAGACACAAAAGTTCTCCAAGTCCCCATCTGACCGGAAGCTCAGCTGGCTTCACCTCTCACCAGTACTGTGGGAGGCCTAGGTGGGCAGACTGCTTGAGCCCAGGAGTTGGAGACCAGCCTGAGCAACATGGCAAAAACCCGTCTCTACAAAAACACAAAAATTAGCCAGGAGGGGTGGTGCACACCTGTAGTCCTAGCTACCCAGAAGGCTGAGGTGGGAGGATTGCTTGAGCTTAGGAGAAAGAAGTTGCAGTGAGCTGAGATCACACCACTGCATGCCAGCCTGGGCTACAGAACAAGACTCTGTCTCAGAAAAAACAACAACAACAACAACAGAAACCCCCAAAATAACCCTCCCCTTCCCCGTGCCCCCCTACCCCCGTAACTCTTTATATCTTACACAAGAGCTAAGCTCCTTAGCATGATGGACAAGGCTTTTTACAACCTGTCTCTACCCTAGCCAGCTTCCTCTCTTGCTTCTCAAGGTTGTAGTAACATCTCATTGCTTACAACACTGGCTTACACACCCACTCACATTATGTGCATACACACAGCCACTCACACAAACAGCCTGCTCTTCCTTCTCGCTGGTCTTGTCAGTTTTCTTCTTACCTATCTACTTCTGGCTGACTTTAACTCTCCTTCAAAACACATCTCAGAAAGAATGTCTCCTCTGGAAAGCTTCTCTGAACACCCACACTGGGCTGCCTCTGGGCTTGCGCATACTTCTGTGACTGCAGTTAACCATGTTTTATTAAGATACCCTGTTTACAAGTCTTTTTCACTTATGTGGAGTGCCTCAAGAGCTCCAACCATGCCTTCCTCATTTGTCTATGCTTCCATACTTTCTATCAAGAGATACTGGTGGAAATGAACTGAGCCATATCCCCACGTGCCCTGGCAGCCCAAATTAGAAACCAGTGAGTCATCCTTCATTTCCTTCTCCTTTACCGCCACATCCAATTGTCAATAAGTCCTATTTTACCTCAGAAATGTCTCTATTTGACCCTTTCTCTCTCACTCCATAGCCACTACCCTAATCTTCTAAATCCATGTTTTTAAGCTTTCTTCAACCATGACCCACGGTAAGAAATACATTTTGCATGGTGACACAAGAAATGCATTCTGGCTGGATGTGGCATGCTCATGCCTCTAATTCCAGCACTTTGGGAGACTGAGGTGGGCGGATCACTTGAAGTTAGTAGTCGGAGACCAGCCTGGCCAACGTGGCAAAACCCGGTCTCTACTAAAAACACAAAAATTATCCGGGAATGGTGGCTGACACCTGTAATCCCAGCTACTTGGAGGGCTGAGGCACGAGAATCACTTGAATCCAGGAGGCAGAGGTAGTAGTGAGCCGAGATGGTGCCACTGCACTGCCAGCCAGGGCAACAGAGCGGGACAAAAAAAGAGAGAAGGAAAGGGAAGGGTAAGGGAAGGGAGGGGAGGGGAGGGTAAGGGAGGGGAGGGGAGGGGAGGGTAAGGGGAGGATTCTGTGAAAGCAAAATGTCTTAGGCCCCCAAAATCACTAAGGAAAACTCAAGCTGGAAACTACTTAGGGCAAACCTGCCTCTCATTCTATTCAAAGTCACCCCTTTGCTCACTGAGATAGATGCATATCTAATTGCCTCCTTTGGGAAGGCTAATCAGAACCTCAAAAGAATGTAACTGTTTGTGTATCACCTATCTGTGACCTGAAAGCTCCCTCTCCACTTCCAGTCTTCCTGCCTCTGCTTCAAGTTGTCCCGCCTTTCCAGACCTACCCAATGTACTTCTTACATACATTGATTGATATCTCATGTCTTCCTAAAATGCATCAAACCAAGCTGTGCCCTGACCACCTTGGGCACATATTGTCAGGACCTCCTGAGGCTGTGCCATGGGTGCGTCTTCAACCTTGCCAAAATAAACTTTCTAAATTATTTGAGACCTGTCTCAAATTTTCGGGGTTCAAAATTCTGAAGTTTGGATTTTTAATAAAGTCACTTTTATATTAAATGCAATTTTGCAAAATGTAGTCAAGAGGGAATCTACTCAAGATTTAAACCCAACAATTAACTATCCATGTTTTCCTCATTTATACATTATACTTCATGGTTTCAATCTTGTCATACTTTTTGTCCAAAATGATAGTGTATGTTGAAAGCTAATGTTTCTGTAGTTAAACATGCTAAATTTTAAGTAATCTCACTTTGTTCATTTTAAATATTTAAATCTATCATAGAAGTGAGTTTATTAAAAATTTAATCTGCCCAGAAAGTTTATGTGTAACCTGTAATTATGAATATATAAAATGGGAGATGGAGGAAACAACATTTTTTGGTTGTACCCACTAAAATTATTTCAGGATTCACTAACGGGCTGTGAACCACAGTTTGAAAAACCCTTGTTCTAGGCTCTCGTGATCACTTGCTTAAGTTACAGTTTCTTCCTATCTTGTCTCTTTGTCTCCAGTCTGGCTTCTGTGCAGCTACCTTTCTGAAAAAAGATAGCTCTAACCCTGTCACTTTTCTCTTAGTAAAAAAAAAAATGTCCTTGAAGCCTGACTCATTATTACCTGTAAAGTAAAATCTATATTTCTTTTCTTTTAAGGTTGTGTGTGTGTGTGTGTGTTTTTTTTTCTTTGAGACAGAGTCTCATTCTGTTGCCCAGGCTGGAGTTCAGTAGTGTGATCTCGGCTCACTACAACCTCCACGTCCCGGGTTCAAGTGATTCTCCTGCCACAGTTTCCTAAGTAGCTGGGACTACAGGCATGCGCCATCATGCCCAGCTAATTTTTTATATTTTTAGTAGAGATGGGGTTTCGCCATGTTGGCTAGGCTGGTCTTGAACTCCTGACCTCAAGTGATCTGCCCCCCTTGGCCTCCCAAAATGCTGGGATTACAGGTGTGAGCCACCACACCTGGCCAAAATCCTATTTCATAGCATAATATCTAAGGTCCTCCACAACCGGCCCCACTTTAATATACACCCTTATCTCCACCCAGTGCTCTCACTCTCCATTACACCTCACTTCCATGAATTTTCCCCCCACTTACTAACTTTCCTATCTCCATCTTTTCACCGCTGCTGTTCCTTCCACTTGACATGCCCTTCCCCTCCGGATAGGTCTGTTAATCCTACTTTATTCTTCCATAGCCAAGTGTCAATGGCACTATTTCTTTATACCTTCTCCACCTTCACCCTCACCTCCAAGAGTCTGGCAGAATAATTGCTCCCTCATTCAACATAGGTACCATCATGTTGGACACAAAGTACGACAGGGTTGAAACCATAAAGTGTAATGTAGGGTTTATTACCTGGAAATTAAATAAAAAAAATGGAGAGTTAATTGTTACATTTAAATCTTGAGTAGATTCCCTTAGTTGCATTTTGCGAATTGTTCACATCTCATATAAAAGTGACTTTATTAAAATTTGAACTGCAAAATGCATTTCTTGTGTCACAATGTAAAATGTATTTCTTACCATGTGTCATGGTCGAAGAAAGTTTAAAAACACAGAAGATTAGGGCAGTGCCTATAGGGTGAGAGAGAAGGGTCAAATCAGAGAAATTTCTAAGGTAAAATAATCAGAACTTATTGAGGACTCGTTAAGCCTTGACAATTTTGGCATTTATTGTAGTGGCCTTTATATGAATTTTAAAAGGTCATCCTTCTGACTATGAGCCTCTTGAAGGCAGTCTTGGCACCATTAAAAGAGACAAAGACTGTAAAGCACTTGGAACAGAAGTTGGCAGGATCAATAAATATACATTTCTTTTCATCTTCATTCATCTTTTGTGTCCTATCACCTAACCACATGATGCTCAATAAGTGGGTGTTGACTTTCAGTACATAACTGAATACTTTACAGTTACATTGCATATTAATAATACCCAATATTTATACAATACTTTACATCTTACAAACTGTTTGTAGTGTGACAATCCATGGGGTATATTGTAGGTAGGACAAAACAAATTCCAGTTTACCAAGAATGAAGCCAAGGAAGGTCCCAGAGAGGCTGTGCTATCGGTCGAGGCCACATGGCTAAACTCAAATCTAGCACTGACTCCAGATCTCGCTGTATCTTGTTTTCTTTTGGACAGGACTATCCTAGGCCATAAATGCCTGCCTTGCAGTCACCCACTTACCAGTGGAGCCCTGCCCAGACTCAGAAGTGCCATGGGTCTCATTAGGTCCCAATGTACATCTTTATATCCCCAGCCTTAACTCTCCCAAGTTTCAGTCCTACTTCTTCAAAGACATTATGAATAAAGTTTCTTTTCTGAAGGTAGCTCCCCTCAAAAAAAGAATTTTGGGAGCCATGTTCCTCCTTAAAAAACAACCAGGCTGGGTGCAGTGGCTCACAACTGTAATCCCAGCACTTCGGGAGGCTGAGGCAGGTGGATCACTTGTGTCCAGGAGTTTGTGACCAGCCTGGGCAATGTGGCAAAATCCTATCTCTACAAAAGAGCCGGAAAACAAACAAACAAACAAAAAAAAACAATTAGCAGGGCATGGTGGTGTGTGCCTATGGTCCCAGCTATTCAGGAGGCTGAGGTGGGAGGATCACCTGAGCCCGGGAGGTGGGGATTGCAGTGAGCCAAGATAGCAGCACTGCACTCCAGCCTGGGTGACAGAGTGAGACCCTGTCTCAAAAACAAAAAACAACAAAAAACAAAAACAAACAAAAAACAACCAATAAGCAGACGAAGAGAGAAAACAAATGGAGGCAGTTTGCTCACTAACAACAGAGTGGCAATAAACACCTAGGCCTAGGTTTCATAAGATGTCTTAAAACAAAACAGCGATAATGATGTGGCATGGCTAGGAACCCACTCTAAACATCTTTCCCTCTCACTTGGAGGATGAAGGGTGACAAGGATGACAGGCACAAAGCATCAAATGGTAACTTCTAAGCTCCATTTTAGCAAGTGGCGGGAAAGATAATCCAGATTTACCCAATGTCTTTTACGTCCTGAGGACTCAATGCGCACATTTTTTTCTAATTCTGTCATCCCCAATCAATCAAACAGGTTCTTCCTGAGTGCCTACAGCAATACATACCTTGCCCTGTGCCAGGCACCGGGGAAATGGTGGTGACAGGACGGCTGCAATGTCTTTCCTGTGGAGCTGCCAGCCTAGGGCAGTGACTCTCAGCCTTTCTCCCACCCTGACATACTGGAGGGGTGCAGCACAGGATGAGAACCAGGGGCTCTCTGTGCTCAGTACACACTCATGGCAGACTGGGAGTCGGGAGGAGTGGATGAGGTTTTGGATGCAGATTGACAAAGTATCTCCAATGACTGATGCATTCCCCTTCCATAGGAATAAGGACAGAGATTCAGAAAAGTTAAAAGACGCTTAGAACACAATGTACAGGTGCTGTGATGGGAAGTGTTTTGAGCAAGCTGTAGGAGCACCTCCAGTGGAGCTGGGTGGGGTCAGGGACAGCTTTCTGGAGGAAGTGACACAGAGTAAGAAATGAAAGAGTAGTTGAAGCTATTTAGTCAGAGAAGAGGCATGAGGATCGGATGAGATGGGATGACAGCATTCATTGTAGGCATAGCCTATGCTAAAGCTCAGAGAAACAACAGGAGGATTTGGCATCTTTAGAGGAACTGAAAGAATTAAGAGAGGCTGAAGGGCGGCATGCAAGCAAGAGGAGCAGTGGGAGACCCAGGTGTGGCCCAGTTTTGAGGAGCTTTGTAACCCATGTCGTGCTTCATTCTGAGGGCAATGAGAGCCACTGAAGGGGAAAGAGAGAGGAGATACAGCTGCTGGGGTTTTACTAGACAGAAGGCAGCTGGCAGCCCAACCTGTGTTTAGCAGTCGGCCGTTAATTGCATGGGCAGGGTAAGGCAAAGAGGAGTGATAGCCAGGCTTTGACTTGAACGGCTGGGTGGGGACATAAATAGGTGGGGTATATTCTTATCAGAGATAGCTGGGAGACAGATAATGAGCATTTCAGCTTGAAACATTTAAGTTTGAGGGGTCGAAGAGGGAATGTTCTATATACAGTCAGATACAGAGGTCTAGAGCTCAGGAAAGAGGCGTGAGCAAGAAAGAGAAGCTGCAAGTGGTTATAGGGGCATGGCATGGGCAAAATCACTCAGGGAGAGTGTGTCGAGTGATGAGACTGGATTTAGGGGTGGAACACTGAGAAACACCAGCATTTAAGGGACTAGAGGAGGCCAGGCACGGTGGCTCACTCCTGTAATCCCAGCACTTTGGGAGGCTGAGAAAGGAGGATCACTTGAGAGACCAGCTTGGGCAACATAGCAAGTCCCCATTTTCACAAAAAATACAAAAATTATCCAGGCATAGTGGTGTGCACCTGTAGTCTCAGCTATTTGGGAGGCTGAGGTGGGAGGATTGCCTGAGCTTGGGAGATCAAGGCTGCAGTGAGCCGTGATTGCACCTCTGCACTCCAGCCTGGGTCACAAGGCAGCAGAGGAGAATGTCAGGAGTAAGGCTAACAGCAGATGGGCGGCAGATTAACTTCCATTTTACAGATGAGGAACTGGGTTTCAGACTCCACAGCTTATCTAAGGCCATCCAGCTGGGATGGGGCAGAGCTAGTATCAGGTACTTAGCTTCCAAATCACTCATTTCTATTATACACAATTGTCGTTGTACAAACAGGTACAACCCCCTTCCCCCAAACGTTTCCTCATTTGAATTTCCCTTCCCAGACACTACGCACAGCCAGTCTTTCCAAACCACTGGCAGTTACCCTTCCCTGGCTCTTTCTTGTCTAGATGCAAATGATCAGAGGATCAGGCAACCAAAGGGGAAGGAAATTGATTTATCTGAACTTGAATTAGGTTATCAGCTAATTCTGAACATAACCTCACCCCTAATTTACATGATAAATCACTCAGTTCTTATTTTCATTTATTTAGTTTGAGACAAGGTCTCACTTTGTTGCCCTGGCTGGAGTGCAGTGCTGCCATCTTGGCTCACTGCAGCCTCAACCTCCAGGGCTCAAGTGATTCTCCCTTCTAAGCCCCCCAAGTAGCTGGGACTGCAGGCACGCACCACCACACCTGGCTCATTTTTGTATTTTTTATAAGGTTTCCCGGGCTGGTCTGGAATTCCTGGGCTAAGGTGATCCACCCGCCTTGGCCTCCCAAAGCT
This sequence comes from Chlorocebus sabaeus, assembly GCF_047675955.1. NCBI lineage: Eukaryota > Metazoa > Chordata > Mammalia > Primates > Cercopithecidae > Chlorocebus > Chlorocebus sabaeus. The sequence goes on from NC_132914.1 coordinate 26,150,003, forward strand.
CTGGGATTACAGGCGTGAGCCACTACGCCCGGCCAAATCACTCAGTTCTGCAGTTTCTCTGTAGGTTCAACGAGGAGAAAAGAATCTGCCATTACCCAATGGCCTGAACTAGGAGTAAAGTGCTATATAAAGTTTAATCATTAACCGACTTTATTATAGGATACTGTTGCAAACACGAGGCAATGAGAAAATTAGCTTAAGTATCTTGGGTTTTCCTAAGGAGTATCTCTTACATGAGGACACACACAAAAAACATGTCACCTGACACCTTCCGTGTTTAACTGGGACTAGGTTTATTGAAGTTGACAGGATAGCAGGATTGAATGGAAGTCTTTGCCTTCCTGGTATGACGTGAGCCTGGAAGGTCCCCACCCAGACCTCTCCCCACCGTGATAGTGCGAGAGAGGTTAGAGGCTTTGGAGTCAGACATTTTCCCAGCTGGTGGACGGACACAACGATCCTCAGTCTGTTTGCTTATCTGTAAAATGGGATAACAGTACTGGCCTCAACAGCTACTGTGAGACTTCAATGGGATAATGACTGACAAAGCAGGCAGCAAGCTGCCTAAAACAGAACAGTCCATAATCATTAGCTATTATCATGTGTTAAGCTTTGCCCAGGGGTGGAGTGAGGCAGGACCCTAGAACTGGTTACTAAGGTTACCGTCTAATGACCCTGAATCTAGGAGTGAGGGAACGGCGGAGCAGGTGAACCTGGTGTCAAACTCTTGAACATGTTCCAAGGGGTCAAATGTACTAAATCACAACATTCTGTTTCACGTTTGTCCCTAAGGGATTTTTAACAGCAGTGACAAAACCTCAAGAGAAGGGTGCCTGATAGATAACAATCTTGTGATCACATCCCTAAATACCGAGAAATGAGAACCTGCACAAAGTGTTAAGAAACCGTCCATGCTACCAGGATCTGTCACCGCTCACCACTTGTTTTCCTGGGGTTGACGTGAGCTCGCGCTAAACTAAGGACACCAGTGGAGCATTTAGCGCGGTTCCCTACGCCCTCCTGGAATTTTGGAAAGCCATCCAAGCGCGGGGCTATCTTTAACAGGAATTAGTTGTGGCTCCTAAAAAGCTTGCCGAGGAAAGCGTAGGGCGACAGGGGACAGGGGCCCAGGGCACTGAGGCCAAGAGTTCCCAAGTCACACCAGTGCTCGTCCCTTTGCCTAAAATCCTGCAACGCCTCGCTGGGGCAGCACCCAGTGCCAGAGCCTGCGGCCCAGCGAAGCTGCTCCCTGGAAACGAAAAAAAAAAAAAAAAAAGAAAAGAGAGAAAAAAAAAGGGGGGGGGGTGGGGAAGAGGGAAAGGTTTAGGTTTAGCAGAGGAAGCCAGCCAGCTAGCTCTGCAGATGCAACCGTTGCAATTTGGGTCTCTTCTGTCTTCTGACGTAATGCCAGTTTCCTGCTTTCGCGCCGCAGTGTGCAGTTCGCTGGCTGGGAAGTCAGAAGATCAATCGATTGAACGCCAAGATCATCACTGCCACTATCTTGCGATTTATTTTCCACGAATACACTTTAAATGGCCCAAGAGCCCCGCCCCCAAATTCCACGACTTTTGGCTTTTCAGGAGGCATTGTTCTCCCCTCCCCCCAGGAAGGCCGCCTCTACGCACAGCCAGCATCAGGAAACGGCGCCGCTCGGGGCTCCGATGGAGGGCCGGGGTGGGGTCGGCTCAAACCTTCTGCCCCCAGCTCTTTTGAGATTCCTGATCCCTGGCTGTGTCTTAAGCAAAAGTACTGTAGAAGGTGCAGCGTTTCCTCCCCCTTTCCAGAAACCGGGCGAGGACGCGGGGGAAAAGCCACGCTGGAACGTGTAAGGACGCTCCCCCACGCCCAACATGCTACAGGGCCGGTATGCGCGGCGGCCGCCCCGCCACCTCACGCGCGCCGCGCTAACTGCAGCCCCGCAGCCACCGCCGTCGCCGCCGCCCAGCCGAGCCCGGGGAGACTCCCAAGGGCTCTTTAAATACGAGCTATAAATACTACGGGCGCTCGGCGCGTGCGTCACGACACATCCGGCTCCCGATTGGGCGGCGTAACCTCGCTTATTTGCATAGGCCGATTGCACAACCGGGCGGCGACCTCAGCCCGGTGCTCGCGCCCCGCCTTCCCCACCTCTGCGGGCACGCGGGGCCGCGGGCGGGGACACCGGGGTGGCGGTTGCGGCGTCCAGAGTCCCCTTGAACTCGGGAACCTTTCAAGTCCTGAGTCAGGCGGCGGTCCTCCGGGACGCCAGTGCCTCTGAGAAGGCTCAGTTTTTGCCAGCCAAGGGCTCACCGTTTAAACTGGGTCTTTTTTATTTCTACAGAAAAGGACAGTTTTCAGAGTGACACCCCAGCAAACGCTCTGGGTGGCTCACAGAGGCTGAGTTTAAACCACGTGAGACCTGGCTGCGGCGAGAGTCCTGTCCAATGACTTGCGACTTGGGGGTGTTCAAAAAGGGCTTTTTGCATGATCTCTAGTAAGACCTCGTTATCTAGAAAACGAAACAGGGAGGGTTCGAAAATGTAAGATGTGTGATGCCTTCTGGTTTAAACCTAGATTTTTAAAAATGCACCAGTGAGCCAATATGAAAGAGCAACATGGAGACTTTCCCCCACTGCGGTTCTGGAGGTGGAGAATCTCTTGTAGCAATGGAAAATGTTCAGCTCCTTGACCCAGACCCGAGTGGATTCTCTCCAGGGAGCGGGTGGGATGGCGAAGGTCAGAGAGGAGAAAAAAGACCACGCTTTGGAATTAGGGAAGCACCCCAGTGTTGTGGGGTGTAGAGGCACCGAGGATTCTGTTGCAGGGGATGCCAGTGATTGCGCTGTAGAAATATGCAGATACTGTTATAAATATTAGGTTGTTACAAAATCGTCTGTGTCTTCGAATGCAAACCGAGAATAGTAGCTGTTTCTGCTATTTGCTCCAAACACCGCTATACTATAGTGAACTTTACTTTTGAGTGGGATTAAATATGGTGACTTTTAATGCCTTCGCTTTGTTTTACAATGTTCTTCCCTTAAAGTGCTCGTGGCATATTCTGAAGTTCTAAGCCTTCCTGTAGCGATATCGGGGATGACTGCTTAAGTATATATGTTGGTGTCTTACACAACCGGTCCTCAGCAAATATTAGTGGAATGAATCAGACATAAACATTTATTCAGAAGAGACTAAGGATGTACTAATAACAAAGACCTTATTAAATTATATTTCATAATTGTTCTACTTTGACATGCCCCCCCCCCACCGCCCCGAATAAAACTCAAAGCTCAAACAGACTCTTGTTATTTTAAGACAATACTTTTAACAACTGCTGAAGATTGGATGTCTAGCGAATATGCTGTCTTAACAGCTTTTTAAAAAGAACTGCGGATTTTAACAGAAGAGCTCCCCCTGCTGTCAAATGGTTTATGGGCAACGCGCCTGGAACGTCTAGAATACCTGGAATGGGTCCATTGCGAAGCTGGAAAGCTGAACTTTAAGATATTTTTCACTGAGAACATCTCTTACTTTTAATCATTTATTGACAAGCAAGTGTGATCATTCAGTAGGGAATACTACCTGAAATATCTTTCTCATATCCATAACAATCGAAACCCGTTTAAAACCAATCTTGATTAAAGTAAAAGATGGATTTGTTTCACTGTCATTATTCTCTTCGTTAATATACACCAATGTAACAAAGTTTTAGTCATCAAAATAGTTGTTTTCCAACAATTTTAGTACTGTACGGGTTGAATCATCAAAATGGACTGATTTGAATGCACACTACTTACACCAGCCTTATATCAGTCTTTCCCTTCTCAGCTTGTTTCCGTGTGCCTTCATTACTGTTTCTAGTATTCCAGACCAAGAATAAGTACGCTTATAACCACTGCCTTCTTGGTAATAGTCTTATTTTTCTTTTTCCTTAAGTGTTTTAAATGTGACATTCCTTTTTACTAATTCGTTTCTTTGTTGTCCTTATTAATATGCCAAGATGAAAAAATATTTTTAAAAAGTCCCAAGTAACTGTGTAAGTTGAAGACTGCACATCTTGGCTGTTAGCTTCCATTGTTTTTCAGAGCTGTTCATCTTGAGGAGGAAAGATCTACCTTCAGAGGTCGGCTGCTGGTACAGCTTTGAGTCACTGGGAGGTAAGAGGATAACTGGTAAACCACGAATGAAGCGATAAAGGAGGTGTGTCTCTACCATAAATGCTAATGTGGGCAATTCAGCTGCATTTTTCACAATAAGCACTTTACCACACCTTATAGAAGCATACAGATAATGATCACCAATTATTCTGTGGTTCCCCATGCTCTCTCAGTTGCAGAGGCAGCGATGGAAATAAGAGTTGGTCTTTATGCAGGAACATGTATTTAGAAAAAGGTTTGGTATTCTCCAGGGCTGGGAAGATACTGTTCGTTTGTTAGCCGGGGGTAAACTGGCCAGCACTCTCACAGAAGGGACAAGTACTCCTGCTGCTCTATGAACTGGGCCCTGTTATAGACTGAATTGTGTCCCCCCAAATTCATATGTTGAAATCCTAACTCCCAGTCCCCCCAGATTTGTATGTTGAAGTTCTAATTCCCAGCAACTGTATTTGGAGATAGGGTCTTTAAAGAGATAATTAAGGTTAAGTGAGGGCATTCGTGTAGGCCCTAATTCAGTATGGCTGGTGTCCTTATAAGAAGAAAAGCTTGGGTAGGGCACGGTGGCTCACACCTGTAATTGCAGCACTTTGGGAGGCTGAGGCCGGTGGATTGCCTGAGCTCAGCAGTTCGAGACCAGCCTGGGTAACACAGTGAAACCCTGTCTCTACTAAAAAATACAAAAAATTAGCTGGGCATGGTGGCGTGTGCCTGTAGTCCCAGCTACTCGGGAGGCTGAGGCAGGAGAATTGCTTGAACCCAGGAGGCAGAGGTTGCAGTGAGCCAAGATGTGCCACTGGGCAACAGAGTGAGACTCTGTCTCCAAAAACAAAACAAAAAAAAAGAAGAGCTTAGCCGGGTGTGGTGGCTCATGCCTGTAATCCCAGAACTTTGGGAGACTGAGGCAGGTGGACTGCCTGAGGTGAGGAGTTCCAGACCAGCCTGGCCAACATGGTGAAACCCCATCTCTACTAAAAACACAAAAATTAGCCAGGCATGGTGGCATGCACCTTTAATCCCAACTACTTGGGAGGCTGAGGCAGAAGAATTGCTTGCACCTGGGAGGCAGAGGTTGCAGTCAGCCAAGATCATGCCATTGCACTCCAACCCGGGCAACAGAGCGAGACTTTGTCTAAAATAAATAAATATATAAATAATTTAAAAAAATGAAGAGCTTGGGATAGAGACAGGTGCTTGCATAGAGGAAAGACCATGTGCAGACACAGAGAAAAGGCAGCCACCTGCAAGCCAAAAAGGCCTCAAAAGAAACTCAACCTGCTGACACCCTGATCTTGGACTTCTAGCCTCCAAAACTAAGAAAAGATCAATTTCTGTGGTTTAAGCCACTGAGTCTGTGGTACTTTGTTATGGCAGCTCTAATAAACTAACACAGGCTCATTTTCCCAGTTAATAGTCCAGGAACCACATCGTTTTCATATGTATAGTCATGACTTCACCATGCCTCAGGCCAGTTCTAAAATTAGAAAATGGATATTGGATGTTGGTGCCATCAGAATATGCCTGGCAATGTGTTTGCCTTTTTAGTGATAATTTTAAAAATTGTCATATCTATAGAAAGTTCAGATTTCTATTGTGCATGCACAGTAGGTAAAAATATTTCAAGGCTTGGGGATAGATTGGCTGTGTGACAAAAGGCTTATGAGTTGGGCCAGCTTCCATGAAGTTAGGGCTGCAAGTACCTGAGGTCAGGGAATGATTAGTCGGTTAATTAATCTGTAGTAGACTGCAATGCTGGCTTCTCACATCTACCAGCTGAGGGATAGCCTCTGAACTGTAAACAACTGTAAGAAAAGTAAGGCTAATGTCCTTACTTTTCTTTCTGATTGGGAGATTATATTACCCATATGGCATGAATATGGGAGTGTATGTGTTCACTTTGGGCAAAAACATGAAGTCCAAACTTGCTAAACATGGGTCTTCTTTCTATATTGACACATGACCTGAGTTTTGTGTATGTTGTCTATTGAAGAACTCAGAAATTCTGGTTAAAATTCAAAACAACTTTTGTTTTTATAAAAATGAAATTACAACAAAATCCAATTGGCTTATATTTTTTACAATTACTCCTTCAAACTTGTGCTTCCTCATTCAAACATACCTTCTTTTGAGTAATTCTGTTCTATAAATCAGCCTGAAAAACATTATGAGTAGAATAATTACCATTTAATGATGTTAGCACACTCAGAGACCATAGCAAGGTCGCTTGCAGTCCTTACAGTAATCTTCTAAGGAAAGTACTATTGCCATCTGCAGTTTTCAAATGAGATAATTGATCCTTAGAGAGGTTGTATAACTCACTCAAAGTTAGTTTCAGAGCTGGATTTCAAATCTAAGTCCATTTGACTCCAGGTTTAGCCCTTAAAGAACAGAGAATAATATTACAAATATGTACAATTGGAATAAAAGTCATAGGCCTGAAACTAACCACTTTACACGGGTAATCTAGAGCAATGCTTCTCAAATTATCTATCAGCAAATGTTGGCTGGGTGTGGTGCCTCACACCTGTAATCCCAGAACTTTGGGAGACTGAGGTGGGCAGATCACTTGAGGTCAGGAGTTTGAAACCAGCCTGGACAACATGGCGAAACCCCATCTCTACTAAAAGTACAAAAATTAGCTGGGCATCATGCCATTGCACTCCAGCCCGGCAGTGGTGGGCACCTGTAGTCCCAGTTACCCAGGAGGCTGAGGCAGGAGAATTGCTTGAACTTGGGAGGCAGAGGTCGCAGTGAGCGGAGTTCATGCCACTGCACTGCAGCCTGGATGACAGAGGGAGATTTCATCTCAAAATAATAATAAAATAATAATAAAAATGTTAGTTCCATGTGATATGTTTAAGTAGCATACAGAAAGTTTCCATGATCAAATAAATTTTGGAAATAGTGGGTTGAACAATATTTTTAAACTGTAGAACTGTATAACATTAATGGGAGCCATTCATACTGGTAATCATTGCAGATTTATGTAGTTATTACAACAATTTTCTAGGAGATGGCAAAAAAGTGTCTTGAGTAGGGGAACTTTCTGTTTTGCACAATGGTGCCATTTGGGCTATCAATGGGGTTAGAGATGCGAGTAGATGAAAATAATATGAAACTCCTAACATACCTGAATGCTGTCCTGTTCATGAAGAATGATTGCCAACATCATCAGTTTCTAGTGTTTTTGAGTTGACGGTTGTTTGTACCAAGTAGATTTAAAAAATAGCTAATTATTTTTAGGATTTTTCAATGCCTTGCACAATTACTTATATACCTAAAAGATATGCTTGTAAAGCTGAAAGATTTTCTTACTAGTAAGAGACTTTCCAAATCTAGTACAAGGACATTGGAATAATAAAATGTAAGATTATTTTTGAAATGAACTAAGAATAGGCAGTTGATTCAAGGAAAAATAGTTGAAATTTGCATGCATGTGCAAATACATATGCATAAATAGATTAAACTTCTTGAGGTTAGAGGTTTTATTTACGTCTCTTTATTCTTGCCTGATGCTTGGTTACAGTAGGCATTCATGCATTTTGTTTGTTTGTTTATTTATTTATTTATTGAGACAGAGTCTCCCTCTGTTGCCCAGCTGGAGTGCAATGATGCTATCTCGGCTCACTGCAACCTCCACCTCCTGGGTTCAAGTGATTCTCCTGCACCAGTCTCCAAGTAGCTGGGATTATAGGCGTGCACCACCACACCCGGCTAATTTTGTATTTTTAGTAGAGATGGGGTTTCACCATGTTAGTCAGGCTGGTCTCAAACTCCTGACCTCAGGTGATCTGCCTGCCTCGGTCTTTCACCGCACCTGGCCTCTCATGCATTTATTTAGTGTTTATTGAGTTCCTTCTATGTATCAGACATGATTCTGGTCCAGGCACTGAGTTAAGAGTGAAAAAGTAGACTTTTGTCTTCGTGGAGCTTACATTTTACTGGGTAGAGATAGAGAGTAAAGTTAAAAAAACGGTGGTGAGGGCGGGGGCAGAAATGAAGCCTTTCATTAGGTAATGGATATTAAAAAAGTTGTAGGGTCAATAAGTAGGAGTTCCAAGGGTAAATGCACTGGCGGGAGAGGAAAGGCTTGAAACAATCAGTGTTTTAGAAGGTAGTCTGATTATTGCTAACAGTAAGGTGAAGTCATGACTAGAAGTAGGAGGCTGAAATGGAGGAAGATAAAAAGATCATTAGAAAGAAGGAGATCCAGAAACTGTGAAGGTGTGATGTTGAATGGGATAGCACATGGATGTCACAGTTGCTGAAAATAGTGACCAAAGCAGAGTGAAGAAGGAGACAGTGAGCCATGTGCTGCAACCTTCAATGAAGGACATGAAGTAATTTAAGAGATCATAGATGACAGCACAAAAAAGGGTAGACTCTTATAAAGCTGGATAGAATAACTTCATAGGAGCTGGAGTTTTTGAGGGCAGAAAAAGAAGAAATGGTTTGCAAATGGCAATTTATGTAAGTTTAGGTCAAAGGAAAAAGGAAGTTAGGAGACAGCCAGGGAAGCGTGTCCTCAGGAGCAACTTTCTATGAGGCCAAGAATGTGACGGAAACACCTTTTTTTACTGAATGAGCGAATGTTGAATCCTCCCTTAGACAGAGTCATTTAGAATACTTTCAAACTTAATTAGCCTTTTGAATTAATTTAAGTTTAAAGTAATGCATTCCCATTTCTTTTGTTCATACACTTTCATATTTTAATATACTCATAAGGATAAAAGTTGGAAGTAGAAGAGAGATTTCTGAATTTAAAAGTATGTGTTGCTAGGGCGGCTATCATGTTTTACTTTAGACATTTCATTATTTTTGAGTTTATGACAAGTAAATACTCCTTTTATAATAAAGGGGAAAAGAAAGTATATATCTTTACCATAAATACCTGAAAATCAGGCCATTGAAAAATTAAAAAGGGCATCCTGAAGAGCTTCTCTTTTATTCCTGGACTGTGGTAACTTCAGAAAAGGAAAGAAAGCAATATATTTTTTGTTTTGTTTTGTTGAGATGGAGTCTCACTCTGTCGCCCAGGTTGGAGTGCAGTGGCAAGATCTCGGCTCACTGCAAGCTCCGCCTTCCGGGTTCAAGCCATTCTCCTGCCTCAGCCTCCTGAGTAGCTGGGACTACAGGTGCCCACCACCATGCCCAGCTAATTTTTTGTATTTTTAGTGGAGACGGGGTTTCACCATGTTAGCCAGGATGGTCTCGATCTCCTGACCTCATGATCTGCCCCCCTCGGCCTCCCAAAATGCTGGAATTATAGGCGTGAGCCACCGCACCCGACTGGTACTGGATATTTATTCTATAGGGCTTTGGGGAAATGTCTTCAGGATAAGAGAAGCTTCAAATTCCCGTAAAGATCATCTCAAAATCATTATATGGTGATAAATTATATTGCTTTGGAGTAGAGCAAGCTTGTCCAACTTGCAGCCCAGGATGACTTTGAATGCGGCCCAACACAAATTTGTAAACTTTCTTAAGACATTATGAAATTTTTTGGCCTTTTTTTTTTAAAGCTCTTCGTTAGTGTGAGTGTATTTTATGTGTGGCCCAAGATAAGTCGTCTTCTTCCAGTGTGGCCTAGGGAAGCCAAAAGACTGGACACCCCTGGAGGAGAGTAAGTGCAATTAATGGTGTTATTTTATACCATCTGAATCCAGAAGTGTTGAGAATACTTGTGACACTTAGCTGAGTGCAATAGCTCATGCCTGTAATCCTAGTACTTTGGGAGGCTGAGTTAGGAGGATTGCTTGAGTCCAGGAGTTAGAGACCAGCCTGGGCAACATGGCAAAACCCTATCTCTAAACACACACACACACACACACACACACACACACACACACACTAGCCAAGTGTGGTGGTAAACACCTGTAGTCCCAGCTATTTGGGAGGCTGAGATGGGAGAATCACTAAAGCCTGGGAAGTCAAGGCTGCAGTGAAGGGAGATCATGCTACTGGGGGCAACGGCAGTGAGACCCTGTCTCAAAATAAGTAAATAAACAAATAAATAAATAATAAAATAATAATAATTTTTTTGGGGGGTGTGTGTGTATGTGTGTATATGTATGTGTGTATATATATATATAAATCTTTCCTGTAGGAGATTTACAAAAAAGAATACTTGTGACTCTTTACAAAAAAAAAAAAAAAAAAGGAAGAAAGAAAAGGAAACAGCCTATTAAAGAGCACCAGTGATTCTCAGTAACATGTCTGTATCAGTCAGGGTCCTTACAGTAAAGGGATAGCACACCCAGCTGGGATTTTTAAAAATGATGTGTTTATTAAAAGGATTATTTATAGAGTTGCAGGTGGATTAAGGGATTAAGAGACCCAACAAGGGATGTTGAGGCATCCAGGGATTAGTAACAGTGGGAAGCCATTAGTTTACACATCTAAAGGGCAGGAGAGGAAATGGTATTATCCAAGCCAGTGAGAGTGGTGACTTTGGAAGAGGCCTCCAACAAAAGCTGTGGCTGTCAGAGGACCTAGCTACTGTCAGAACAGTCAGCTGGATGAAGCCTCAGTGGGAGAAAATGCTCCAACCAGAAGCCCAAGGGCAATGTGAGTGAGGAGACTCCCACTCCAAGGGTCACCCCTACTAAGAGGCAGAGCAGGGTGGAGAATGGATCTGGGGGCAAACTGAGAAAAATAACCTATTATCTAGCAAGGCCAAATATAAGGGTGATAATTAAAGAGCCAAGTAAGTCTCCATTACTTAATAGGAACAAAACTACATCTAATAAACAGCAATACCTTAGGAAACAACTGACATAAATATAGTACATTATGTTAGGTTTGAACTAAAACTAATGAAAGGCATTTTAATGTACGTCACTGATTTATAGCTCTCATTCTCTCCTTTTCTATAAAAAAAGTTAAGAATTTGCTTTTTGATGCTTCTTTTTTTTTTTTTTTTTTTTTAAGTTTTTTAATTTAAAAAACAATAGAGACATGGTCTCACTATGTTGCCCAGGCTGGTCTTGAATTCCTGGCCTCAAGTGATCCTCCTGCATGAGCCTCCCAAAGTGCTAGGATTACAGGTGTGAGCCACCACACTCAGTCTCTTTGATGATTCTTTTTAAACTTTTTGTTTAGAAATGATTTTAGACTTATTGAAAAGTTGCAAATCTAAGATAGAGAGTTCCTGCCTAGTGTTTACCTGGCGTCCCCTGATGTTAGTAACTTATATAAGCATAATACAATGATCAAAACCAGCAAGCTACCATTGCGACAACACTATTAACTAAACTTATCCATTTCCCATTTTTCTCCCTAAAGTCATTTTTTTGTGTGTTTTCTGGCTCCAATATCCCACACTGAATTTAGTTGTGTCTCGTTAGTCTTCTCCAACCTGTGACAGTTCCTCATTCTTTCCTTGTCTTCAATGACCTTGACACCTCTGATGAATCAGTTATTTTGTAGAAGGCCTCTCAATTTGGATTTGTCTGATGTTTTCTCAAGATTGGACAGAACTGCATTTTTAGCAAGAATATGCTGGAGTAATGTATCTTTCTCTGTATAAAATTTCAGGGGACCCATGATGGTAAGGTGTCTTAGAGTCTTACTCGGTTTCCCAGATTGGAGTGCAGTTGCACCATCGTAGCTCATTGTAGCGTTGAACTCCTGGGCTCAAGCGTTCCTCCTACCTCAGCCTCCCAACTAGCTAGGACTATAGGCGTGTACCACCATGCTCTGCTAATTTTTATTTTTATTTATTTATTTTTATTTTTTTTGTAGAGGCAGGGGACTTGCAATGCTGTACGGGCTGGTCTTGACCTTCTGCACTCAAGCAATACTACTGCCCTGGCCTCCCAAAGTGCTGGTATTATAGGCATGAGCCACTGTGCCTGGCCTGTTATTCCTATTTTAAAGATAGCAAAACTACATTCCCCCTCCCCCCTTTTTTTAAATTTGAAGAACTATTGGATTTTCAGAATACTTACAAATATAGTCATATGATTTTTGACAAAGGAATCAAAAATTTGAATTTGTTTAATACTAGAACATTAGATTGATTGTGTCTTTCATTAGTCTTCAAGTGCTGGCAATATGCTGGAACAGTCTTTCAAAGCACTGTTAGCTTTTAAATGATAGCTCACTCTGAAGTACTAATTTAAGAGCATGGCATGTCTCCAAAACTCATTTAAGAAACCAAGTGGTTAATTAAACCTTCAATCAGATTATTTGCGTGTTTTTTAATAAGTGTGCTGTGGTGCAGGCAAAAATGATGGTGGAATATACTTTGAAAATATGTCATTATTTTGGGGACCAATCCAAAGATCATTCACTACAGATAAATAATGATAACATGAATAACTATAATGATGACAACAATTTTGGGCTAGTTAGGACAAGAATTTGTCAATTAAATTTGTTGTGAATACCTTCTGAATAGATGTTAAATTTGAGTGAACATGGAAAATGGCACATTATCTAAATTACATTTTTATTGGCATAGGTAATAGTGTAACATGGCCCAAAATGACTAAGGATCAGAAGGCTAAACAGACCCAAGCGTTAGATATGTGAATACTTAATAATTGCCTCCAATAAAAAGAGGGTTTAAAATAAGTTATCTTTGAATTGTGACTTTTTATAATAAAAATAAGAATAAAAAAACGAAAGCTAAAGATTTAATAAGTGACAATCTTTTAAAAATAGATTTTAATTCTGTACCCTCTCCATATCTGATTCCAATTCTCCAGAGGCAAACATCTTCAGCTCTTTTTAGCTCTTATAATATTTACTTCCATATATCCAAATACCCTTACACTGTGATGTGGTTTAGCTGTGTCCCCACCCAAATCTCATATTGAATTGTAACTTCCACAATTCCCATGTATCCTGGGAGGAACCCAGTGGGAGGTAATTGAATCATGGGGGCGGGTCTTTCCTGTGCTGTTCTCATGATAGTGAATAAGTCTCATGAGATCTGATGGTTTTAAAAATGGGAGTTTCCAAGCACAAGCTTTCTCTCTTTGCCTGCTGCCATCCACATAAGATATGACTTGCTCCTCCTTGTCTTCTGCAATGATTGTGAGGCCTCCCCAGCCATGTGGAACTGTAAGTCCAATTAAACCTCTTTCTTTTGTAAATTGCACAGTCTCATGTATCTCTTTATTAGCAGCGTGAAAATGTACTAATCCAATAAATTGGTACTGGGGGAGTGGGGTGCTGCTGAAAAGATACCTGAAAATGTGGAAGTGACTTTGGAACTGGGTAACAGGCATAGGTTGGAACAGTTTGGGGGACTCAGAAGAAGACAGGAAAACGTGGGAAAGTTTGGAACTTCCTAGAGTCTTGTTGAATGACTTTGAACACAATGCTGATAGTGATATGAAAAATGAAATTCAGGCTGAGTTGGTTTCAGATGGAGATGAGAAACTTGTTGGGAACTGGAGCAAAGGTGACTCTTGCTATGTTTTAGCAAAGAGACTGGTGGCATTTTGCCCCTGCCCTAGAGATTTGTGGAACTTTGAACTTCAGAGAGATGATTTAGGGTATCTGGCAGAAGAAATTTATAAGCAGCAAAGCTTTCAAGAGGTGACTTGGGTGCTGTTAAAAACATTAAGTTTTAAAAGGGAAACAGAGCATAAAAGTTCAGAAAATTTGCAGCCTGACGATGGGATAGAAAAGAAAAACCCATTTTCTGAGGAAAAATTCAATTTGGCTGCAGAAATTTGCATAAATAACAAGGAGCCAAATGTTCATCCCCAACACGATGGGGAAAATATCTCCAGGGCATGTCAGAGAACTTTGTAGTGGCCCCTCCCATTACAGACCCAGAGGCTGAGGAGGAAAAAGTGGTTTCATGGACTGGGCCCAGGGTCCCTCTGCTGTGTGCAGTCTAGGGATTTGTTGCCCTGTTTCCCAGCTGCTCCAGTTGTGACTAAAAAAGTCCGACGTACAGCTTGGGCCATGGCTTCACAGGGTGCAAGCCCCAAGCCTTGGCTGCTTCCAGATGGTGTTGAGGCTGTGGGTGCACAGAAGTCAAGAACTGAGGTTTGGGAATCTCTGCCTAGATTTCAGAAGATGTATGGAAACACCTGGATGTCCAGGCAGAAGCTTGCTGTACAGGCAGGGCCCTCATGGAGAACCTCTGCTAGGGCAGTGCAGAAGGGAAATGTGGGGTTGGAGCCCCCACACAGAGTCACTACTGGGGCACTGCCTAGTGGAGCTGTGAGAAGATGGCCACCATCCTTCACATCCCAGAATGGTAGATCCACTGATAGTTTGCACCATACTCCTGGAAAAGCTGCAGACACTCAATGCCAGCCCATGAAAGCAGCTGGGAGGGAGGCTGTACCCTGCAAAGCCACAGGGATGGAGCTGCCCAAGACCAGGGGAACCCACCTCTTGCATCAGCATGACCTGGATGTGAGACATGGAGTCCAAGGAGATCATTTTAGAACTTTAAGATTTGACTGCCCTGCTTGATTTCAGACTTGCATGGGGCCTGTAGACCCTTTGTTTTGGCCAGTTTCTCCCATTTGGAATGGCTGTATTTACCCAATGTCTGTACCCCCATTGTGTCTGGGAAGTATCTACTTGCTTTTGATTTTACAGGCTCATAGACATAAAGGGCTTGCCTTGTCTGAGATAAGACTTTGGACTGTGGACTTTTGAGTTAATGCTGAAATGAGTTAAGACTTTGGGGGACTATTGGGAAGGCATGATTGGTTTTGAAATGTAAAACGCACATGATATTTGTGGGGGGCCTGGGGCAGAATGGTATGTTTGGTTGTGTACCCACCCAAGTCTCATCTTGAATTGTAACTCCCATAATTTCCACGTGTTGTGGGAGAAACCTGGTGGGAGGTAATTGAGTTATGGGGGTGGGTCTTTCCCATGCTGTTCTCCTGATAGTGAATGGGTCTCACGAGATCTGATGGTTTTAAAAATGGGAGTTTCCCTGCACAAGCTCTCTCTTTGCCTGCCACCATCCACGTAAGATGTGACTTGCTCCTCCTTGCCTTCCTCCATGATTGTGAGGCCTCCCCAGCCATGTGGAACTGTATAAATCCAATAAACCTCTTTCTTTTATAAATTCCCCAGTTTCAGGTATGTCTTTATTAGCAGTGTGTAAAAAGGACTAATACACAGTGTTATTTCTTGATTTTTAAACAAAGGTGTTTAATATTAGCTATTGACTTTTTACTATGGGAGGTGAGGATTTAGCTTACCTATCGTTACATACCATTTCCCCTTTTCTAACACATTATTATGATTTTACCATAATTCTTGGTAAGATAATATTCAGTGTTTATAATACTAGGAGTATGTGAAAATTACTTGTAATTAAGCCATGTAAGGGGATTATGATTCCATTTCCTGCTTTGAGCAACTTTTGGTTTTCTTTGGAATTCATAATTGTCTCTGTTGTTTGCTTAGTTTTGTATCATTAATCCTAAACCTCTCTGCTAGAAGTGTCACACCATAAAATGATGTAACAATTGCTATCTTTCCTTCTCTTTTCTCTCCTCCTTCCTTCCTTCCTTTTCTCCCTTTCTTTCTTTTCTCCCTTCCCTTCCCTTCCTTCTTTCTTCTCTCTTTTCTTCTTTTTTTCCTTCTCTTTCTCTCTCTGTCAGCACTCCTGGTGCTCTCTCTTACTTTAATCTGGACTGGTTGCTCTCTCAACCAGCCTGCTGTACAGTTCTTTTTCTTTTTACGAGACAGAGTCTTGCTCTGTCACCCAGGCTGGAGTGCAGTGGCACAATCTTGGCTCACTACAACCTCCGTCTCCTGGGTTCAAGCAAATCTCTTGCCTCAGCCTCCCGAGTAGCTGGCATTACAGGTGTCCGCCACCACACCTGGTTTTGTATTTTTAGTGGAGATGGGCTTTCATCATGTTGGCCAGGCTCGTCTTGAACTCCTGACCTTGTGATCTGCTTGCCTTGGCTCCCCAAAGTGTTGAGATTACAGGCATGAGCTATTGCGCCCAGCCTTCCTGCTGTACAGTTCTTATCCTGGGATCTTCCTTCACTTTCATATTGAGTATTCTATTTGCTTTTCCTTACAATTTATTGGCTTGCTTGTATTGGTGGGACCACTTCCTCTATTATCTTCTTGGAAAAAGTGAATGAGAAATAAATCTTTTGAGACCTCACAAGTTTGAGAATTTCTTATTCTATCATTGCATTTACTTGATAATTTGGTGAAGTATAGAACGCTGGGTTTGAAATAATTTTTCCTTAGTACTGTGAAAGCTGCTATTTTTTTTTTTTTGAGATAGAGTCTCGCTCTGTCACCCAGGCTGGAGTGCAGTGGTGTGAACTCGGCTCACTGCAAGCTCCGCCTCCCAGGTTCACGCCATTGTCCTGCTTCAGCCTCCCGAGTAGCTGGGACTACAGGCGCCGGCCACCACGCCCGGCTAATTTTTTGTATTTTTAGTAGAGACAGGGTTTTACCATGTTAGCCATTTTTTCCTTGAAATATTTTACTTTTTGAACTCTTTACTATTATTTGAGTATGATTTAGAAAGAAGAGAGAATACAGGTTTAAAGAAACTATATCTACTATGTCTTTAATTATTACAAGGCTATATGTTTTTTATATACATATCACAATATTATATTCAGTCTCTGTAGAGACTGTCAAAAATTGCTAATGCCAACTATATTGCAAGTCTTCATGGCAGGGTATTGGGAAATGTTTTCAATCAGCAATAATTGTGCCTCGGATAAACCTCATTGGCTATGATACTGCCACTGTGCAAAGCTTATATGTAATATTTTAAATGTGGATTATGAGAGACTATAAGAAACATTTCCAGTTGCATGAAATAATCTGAACAAGAATCTTTGCCTCCTGCTGTCTGAGATTTTTCATGTAAATATGCATTTTATAGCTGGAAGACTGCATAGCTTTACCACGTAGATTCATTGTTTAGCATATTTGGCAGTAAAAAACACAAAAGGAAAACGTTAAAAGTTGCCATTCATACTCCCACCATTTAAAAATAATAATTTATTATACAAAGTAAAAAGTAAAATTACAATTCCCACTTCCAGGAAAATGGAGTAGATATACTTTTCCCTGTTCTTCCCGCTAAGAACAACTAAAAACCCTGAACGCTGTATACAAAACAAACGTAAGAGAAGACTCTGAAGCTGGGAGAGAGGAAAGCAGACTGGCTAGGGACCTAGGAACCTGAGGATCAACATGCTGGTGAGTTTCCCGGGCTTTTCTTTTTGGCTTATATATTCCGGCCCTGGAGCTTAAAAACCTGACTACCCAGAAACACTAACTGGCGTCGACAAAACAAACAACAACCCCAACAAAAGCCTGCTCTCTCCAACCAAAGAAGTAGGAACGAGGCAACCTACAAAAACAGAAATCTTTTAGACAACATGTACCCTACTATAGCCAAACACCACAGAAAACCTGTGGCCCCACCCTCACCTATGCCAGCGAAGGCCACGTGGCAGAGCCCAGCCTTCCCACCTCAAGAGGCCGTCACATTTATTCCTGCGATAGGTAACAAGGCAGCCCCCCTGCTGTGTCACTGAGGACCACATGGAGAGTCTGGACATCAACCTCCACCAGGCATCAAAGGGGCTACCTACCCCTTCGCACTGGGTTGGTGTCAAAGCAGGCCTGTTGGAGTCAGGACTTCCACTGTCACCCAGTAGTAATGAGACCACCCCACCATGGAGAGCTGGAACTCCCACTGCTGCCACACTCTTGAAAGTACAACTTATCAAAATGTGTAGGACATAGCTAAAGAAGTGCTGGGGGAGAAATTTATAGCACGAAATGCTTACATTAGAAGAGATAAAAAGTTTCAAATTAGTGACCTACGTTCCCACTTCAAGAGCCTGGGGAGAAAAAAAGAGCAAAATAAACCCAAAGCAAGCAGAAGGAAGGAAACAATAAAGAGCAGAAATCTGTGAAATTGAAAACAGAAAGCAATAGAGAAAATCAATGAAAGAAATAGCTTTTTTTTTTTTTTTTTGTAAAGGTCAATAAATTCGACAAACATCTAGCAAGACTAACAAAAAGAGAAGACACAAATTACCAATATCAGGAATAAAATGGGGGATATCACTATGGATTCTACACCTGTCGAAAGGATGAGGAAATACTATAAACACTTTTCACACGTACATTTGAAAACTTAAGAAAAATAGAACAATTCCTCCAAAAACACAAACTAACATAACTCACCCCAAATAAAATAGATAATTTGAATATCTCTGACATTTTCAAGAAAATCAGACTCATAATTTCAAAACTCCCAACAAAGAAATGTCCAGGCCCTGATGATTTCAGTGGAAAATTCTATGAAATAAAGAAGAATTAACACCAATTCTACATAATCTGTCCTAAAAAATAGAAGAAGAGGGGATGTTTACAAATTCATTTTGTAAAACTGCTATTATCCTGATACCAAAACCAGACAATGACAATATACAACACGAAATTGAAAACTGTGTACCAATCAATGTC
Source organism: Chlorocebus sabaeus (assembly GCF_047675955.1). Taxonomy (NCBI): domain Eukaryota; kingdom Metazoa; phylum Chordata; class Mammalia; order Primates; family Cercopithecidae; genus Chlorocebus; species Chlorocebus sabaeus. The sequence continues at coordinate 26,168,587 of NC_132914.1, forward strand.
CCTTACGAATATAGATGCAAAAATCCTTAACAAAATATTAGCTAATAGAATTTAGCAATATATTAAAAGAGTTATACACCATGACCAGCGATATTTATTTCAGGGATGCTAGGCTGGTTCAATATTTAAAAATCAATCAATGTAATCTATCATGTTAACAGGCTAAAAAAGAAAAGTTACATTATTATATCAATTATTGTAGAAGAAGCATTTATCAAAATTTGACACATTCATGATAAAAATTCTCGGAAAAATAGGTATAGAGAGAAACTTCCTCAACTTTATAAGGAATATGTATTTAAAACCTATAGCTAACATTATACTTAATGGGTAAAAAACTAAATGATTTCCTTTCATGGTGGGGAAAAAGGCAAGTATGTCCAACCTTATCACTCTTATTCAACATAGAGCAATAAGGTATGAAAAGGAAATAAGTACATAAACTGGAAAGAAAGAAATAAAATTATCCCTATTTGCAAATAATATGATTGTCCACATATAAAGTCCTAAGGAATCACAAAAACAATCTCCTAGAACTAATAAGTGAGTTGAGCAAGGTCACAGGATGTGAAATAAACATAAAAAATTCAATTGTATTTCTATACCAGAAGTGAATTCCTGGACACTGAAATTCAAAATACAATACCACTTTCAATGACTTAAAAAAAAATAAAATGAAATACTTAGGTGTAAATCTAAGAAAACATGTACAGGCCTTGTATGCTGGAGACTACACAGTGCTGATGAGAGCAACTGAAGAAGATATACGTAAATGGAGAGATATACCATGATCATGGATTGGAAGATTCAATATAGAGAATATACCAATTCTTTCTAATATTTTTCTTTTCTTTCTTTTTTATTTATTTAAATTTTATATAAACATTCTAAATAGAGATGGGGTCTTGCTCTGTTGACCAGGCTGGTCTTGAACTCTTGGCCTCAGGGGATTATCCCATCTCAGCCTCCCAAAATGTTGGGATTACAGGTGTGAACCACTGTGCCCAGCCAGTTCTGTGCCTAGCCAATTTGCCCTGCAAATTGATATGCAGGTCAATCTCTTTATAAACAAAAGATTTTTTTTTTTTTTTTTTTTTTTGAGACAGCATCTTGCTTTGTCACCCAGGCTGGAGTGCAGTGACACAATCTCAGCTCATTGCAACCTCCACCTTCTGGTTTCAAGCGCTTCTCCTGCCTCAGCCTCCGGAGTAGCTGGGATTACAGGCATGTGCCATCATGCCTGGTTAATTTTTGTGTTTTTAGTAGAGAAGGGGTTTTGCCATGTGGCCAGGCTGGTCTTGAACTACTGGCCTCAAGTGATCCACCCCCTTGGCCTCCCAAAGTTCTGGGATTACAGGTGTGAGCCACCATCCCCAGCTGCAGGTCAGTCTCTGTAAGAATTCCTAGAAGGTTTTTAGCATATATGTATAAGACTATTTCAAAATTTTTATGAAGAGGTAAATACATAAGAATGGATTAAAATAAATTTGAAAAAGAGGAATTAGTCTGCTTAATTTCAAGACTGATTTTACAGCTATAGTAATAAAAAATGTGTGGTGTTGTTGAAGGGAGAAACAGACAGACCTGAGGAACAGAATAGAAAACCCAGAAATTGCCCCTCACAAATATACCCAACTGACTTGATAAAGGTGCAAAATCAATTCAATAAAGAAAAAATAGTTTTTTAAACAAGCGGTGCTGGAGCAATTGGACATTTATGGGGGGAAAAAAACCACGAAATGAAAGAATAAAAAGAAAAAAATACATTTGGCCTAAGTCTTGGAGGACTTGGAGGACTTGGAGGGAATTTCGCTGTGTCGCCCAGGCTGGAGAGCAGTGGTGCAATCTCTGCTCACTGCAAGCTCTGCCTCTGGGGTTCACGCCATTCTCCTGTCTCAGCCTCCCGAGTAGCTGGAACTACAGGCTCCCGCCAGTATGTTCAGCTAAATTTTTTTTTTCTTTGTATTTTTGGTAGAGATGGGGTTTCACAGTGTTAGCCAGGATGCTCTCAATCTCCTGACCTTCTGATCCACCCGCCTCTGCCTCTCAAAATCCTGGGGTTACAGGCGAGAACCACCACGCCTGGCTGGCCTAAGTCTTACCTTATACAAAAAGGATCATGGAATTAAATGTAAAATGTAAAGCTGTAACACTTTTAGAAAAAAAAGTATAGGAGGAAATATTTGGGATCTAGAGCTAGGCAAATAGTTCTTAGACTTGACACCAAAAACATGATCCATAAAAAGAAAAATTGATAAATTAGATCACATCAAAATTAAACATTTTTGTTCTGCAAAAGATCCAAATAAGAGGATAAGATGGAAAGTTTCAGAGTGTGAGAAATATTTGCAAGTTAAATGCCAATTTAAACTACAATGTGATACCATTACATAATTATCAGAATGGCTAGAATTAAAATAGACAACACCAAATGCTGGAGAAAATACAGAGTAACTGGATCATTCATATACTTCTATTTTGAATGTAAAATAGTGTGGTTACTCTGGAAACCTGTATAGGAGTTTCTTAAAAATTAAATATATAACTATCATACAACCCCGCCATTGCTTATGTTTAGCCATTTCTTATGAACAAGGCTTATGTTCACACAAAAACCTACACATGAATGTTTATAGTAGTTTGATTTGTAAACTGGAAAGCAACTCTCAGGTCACCCTTTCACAGGTGATTAGTTAAACATACTGTGATATATCCATACTCTGGAATACCACTTAGCAATCAAAAGCAATGAACTATTGACACGTGCAATACCCTGGATGAATCTCCAGAGAATTATGTGAATGAAAAAAAGGAAATTTCAAAAGGTTACATATTGTATGGTTCCATATGTATATAACATTCTTGAAATGACTAATTACAGTTGACCCTTGAGCAACACGGATTTGAACCACACAGGTCCACTTACTTTTTAATTTTGCTTAATTTTTTTTTTGTTTTTGAAAGGTCTCATATATTTATTACTGAATCCAACCTACCAGTACACATGCAGCACATACACAGAGAAAAAAAAATCCCCAGTAAAACATGTACAACTGTCCAGACAGTGATGACATTTTCAGGTTGATATGATAAGATGGTCATGACCTTGACACTCTCGCGTGCAATTCCTTATAGACCCAGACTGGTTCTTCTCCAATGTCTCCTTTTGGTGTTGTACCTGATTTGATTACCAGTTTTCATCCAAATCCACTGGGCAATGGGATGATTTTGCTTTTGTTTCTTGGCCAGGAAGTGCTTAATCCTGATAGTCTTGTGAGAAGGCATGGTGATAAATGGAGTCAAGCACATGCCATCATGGCAGAGAAAAAAGAGAGCGAAGTTTTAAAATTTTTATTTTTATTGCAATAGTTTTTTGGGTACAAGTGGTTTTTGGTTACATAGATAAGTTCTTAGTGGTGATTTCTGAGATTTTGGTGCACCCTCTTTTTAAAAAATTACACTTTTTATTTGGAGTTAAATGTTGATTCACATCCAGTTGTAAAAAATAATACAGACAGATCCCATGTACCCTTAACCAGGTTTCTCCACTAGTAGCGTCTTACAAAATTGTAGCACAAAATCACGAGTGTGTTGACATTGATATAGTCAAGAACATTTCCATGACCACAAAGATTCCTCATATTGCCCTTTTACAGCCACATCCACTTCTCACCGTCTCCTAACAATTACTAATCTTTTCTGTTTCTATGCAGATGACCCTTGAATAATGCAAGGGTTAGGAGACAGTTGAAAACCCCATATAACTTCTGACTGCCCCGAAACTTAACCACTAATTGCCTACTATTGACAGGAAGCCTTACCAATAACATGAACAGTCAATTAACACATAAATAGACTATATCCACACATATTTTATGCATTAGATAATATGCAGTAATAATATGCCCAAAACAGCTTTGTAGGTCAGTGCACCTGGTACTTTTCTCTCTCTCTCTCTCTCTCTCTCTCTCTCTCTCTCTCTTTTTTTTAATGACTATAGAGTAGTCTATTGCAGAAATATATAATTTGTTTTCCCTATTGATGGGCTTCCATGTTTGTTATGAGTTGAATTGTGTCCTTCACAAAAAGCTATGTTGAAGTCATAATCCCCTCTACCAAGGAGCATGACCTTGTTTGGAAACAGGACCTTTATAAAGTGATCAAGTCAAAATAAGATCGTTAGGGTGGGCCCTAATCCAATATGACTAATGACCTGTAGGGACACAGAGGCAGACATGCACACAGGGAAGACTATGAAGACAAGGGATTGGAGTGATGCATCTACAAGCCAAGGAACACAAAGATTGATTGCTGGCAACCACAGAAGCTAGGAAGAGTCAAGGAAGGATTCTCCTTCAGTTTTCAGAGGAAACATGGCCCTGCAGACACCTTGATTTTGGACATCTAGCTTCCAGAACTCTGAGACCATACATTTCTGGGGCTTAAAGTCACCCAGTTTGTGGTACTTTGTTACAGAAGCATCTCCAGGAACTGAATACAATGATGTTTTTACTCTTATGAACTACTGCAATGAAAAATTCTTATACACATAGCTTTACATGCTCATATTATTTCTGTAGGATGGGTGCAATTTTTATAAATCATACTGTATGTATATGATACATATTAGTATACATATGATACATGATATACTCCCGAATTACCCTGTGAGCATTATTTTACTGTATGAGACCTGGAGAAATTTTATCTGTTATGGGGATTAGGGCTGGAGTTGCAGGTTCCATTGAAAGCCACTTCCCCATATGGTACTTATTGTACTGCCTAGCTAGACATTGTAATCTCAGTTATGTGTAAATAGGTATTATTGCTTACTAGTTAACACTGACTTAATCTTAGAGAATAGTCATATTTTTGTACTACCCATCTTTGGATTCAATAACAGTGACCAAAAAGGATTTAACAAATACTTCAGAGCCAGCCTTGGGTCTAATTTCAGTCAAAAGTTGGGTTGGTCTTCTCCGCTCTTAGTCTGACTTTTCTAGGCTCTTTCTCTAGGCCCTTCATCAATCTCACTTCACTCCTTTTTCCTCTTTCCTCATAAATTTGCCAAACTTATTTTCTGAAAAAAAAAACTATAGGGACAATCATTTATAGAACTTTACGTATTTAGCTAAATATGCATTTTCTTTTACAAAATTGGCTTTATAAGCCTGGAATTTTATGCATTAATGAACAGAGTAGGGGAGTGTGTAGAAAAATGAAGGACCAATCCTAATGCACTAAAAAATCAGACTGCAGGCTGGCATGGTGGCGCAGATTGTAATCCCAGCACTTTGGGAGTCCGAGGCAGGCAGATCACTTGAGGCCAGGAGTTCAAGTCCAGCGTGGCCAACATGGCAAAACCCTGTCTCTACCAAAATACAAAAATTAGCCAGGCATTGTGGTGCACGCCTGTAATCCCAGCTACTTGTATGGCTGAGACATAGAGAATAGCATGAATCCAGGAGGCAGGGGTTGCAGTGAGCCAAGATTGCTCCATTGCATTCCAATCTGGGTGACAGAGTGAGACTCTGTCTCAAGAAGAAAAAAGAAAAAGAAAAAGAAAAAACAAATCATCAGACTGGATAGGCACTGTGGCTCATGCTTGTAATCCCAGCACTTCGGGAGGCCAAGGCAGGTGGATCACGAGGTCAGGAGTTCGAGACTAGTCTGGCCAAAATAGCGAAACCCTGTCTCTACTAAAAATACAAAAAATTAGCCGGGTGTGGTGGCGGGTGCCTGTAATCCCAGTTACTTGGGAGGCTGAGGCAGGAGAATGGCTTGAACCCGGGAGGCGGAGGTTGCAGTGAGCCAAGATCACGCGACTACACTCCAGCCTGGGCAACAGAGCGAGACTCCGTCTCAAAAAAAAAAAAAAAAAAAAAATCATCCGACTGCAGAGAATCCGTTGACCTATATGGGCCTGGTTAGCATGTGTTTCCTACCTTCCTTCTATTTCTAAACCTTTAGGCTGTGCATATACATGATGTATGTAGGGTGATAGTCCAATCTTCAGCCACCTGTGAACTCTTCCCTTTCCGTGTCCAGCAAAAATATCAGGAAAGGGGAAGAAACAAGGAGTGTCAACAAGTTGACAAGTGACGGAGCAACTCGCCTATTTCTTGGCTCAGTTAAGTCTTTATTCTCCTGCTGCCCTTTGAAATGCAGTAGGCAACACATGTAGTCTGTGAATGGAAAAAATTCTTGAAGAAGAAGCTCTGAGACAATGTTGAAGTTCAAACCCATCTTCAAAGAAGGCCTCACATCGTCCTCTTCTTGCCCTCTCAGCGCAACTGCCCTCTTCTGGGTGTTTCTCACTTGCTTTTCTCTCCTTGTCCTGAGGTTTCTTCTTTTGCTGCTGACAATGTAAACTACTGATTTAGTAAGGGCTGGGTTGAACTTTGGAATAAAGCTCAAGCACAGCTTTTTCTTCCTCTCCATCATTTTTTCCTTTAAGTTGGAACCTATGATATTTTTAAACATTAGCTAAATATCTATATTTTACAACAAACATTTTGAAAACAAGAGTCTCATTTATTTTTATTAAAGAACTGAAGTACCTGGAGTTTCTAGAACTTTAGCCACTCACAGTTATTTTAAATATTGTTAAGAAGAAAAACCTAAGAAGAAAAATGATTCATGGGCTGTTTTGAATAGGAGGATAGCTGTGGTCGTTATTTTTTTCTTTCCTCCTGCACACACCTCAGGAAGGAGAATACAAAAACACCCTTTAGACTACTCTCTTGAGAAGTGCTCCTTAAGCTCAGAATAACCCCAAACAAGCAAAACCTTTATGTTGAGCAGAGAGTGGGTGTGGAGGAGAAAGAACGTTGAAAAAGACATGGAACACTGGGCTCTTCTTAGAAAGACATGCTGCTTTCACTGTCTCTAACTGCTGTTTACCAAGGAAAAGGATGGTAGAAAATGTACCCATTATACGAGTTGTTTGAATCTCTAAATTTGACTTCAGTTTCTAAGCTGAACAACCTGTGTAAATAAGACTAAAATTACTTCAGGCTTCTGTGTGCAACATTCCCCGCCGCCGCCTTTTTTTTGGCCCGTGGTTGGCACTCCAGTTTGGGTCAAGCTTGTTAGTAAAACACCAGGTGTGCAGACAGGAAAGACTTTCTGAATGGGCCCCTAATTTCATCACCTCTCAACCCCTAAGTGGAAACTACTTGTCATTTGGGGAAGTAAAATATTTTTGATATTTGGTCTTCTTTTTGAAAGACGATAGTCCCGTGGAATATTAGACTGTATTCACCTTGATGGCTCCGTATATCCAAATGTCTATTATAAATATTCTAACTTGCTGCCTTGTCATTATTTGAGATTCAACCTATCTAAAATCAGATTTATCATTCCTCTTTTCCTGGTCATTCCCCAAGTTTATTTATTTATTGGAGGAAAAGTTGCATGTGTTATTTGTACCAGGGACAGGGCTAGGTGCCAGGCCTAGAGGCGAATGGGGGAGATATCGTCCCAGCCCTTATGGAGCTTACATTCTAACCAGTGGAATCAGATATTAAACCTTCATTACCTTAATGATCGTATACTTACAATTGAGAGAAATGTGATAGAAGAGATGTACATGGGCAATGAATGTGTTTACATGTGGGGGTGTGACCTAACCTGGAGATACATGAAAATTGCATTGAAGAAGTCGTGGCTGAGCTGTACCCTAAAACGACTAGATATTTTCTGACGGAGGCACTGTGGAGTGTGTTCAGGGAAACAGCTTGTGAAAAGGAAACAAATTGTGAAGAAACATGACATGTGAAAGAAATTGGAAAAGGCTGGGGTGGCTGAAATAGAGAATGAGGAGAGAGTGACAAAATTTAGTTGGGAATGTAGGCAAGGCTTAGAGCATAAAGGACTCTGAGCCATCTGAGAGAGTTTGAATATTATCCTAAAAGCAAGAGAAAGTCATTTAATGATTTGAAGCAGGAGAATGATGTACCATCAAATTTAACTTAAAAAGGATGAAATAAAATAATTCTGGTTTCTGTGAGTAGAATGGAAACAGACTCTGGTAGTTACAATTTTTGTTCATCTAGTCACTTTCCCTTTCTCCCCGGTGCTGGTGACAGAACCCCTCTGCTGTGGGGAGCCCTTGCCATAGGACTTTGGTGGAATTTACTCTCCCTCATTGCCCAGCACAGGAATGAGGATATAATCCAGTTCTAACCAACCACAGTTCCCTATTCTCCTGGCCTTAGTGTTTGGTTCAGGATTGGGCACATGACCCGGGTTAGACTAACCAATGCCCTCTCTAACTTTTGCTCAAACTCTAAGGGAAGAGGTAATCCTTGTTCCTCTGGATTGCTACCTGTAAGGACCAGGTCAGATCAGCAAGGAAAAGATCAACAATTTTTTACATCATTTGCAGAGAGCCATCTGAGAATAAAACCAACATGGGGGAAGTACAATTAAGAGTTAAAGAGAAAAACAGGCAAGGCTCAGTGGCTCATCCTGTAATCCCAGCACTTTGGGAGGCTGAGGCAGCAGATCACTTGAGTCCAGGGGTTTGAGACCAGCCTGGGTGACATGGCAAAACTCCATCTCTACCCCCCCCCAAAAAAAAAAAAAATTAGCCAGGGTGGTGGTGCATGCCTGTAGTCTCAGCTACTCGGGAGTCTGAGGTGGGAGGATTGTTTGAGCCCAGGAGGCAGAGGTTGCAGTGAGCTGAGAATATATCACTGCACTCCTGTCTCTAAAATGAAATAAAGAGAAAAATTGAGTTCTCAATAAATTAGGCAAATCCATAGATCTAGTCATGACTAGTTCACTTCTTCTTGGTTATATAAATATATTTCCTTATTTTAAAAACATAAGTGTGAAAAGAATTTCTGTCATTTGCAACCAAACGTCCATTTCAGTGCTGGGGAGAAGAATAGATGCAGGTGGAACCGTTTGGTAGGTTATTAGAATGGCACAGGTGAGAGATGATGGCTTGAACTTGTGTGGTTATGATGGAAATGGAGAGAAGCTAATACATTTGAAGTCTATTTAGGAGATACACATCAGCAGGCCTGATTAGATTTGGGAGTGAAGAGGAATAAGAATAATGGTGTCAAAAACATCTGCTACTTTTCTGGGTTGCATATCTAAGGATGCCATTCACTGAGACAGAAAACACCCAAGAAAGAGTAGTTTTGGGGGTGGTGATGAAAGGAGATTTTTTTCCCCCCCCTTTTTTTTTTGAGATGGAGTCTCGCTCTGTCGCCCAGGCTGGAGTGCAATGGCATGATCTTGGCTCACTGCAACCTCCACCTCCCGGGTTCAAGCGATTCTCCCTCCCTTAGCCTGCTGCGTAACTGGGATTACAGGTGCCCACCATCATGCCCAGCTAATTTTTGTATTTTTAGTAGAGACGGGGTTTCGCCATGTTGGCCAGGCTGGTCTTGAACTCCTGACCTCAGGTGATCTGCCTGTCTTGGCCTCCCAAAGTGCTGGGATTACAGGCGTGAGCCAACACGCCCAGCTGAAAGGAGAGCTTTCGTTCAGTTGTGACCATAATGAGTTTGGGATTAGTGAGAGACACATGTCCGTTAATGGCAGTATCATTCTACTAACCACGTAGAATTAAAACCATTATATTCTTTAACTTAACCTCTCTCTATCATCCCTGCAAACCCAGAAAAATCTTAAGGTCTGTATTTTTAAAAATTCAACTTCATTGAAGTATAATTTAGAAAACTAAAATGCATACACTTCATATGTACAGTACAATGAGTTGTAAATATGCACATACCCGGGTAACCATCTACACAATCCAGATATAGAACAGATCCATCATCCGAGAAGTTCCTCTGTGCTTCTTCCCAATCTGCTTCTCCCACAACCCCTGGTCCAAGGCAAACACAAATCTTCCTTTTATCACTGTAGATTGATTTTGCTTTGGCTAGTCTTTTGTATAGATGGAACTATAGAGTATGTACTTTTTTGTGTGTCTGGATTCTTTAGTTCAGTGTAATGTTTTTGAGATTGACCCATTTTATTGCAGTTATTCCATTGTATGGATATACCATAATTGGTTAGTTCACTCTACTGTTAATGGATTTTTAAGCTATTTCTGATTTTTGGCTTTTGGGAACAAAGCTGCAATGAGCTTCTCACCTGCAAGTAAGTCTTTGTGTGGACGTATGTTTTTATTTTTCTTGAGTAAATTCTTAGGAGTTGGATTGCTGAGTCACATGGTAAGAGTGGGTTTGCTTAACTTTATGGGAAATTGCCAGATTATTTTTCAAAGTGGCTGTACCTCTAGCAATGTGTGAGAGAGCCAAGTTGCTTCCACATTCTTGTCAATGCCTGGTCTTGTTATTTTTTAAAATTTTAGCCATCGTAGTGCAAGTATAGTGATATTGCATTGTGGCTTAATTTGCATTTTCCTGATAACTAATGGTGCTGAGCATTTTGCAAGGTGCTTATTTGCTATTTGCATGTATTGTTTGGAGAAGTGTCTGTTCAAATCCTTTGTTCATTTTTTCCTTTTTAGTTGACACATAATAATTGTACATATTTATGAGATGCAGAGTGATATTTCCATACATGTACGCAATATATAAGAATCAAATCAGGATAATTAGCATATCTATCACCTTAAGCATTTATCATTTCTTTATGTTGTGAACATTCAAAATACTCTTTTCTAACTTTTTGGAATTATACACGAAATCATTTTAAACTATATTTACTCTACAGTGCTGCAGAACATTAGGACTTACTTTTCCTATCTAGCTGTAACTTTGCATCCATTAATCAACCTCTTCCTGTTTTTCCCTTCACACTATCCTTCCCAGCTGCTAACGTCCGCTTCTATGAGCTCAATTTTTTTTTTTTTAGCTCTTCCATGTGACTGAGAATATGTGGTATTTATCTTTCTGTGACTGACTATTTTCACTTAATTTGTTAATTTTTTATAATACCTTTTCATTTTGAAATAATTATAGGTTCACAGTAAATTACAAAAATAGTACAGAGTGCCACAAACCTGTCACCTTGCTTCCCAATGGTGACATGTTAAATAGTTGTAGTACAGTATCAAAATCAGCAAATTTATATCAGTATTACTATCAACAAAGTTTATTCAGTTTCACCTTTGATTAAATTTGCATTTATTTGTGTGTGTGTTGTATATTTCCATGTAATTTTATCTCATGTACAAATTTGTGTAACCACATCAAGACACAGAGCTGTTCTATCATCACAAAAGAACTCCTTCATTGCTTTGTATTCACATACCTCATTCTATCCTTTTTCCTGTCCTCTAGCAAACTCTAATCTCTATCTCTAGAGTTTTGTCCTGTTAAGAATTGTATATATTAATAAATAGAATCATATAGTATGTGGCCTTTTGAGACTGGCTTTTTCATTCAGCATAATTCCCTTGAGATTTACTCAAGTTGTGTCTACGAATAATCTATTCCTTTTTATTTCTGTGTAGTATTCTACAGTATGACAGATGTATCACAGTTTTCACATTCACCCATTAAAAGATATTTGAGTTATTCCTACTTTTTGACTATTTGTAAAGCTGCTATGAACATTCATATACAGGTTGTTGTGTGAACATAGGTTTTTATTTCTTTTGCATAAATGCCCAGCAATATTGGGCTATTTATTTTTTCATTATTGAGTTATAAGGGTTTTAAGAATATATTCTGAATAAACTCCCTGATGAAATATTAATTTGAAAGTATTTTCTTTAATTCTGCAGGTTTTAAAAACTTTCTTGATGGTATCATTTGCAGGACAAAAGTGTTTAGTTTTGATGAGGTTCAAATTATCTATTTTTTCTTTGGTTGTTTGTGCTTTGGGTATAATACCTAAGAAACCATTGCCTAATCCAAGGTCACAAACATGATTTACACTTACGTTTTCTTCTAGGAGTTTTAGTTTTAGGACTTGTAAAGTGCTAAACTAATTGTTTAGGTCTTTGATCCATTTTCAGTGAATTTTTGATATAATGCAGAACAGGGGTCAAACTTCATTCTTCTAACTGTGAATATCTAGTTGTCCCAGATCATTTGTTGAGAAGACTATAATTTCCCCATTGAATTGTCTTGGCACTTGTTTCAAAAATTAATTGTCCATAAATGTATGGGTTTACCCTGGTAAAAGTCTGTTTCATTGATCTATATGTCTATTCTTATACTAGTACTGCACAGTCTTGCTTGATTACCGTAGCTTTGTAGCAAGTTTTGAGAACAGGAAGTATGAATTCTTCAATTTTGCTCTTCTTTTTCAAGGCTGTTAGGTTAATCAGAGTCCTTTGCATTTCCATATGAATTTCAGGATCAGCTGCTTAGATGCTGCAAAAAAGCCAGTTGGAATTTTGTTAGGAATTCTATTGAATTTGTAGATCAATTTGGGATGTATTGGCATCCTAACAATATTAAGTCTTCGAATACATGAACATGAAATGTCTGCATTTACTTAGGTATTCTTCAATGTCTGTTAACCATGCAGTGGTTTATATTTCTTCTATTAAAAAATCTTATATTTCTTTTATTAAATTTATTTTATTTTATTTTGAAACAGTCTCACTTTGTCACCCAGGCTGGAGTATAGTGGCCCAATCTTAGCTCACTGCAACCTCTGCCTCTCAAGTTCAAGTGATTCTTGTGCCTCAGCCTCCTGAGCAGCTGGGATTATAGGCATGCGCCACCACACTTGGCTAATATTTGTATTTTGGGGTTTCGCCATGTTGGCCAGGCTGGTCTCAAACTCCTGGGCTCAAGCAATCTACCCACCTTGGCCTCCCAAAGTGCTGGGATTACAGGCGTAAGCCACCAGGCCTCACTGTTAAATTTATTCCTCAGTATTTTGACACAATTGTAAATGGAATTGTTTTTTTAAATTTTATTATGACTGTTCATTCATATTGTACAGAAATTCATTGGTTTTTATATATTACTCTTGTATCCTGCAATTTTTTTGGATTTGCTTATTAGATTCCATAGCATTTTAATGCATTACTTAGGATTTTCTGTATACAGGATTATATCATCTGCAAATGGGGATTGTTTTACTTCTTACCAATCTGGACATGTTTTATTTACTTTTCCTAACTAATTGTCCTTGTTAAAACCTCAGTGTAATGTTGAATAAAAGTAGGAAGCGCAGAAATTCTTTTCTTCTTTATTGTTCATCATTTTAGGGCTAAAGTTTCCAACCTTTCAACATTAAGTATGATATTAGCTGTGAGTTTTCCATTGATTTCTTTTATCATGTTAAGGGAATTCCCCCAAACTAGGCCTGGTTTGTTGAGTGCTTTCCTTCCTTCCTTCCTTCCTTCCTTCCTTCCTTCCTTCCTTCCTTCCTTCCTTCCTTCCTTCCTTCCTTCCTTCCCTCCCTCCTTTCCTCCTTCCCTCCTCCCAACCAAAGTGTTGATTTCTTTGTAAAGAATGCTGTGGAAAGTATTCTTGTACTGATAGATAGGCCCAAGACTTTATGATCTTAGGAATTTTACAGAATCATATTATCTCACTATATTCATGCAAAATAGGTTCTCTTGACAACAAGAACAACTTAGAGTCAGGGTCCAAAATATATTAATTCTTTAGTGAGTTAATAAAAAATCCTTTATGATTCTATTCTTTCATCTTAGAGGGCATCTGTCATTTGTAATTCAAATAATATAAACTTTTTTCTTCCAAACAACCGATTTATCCCAACCAGAGAATTTTTTTTTCCAATCCTTTTGACAGAGATAATTTAAAAAAAAGAAAATATTTTTTCTCTCCTTCATTCAGGTCCAAGTATTTATTATCATATTCAATAAAGTCTTTAGAAATAATTTGGATTTACAGTGCTGATTTAGATGCTGTTGAGCAGAGATAATATAACAGACACACCCCGGGGTGATCGTATCTTTAGAATTATTCCTTATTCTCAGCTTTCAAAAATCAGATACTACGGTGGGACTATCGAGTCATATTTCTACCAAGAGACGCCACTTGATTAAAACAGGAATGGTCATCACACTCAAGGGGAACCGGGCCATTGACTGGGCTAAACAAACTTAGTTCCCTCCCTCAATAATTTACACATGAAGGCAGAGAAGTGTGATTAGATGCTGTAGGGAATTGGAAATTCGAGGAGATATAGAGCTAGGATTAGGGTTGACACAAGACAAGACAGAGCCACGTGCAGATTTCTCTTATGGGCAAATGTAACTAAATAATTTGGCAAAGGAAGTCAGTCTTCAGAGAGAAAAATGTGGCAGTGGTGCAGAAAAAACCGAGATGAGCATCAATGAGAGTTCAGAGAGGGAAACAGAGGAGGAGCTTCAGAGCTTGTTTATCCAGCTCCAAGTCTCATGTGAAAGATGAAAGTAATTCCTTCCTATGGATGTACGCATTATTCAGTACACTTGAGACTTACATTTGATTTGGTTTTAAAAAATAAACTTTTAATTTTGAAATAATTTTGACTTTGCAGAAAAGTTGTGACAGTAGTACAGAGAATTCCTGTATATTTCTCATCCAATTTTTCCATTGTTAACATACTACATTTCCATGGGATGTTTGTCAAAACTAGGAAACCAACCTCATGCCATTGCTATCGATAAAATTCCAGACTTTATTTGGATTTCACTAGTTTTCCATTAACGTCTTCCTTCTGCTTCAGGAGCCATTCCAGACACCATATCTAGTTGCTATGTCTCCTTCATCTCTTTTAGTCAGTGACAGTCTCTCAGACTTTTCTTGTTTTTCATGACCTCGACAGTATTTTGTAGAATATCCCCAATCTAGGTTTGTGTGTTGTTTCTCTCATGATTAGATGTGGCTTACGGGTTTTGGAAGAGAATGCCACAGAAGCAAAGTACCCTCCTCATTACATCACAACACATCATCAGGGGTACCTGATATCCACATAACATCACTGGTGAGATTAACTTTCATCTCTTGGAGTAAATGGTATTTGCTAGATTTTTCTAATTCAGTGTTACTATTTTTCTCTTTTCCTCTCTATTCTTTGGAAGTGAGTCATCAGTTCAATGTATTATTCATAGTTTTCCAGAGAAACCAAACCAATAGGTTTGTAAATATACACAAACCCTATATATGTGTGTGTGTATATAGTATGTGTATATATATACACACATATATATAGTGTGTGTATATATATAGTGTGTGTGTATATGTGTGTATAGATCTGTATATACGCATACATATATACACACTATATATGTATATATACATATATATGTATGTGTGTGTACTATATATATAGTACACCCATATATATCTATGTAAAAGAGATTTATTGTATGAAATTGGCTCACATAATTATGGAGGCTGATGAGTCCCAATATCTGCAGAGTGAGTCATCAAGCAGGAGACGCTGGAGAGCCCATGGTGTAGTTCCAATCTGAAGGCTGGTAGGCTCAAGACCCAGGAAGAGCCAACATTTTATTTTGAGTCTGAAGGCAGGAAAAAACCAAAGTCCCAGCTCAAAGGCAGTCAGGCGGGAGGAGTTCCCGCTTATTCAAGGGAGGATCAGCCTTTTTATTCTATTCAGGCTCTCAACTGATTGAATGAGGCCCACCCACATTAGGGAAAACAATCTGCTTTACCCAGTCAACTGATTTAATGTTAATATCCTCCAAAAACATTTCACAGAAACACCCAACATAGTGTTTGAGTAAATATCTGGGCACCCTGTGGCCCAGTCGACACATAAAATTAATCATCACACTCACCGTCAAAGTAGGGGCAGGAGGATTAAGCTCTATCTTTTGAAGAAGGAAGTATCTCTAGATATTACTTGGAATTCTTCTGTAAAGAAAATTTGTCTCTTTCCCTCACCAAGTAGGTTTTTATCCCTTGTACCCAATCAAATATGTCCTAAAATGCAATGCCTAAATGTGTTCAAAGGATAAATAACCCTGCAGTATGGTTTTTTATTTTAAATTTAAGTAGAAGTAGTATACATATTTTCTGTTGAGAGCTTTTCCTCATATCTTACAAAATTTAATGTCTCTTCTCATTGACTCTTGGTGAACCAGACTCTCACTATGCTACTTTGGTTCTCCCCAGCTCATCAGATATTTACTGAGTGCCTGTTATGCACAGAGCTGATGCTCAGCCTAGAGACTATGACGTTAAAAGGAAATCCCTGCAGTCAAAGCATTTACCACCCACTGGGGCAAGCAAAGGTGTAGTTAGGAGATGTAATTTACCACTTTCTCTGATCTTAGGCAGGCTAATTTAAAATCCTTTGAGCCTCAGCTTCCTCATTTGTCAGGAGAATATAATAACTGTAATAATAATAATACTCAGTTCAACAGTAATAGTAAGTAAATGAAATACTGTTTATGAGGAAAAAGTTAGTTTTTACATTGCCACACAAATGCTAGTTGTTGTTCTCAATAACAACTTATTGAGATAGATAAGAATAGATATGTTGTCCAGGCTGGAGTGCAGTGGTGTGATCTTGGCTCACTGCAACCTCAGCCTTCTGGGTTCAAGCGATTCTGCTGTCTCAGCCTGCCGAGTAGCTGGGATCACAGGCATCCACCACCATGCCCGGCTTATGTTTGTAGTTTTAGTAGAGACAGGGTTTCACCACTTTGGCCAGGCTGGTCCTGAACTCCTGACCTCAGGTGATCCACCCACCTTGGCCTCCCAAAGTGCTGGGATTACAGGAGTGAACCACTGCGCCCAGTCAGATAGTCTTATCTCTAAGGTTTATAGCTTCAGAAACCAAAGTCCAAAATGATTAAGTTCCTGGCACAGAATCATGCCAGCAGTTACGTGGCAGGGCTCAGTTCAGAGCACAGATCTTTGTATTCTCTTATTTCTGCACCACTGCACGGTGAGACTCTTATACACTCCTGTTTATAAGAGCAGCCTATTAAAAAATATTCTCGGACACATCTAAAAAGCCATAATATGAGATAAGAAAAAAATAAAAGCTCTGTTTTGGATGTATCCTGGAAGCTGGGAACGAACATGCTTTTTGGACATGTTTGGAAATGTACCACAGTTTTCGATTCTTATCCTTGTGCTCCAGGCTTTCTTTCGGACACTCGAGAGATTATCTTCGGGATTCAGGAAAGCATCATGTCATTTTATTTTTCAAATCCTCAGAGTGCTAGAAGTTTTGGGTCTGATTTCCTAGTCTGACCTTTCGTTGTAGCTATTATTTTTTGATATATACTATTCATAGTTCATTTTGTTGAAGAGGAGATTTTATTTAATGTCAATAAATATGTATGAGTGTTGGAAGGAACATACCTGAGCTGTGACGGCTGGTGAAAATTATAGAGGACAGTACAGTTAAATAGAATGTGGGGATAACGTCATTGATTGTAAACCTCATGATTGAGAAAAAGATGGGGATCATCTTCTGCTGAAATACATCGTGGAAAGATTCTCAAAAGCAGTTAGAAACAGATGATAACATTAAAAGGACACAGTTTATTTTATTTGGAAAATAGTATTCCCTTGTGGGAGATTTGGGATAACAGACTTCAAAATTTTGGCTCTGTTCAAAATTCCCTGACTCGTTGGGTGGCTTGAAAAAATGATTTAAATCCACTATCCTGCAAGATAGAATAATGATAATTTATAACACTGTACTTGGCACTTGGATGTAATTATTTTAATGACTAGTGTGTATGTATGATTACTATGTGTCAAATCATATGCCAAGCACTTTACAAGCTGTAACTCTGCATCCTCTGGGAAGCATGTACCATTCTTGCTCTTCTTTCACATGCAATTGTAGGGCTGGGCGCGGTGGCTCATGCCAGCAATTCCAGCACTTTGGGAGGCCAAGGCAGGCGGCAGATCACATGAGGTCAGGAGTTCAAGACCAGCCTGGCCAACATGGTGAAACCCTGCCTCTACTAAAAATTAAAAAATTAGTTGGGCGGGACGCGCGCCTGTAATCCCAGCTTCTAGGGAGGCTGAGGCAGGAGAATTGTTTGAATCTGGAAGGAGGAGCTTGCAGTGAGCTGAGATTGTGCCACTGCACTCCAGCCTAGGCGACAGAGTGAGACTCCGTCTCAAAAACAAAAACAAAAACAAAGAAAGAAAATTGTAGTAGGAGTTTTTCAGTGTATTGTAACAATCTATTTGCGTGTTGGTCTTTTCCTGTGGATCTGAATTGGTGAAAGTAGGGACTGAATCATCATAGCATCTGTCTCTCATGCTTAGCATAGACTGGTTCATAGCCACACCAGATTGATAAATCTGATCTACTCTATACTTTAGAAAATCACCATGTGTAGGATGAAAGTGTGGAAAGATGAGGCGAGGAAAGAGCTGAGACTATTTCAATTGTTTAGGCAAAATAAAATACACATTTATATTTGGATAAAAAGGTACAAAAGAAAGGAGAACATGAAAAGATAAATGATTAGTGATACAAGATTTTAACTAAAAGCAACAAGGTAGGCCATCTCTAATAAGGCTATTGATATTTAGAACTATGTTGATGAGATAAAGAACATGTATATTTTATTTTAAAAATACCTTCAAGAATATCATAAAATGTATGTTGTGTTAACATTTTGTTATTCTTCACACTCAGTTTGATCTCTGTCCTACGTCTAAGCTTGAGAAGTCCCACACTTCTTTACTGAGAAGTCCCCAATAAATAAAAATTTCATTGAGTGTTAGAGCTTTAAGCGGTGATTTGAAGAAGAAACACTGTAAACAGTAAGAGGATGATATAAGCTGCATTAGGATATTCCCAGCATGCATCCTGCCAGAAACCTGGCCTGCACCTATGAGAAGCATCACTAGTCAGTAATAGAACTCTTCCTCAATAAGCCTGGACTTGGCCTGGGAGTCCTCCTCAACTCAGTACTCCTGGTTCCCACAAAGGATACATTGAGGACTACTGCTATTCCAGGGTTATTGTGTGGGACTTCTCAAGCTCAGACACAGGAGAGAGATCGCACTTAATGTGAAGAATAACAAAAAGGCTGACAAAGCATATGTGTTATGATATTCTTGAAGATTTTTAAAAAACATATTTTATTGGAAAAGCACTTTTTTATTTTTTATTTTTTTTGAGACAGAGTGTCCCTGTGTTGCCCAGGCTGGAGTGCAGTGGCACGAGCTCGGCTCACTGCAAGCTCCGCCTCCCGGGTTCACGCCATTCTCCTGCCTCAGCCTCCTGAGTAGCTGGGACCACAGGGGCCCGCCACCACGCCCGGCTAATTTTTTGTATTTTTAGTGGAGATGGGGTTTCACCATGTTAGCCAGGATGGTCTCCATCTCCTGACCTCGTGATCCACCCACCTAGGCCTCCCAAAGCGCTGGGATTACAGGCGTGAGCCACCGCACCCGGCCACTTTTATATTTTTATTTTTATTTTTGGAGACAGGGTCTTGTTCTGCTGCCCAGGCTGCAGTGTAGTGGCACCATCATGGTTTGCTGCAGCCTCGACTTCCTGGGACCCAGTGATCCTCTCTTCTCAGTCTCCTGAATAGCTGGGATTACAGGTGAGCTTCACCACACTCAGCTAATTTTTGTATTTTTTTTTGTAGAGATGAGGTCTTGTCATGTTGCCCAGGCTGGTTTGGAACTTCCAGGATCAAGTGATCCTCTCAAAGTGCTGGGATTACAGACTTGAGCCACCACGAAGTGCATTTCCAGCTGGGTGCTTGTAATGCCAGCACTTTGGTAGGCCAAGGCGGGTGGATCACCTGAGGTCGTGAGTTCGAGACCAGCCTGATCAACATGGAGAAACCCCGTCTCTACTAAAAATACAAAATTAGCGAGGCATGGTGGCACATGCCTGTAATCCCAGCTACTCAGGAGGCTGGAGCAGGAAAATCACTTGAACCCGGGAGGCGGAGGTTGCAGTGAGCCAACATCACGCCATTGCACTCCAGCCTGGGCAACAAGAGTGAAACTCCACCTAAAAAAATTTTTTTTGTTTTTTAGATGGAAGCTAGCAGAAGGCAAGAAATAACTAAGATCAGAGCAGAACTGAAGGAGATAGAGACACAAAAAACCCTTCAAAAAATCAATGAATCCAGGAGCCGGTTTGTTGAAAAGATCAGCAAAATTGATAGACCACTAGCAAGACTAATGAGGAAGAAAAGAGAGAAGAATCAAATAGATGCAATAAAAAATGATAAAGGGGATATCACCACCCACCCCACAGAAATACAAGCTACCATCAGAGAATACTATAAATACCTCTATGCAAATAAACTAGAAAATCTAGAAGAAATGGATAAATTCCTGGACACATACACCCTCCCAAGACTAAACCAGGAAGAAGTTGAATCCCTGAATAGACCAATAACAGGCTCTGAAATTGAGGCAATAATTAATAGCCTACCAACCAAAAAAACTCCAGGACCAGACAGATTCACAGCTGAAATCTACCAGAGATACAAGGAGGAGCTGGTACCATTCTTTCTGAAACCAAGAGGGAATCCTCCCTAATTCATTTTATGAGGTCAACATCATCCTGATACCAAAGCCTGGCAGAGACACAATAAAAAAAGAGAATTTTAGACCAATATCCCTGATGAACATCAATGCAAAAATCCTCAATAAAATACTGGCAAACTGAATCCAGCAGCACATCAAAAAGCTTATCCACCATGATCAAGTGGGCTTCATCCCTGGGATGCAAGGCTGGTTCAATATATGCAAATCAATAAACGTAATCCAGCATATAAACAGAACTAAAGACAAAAACCATGTGATTATCTCAATAGATGCAGAAAAGGCCTTTGACAAAATTCAACAGCCCTTCATGCTATAAACTCTCAATAAATTCGGTATTGATGGAACGTATCTCAAAATAATAAGAGCTATTTATGACAAACCCACAGCCAATATCGTACTGAATGGGCAAAACCTGGAAGCATTCCTTTTGAAAACTGGCACAAGACAGGGATGCCCTCTCTCACCGCTCCTATTCAACATAGTGTTGGAAGTTCTGGCCAGGGCAATCAGGCTAGAGAAAGAAATAAAGGGTATTCAATTAGGAAAAGAGGAAGTCAAATATTTCCACTTTGCAGATGACATGATTGTATATTTAGAAAACCCCATCGTCTCAGCCCAAAATCTCCTTAAGTTGATAAGCAACTGCAGCAAAGTCTCAGGATACAAAATCAATGTGCAAAAATCACAAGCATTCTTATACACCAGTAACAGATAAACAGACAGGCAAATCATGAGTGAACTCCCATTCACAATTGCTTCAAAGAGAATAAAATACCTAGGAATCCAACTTACAAGGGATGTGAAGGACCTTTTCAAGGAGAACTACAAACCACTGCTCGATGAAATAAAAGAGGACACAAACAAATGGAAGAATATTCCATGCTCATGGATAGGAAGAATCAATATCGTGAAAATGGCCATACTGCCCAAGGTAATTTATAGATTCAATGGCATCCCCATCAAGCTAGCAAGGACTTTCTTCACAGAATTGGAAAAAACTACTTTAAAGTTCATATGGAACAAAAAAAGACCCCGCATTGCCAAGACAATCCTAAGCTAAAAGAACAAAACTGGAGGCATCATGCTACCTGACTTCAAACTCTACTACAAGGCTACAGTAACGAAAACAGCATGGTACTGATACCAAAACAGAGATATAGACCAATGGAACAGAACAGAGGTCTCAGAAATAATACCACACATCTACAACCATTTGATCTTTGACAAACCTGACAAAAACAAGAAATGGGGAAAGGATTCCCTATTTAATAAATGGTGCTGGGAAAACTGGCTAGCCATATGTAGAAAGTTGAAACTGGATCCCTTCCTTACACCTTATACAAAAATTAATTCAAGATGGATTAAAGACTTAAATGTTAGACCTAAAACCATAAAAACTCTAGAAGAAAACCTAGGCAATACCATTCAGGACATAGGCATGGGCAGGGACTTCATGACTAAAACACCAAAAGCAATGGCAACAAAAGCCAAAATTGACAAATGGGATCTAATTAAACTAAAGAGCTTCTGCACAGCAAAATAAACTCTCATCAGAGTGAAAAGGCAACCTACAGAAGGGGAGAATATTTTTGCAATCTACTCATCTGACAAAGGACAAAGGACTAATATCCAAAATCTACAAAGAACTCAAACAAATTTACAAGAAAAAAACAACCCCATCAAAAAGTGGGCAAAGGTTATGAACAAAAGAAGGTTACTTCTCAAAAGAAGACATTTATGTAGCCAACAGACACATGAAAAAATGCTCATCATCACTAGACATCAGAGAAATGCAAACCAAAACCACAATGAGATACCATCTCACACCAGTTAGAATGGCGATCATTAAAAAGTCAGGAAGCAACAGGTGCTGGAGAGGATGTGGAGAAATAGGAACACTTTTACACTATTGGTGGGATTGTAAACTAGTTCAACCACTGTGGAAGACAGTGTGGCGATTCCTCAAGGATCTAGAACTAGAAATACCATTTGATCCAGCCATCCCTTTACTGGGTATATACCCAAAGGATTATAAATCATGCTGCTATAAAGACACATGCACACATATGTTTATTGTGGCACTATTCACAATAGCAAAGAACCCAAATGTCCATCAATGACAGACTGGATTAAGAAAATGTGGCACATATACACCATGGAATACTATGCAGCCATAAAAAAGGATGAGTTCATGTCCTTTGTAGGGACACTGATGAAGCTGGAAACCATCATTCTCAGCAAAGGATCGCAAGGACAGAAAACAAAACACTGCATGTTCTCACTCATAGGTGGGAATTAAATAATGAGAACACTTGGACACAGGGTGGAGAACATCACACACTGGGGTCTGTCATGGGTTGGGGGGAGGAGGAGGGATAGCATTAGGAGATATACCTAATGTAAATGATGAGTTAATGGGTGCAGCACACCAACATGGCACATGTATACATATGTAACAAACCTGCACATTGTGCACATGAACCCTAGAACTTAAAGTGTAATAATAAAAAATAAATAAAGAGGAAATAATAATTAAAAAGTGGAAAGCAAAAAAAAAAAAATGCACTTCTGGCTGGGCCTAGTGGCTCATGCTTGTAATCCTAGCACTTTGGGAGGCCGAGGAGGGTGGATCATTTGAAGTTAGGAGTTGGAGACCAGCCTGACCAACATGGTGAAACCCTGTTTCTACTAAAAATACAAAAATTAGCTGGGCATGGTGGCATGCGCCTGTAATCCTAACTACTCCGAAGGCTGAGACAGGAGAATCCCTTGAACCCAGGAGGTGGAGGTTGCAGTGAGCCAAGATCGCGCCATTGCACTCTAGCCTGGGTGACAGAGTGAGACTCTGTCAAACAAACAAACAAACAAACAAACAAAAAATGCACTTCTGTGGTAACTTTTTGTTTTGATATAATTTCAAACTTTCGGAAAAGTTATAACAATGGTACAAGGAATTTCTTTACACCCTTTACCTAGGTTCGCCAATTGTATACATTTTCTCCATTTGTGATTTCATTCTATCTATCCACTATATCCATCTACCTACCTACCTACCTACCTACCTACCTACCTACCTACCTACATACATATTTTTCTAAACCATTCAGGAGAAAATTGTAGTCATCACACTCCTTTACTCTTTTACTTAAAATATTATTGTTATTAAATTTTAAAACATTTACTTAGTGTAAAATTGACTGTCTATTTTTGGTGTATTTTTAGCACACAGATAGAGCCATGTAACCATCACCACAACCAGGATACCAAACAGTTCCATTACCATAAAACCCTTCCTCATGCTGCCCTTCTATAGTCAAACCCTACCCCTGCCCTTAAACCCTGGTCATCACTGATCTCTTATCCTTCTCCATAGTTTTGTCTTTTCCAGAATATCATAGAAATACAATCATGCAGAATGTAAACTTTTAAGATTGTCTTCTTTCACTCAGTATCACGCTTTTGAGATTTATTCATGTTCTGTGTATAAATCATTCATCGTTTATAATGCTGCTGAGCAATATTGCATTATATAGATATGTCATAGGTTTGCTTATTCACTCATTGATAAACATTAAAATTACCATTTCAATTTTCAAGCAATTATGAATAGAGTTGCTATAAACATTCATGTACAGGTTTTTATGTGAACATAAATTTGCATTTCTCTAGTGTAAATACCTATGAATGGGGTTACTGGGTCATATGGTAAGTGTATATTTAAATTTATAAATTTATAAATATTAAAATTTTCTAGCATAAATACCTATGAATGCGGTTGCTGGGTC
This sequence comes from Chlorocebus sabaeus, assembly GCF_047675955.1. Lineage (NCBI taxonomy): Eukaryota > Metazoa > Chordata > Mammalia > Primates > Cercopithecidae > Chlorocebus > Chlorocebus sabaeus. The sequence goes on from NC_132914.1 coordinate 26,192,801, forward strand.
ATACGGTAAGTGTGTATTTAAATTTATTTCAAATCTTTTACTTATTTTTAAATTGGGTTGTTCATTTTCTTTTTTTTTTTTTGAGACGGAGTCTTGCGCTGTCGCCCAGGCTGGAGTGCAGTGGCCGGATCTCAGCTCACTGCAAGCTCCGCCTCTGGGTTTACGCCATTCTCCTGCCTCAGCCTCCCGAGTAGCTGGGACTACAGGCGCCCGCCACCTCGCCCAGCTAGTTTTTTTAAAAAATTTTTTTAGTAGAGACGGGGTTTCACCGTGTTAGCCAGGATGGTCTCCATCTCCTGACCTCGTGATCCACCCGTCTCGGCCTCCCAAAGTGCTGGGATTACAGGCTTGAGCCACCGCGCCCGGCCTTTCTCATTATTGATTATCAAGAGTTTTTTTTTTTTCAGTATTGAGGTCCTTTGTTAGATGTGTGAGTTACAAATATTGTATCATAGTTAAAGTTATTAATGACATCCACTTTATTGATTTTTTCTTTTATGTATTGTTCTTACGGTGTCATATTTAAGAATACTTTGCTTTATGCAAGTTTATGAAGGTTTTATTTGTCTTCCAAAAGTTTGATAATTTTATGTTTCAACTTTGGGCCTATGAGCTGTTTTGAGTAATTTTTATATGAAGTGCAAGGTTTAGGTTGAGATACTTTTTTTTTTTTGCATCTGAATGTTCAATTGTTTTAAAATCACTTGCTAAAAAAGCTACCCTTTCTCCATTGAATTGCTGTTCTACTTTTGTTCAAAATCAATTGGCCATATTTACATGAATCTATTTTTGGATTTTAAAATTCTCTTCCATTGATCTCTGTGTCTACCACTTTGGCAATACCACATTGCATTTACTATTGTAGCTTTATAATAAGTTAAAATTGTCTACTGTGAATCTTCTAACTTTATTCTTACTTAAAAAAAATTTCTGACTGTTCCAGCTCCTTTACTTTTCTATGTAAATTTTAGAATCAGCTTGTTTACATCTACAAAAAAAATTATTCTGGGATTTAACTGGAATTGCATTAAATCTACAGATAAATTTGAAGAGAAATGACAAGGTAATTATACAGAATCTTCCAGTCCATGAACATAGTTCGCCACTCCATTTGTTTAGGTGTTCTTTGATTTATTCACAAGCTTTTCCACCCTTATTATTTCTCTTCTGTCTGAAAAACTTTATCTGGCATTTTTATTTATTTATTTTTAGAGCAGACCTGCTAATGATGTATTCTCTCAGTCTTCCTTTTTCTGAGAATGTCTTCATTTTGCCTGCATTCCTGAAGGGTATTTTAACTGGATATAGAATTCTGAGCTAAAAGCTATTTTATTTCAGCATTTAAAAAATGTTTCACTGCTTACTGGTTTTCATGGTTTCTGATGAGAAATATGAAGTCATGGAAAAATCATCATTGCCACTCAGTGGTGTTGGCTCACACCTGTAATCTCAGCACTTTGGGATGCTGAGGAGGGCAGATTACGAGGTCAAGAGATCGAGGCCATCATGGCCAACATGGTGAAACCCCATCTCTACTGAAAATACAAAAAATTAGCTGGGTGTGGTGGTGCACCTGTAGTCCCAGCTACCAGGGAGGCTGAGGCAGGAGAATCACTTGAACCTGGGAGGCGGAGGTTGCAGTGAGCCAAGACTGCACCACTGCACTCCAGCCTGGCCACAGAGACTCCGTCTCAAACAAAAACAAAAACAAAAACAAAAACGTCATATCATTTTTCTCTGGCTGTTTTCAAGATATTTTCTTTTGTCTTTAGTTTTCAGTAGTTTGATTATATTATCTGGGTGTGTATTTCTTCAAATTTGTTCTGTTTGGGGTTTACTAAACCTTTTTAATCTGCAAGTTTATGTCTTTTGCAAAATTAGGGAATATTTTAGTCCTTTATTTCTTCAAGTATCTTTCTGCATGAATCTCTTTTTCTTTTGAAATTCTAGTAACACAAATGTTAAATCTTTTGGTATTGTCACACAGATGTATTAGGCTCTGCTCATGTTTTAAATATCTTTTTTATCTCTATAGTACAGATTGGGTAATTTTACTGATCTATCTTCAAGTTCATTTAGTCACCCAATCCAGTAAATTTTCAATTTCAGCTATTATATTTTTTTCAGTTCTAAAATTTTCTTTTGCATCTTTTTTATATTTCCTATTTCTCTTCTGAGAATTTCTGTCTTTACATTTGTTTCAAGAGTGTTCACACTTATTGGAAAATGATTTTAATAACTGGGAAGCCTTTGTCTAATTTTAACATCTATGTTCAAGGCTGTTGATTATCTTTTTCCCTAAGAGATGTGAATATTTTCCTGGTTCTTCGTATGTTGAATAATTATGGATTTGATTCTGGACATTTTGAAATGATATTTTGGGACTCTGGGTTTTGTTAAATCCTATAGGGCATTTTGCTTGTTTTACCAGGAAACTGACAAATTTAAGTTTAGGTTGTAAATTCCTATCCCACCTTCTGTTGGCTCTGGTTCCAATGTCAGTTCAATGTTCAAAGGCTTTGCAGTGCTACTTATATCCGTCCTCTGTGTGTGTGTGTGTGACACTCAGTGGCTATTCTGGGACTTGCGCAGTGGTCCACCCTGTAGATCAGTTCTCAGTGTCTTTTGCCTGCTATTTAGGGTCAGATCTAAAGGCACGGCTAAAACATGGGTCCAGTGATTCATGCATCTTGGATCCCATATCACTTTCTAGAGCTTCTTTCTTTCCAAGATTTCCCCAGGGAGATCTTTCCTGCTTCCAGGTAACATCTTCCTGGTATTCAGTATTCTGACTAGATAGCCACTGCCTTAGTTTCCCTGGTCTGTTATACACTTTCCACAACTGTGTCTGCCTCAGGGACCAAGTGGTGAGAGGACAGACTGAAATAAGTAACAGGACTGATGTGTCTCACACTCTTGGATCCATGCTTCCTCTGGTCAGACAGAAGGATACCCCTCTCTCATTTTTAAGCATTGGTCTGGCTATTGCTGCTTCTATGCCAGAGTGGGATTGCCTAGGAGCTGGGACAAGAGAGGAAATAAAACCCCAGAACATTTCTTCTACTACCTCTAACCCATAGGAGACCCTTCTCCTGCTCCTCAGACAAGAAAGAGAGAATGCCTCTTAGAACAATTTTTGTCTGCACCTTGTACGTACTTCTGGGTTTCAGGTTGCCTTTGAGTCCAGGCTGGGAGAAATCAGATTTAAAAAAGGAGGACTCACCCCTTACTTTAGTAGCTCTTAGAGCTCTGTTTGCCTTTCCTAACCTGCTTTCTACCATTCTCTTTTTCAAAGTCCTCAGATGGTTTACATGATACATCCTTTCCAAGGTTTCCAGTTACATTCAGGAGGAGAGACAGGGTGGGATACGCTATCTCCATCTTAATTGGAACCCAGAGAGTGCTCCTTTATTTTTAAATACTTCAGTATATTTCCTAAGATGAAGGACTTTCTCTTACATGACTACACCACAATGATCAAAATCAAGAAACTGAACATTTTAATAATACTATTATATAACCCACAGTCCATTGATCAATCATTTCCAGCACTTTCTTTTACGGTTATTCTTTCCCTGGTCAAGATCTAATTAAGGATCATGAATTACATTGAGTTACCATGTCTCTTTAGTCTCCTTTAATCTGGTACAGTTTCTTAGCCTTTCTTTGTCTTTTATGATCTTGACATTTTATTTTCTTTTAATTAATTTAATTATTTATTTTGAGACAGAGTCTTGCTCTGTTGCCCAGGCTAGAGTGCAGTGGCACCATCTCGGCTCACTGCAACCTCTGCCTCCTGGGTTCAAGCGATTCCCCTGTCTCACCCTCCAAAGTAGCTGGGATTACAGGCACACACCACTACGTCCAGCTAATTTTTGTGTTTTTAGTAGAGACGGGGTTTCACCATGTTGGCCAGGCTGGTCTCAAACTCCTGAGCTCAGGCAATCTGCCAGCCTCGGCCTCCCAAAGTGGTGGGATTACAGGCATGAGCCACTGTGCCCAGCGATCTTGACATTATAAAGAGTACAGGCCAGTTATTTTGTAGAATATCCTTCCACTTGTGGTTGATGTTTTCTAATGATTAGATTCAGGTTATGTGTTTTTGGCAGAAATATCACACATGAGATGTGTTCTTCCTAGGATAGCATAACAGGAGGTACATAATGTCTGTTTGTCCTATTACTAGAAATGTTATCTTTGATAGTTGGCTAAGCTGCTGCTTTGCGGTTTTCTCTACTCTAAAGTTACTATTTTTGTGAGTTTCTTAAGGGCTAGAGTTTGAATATAATTACATTGTTATGAGGAAAACTCTAGACTAGTGCTGTCCAATAGAACTCTTCTGCTTTGATGGGATGTTCAATCTAGCGCTGTCCAATGTGGTAGCCATTGCCACGTGTGGCTACTGAGCGTTTGAAATGAGGCTAGTGTATCTGAGTGTGGTGGTTCATGCCTGTAACCCCAGCACTTTGGGAAGCCAAGGTAGGAGGATCACTTGAGGCCAGGATTCAAGACCAGTCTGGGCAACACAGCAAGACCCTGTCTCTACAAAAAAATAATAAAAAATGAACCAAGCATAGTGGCATGCATCTGTAGTCCCAGCTGCTCAGGAGGCTGAGGTGGGAGGATCACTTCAGCCTGGGAGGTCGAGTTTACAGTGAACTGTGATTGTGCCACTGCACTTCAGCCAGGGCAACACGATGAGATCCTATCTCAAAATAAAATAAAATAAAATAAAATAATATATAAATGAGGCTAGTGGGACTGAAGAAATGTGAGGGATATAATTTCAATTTGAAAACTTCCAGAGAACATCCTGTATTAGCATTTTCTAAAGAGTATTTTTTTTACCCTGCTCTGAGAAAAAAGGGCTCCAGGGTCAAATAAGTTAGGGATCATTCTATACAGCATACTTGGGAAACACAGTACTATTTCCTGCCATCTTGGAACCTACACATCTTTGTGTTTTCACTTGGCCTAGTGCTAGGTGTAGGTAAAATTGTCAGATAATTGCTCTGTGAGTCTCCAAACAGCTCCTTAATTAGCTTGTGTAAATGACTTGCTCAACAGCGCAGCTAAGTCTGGCAATGGTGGGATTTACACCTAGGCCAGCCACCTGACGCCAAAGACTGTTTCTGGTACAGCAGAAATGGCAATGGAGAAAATGATATTGAAGTTCAGGTTGCCTCATGAGCCTTTGTTTAAGGTTGATACAGGCAAGAGTTATTATTTAGTCTGTGAATTCCTTTTTACCAGTGCAAAACTAGGAAACATTTCGCATTCACAGAATGTGGTCATTCCGTCTTCCTAAAGGAATTAATATTAACAGTCCTTGTCCTTTCCTAACCTGCTTTCTACCATTCTCTTTTTCAAAGTCCTCAGATGGTTTACATGATACATCCTTACTTACTTACTTACTATACTTACAGCATAGTTCTCTGAGGATGTGTTTCTTTCTGTTTAAATAAAAGAATTCCTGGAACAGGCTAGTAAGTTAATACTTTACACAAAGTCATCCAGAGCAAATATTCTCATACAAATACAGTTGTCTTAAGAGGTTCTAAGTGCCTCTCAATACCACACACATATTCAGTCAGTTACTGAAGGCAAGAGAGAACGATTAGACAGTATGAAGGCAGGAGGCTTGGAGGGGAGAGAAAGGAGAACAATTTGCAAAGACAAAGACATCTTAAGCCAGATTTACATAAGAGCACTAGAGCCGGTTTGAATCAGAGGGGAATAAGCTGTGTAAGTTGCCTTCTTTCTTTTACTTCACCTGCAGTTCCTCTGGGAAGCTCTTCGCTGAGCCACGCTTAGAGAAATTTTAGTCCTATAACTGTAACTTGTTTTGGCCGGCTTACCCCACCAGTTGAGAGCTGCGGTTTGAAGAATTCTGAAGCAAAGGGATTTTATCTGGTTGATGAGTTCAGAATTCAGATCAAATCTTGAAAGTGGGAACAAGACGTTGTTGGTGCCTGATGCTATAATTCTTGAAGGTAATAGGGTATAAAAGCAGTTTTTTTTGGTGAATGATGTCATCCTCCATAAAAGCAGATTTTAATTAATTTTAAGATACCAGTGGACGTTGTGACCCCAAAATGCCCCAAAGACACCTTACAGATGGCTCTTATCCTGTGCTGTTTGGCATACGTTCAGGAAAACCGCAAGGAAAATTGGCTTTGACGTGCTTGTGCTTTAAGGTATATGCTGCAGTACCTTGTAAAGGTTCATTTTATTGCCAAATATAACATTCAGTTACCAACTGGAAGTGTAAAAGTTCATATTTTCTTTTTTCTGTTTGTTTTTTAACTTTTAGGACATTATATTTACTGAGATTCTGGCGATAGCTTTTATGTAACAAGACGCAGCATACCTGGCTTGCTACTCAACTTGTTTGTGGTAAGTCTCAGCCTCAATGTGAAGCTGTGTCTTTTTTTAAATGAAAACCCTGCTTTTTATAGGCTCAATATCTTGGCAAGTGTGCCATTAAACACAGTAGTGAACTTAAGACAGCAAGACAAAGGAGTTAACAAAAGCTAGACATTGCAGCCTAAACAAAGTTCATACAAAAAACAAAGGAACTATCACTGGTTAATGGAATTTTCCTGACGAATTAAAACTTTACAGTATAAAACGTGCATTTTAGAATATTTAGTTTTCAAGTTCAAAAAGTACCGGTGTACCAGTGTCTATCTGAAACAATTTCTCTCCAAAGCCAAAGTGTCATCAAAATTAATTCATATGACATAGCATATTCTAACGCTAAAAAATATTCAGTATTATTGAAGTGGAGGTAAATCCCAGGGGTTTTGGGACTTTTTCATGCTGCAAAGGGCTGCTTCTCTGGTTCATTCAAAGAAGGGTATGACAGAATCCAATTACGTCCCTAAGCTCAGTAAAGGGCAGGACTCCTGGCACCCAGCTCTGACGTCTCCATAAAGCCTGGTTACTCTTTCCTCAGATACAGGATGTGTGAGGATCAAAGGCATGTTGTTCTGCTAGCTAAAGAGATAGCAAACCACCTCCTCCCTCCATCCTACGAAGCACCTTTTCCAGGTAAATAAAAGTCTACACGGGGAAAAATTTAAAATATACTTATCTACAGAGTATGGATTTTGAAATATTAATGTAATCTTTACTTCAAAAATTTTAACCACCTTTAAATTTTTAACATCTGGTCATTTCTGATTCCATCTTAAAGATGTATTCAGGTTGGATTTCTGTTGATTTGTCATTGTACATTTCTAGCCAAAAATATTAATTTTATTTTCAAATATCATAACCACTAGTGCTACTGCAGTGTATTATCTCCCAGAGTTATCAAGCACTGGAAGAGAAAATAATAGATGCTCAAGCAGCAGGCAACATTTATGGCCCTTGCACACAGCAGCATCTGAATGGCTACTGAGCAGTCCAGGGATAATTCTTTTTTTTTTTTTTTGAGATGGAATCTCACTTTGCTGTCCAGTCTGGAGTGCAGTGGCACCATCTGGGCTCACTGCCTCCCAGGTTCAAGTGATTTTTCTGCCTCAGCCTCCCGAGTAGCTGGGATTACAGGCACGAGCCACCATGCCCAGCCAATTTTTGTATTTTTAGTAGAGACGGGGTTTCACCATGTTAGCCAGGCTGGTCTCAAACTCCTGACCTCAGGTGATCCACCCGCCTTGGCCTCCCAAAGTGCTGGGATTACAGGCGTGAGCCACTGCGCCCCCGGCCAGTCAAAGGATAATTCTAAAAACAAGAAAATTCATGCATTATAGTAAATATGTTGTGATTTTCACAGTTGAAATTTCCTTAGATGTTGTACTTTATAAGGGAATCCTGAATTTTCTTAATGTTATGATGAGTCAGGACTTGAACTAGCAGCCATCTTTCTCTTCTTACTGTGTTTCTCATGCTCCTTTTTGCTTTTTTGTGTTGTTTTTTCTTATTCTTCACTGCTTTTCTTCTTTTTTGCTCTTATCTCCTCAATATACTCTGATCCTGACAAGGACTCATGTGATAAAGATTTACCTTCAGAATATGGGTTTCTTTTTGCTGAGTCCTTTCATAGCCTTTTTCATTCTCAGTTGGGTCCTTCTTTTTCTTTAAAAAGAAGTCTTTTATCCTTATTGTCTTTCTATCCTTACTGTCTGATTTAGTTTCTGACATGGAGCTTTCAGAAGATTTATGTCAATGGTTCTTTTTCTTTCTCCCTTTTCCTTGTTTCTTATCCTCATCCTCAGAATCAGAAGAACTGCTGGAAGAATCAGAGCATGATGAAGACGATGAATACCTACCAGATTTCTTCTTCTTTTTCTTTTCTTTCTCTTTTTTTGGATAAGCTGTCACTTCCACTTAATTTCTTCCTGTGTTTTTCTAGTTTTTTCTTCAAATTCACCCAAAGCCTTGACACCTTTTTCTTTTCTAGTTGCTCTTGCACTTCTTCCCAGATAGGCCTTGGATGACTGAGATAATCCTGGATTGTTGGCCCTTAAGACTGGATTGGACCCCTTGTTCTGGCCATTGCTGTTAGATTCACGTAGGCTACCCGATGGTCCTCCTTCCCCTTGGTGCCTGAGTGAGCACACAGTCACTCATCAAGGGACACAGTCACCCACCAAGGGAAATCTGGCTGGGGAGGCAGCTGAAGTGGGCCTGCCGCAGGTCCTTCTGCACTAAAAGTTCATATTTTCATGAAAATGTTACCAATGTGGTTAGCAGGCTTGTTTCATTTTTTCCCACGTTATTCAGTGCCTACTTGGTTTACCACTAGAGGGCATTGTTGGCAGTGATATCAAGAGAAAGCATACTAGAGCATTTTGCTAAACAATTTTGTGCGATCTTTTTCAATTTTCATTTCAGCCAGTAAATAAAAACATACATTTAAAAGCCACTTCATTTATTATTTTATTTTTATATTTTATGCATCCCAAATACTGAGCTTCTAGGCTTTGTGTGTGTGTTAATAAAAGAGAAATCATTGTAAACTTTGGTTCCAGTTTTCCAAAAAATGCTAAATCTAGAATCTGTCAGTTTTCCCCCCTGCAATGTAATACATTCGCACACATCCTCTCTTGGAATATTATCGAGCACTTGGAGACTCATTATTTTTTATTTCCCAAAAGAGTGAAACTATTCTATTTTCCATATCATGCCTTTCCTGATATTTGTCAGAGGATCTCAAACTGGCAAGAGACCTTCGGTTTATGTAGTTCAACTATTTATAATAGACAGATTTTCTTCTACACAGTGATGAAGGGCTGTCTAAACCTCAAAATGATAAGAGAAGCATTTTCCATTTTGGGACAACTGTATTATTTATTGGAAAGTTCATCAGGTGAAGGTAGAAGTTTGCCTCTTTGAAATTTATTGTATTAGATAAGATCTTTTAGTTGCAGATAATAGGAACCAAATCAAGCTTGCTTATGAAAGAGAGGGGTAGATTAATTGTTAGAAAACAGAGGCGTCTGGGGCCTTTTGGGGGATGGGCGGCAAGGGGAGGGAGAGCATTAGGACAACTACCTAATGCATGTGGGGCTTAAAACCTAGATGACGGGTTGATGGGTACAGCAAACCACCATGGCACATTATGCCTACGTAACAAACCTGCACGTTCTGCACATGTATCCCAGAACTTAAAGAAAAAAAAAAAGAAAGAAAAAGAAAACGGAGGTGTCTTGTGGGCTGTGGCTACCTGGACATCTGAGATCTGTGGGTACTCAGTCTCTCTCAGTCAGTTGCATCTGCTTCCCTCTATGTAATTACTTCATTCATTTCTCTCTGCACATCAGGATTTTCCGCTTCTCACATCCCCATGGTGAAATATGCCATTTGAATGATAAAAATGACAAAGAACTTTTGTTACCTAGCTGGAGTAGGCTGTTCCAGAATTCTGTGAAGCTGGCCACCTCAGGATGGTGCCGTATGTGATTTGATCTGTCTTTCCTAGGGTCACGGGCCCACTTTCACACTGCCTTCACGGTGAAGTAGGTCTCCTGGTTGGATGCTTTGTCGTGTGGGTTTCCAGGTCTGTGGATGAGGTACTCCATAAGCCCTTGGTAAAGTTGCCGGCTAAGGCTGTGCAGGCAGGAAAGGAAAACACATGCCTAGGACAGGTACCTGTCCCTGTGAGGATGAATGGCTGTCTGGTCTTTCCAGGATGGAAAGGTTCCATGTGGTCAACTTGCTACTAAGTGGCTGGTTGATTCCCTCAAGGAATATGCCATATTAAAGATTCAATGTTTATCTCTGTTGGATGTTCAGAGGTAATAGTAGGTAGACAGGCATTGGTAAGTGAGGTTCATGCTGTCAGGCTCACACATAGCCTCCATTTCTGCCACCATGTCCACCCTGTTCATATGTCCATCATGCCTGCCCTGGGTAACCAATAACAGAGACTAGCTAATGTCAAGAGGCTGAGTCATTTCATTTTACTTGGTTGTTCAGGGCTTTTTCCATGGTAGATACTTTCTGGTGGGTATCCACATGTAAGGCACAAGTCTTGACACTTTATACGTTTACCCATTTGTCTACCTACATGTCTTTTCCTTAGACTCCTTGTCTCTGATCTTCCAGTCCTTTTCCTTCCAGTTCCCTGCCTGCACAACTAGGCTATTGGCCATTTCCTAGGAATTTATATATATTTTCGCCTTGGGTCATTTCTCCTTTGATCCATAGTGGATGACCAGTTATACTGCTCATAGGTCTACCAGTGGGAAGATTTCTTCTTTACTCTCTTTCCCTGAATGTGGTTGTAATAAAGCCACTTTCTGTTTTTTGGTATTCATCTACATACTGAGCCAATCCATCCATAAACCAAGCTTTGGCTTCTTTCTTTCTTTCATCTGGTCATACAGGACCCCTCTGGCCCACCCTCCCTCATTCCTGTCCAAATATGTTCATAAGTGCAAGGGTTGGGGGCACTGATTGGTACAGCTGTGCTTGGTGATATGGGGTCTTGGTTCCCTAGTCATGAAACTTATGCCTTCCAGCCCTGTTCAGGTTTAATCCCACATATATCAGCACTCTCTTACAATGGACTGCTACAAGCAGGACTGGAAGGCATGAGTAAGCATCATGTGGTTTTATGGTTTAGTGGATCCTACAGAATTCAGTGCATAAGCATTTCCAGATGGCCACTTGGTCTCTCATGGTCAATTGTTCCATCACTTCTAGGACCTAAACACACCAAAAATAAGAGCTGTTTTTTAAGGGCACATACTTTGCTGTTGATGGCATGGTTTTGCTCCACAATCTCAGGGATCTGAGTTGTGATTCTTTCACTTGCGCTTGCCAAACACTCTTTACTACATCTTTTCCCACCACATGACACCTCTTACCATGGGGTCTGTTGAATCATATAGACCAAGTGATAGCGCTGATTGCACGGTGGCCTGGTCCTGCTTTGATACCTTTTCCTGCTCAAGGCCCCACTCAAAGCTGGAAGCTTCCCATGTCACCTGATATGTGGGCTGTAGAAATATTACCATGCATGAAATGTATTACCACCAGAGCTTAAGGAAGCTGACAAGTGGTGTCCTTTCCTTCTTTGTGGTAGGAGATGGAGATGCAAGATATAGCAATTTGTCTTTAGTTTGGAAGAGCTAACCCTACACACTACTCACCTACTGGACTCCCCAAAACTTCACTGAAGTAGCTAGTCATGAATCTTCACAGGTTTTATCTCCCATCTCTTGGAACACATGTTGGTGATAATGAAATATATAGATTTGACCCTTGTCCCTGGTTTCTAACACAGATCTTCTAAAATTCTTGGAATTTCCTGAGTGACAGGGATAATAGAATCATCTTTTGGTATCTGTAACAAATATCTTTCAAACATACCTGAGTTTATGCTAGCAAAGTGACTCTTGGTAGGCTCCTGAATAGCTTCAGGAGGGGAGCTAGTTGCCAGAGGAGTCAACCATTGTAGTTAGTAGGTTGAAATTTTCAGCTTCACCTCTGAACTTCCAGGGAGGAGAAAGACACTAGAGATGGAGTTTAATCACCAATGACCAATGGTTTAATCAATCATGCCTACATAATTGAACCTCCATAATAACCCCTAAATGATGGGATTCAGAGAGCTTCTGGGTTGATGAACACATCAGGGTGCTGGGATAGTGGTCCTCCCAGAGAGGGCATGGAAGCTCTATATTCCTTCTCTCATACATTGCCCTTTGCATCTCTTCCATTTGGCTGTTGCTACATTGTATCCTTTATAGTAAAGCAGTAAGTAAACTGGTTTCCTAAGTTCTCTGAGGCCTTGTAGCAAATTATCAAACCTGAGGTGGGGATTGTGGGAGCCCCATTTTGTAGCCACGTCATACAGAAGTATGTGTTCACTGGAGACCCAATACTTACAACTGGAGTCTAAAGTAAGACCAGCCTTGTGGGACTGAGTCCTTAAATCTGTGGAGCCCAACTCTAATCCCAGATAGTTAGTGCCAGAATTGAATTGAATCATAGGACACTCAATCGATGTCAGAGGATCGGAGAGTTGCGGAATTTTTTGGTTAAGGGAAAGACCCTACACATTGATATCATAAATGTTATAAGTAAAAACAACACAGAATGTCTTACTAAGGCCACCAGTATACTAGCTACCTCCTGCTTGACCTGTCCAAAGCATACGATGTCATGATGTAGTGGATGAGTGTGATATTCTGTGGGATGCCCAGGTGGTCCAGACCTTTTTGGACCATATAGTAGTCCTTTATTATCCATGGGAAATATGTTCCAAGATTCTCAGTGTGTGCCTGAAACTGTGGATTGTACTGAACCACATATATACTATGCATGAGTTTCTTTTTCCTTCTCAATTTAACAGATAGAAGATTCATTCTAACCATAGATTTTTTTTTTTTTTTTTTTTTTTTTTTTTGAGATGGAGTCTTGCTCTGTCGCCCAGGTTGGAGTGCAGTGGGGAGATCTCGGCTCACTGCAAGCTCCACCTCCCGGGTTCACGCCATTCTCCTGCCTCAGCCTCCCGAGCAACTGAGACTACAGGTGCCCGCCACCACACCCGGCTAATTTTTTTGTATTTTTAGTAGAGATGGGGTTTCACCGTGTTAGCCAGGATGGTCTCGATCTCCTGATCTTGTGATCCGCATGCCTCAGCCTCCCAAAGTGCTGGGATTACAGTGTGAGCCACCGTGCCTGGTCTCTAACTACAGATCTTAACAACCACAGCATATGAGAACTTTTAGTTTCAACTTAAAGGAAGTAATTTACAGCTTTTCTTTGGCGTATTGAATTGCCAGCATGACTACTCTTGCATTATGAGGCCATTATTAAGTGAAATAAGGGTTATTTGAGGAAGCACTGTGATACTGTAACAGTCGGTCTGATAACAGAGATGGTTGCTAAGTGACTAATGGGTGGGTAGTGTACACAGCAGAGAGATGCTGGACAAAGGGAGAAGTCATGTCCAGGGTGGGCTAGAGCAGGACAGCTTGAGATTTCATTCCGCTACTCAGAATGGCATGCAGTTGAAAACGTTGGGTGAGGGCACCACACTAAACGTGCTCTTGATCCTGTCTGGGCACTCTTCCTGTATCTTGCTGATGAGGAAAGTATCCATCCCAGACCCAGTCCCCCAACCCAAAGAGTGAGCCATCTGGAAACCCTGTCGGCAGTCACAGCTCTCAGCTTGGATTGTTTATTTCCTGAATTTTCCATGTAATACGTTCATAGCATGGTTGATCATGGATAACTGAAATTGTGGAAAGTAAAACCGCAGATAAGGTGGGACTACCGTATTGTGAACAAGGGCAGGAGAATTCGCGTAACATAAAGGCAAACATATAGGAGAATATTACTGTCTCTCCCATGTGAATGTGAAAGATTTCTCATCTTGTTTTCTATTAGAGATGAAAAACAGTGCATGTGCCAAGTCAATGAGCACATACCGTGTACCTGAGGTTTAATTAATCTAGTAATGATACATCTCCCAGCACCACAGCTATGATTCAAGTACTTCTTGGCTAAATCTACAGTAGTCTATAGTCAGTCTCAAGGATCTATCTGGCTTCTGAAGGAGTAAGATTGCTTGCTTACGTGGAGATATAAGAGGGGTCATTATCCTTGCATTCATTAGGTCTTTAATAGTATCCTAATCTCTGTCATTCCTCCTAGGACACAATATTATTTTTGATTCACTGTCTTGGCCAGGGGTATGGAGGGAATTTTCAGAGGTTTCCATATCAACTACCCCACTGTGATCGCTCTTGCTCCACAGAGCAACGACTCTTCAATATAAGGCTTTTTCTAACTGTGAAATCTATTGTTTCCAATTATACACTTGTAGACTGGGGAAATGACCACTGTGTGAGTGGGCAGACTCAGTGGCTCCATTGAGAATCTGATTTTAGATAGGACTCCATTTGCTACCTGTTCCCTGTAGGCCCTCATTCTAACAGGGAAGAGTTGTGATGACATCTCCAGGTATTAACATCACCATCTCAGGTCCTGTGTCTAATAGTCCTTTCCCCAGTGTACAGTCCATTGAGTAAGTGGTTGTATATCCCTTTGAAGGAAGGCCAGAGGAATCATATGGCATATATCTTTCATGGTGTTGTAGGATCCTTTCTCCTAGGAACCTGGATACATCTTTAATCAATGGGTCTAAATATGCAAGTTTGACTCAGCTCTGGGAACTGAGCAAACAATTGTGACTTATATTGGGATGATTGCCCTCATACTCCTGCTCCTTCATTATTGCTTTTTTAAAAAAGTTATTTATCTTGAGCAACATCCTTGTTGACTGCCCATCTGTTTTCCCTGAGAGACAGTGGTGCTATTAAGCATCTTCACAACTCCTTGAGCATAAAGTTTCCTTGACTGCTCCCATGGTCTTGTTAGTTCTTATATTAGTTGTGGCCTCTTGGCTTCTGGGGGTTAAGTATAGCCACTGGCCTCTATTACTTCAGAGCCTCATCGTCTCCCTGGATATTAATGCACCACACTCCTAGAGTTAGTGTGTGCATGTTACAATTTTACCCATACTTTTACTTTATTTTATTTTATATCCGTTTTATTGATGTACATTATAAATAAAAATTGTATGTGTTTACGGGTTCAACATGATGTCTTGACATATGTATAAATTGTGAAATGATTATCACAACCAAGCTACTTAACATACCCATCAGCTCACATAATTATCATTTTGTGTATGTGTGAGAATGTTTAAGACCTACTCTCTTGACAATGTTCAAATACAGAATATATTATTATTGACTATAGTCACCATGCTGTTACAATAGATCTCTAGAACTTATTCCATCCTTTTACTTTCAACATTTTGGTGACCTTATATTTAAAGATTAGTCTGTTATAAATGGCACTTACAAATCTCCTTGATGGGGTTATACCATGATAAACACATCGTATGTTAAAAATATCATAAGTTGAAAGTACATATTTGATTTACAATATTGTCAGTTTACAGTGGGTTTATCTGAAAGGAAACCCATTGTAAGTCTAAGGAATGAATGCATGTTGATTTTGCACCATTGTAAAGTCAAAAAATTGTAAGTCAAAGGAATGTAAGAGAGGGGCCGTCTATACTGGGTCTTTTTTAAAAAATCCAGTCTTATAATATCTGACTTTCTAATTGAAGCATTTAGTATGTTTACATTTAAAGCAATTACTGATATGGTTGGGTATAAATCTACAAACTTATTTAACTGTTTTTGATCTATTTCTATTTTTGTTTCTTCTTTCCTGCTGTCTTTGGGATGAAGCAAAATTTTCTATTACTTTAGTTTTAAAAGGAATGTTTAAAAAGAATTAGTGTTTTAGATTTGCCCATGTATTTATTGTTCCTGGAGCTTTTCATTCTTTTTAAAAAATTCCACATTTCCCTTTAGCCCAGGAAACTTCTTTTAGAATTTTTATAGAGCATATCTGCTGGTGATACATTTCTTCAATTTCAGTTTGTTTGAAAATGTCTTTATTTCACTGTTGCTGAAAAAATATTTCATTAGCTCAAAAGTCCTAGGTTGGCAGCTTTCTTTTGTATTTTTTTCAGCACTTTAAATATGTCATTTAATGATCTTTTGACTGCCACCATTCTTAGAATCATTTCTTTGAGTATATCTTTTTTTCCCTATCATTTTAAAGATTTTATTTTATTTTTAGTTTGAAGTAGATAACTATGATGTCCTTAGGAATTTTTTCTTGTATTGTCCTATTTGGGGTTCACTGAGCTTCTTAAATATGTGAGTGACGTCTTTCATCAGTTTTGGAAAATTCACTGACACTGTCTTTTCAAATACTGCTTTTTCCTTTTTTATTATCAAAAAAGATTTATTGAAACAATGCCCTACTAAAGGAAGGTGAACGTTATTTTTTATTATTTTTAATATTTTTAATTTCAGTAGCTTTGGGGGTACAAGTGTTTTTGGCTACATGAATGAATTATATAGTGATGAAGTCTGGGATTTTAGTGTACTCATCACCCGAGGCAGGGTACATTGTATCCCAATAAGCAGGTTTTCATCCGTCACCTCCCTCCCATCCTTCCCCCTTCTGAGTCTCCAGTGTCCATTATATCACTTTGCATGCCGTTGTGTACCCATAGCTTAGCTCCCACTTATATGTGAGAACATGCGGTATGTGCTTTTCCATTTCTGAGTTACTTCCCTTAGGATAATGGCCTCCATTTCCATACAAGTTGCTGCAAAAGACATTATTTTATTCTTTCACATGGCTGAGTAGTATTCCATGGTATATATATCTTATTTTCTTTATCCATTCATTGGTTGATGGGCACTTAGGTTGGTTTCATATCTTTGCAACTGTGAATTGTGCTATGATAAACATACATGTGCAGATGTCTTTTTGATACAATGATATTTTTTCCTTTGAGTAGATATCCAGTTGTGGTAGATCTACTTTTAGTTCTTTCAGAAATCTCCATACTGTTTTCCAAAGAGGCTGTACTCATTTACATTTCCACCAGCAACATATAAGTGCTCACTGTTTACCACATCTATGCCAACATATATTGTTTTTTGACTTTTTAATAATGGCTGCCCTGGCTGGGGTAAGGTGGTATCTCCTTGTGGTTTTAATTTGCATCTTTCTGGTGATTTATGATGTTGGTTTTTTTTCTTTTTTTCTTTTATTGGCCTTTTGTATATCTTTTCTTGAGAAATGTTTGTTCATGCCATTTGCCCACTTTCAAAATGGGATGATTTATTTCTTGCTGATTTGTTTGAGTTCCTTGTAGATTCTGGATATTAGTTCCTTGTTGGATGCATGGTTTACAAATATTTTCTCCCATTCTATACGTTATCTGTTTACTCTGGTGATTATTTCTTTTGGAGTGCAGAAGCTTTTTAGTTTAATTAGGTCCCATTTATTTATTTTTGTTTCTGTTGCATTTGCTTTTGGGTTCTTTGTCATAAATTAATTGTGTACATCAATGTCCAGAACAGTTTTTCCTAGATTTTCTTCCAGAATATTTACGGTTTAAGTTCTTAGATTGAAATATTTAATACATCTTAGGTTAATTTCTGTATATAGTAAAACAGGAATCCAGTTTCATTCTTCTACATGTGGCTATCCAATTTTCCCAGCACCATTTATTGAATAGGGTGTCCTTTCCCCTATTTATGTTTTTGTTTGTTTTATTGAAGGTCAGTTGGTTGTAAGTATTTGGCTTTATTTCTGGGTTCTCTATTCTGTATCATTAGTCTATGTGTCTACTTTTATACCAGTATCATGCTGTTTTGGTTCCTATACCTTGCAGTAATATTCAAAGTCGGGTTATGTGATGCTTCCAGGTTTGTTCCGTTTTCTTAGCATTGCTTTGGCTATTTGGGCTCTTTCTTGGGTTCCATCTGAATTTTAGGGTTGTCTTTTTCTAATTCTGTGAAGAACGACATTGGTATTTTGACAAAAAATTGCATTGAGTCTGTAGATTGCTTTGGACAGTATGGTCATTTTCACGGTATTGATTATTCTAATCCGTGAACATGGAATATATTTTCATTTGTTTGTGTCATCTGTGATTTCTTTCAGCAGTGTTTTATAGTTCTCTTTGTAGAGATCTTTCACCTCCTTAGGTTAAGTATTACCATTGTGTTCAATAGCAAAAACCGCAATTACTTTTGCACCAATCTAGTATATTCTTGATTTTCTTTTTTTTGTAGTTGTTGTCAAAGGGATTGAGTTCTTAATTTGATTCTCAGCTTGATCATCGCTGGTGTATAGCAGTGATACTGATTTTTGTTCATTGATTTTGTAACCTGAGACTTTACTGAATTCATTTATCAAATCTCAGAATCTTTTGAAGGAGTCGTTAGGGATTTTTACATATAAGGCCATATTTTTGGCAAACAGAGATAGTTTGACTTCCTCTCTTCCGATTTGAATGCCCTTTATTATTGTTATTATTATTTTGCCTGATTGCTCTGCCAGGACTTTCTTTTATCCCATTATTTTTCTTCTCTTTTTCTAGAACTCGAATTACACATATATTAATATTAGATCATTTGACAGTGTCTTCCATGTCTTGTTCTCTTCTTTTTTAAAAAAATTCTCTATGTGCTTCAGTTTAAATCATTTATTTTGAGCTGTCTTTAAATTCATTGACTCATTCCATGACATCTTAATTTCACATACTGTAGAGTTTTAGAAAGTTAATTTGCTTCTTTTAGGAAATTCCACTTATCTGCTTAAATTCTTCATAGTTTTATCCATTTTGTTAATCTTTTCCTCTATTTTACTTACCATATTTATAATAGTAATCTTAGTATGTCTGTGAATTCCAACCTCTAGGTCATCTATAGGTCTGCTTCTATTATTTTCTTGATTACAATCACATTTACTGGCTTCTTTGCATAAATTATTTTTTACTTTTTAACTTTATACTGGGCACTACGTAAAAAGATGTGTACATACTGAAATACATGTATTTCCCTCTAGGTGGGGCACACTTTTGCCTCTGCCAGGCAGTATATTTGAAGGCCAATTGCTTCAGTCTCATCAGAAATTGAGTTGGGATGAGGATGGGTTACAGTTTTAGGTGGTTTCAGTTCTCATCTGTTTTCCAATATATTGATAATAAAATATGTTTGCTTTTTATTACAGCTGTTCTCTCCATTTGACTTTGGGATATAATTCTTATGAGACTATGGAGATCTCCTTCTACTTTTCCAAGAGTACACCAACTTTACCTACAGCCCAGCATTCATCAAAACTCTTCTGGGTAAAGGCTGATGGGTGCGGAGGACTGGATATGCTTTTGGGAGATCCTCTGGATTCCAATGTATCACTCACGCTATGAGAAACTCTGCTGGATTTTCCTTTCTCTTGGAAGAAGAAACCCTCTTCTTATGACACAATCATTTACCCATCCCAAACTCAGCAAATGTCACCAGAGAGGAAAGAGTTCTTCTCTATCTGGAATTTAATTCTTCCAGACTTTCAGACTTCTTCACACCATTAAACTTTTTCTTTTTTTCTTTCTTTCTTTTTTTTTTTTTTTAGTTTATCCATCTCCCCTCACCCCTACTACTTGTTATAGTGAGAGCTATGGCCTACCACACTCTTTTATATCATAATCTATAACATAACTCATCTAAATTATTTGTAATCCTTATGAAAACAAGGTAAATTAGATGTTATCATCTTTACTTACAGATTAAAATTAATCTTACAGAGGGCCACTTGCCTAACAACATCCTACTTGTTAGCCACAGAGTGAGAATTTCAGTGCAAGTTGAACGCTCTATGCCTCTAGAATGTATGCACACCTCTTTTCCCCAACCTGCCCCCTTTACTCTTTCTATTGTAAGTGTGGTGCTACAAGGTGATTCAGAAAACAGGAGGTATTTTGTGGTCAAAACAATCTAAGAAATGTTGTAGGCTATTTCCCCTCCTTAAGATTCACAATATCCATCAGCATGTTAAAAGTCCTACGGTAAACAACTTTAATAGCATGCTTTCCAAACTTATTTGACCTCAGGACTTCCCCAACCTCAGCAAATAAAACCTATTAACAGTCCACAGAACTAGAGTTATGTGGAGTACATTTTATAAAAAAGCAGCACTACATTATTCTGTCCCCCAGATACTACTGGTTATAATATTCTAAAAGGTCATCTTTGCATTATTTAATAATAATTCACCAAGGCATTTGACAAAAACTTCAGTGCTAAATTTTATTAATTTTATCATTCCCTATGGAAGAAACACATATTTAACTGCATATTTAAAATAAATATATGTTGTCATGACTTAAAAAAAAAGATAACAGTAAATGTAAGAGAGAATAAACAGTTAGCATAATAAGGTTCATCCTTTTTTCAAATATATTCTCTTACCTAAATTATGAAATGAGTTGCTCTACCCATATCAGTAATGAATCATTTTGCTGCACATAAAAATGCTATTTTAAAAGTATTTTCATATCAAAATGGCAAGGAAGTTCAGGAATGGAGAAATTTATAACTGTTCATACAGAATTCATCAAAACAGAAGTATTTTCACCATAGGGTAGATGCATTAGATATCAATACCTTACACTGAAGTTTTTACCTGGATTTGACTCTCAAGGTTAAAGTAAAACCTGTAAAATACGTATTTTGCAGGAAATGTGTTAGAATATGTTCATTTGGTTGAGACTCATGGAGTGAAGTTTCATATGAACTAACAATTAAGCTGGCCTCCTCTAGAATTTCTACTATTTTTTTTTTTTTTTTAAGATGGAGTCTCACTCTGTTGCCCAGGCTGGAGTGCAAGTGGCACCATCTCGCCTCACTGCAAGTTCCACCTCCCGGATTCATGCCATTCTCCTGCCTCAGCCTCCTGAGTAGCTGGGACTACAGATGCCCGCCACCATGCCTGGCTGTTTTTGTATTTTTGGTAGAGATGGGGTTTCACCTTGTTACCCAGGATGGTCTTAATCTCCTGACTTCGTGATCCGCCCGCCTTGGCCTCCCAAAGTGCCGGGATTACAGGTGTGAGCCACTGCGCCGGTATTTCGACTAAATTTTAAAGTAAATGAAGATCCATGATCTTCTTTGAGGCAAAAGGAGTCTTTTGTGTGGTTTGAAGTCATCATGGCTATAATCTGCTTAGTGGTAAAGTTCAGTGTCTTGAACACAGATGTACCCAGCAATTGCTATGTCCCATAACGTGGTGATATACTTCCTGATTCCAAATACCAGACGTTTTCTGAGGAAAGCATGACTATCCTTGACTAAGAAGCCTCATTACATTTATCTCCCCCGTGTAAGATCAACAAATGCTGATAAAGGGTGCTCGTTATAGGGAATATAAAAACACAACTTCTACCTTAGAAAAATATAGTCATCTCTCACATACCCGTAATCTCAATTTAATCATTCATCAAGTCCTGGTCAATCTTGTTTCATCCATACCTCTTCCCACTTTCCATCAGCCCTAGCCCTTCCACTCCAAATGGATTCAGAACAATTCCCTAAAAACTTTGTGTTGCCTATACATCGCTTCTTTTTAATAAACCTTTTAATTTGGAAGCATTTTAAGTTTACAGAAAAATCACAAAGAGCATATAGGGAGTTCCCATATACCCCATAGTCAGTTTCCCCTGTGATTAACATTTTATATTAGTATGGTATATGTGCCACAATTGATGAATGTTAATGTTAATACATTGTTATAATTAGAGTATATGATTTATACAGATTTTCTTAGTTTAAAAAAAATCAAATATCCATGTTTTGTCCTGGGAACAGATCCAGGATACCACATTCTGTCTAGTTGTCAGCTATCCTTAAACTCAACATGGATGTGTGCTTTCTCAGACTTTCCCTGTTTTTTATAATCTTGACAGTTTTGAGGAATACTAGTCAGGTATTTTTATAAAATATCCCTTAACTGGAACTTTTTTGATGTTTTTCTCATGTTCAGATTGAGGTTTGGGGGTTTGGAAAGGAAGATTACAGAGGTAAAGTGCCATTCCCCTCACATCATATCAATGGTACATACTATCAGCATGACTGGTCACTGTTGATGTTAACCTTGATCACTTGTCAGTTTCTTCACTGCAAAGCTGTCGTTTCCCTGCTATTTCTATACTGTACTCTTTGGCAAGAAATCATTATGTGCAGTCCACACTAAAAGAGTAAGAAATAAAGCCCCACTTTCTTTAAGGTGAACTCTCAACATAAATTATTTAGAATTCCTCTGCCAGGAAATTTGTCTATTCTCCTGCATTAATCTACTTATTTATTGAATCATTTATTTATATCAGTATGTACTCATGGATAGATAGCTCATATATTGGATTATAAATACTTATTTATTTTGTTGCCTAAATTGTTACTTCTTTGGCCACTGGGAGCACTTGCAGTTGATTTCTGTGTCCCTTTGACATACTGCCATCATTGGGAGTTTTTGTTTGTTTATCTTTTGAACATTTCCTTAACTGTGATTCAGGCTCATCTTATATATTACCTCTCATGCAGTTCTGGAATCAGTCATTTCTGGATCCTTTTATTGGAAAATGAAACTGGAAACTATGATCTGGACTCCTCTAGGTATGCTCATTGCTGCTGGGATATCCCTACTTCAAGGACCTCTCAGCTGGCAGAGCGAGGAAACATATGCTTATATCCACATATCTGTAAGGATTTCTGCCCTGCTGGATTTTGGACTTGCATGGGCCTGTAACCCCTTTGTTTTGGCCAATTTCTCCCATTTGGAATGGCTACATTTACCTAATACCTGTGCCCGCATTGTATCTAGAAAGTAACTAGCTTGCTTTGGTTTTTACGGTCTCACAGGTGGAAGGGACTTGCCTTGTCTCAGATGAGACTTTGGACTGTGGACTTTTGGGTTAATGTTGAAATGAGTTAAGACTTTGGGGGACTGTTGGGAAGGCATGATTGGTTTTGAAATGTGAGGACATAAGACTTGGAGGGGCTAGGGGCAGAATGATATGGTTTGGTTCTGTGTCCCCACCCAAATCTTATCTTAAATTGTACGCCCACAATTCCCACAGATTGTGTGAGGGACCTGGTGGGAGATAATTTGAATCATGGGGTGGTTTCCCCCATACTGTTCTCACCAGAGTGAATAAGTCTCATGAGATCTGATGGTTTTATCAGGAGTTTCTGTTTTTGCCTTTTCCTCATTTTTCTCATTTTCCTCATTTTTCTCTTGCTGCTCCCATGTAAGAAGTGCATTTCACCTCCCGTCATGATTCTGAGGCCTCCCCAGCCATGTGAAACTTGAAGTCCAATTAAACCTCTTTTCCTTCCCAGTCTCAGGTATGTCTTTATCAGCAGCATGAAAACGGACTAATATACCATGCATCTGAAAAAGGTCTAATATATCCAGCATCTATAAAGAACTTAAATTAACAAGAAAAAAACAAACAACCCCATTAAAAAGTGGGAAAAGGACATAATCAGACACTTTTCAAAAGAAGACATACATGTGGCCAACCAGCATATGAAAAAAGCTCAACATGACTGATCATTAAAGAAATGCAAATCAAAACCATAATGACATAGCGTTTCACACCAGTCAGCATGGCTACTATTAAAAAATAAAAAAATAATAGATGCTGGTGAGGTTGCAGAGAAAAAGAAACACTTATACACTGCTTGTGGGAGTGTAAACTAGTTCAACCATTGTGGAAGACAGTGTGGCCACTCCACGAAGACCTAAAAACAGAAATACCATTTAACTCAGCAATCATGTTACTGGGTATATACCCAAAGGAATATAAATCATTCTATTATAAAGACACAAACTCACATATGTTCATTGCAGCACAATTCGCAATAGTAAAACATGGAATCAACCTAAATGCTCACCAATGGTAGACTGGATAAAGAAAATATGGTACATATACAGCATAGAATACTATGCAGCCATAAAAAAGAATGGCATGGATAGAGCTGCAGGCTGTTATCCTTAGCAAACTAATGCAGGAAGAGGAAACCAAATATGTGGGTGAAGGATCACCCAAGTGCTGAGGCGAGAGACTGAAGGCACGAACTGTTTCAGCATAACAAAAAAAAATAGTTAGAATAAGGATAGTTATAATACAAATTAGACATAGAGATGATCATGGACATTACCAATCATTAATATAAACATTATGAATCATTAGCTTTTAATGTTACTCTTTGTTGTATTACTAACATAACCAAGGAATAACCGGCGGGTATAGGGTCAGGTGCTGAAGGGACATTGTGAGAAGTCACGTAGAGGGCAAGAGGTGAGCCCTCTGTCATGCCCGCATAAGGGCCACTTGAGGGCTCCTTGGTCAAGCGGTAACGCCAGTGCCTGGGAAGGCACCCGTTACTTAGCAGACCGTGAAAGGGAGTCTCCCGTTCCTTGGAGGAGCCAGGGAACACTCTGCTCCACCAGCTTCTTGTGGGAGGCTGGATATTATCCAGGCCCGCCCGCAGTCATCCGCAGGCTTAAACCCCTCCCTATGGCTGTGCTTCAGGGGTCATGCTCCTTGTCCACTTTCATGTTCCTCCTGTACTCCTGGTTCCTCTTTGAAGTTCTTAGAAGATAGTGGTAGAAGAAATAATGAAAGTCTTAAAGTCTTTGATTTTTATCACAAGTGCATAGAAGAAAATGCTGATGTATGCTGCCTTCCCTCTCTGCTTCGGCTACCTATAAGGGAAGGGCCCCTTGTCCTATGATCACATGACTTGCTTGATCTTATCGATCACTTGGACGACTCACCTTCCTTACCCTACCCCGTTGTCTTATATGCAATAAATATCAGCACGCCCAGGCATTCGGGGCCACTACCGGTCTCCGTGTGTCTGTGGTAGTGGTCCCCTGGGTCCAGCTGTTTTCTCTTTATCTCTTTGTCTTGTGTTTTTATTTCTTATGATCTCTCGTCTCCGCACACGGGGAGAACACCGTAGGGCAGTACCCTTCACCGCAGGGTACTGTGAAAGGACCCTCTTCCTGTAGTCCACCGTAGGCTGGACTACACAAATACTGCAGTTCTCACTTGTACAGGAGCTAAATGATGAGAACATATGAACACGTAGAGGGAACAACAAACACTGGGGCCTATCAGAGGGTGGAGATTAGAGGAGGGAGAGGATCAGGAAAAATAAATAATGGGTACCAGGCTTAATACCTGGGTGATGAAATCATCTGTACGACAAACCCCCATGACAAAAGCTTACCTATATAACGAACTTGCACATATGCCCCTGAACTTAAAATAAAAGTTAAATTTAAAAAATGGTGATATTTTAATTTTGTTATTTTTAGGCATTTATGACTTGCAATTCTTTTATAAAGAACTTTACCTATTCAACTATTTGGTTTCCATGAAAAACAATTTGTACAGTTTGTACAGGATTAATGTGTATTAATAATAAACATTATTAATCATTAGCTTTTAATATTACTCTTTGCTGTATTACTAATATAACCAAGGAATAACCTCCTGTGTGCGAGGCACTGGTCTAGGCACAGGGAGTATAGAGATGAGTAAGTTAGGATGTTGCCTGTGAGAAGAGGGCAGTGGGGCTTTAGATGGTAATTCTCGTCTAAATCAACCCATACAATATGGATTGAGGATGCTATGACACGTGGTTTTAGACAATAAAGTGGGGGAAATGAGTAATAATTCAGTGAAACATAACAAACACTCTAGCTTTGTTCTGTTTTTTTAAATCAGAAGAGGATATTATGCCGGAAATGAAGTGTTCAGAAAAATCTTTGCTGATTTTTAAAGGAAGAGCTGACATTTAAAACCTGTTCCCTACTTTGAACCCTTAAAAAATGAAAAAGAGTTAGGATCTGAAGTTCTAGAAAATGAAGAAATACTGTTTGCATATATAGTTCAGTACAGTGTGGAAGGTTCTCTGTGCAGGAAGGCACAATATGATGTATTCAGTTTACAAGGGCCCAGAATAACTAATATTTAATTATTCATTCTGTACAAGAAAATCTGAATTGAATTTGATCAGTTGAGAATAATGGCTGATAAGAGTGACATTTCGTCTTACTACGATGCTCTCACAGTACAACTTAAATTTGAGAGCTGGGTGGGAATCATGACGTACTTCAACTTTCCAGAAAGATTAAGTGATTTTGATTTTCCTGAAGTCCTACAGCTAGGGAACGATAAGGCCAGAGATAGGATCTACGTCTCTATGCCACTCTGGGCCATGGCTTTGCATTTCTCTGCAGTGGAGCTCCCAGAGGCAACTAACAGGCCCTCTGCCACTGGCTGCCACTGCAGTGCCCTTCCGCTGCTGCCCCCAGGCTGGGGAGGGAACAAAAAGCCTGAGTGCTTTGGGGAGCCTCCAACAAGCCAGCGGCTGCCCTGCAGAGAGGCCATGACCCCACTGCACCCTCCCGACAGGGCTTGCTGCTTTCTGAATTTCAGTGCACCAACACCGCCCATGTATGAACATTGCAGCTGTGAAAACTTTACCTTCACAGGCCTGTGATCTTCCCTCGGGATCCCACCACCTGACCCTATGTGAGAGTTCAGCTGCTGACTCAGGGACCAGCCTGCCCCTTCCTATCACAACCAGCAACTCAGGCCCCACGCAATCCAGCCCCATCAAGATTCATACATGCTGTCCAGCTGGCCATTTAGGGGCCGGGGAGTTGGAGGACCCCATTCCAATTCTGCTGACACCTGACCATTTCTCCCAGGGCCTGAGATTGGACCCACCGAACCAGCCAATGTCACCACAACCAAGATACCCCTGCACAAGCCCAAAGGCGGAGGCCCCCTAACCTCTTTTACACGAAGATGTAGTGCTATTACATTGGAGAACGGTGAGCCACAATGCCATCTGTATTAATTAGGCTGAGTGATGAAGTTCTGCCTCAAAACCACTGCCACGGAGAGTCGCAAATTAAGCAACTGCTGAGGCTTTCAACTACATTGTGGTTCAGAAAAAGGCTACAGTGTACATCTGATCTAGGAGTCAAAAACTCTGGAACAGATATGTGATAGGGTGACAGTTCAAATTCCTGTCTATCTAGGATGAGGTGGTGCACCCTGCATGTCTGGTAGGTAGAATTCATCAGTGAATCTGCCTGGTCCCAGGCTTTTTTTTTTTTTTTTGGTTGGTAGGTTTTTAAATTACTGATTCAATTTCAGAACTCGATTTTGGTCTGTTAAGGGTTTCAATTTCTTCCTGGTTCAATCTTGGGAGGTTGCAAGTGTCAAGAAATGTATCCATTTCCTCTAGATTTTCTAGTTTGTGTGCATAGAGAAGAGTCGGTACTGAAACCGTTCCAAAAGGTTGAGGAAGAGGAACTTCTCCCTAACTTATTCTACAAAGCCAGTTATCGCCCTGATACTAAAATCTGGCAAAGATACAACAAAAAAGAAAACTATAGGCCAATTGTATTTATTTATTTTTTTGAGACAGAGTCTCACTCTGTTGCCCAGGCTGGAGTGCAGTGGCATGATCTCGGCTCACTGTGACTTCCGCCTCCCAGGTTCAAGCAATCTCCTGTCTCAGCCTCCTGAGTTGCTGGGACTACAGGCACCCAACACCAGGCCTGGCTAATATTTGTAGTTTTAGTAGAGAGAGGGTTTCACCATATTGGTCAGGCTGGTCTCGAACTCCTGACCTCAGGTGATCTGCCTACCCTCCCAAAGTGCTAGAATTACAGGCATGAGCTACCACGCCCAGCCAGGCCAATATTTTTGATGAAAATAGATGTAAAAATCCTCAAAAAATACTAGAAAACTGAATTTAGCAGCATATCAAAAAGTTAATTCACTATGATCAAGTAGGCTTTATTCCTGGGATGCAAGGTTGGTTCAACATACCTAAGTCAATAAATGCGATTCACCACATAAACAGAACTAAAAACAAAAACCATATGATTATCTCAATAGATACAGAAAAAGTTTTCAATAAAATCCAACACCCCTTCATAATAAAAACACTCAACAAACTCAGCATATAAGGAACATACCTGAAAATAATAAAAGCCATCTATGATAAACCCACAGCCAACATCATTCTGAACAGGAAAAAGCTGGAATCATTCCCCTTAAGACCTGAAACAAGACGAGGATGCCCACTTTCACCACTCCTATTCAACACTGTTCTGGAAGTTCTAGCCAGGGCAGTCAGGCAAGAGAAAGAAAGAAAAGGCATCCAAAATTAGAAAAGAAGAAGTCAAATTATCTCTTTTCACTGATGATATGATTCTATACCTAGAAAACCCTAAAGACTTCACCAAAAGCCTAAAACTGATAAATGACTTCAGTAAAGTTTCAGGATACAAAATCAATGTGCAAAATCAATAGCATTTCTATACAGCAATAATGTTCAAGCTGAGGGCCAAATCAAGAACACAATCTCATTTACAATAGCCATGAAAATAAAATAAAATATTTGGGAATACATTGAACCAAGGAGATGAAAGATCTCTACAAGGGAACTTACAAAACATTGCTGAAAGAAATCATAGATGACACAAACAAATGGAAAAACATTGCACGCTCATGGATTAGAAGAATCAATATTGTT
Organism: Chlorocebus sabaeus; assembly: GCF_047675955.1. NCBI lineage: Eukaryota > Metazoa > Chordata > Mammalia > Primates > Cercopithecidae > Chlorocebus > Chlorocebus sabaeus. The sequence goes on from NC_132914.1 coordinate 26,221,276, forward strand.
AAAATGGTCATATTGCCCAAAGCAATCTACAGATTCAATGCTATTCTTATCAGACTACAAATGACATTTTTCACAGAATTAGAAGAACGATTTTAAAATTCGTATGAAACTAAAAAAGAGCCTAAATAGTGAAGGCAATCTCAAGCAAACGGAAGAAAGCTGGAGGTATCAGATTACTGGATTTCAAACTATACCATAAGGCTACAGTAACAAAAACAGCATGGTACTAGCACAAAAACAGACACATAGATCAATGGAATGGAATGGAATAGAGAACCCAGAAATAAAACCACACACCTACAACCATTTAATCTTTGACAAAATTGACACAACTAAGCAATGGGGAAAGGACTCCTGGTTCAATAAATGATGCTGGGATAACTGGCTTAGTCATATGCAGAAGAATGAAAGTAGACCCCTACCTTTAACCATACACAAAAATTAATTCAAGATGAATCAAGGTTTTAAATGTAAGACCTCAAACTATAAAAATCCTGGAAGAAAACAGGAAATGCCATTCTGGACATCTGCCTTGGCAAAGAATTTATGACTAAGACCTTAAAAGCAATCATGCCAAAACCAAAAATTGACAAGTCAGACCTAATTAAACTAAAGAGCTTCTGCACAGCAAAAGAAACTATCACAGAGTAAAAAAGATACCCTACAAAATAGGAGAAAATATTCACAAACTATACATGCAACAAAGGGCTAATATCCAGAATCTATAAGGAACTTAAACAAATCAACAAATAGAAACCACCCAATTAAAAAGTGGGCAAATGACATGAGCAGACACTTCTCAAAAGAAGACATACAAGCAGCCAACAAACATGAAATAATGCAATGTCACTAATCATCAGAGAAATGCAAATTAAAACTGCAGTGAAATGCCATCTCACACCTCTCAGAATGTCTGTTATTAAAAAGTCAAAAAGGAGTAGATGCCGGTGAGGCTGTGGAGAAAAGGGAATGCTTATACTCTGTTGGTGGAAATGTAAATTAGTTCAGCCACTGTGGATATCAGTTTGGAAATATCTCAAATAACTTAATACAGAACTAATCATTCAATCCAGCAATCCCATTACTGGGTTTATACCCAAAGGAAAATAAATAATTCTACCAAATACACACATATACACATATATTCATCACAGGACTATTCACAATATCAAAAACATTAAATCAACCTCAGTGCCCATCCACCATGGATTGGACAAAGAAAATGTGGTGCATAAACATCATGGAATACTACACAACCCTAAAAAAGAATGAAATAATGTTCTTTGCAGCAACATGTATGTAGCTGGAAGTCATCCTCCTAAGTGAACTAATGTGGGAACAGAAAACCAAATACTGCATATTCTCAGCTATAAGTGGGAACTAAACTTTGTGTACATGTGGACACAAAGATGGGAATAATAGACACTGGGGACTACAAAAGTGGGGAGGAAGGGAAGAGAGCAAGGGCTGAAAAACTACCTATTGGTTACTATGCTCACAACCTGGGTAATGGAATCAGTCATACCTCAAACCTCAGCATCATGCAACATGTAATAAACCTGCACATGTATGCCCTGAATCTAAAATAAAAGTTGAAATTAAACAAAACCAAACAAAAAAATTGTAAATAGAGTGTCTCTGTCTTAAGTTGAAATGGGAAGACCACTTTAAATCTCTGATGATAAAGAAAATGGGAAGACACAAAACAGTTAAGAAGCAGAAAAAAGAATCCCATTTTTACTTTAAATGCAAAAAGAACAGCAAAATCATAACTCAATATTTTGCTTTGTCTTTTTCTAACCATAAAGATAAAGCTAAGTCTACTTCAATCTTCACCACACCCCCTACACTGTCATCTCTCATTCCCTTCTCCCTTCCCCAGAGTAATCACTAAGATGAATTCGTTTATATTCTTCCAATCCATTTTTTATGTATAAGTAATATGGAGTAATATTTTATATTTTAAAAAATAATATGTGCACATATTTTCTATCTTGCATTTTCCCTTCAACATCAAATTTTGGATCCACGTTAATATACATGGATTTGGTTTTGTTTCAACTGCTTCACTGTGTTTCCTGATGACTATTCGACATTTCATTAATGTGATCCCCTATTGATGGCATTTGGGTAGTTTACAAATTTTGTGCTGTCATTAAAACAACGGTATAATGAGCTTTTGTTGTCTTCAATGCTGTTTGAGACTTACATTTTAGGGAAGCTAAACATATATTTTAGGGAAGCTTTAGGGAAGATAAACATATATTTTTAAAAGTATCTTCTCACCCCTTGTTTTTTTCTTATAAGACTTTTGCTTAACAATGACATGGTCTTTTACCTAAAAACTAAAAATAGTTTTTTAAATGATCAAACAAAAGAGACAGTTTAGAGAAACAGACCTTTTTTCTCCCCAAACTCTCCATTCCTTTTGATTCTATGAAGTCATGGAGACAGAAAGGAATTATCAGTGTTGCTAATTAATTGCTGACCCTTAGCTTTTAAATTGTGTCTTTGTGTATTTGCTTTAATAGTACCTTCTTGGGTCTATATCAAAAAGCAGCTGCATGAAGCTCTTTGCTTCATTTGAATTTTGTTCATCTACACTTTTTGCTTATGCTCAATCCCAGTTTATTACTCCCTGATAATTTCCCTGGCAGTACAGAAATCAATGTTGGAGCACAGTATCTAAAATGTGACAATTATCCTTAGTGACTGTCTGGTATTGTTCTTAACAAGAGTATTTAGTCAATCCACTCGATGGTGTGCTTTGTACAGAGACATGAGTTTATGCGGAGATACAATTCCAATAGGGATGAAAATGAGTCATGGCAATCAATTAGCTTTTGGTGATGATGAATCACAGGAACCAAAACATTTTGCAAAGTGCTTGGCAGATGACCAAATGCTCTAGCTTAAGCTACCGAGATGTGACATTTTAGAAAATGGGAAGAAAATCATCATATCTTAGTATCTCTTCATGGAAGATGTTTGTCAGTTGCCTAGAGGAATATTTTCATTCTTGCACATACTGCTCCCTAGACTTGAAACACCCACTCTAATGCCACCACCTCTGACTGGCAAATTCCTATTATTCAGGATCCATCTCAGATCTGAAGCATTTCCTGAGGCACAATTACTCATTCCCATCACTGAGCCCATTGCTGCTGGTTTCTCATGTTATTAAACCATCCGTCAAGTGATACTGCAATTTACCTGTTCCTATGTTTATCTTTTCTCCCCTTCTCTGGAATAAAAACCTTGTCTTAGTTGTCCCTATGTACTTAGTAAATGATACATAACAGGGCTCAATTCATTTTTGTTTCTTTGTTAAATGGATGTGTTTCTATTTATGTGGGCATTATGAGATACTAACAAGTATAAGAACAGTAATAGTTAACGTTTACTGAGTGCTTCTTACATACTAGGCACTGTCTGACATGCCTTCAGTGTATTAAGTCACTTAACTCTCCCAACGTCATCCAGGAGGTAAGTACTACAATCCTCTTCAGAGATAAGAAAACTGAAGCACAGAGAGTTTAAGTAACTTGTCCTAAGTCACACATACTTGGTGATGGAGTTAGGAATTGTACTCAAGCAGTCTGACATCTGAAGCTACATACTTAAGCAATGTGCTATATAGCATCGATTTTTTTCCTTAAGAAAAGAATCTAAAGACAATTTTAATGGGACAGGATAAATAATTTTACATAGAAAAATAAAAATTGCCATCACCAAAAGGCAGTGTCTCAGGATTAACTTGAAGGCTATTTTTGAATGAGGTAGAGCTATACCTTTTTGCCTGAAGGGAAGTCTACGATGTATAGTTAAGAAAACCAAGCTGTAGAGTAATTTTGTAGTGATTCCTTGTGAATAAGAAGAAAATAGTAGAAGGCTTACACAGCTTACACTTTTTCCTTTCACATCTTTCTCCTTGCTTACAAAATATACACCTGTTGATCAGGCTGTAAATATCAGTTACGGTGTGGAAGGGTACTGTGGGTGGGAGGTGTTATTAATTTTTTTTTTGCATTATTTCGTTGGTTTCAGTGGCAACATGTCACTCTGAGTATTTGAAGAGGAATTTAATAAAGAAAAATTTATTGAAGACTAATAAACTAAAATTCTAGGGAGAAATCCCAGAGAAGGTGACTCTCCAAGTCACACCTGGAGCAAGCAGGCAAAGTCTCCTTCGTTCAAAGCAGTTTCCTTGACACCCTCATACAAGAAGCAGTAGTTTCATTCTTAACAGGAAGCACTGTAGGAAACGAGGAAGGTGCAGTGAAGCCAGAGGACTAGGCCTAGTGGTGTGTTCCATACTCATTTATGCATCTCCCAGGCTTTCTTTGCCCCACTTGACCCTCAGGGCCAGGCGACTTGCTCACTGCCCCCACCTGCCATCTCAACCTGTCCTGGGTGAGGACCTCCTCAGTCACCCACATCTGATGGAGCATTTCACGAAGGCTTTGGCTCCTGCCGCCATGTCTGGGTTCAGAGGAAGGACTTGCTGTGGGACAGGTGATCTGGCTTCCCCAGCAGCAGCCCCAAGGGACTGGGAACACAATCTGGAAGCACCAGGGAGGTCATGCTCTGTGCCACAGGCTTGGCAGGAAATGGAAAAGAGCCAGAGCGTCAACCTCTCTTTCATCCTCCCTCAAACACGTTTTCTGAGGCCCACTGCTTCCACATGGCCTTTGTAGAGATGTCCATTGACCGGGCAGCAGACTAGGTCTTCTCATGAAGCTATAGCTGCTCTGTAATGTACTTCCTTGTCTTTGCTTTCTCTCCTTCACTGCTCCCTTTCCATTTTGTTCTCATCTTATGGTCATGGGAGCCAAGAGTTAGCTGTAGCAGGTTAACCTTCTTTAGGCTTAGTCTTCTAGGGGACCAGGGTGAAGGCATGGTGAGCGATCCAGGTTTTAGAAATCTTAATATCTGATGTTATAAATGGTGCTTTAGGTTGAAAATTGGGAAGCACTGTATGAAGTTCAAGCACATGACTGATAGGCTTTGGAAAGGATACTATGCTCACTATCTGGGTGATGGGATCTGTACCCCAAACCTCAGCATCATGCAATATGCTCATGTAACAAACCTGCACATGTACCCTCAAATCTAACATAAAAGTTGAAATTTTAAAAATTTTCTTTGTTTGATATCGGGGGAACCCACCCCAATAATTTAATGTAGGTTCTTTTCTATTTCCCTAAGTGTCAGCTGGTCTGAGAACTAAAGAAAAAGAGTACAAAAGAGAGAAATTTTAAAGCTGGGTGTCCGGGGGAGACGTCACATGTCGGCAGGTTCCGCGACGCCCCTCCAGCCACAAAACCAGCAAGTTTTTATTAGTGATTTTCAAAGGGGAGGGAGTGTATAAATAGGGTGTGGGTCACAGAGATCACAGGCTTCACAAGGCAATAAAATACCACAAGGCACATGGGCACAGAGCAAGATCACAGGACTGGGGAGAAATTAAAATTGCTAATAAAGTTTTGGGCACGCATTGTCATTGATAACATCTTATCAGGAGACAGGGTTTGAGAGCAGACAAACCCTAAAATTTACGAGGCAGGAATTTCCTCGTCCTAATAGGCCTGGGAGCTCTACGGGAGACTGGGGCTTATTTCATCCCTTATCTGCAACCGTATAAGACAGACATTCCCAGAGCGGCCATTTTAGAGACCTCCCCCTAGGAATGCATTCTATTTCTCAGGGCTGTTCCTTGCTGAGAAAAATAATTCAGCGATATTTCTCCTATTTGCTTTTGTAAGAAGAGAAATATGGTTCTGTTCCACCTGACTCTCAGGCAGTCAGTCCTGATGGCTATCTCCCTGGTTCCCTGAACATTGCTGTTATCCTGTTCTTTTTTCAAGGAGCCCAGATTTCGTATTGTTTAAACACACGTGCTTTACGAACAATTTGTGCAGTTAATGCAATCGTCACAGGGTCCTGAGGTGACATACATCCTCAGCTTACGAAGATGAAGGGATTAAGAGGTTAAAGTAAAAACAGGCATAGGAGATCACAAGAGTATTGATTGGGGAAATGATAAATGTCCATGATATCTTCACAATTTATGTTCAGAGACTGCAGTAAAGACAGGCATGAGAAATTATAAAAGCGTTAATTTGGGAAACTAATAAATATCCATGAAATCTTCACAATTTATGTTCTTCTGCCATGGCTTCAGCTGGTCCCTCCATTCGGGGTACCTGACTTCCCGCAACAGTTTGATACAAGAAAATGTAGGCTAGATGTAATTATTCTGGAAAATAAATTTTATTTAAATTACATAGAAAAGAATTAACTTGGGATATTTTGCAGAGCAGGATGTTGTGAATGTTTAAATACCTTGTTTTTGAAAATTGTATTTTGTGTCTTCACTAATAGTGTTATATCTTTTGAATTAACAACCTATTTTGTCCAAGTAAAAAATGGTAGCTTCATCCAACAAATATTTTGTATTTTGACCACTAAATATACAGTTAAAATAAATCCAAATAAAAGTATATATGCTTATTTAGAAGTTTGATAAATAAATGAATGTATGAAAATTAACAACACCTATAATCTTACCATCCAAATACAGCCACATTAACATTTTGGTATATGTTTGCCCATGTTTCCTATAAATGGAATGTATATATTTTATATATCTACAGATTTATATATTTTACATTAATGGACATAATATGGTAATATATATACCACGTGTATATGTAGAATATTTTTCACATGTGATATGTTAATATTTATATGTAATTTATAAAACCTGAATATATTGTATATATGATTTAAAGTTTTATTGTTTAACTTAATATATTATGAGATACTTCCTAAGTTACCAAGTGTTCTAAGACATGCATTTCAATGGGGATATTCAGTATTTCATGGTGTGGGTAGGTCAGAATTTATACTTAACCAAATACTGTTGTTGGACATTTGAGATGTTTGGTTAAGGGTCCCTATATACCTTTACTGTTTTCTTTTCAGAAATGTAGAATTCAGAGAGACAAAATAAATCTTCTAAAAATGGTCTAGTTTACTCCTCCAGTACCATCCTTTAATCATGTCTATAAGCAGGACATTTCATTCCATTTTCTTTTGTTCTTTCTGTTTAGGTACCCAATACCTTCAGCTTCCTATCTCTTTGCTTCTTGCAAAAAATGATTGTCAAAACTTCATCTGTATGATTTTAGCAATAGTAATAACAATCATAACAGCTAGGCATATAATGCTTACCATGTTCCAAGTTCTAGTCTAAGTATTAAGTATATTTCAACTCACTTAATTCTTGCAAAACCTTCTGAAGTAGATACCCATAACTATCCCCAAATTAGAGCTGAAAACACAGAGAGATTAAGTTACTTATTTAAATTCACATAGTTAGTAAGTGGTGGAACTAGAATTTGAGCCTAGACAATCAAGTTCCAGAATCTGAATTCTAATTACTATGCTCTAATGGATGACTCCTAAAATAAAGATGCAAAGAGGTTTCATTCTGAATTCTAATTTCAATCCCTGGAAATGGCTGCCTGGAACAATATGTTCAGAAGGATTCTGATGCTATGTCTGAGCTTAGAGGGTAAAAAGGGCCATAATATATGAATAATATTTCCCTTGTTTGAAAGAGGAGAGGAATTGTATGTTACCCTAGAATTATTTAAGTTCAAAAGGATAAAACTCTAGAGATTAAAAAAAGTATAGGCAGAATAGAGTTTATTTGTTTATTATTTTTGCAGGAGGGAGATGAGGGGGCAGAAGTTTGGGCTATTTTAGCCTGTGCTACCTCTGTCAGTGCAAATGACTCCAAATGCATTTCAGGACCTCCACTTTTATAGTTGTTTTTAAAAAGAGCCTGTTTAATTCTGTCTGTCCTTGGTAGATATAAAGGCAAAGAATAATGAAAACACAAAGAGTTTGGAGACATAGACATATGGGTTTCCTTTTTCTGGTTCCATCAAATTAACTGTGTGTTCTTCTAGGGTAGTTACTTGACCTTTCTTACCCTCAATGTTCTCATCTGTAAAATGAGAAAATAAGTCTTACTTCTTAAATGGTTGTGAAATGAAGTCAGGTAATTGTGTATGAAGTCCTTTGCATACAAAAGACAAATGTTCTCTCCTTTACTATCTCACATTCACCAACAGACTGTATCCTTGCATATTATTTTTCCTTTGATTACTTCTCATAGACTCCATTTACTAAAATCTTTAATAGCTTAAAAGTTTTTTGTTTCTTGGTTATATGGAAATATTATCAAGCTTTAGTTATAGGTATTTCAGAAATTAACATACAAATGAAGTCCTTGCTAGTCTTTGGTAACCATACAAAACTGTACAATGGGTCAATTTAGTGCTTGCTTGCTCAATAATTACGTTTTAAAAAGTTTTAATAGAACGTCTGTTCTTTTTATGTTCATAATTTAACACCACTATCCAAGGCAGAAACTTGAGGCTTTATATCAGTTTTCTTTCATTTTAGATTACTTCTATTGCTATTTCTTCATGTTCACTAATCTTTTCTTTGGCAGTATCTAATCTGCTGTTAATTCTATCTGTACAGAAAAGACATAATATAGCAGGCTTGATGTTGCTACCTTTAGAAGGATCTGCTTGTGGGGCTGGCCCTAGGCTACCATCTGGGAACTTGGCTTTGGGATGTTCCCTACACTGATAAGGATGATTTGCTCACCTGAGACATTGAAACCTTATATACCAGCTTGCCTAGATTATTTGTGCAAACAATGTAATTAATGGTGAATGCCAGCTTTTCTACCAGATGTCTAAAATTTTGGTAGCTGTGGCTTATTGGAGGCAGAGACTGCCAAAATAATCAGCCCCCAGTGAAAACTCTGAACTTTGATGCTTAAACAGAAACACCTCATTTTGTTGGATAAAAGAGTGTGTTCTATGTGGCCACCTCATCCCTCTTCAGTCCCAGACAGAGAACTTTGGAAGCCAGTGCCTAAATTCCTCCAGGCTTTACCTGGTTTGTCTTTTTCCCTTGGGAGGCTGGCTGGGTATCTTATGCTTGATAAGCCATAGCTGGGATCACCTTGCCTCTGAGCCCTGTGAGCCCTTCTTGTGAGTCCTAAATGTGTGGGTGGTAGTTGTTAGACATCCAAAACACCATCTGCTGAATTTTTAATGCCTAGGAATTTAATTTGAGTGTTTTAAAATATCATCCAGCTGGGTGTGATGGCTCAGTCCTGTAATCCCAGCATATTGGGAGGCTGAGGCAGGCAGATCACTTGAGATCAGGAGTTCGAGAACAGCCTGGCCAACATGCTGAAACCCCATCTGTACTAAAAATAAAAAAATTAGCCATGTGATGGTGCGGGCCTGTAATCCCAGCTACTCGGGAGGTTGAGGCAGGAGAATAGCTTGAGTCCGAGAGGTGGAGGTTGCAGTGAGGCAAGATCACACTGCTGCATTCCAGCTTGAGTGACAGAGTAAGACTCTGTCTCAAAACAAACAAACACACAAACAAACAAACACACAACCAACCAACCAACCAAATACTATCCATATCTCTTTTTTAACAAGCTCAAGCTGTTCTCCACTTTCTTGGGCATATAGAATATATTTATTAGAATTGTTTTAATGTCCATGTCTACCAATTCTATACTGTGTGTCATTTCTGGGATTGTTTCTCTTGAATAATTTATTTTACTCCTCATAAAAGGTTGTATTTTCCTGCCTTTTGGCATACCTAGTAATTTTTGATTGGATGCCAGACATGGCAAATTTTACTTTGTTACATATTGGAAGAATATTCCTTTAGATATTCTTAGGCCTTTTTTTTTCTTTTTTCTTTTTTTTTGGTGGTAATTAAGTTACTTGGAAATAGTCTGACCCTCTTGAGTCTTGCTTTTAAGCCTCGTAAGGCACAACTAGAGCAGACTGGTTCCAGTACTGAGGCAATCCTCTTCTGTGTTCTCCATCTGATGCCCTGTGTATTATGAGGTTTTCCCATTTTGACTAGTGGGAACACATCCTGCTTCCAGCCCTTTGTAAGTCCAAGGGATTGTCCTGCTTGTTTCAGGTGGTTCTTTCCTTAGTCTCAGGTATCAATACTCAAGGGGAACTCAGGAAATCTCCAGAAATTTCTCTCTGTGCAGCTTCTTTCTCTTGTCTGGTACTCTCTTCTTCCAACTTCTAGATGGATGGACCTCCCCAGATGCTCAACTCTAGCTCCTCGAATCAGGGAGACTGCTGGGCTTTGTGTGTGTTCTCCTTCCTTATGCTGAGGCTTGGAAACCAGACAGTAAGGCACCCCCAGGGCTCACCTTGTCTGTTTCTTTTCTCTAAGGGATCACTGTTCTCTACCACCTGTTGTCCAATGTCTAGAACTCATTGTTTTATGAACATGTTAATGAACATGCATTTTGTTTATTTCTTTTTTGTTATTTAAGCTGGGAGGGTAAACCCAGTCATGTTTCTCTGTCATGGTCAGAAGTCAATGTCTATACTTTCATACTATTCTTTGAAACATTAAGGGTCTGGATTTTCCCGTCACTAGGGTCAACGCTTGGCACATAGCAGGTAGTCAAATATTATCTGTTGAATAACAAAATAAATGAATAACTGGTCTCCTTAACTTTACTGTAAAGTTAAAGATATGATGTTAATTTTTATTCACCAGACTAGACACTATTAAAGCTTCAGAAAACTGTATTGAGATCTATGTAGGCTTGGGTTAAAAATTCCTACCCTGCCACAGCATTGTCTGATCCTGCATCTTTTCCCTTCATAGAATGACACGTACCTTGTAAGGTAAGCATGAGAGTTAAATGAGAGGGGGTGTATGCAAAGCACACGGCAAGTTCTCAGTGAAGATGGGAGCTCTTGTTGTTCTTGGTGTGCTGAAATAATGACCATACATTGATACAGAGGTTTTATCATTCATGTGCTTTTTATGTTTGTATCTTATATAATCCTAACAATTTATTTCCCCCAAATAATTAATCAGCATTGTCATAAAGCAAATGGAAGTTCACAGAATCTTCCAGAATAATAATTTTAAAAAACTGGTGAAAATTGGAATATTTGGAGACTTGAGAGCAGAGCTTTGCTTGTATGGAGGTCTCTTAAACACCACCTCTATTTCTGACTTTCAAGACCATCCGAGCTTGCACGATAGCCCTTGTCTCTCAAGTTTTGTACCTGTTCTTTCTCGTCTAGTTGTGTGTGCCAAAAACTATTTCTCACACACTCTCCTTTGTACCCACCTTTTATAATGAGATACCTAAAGTTAATAGTATGTGCTGTCTTGACTTCTGATAAAATTGGGAAGGCCTTGAATGGCCTAACTGCAAATTCTCCTCCCTACTCTCCTCTCACAGATGATGTCCCCCAAGCCAAACAACCCTCCTTTTTGATGGGACAAGGTGCAGTTCCTATTTATCCCTGAATAGTGGGTTTTAATTTCCTCCTAAGCAGTTTTTCAAACAAGCCAGTTACATCCTCCTGTGGGAACCAGGAGGCACCACACCCTCTTGACACTACAAAGCCTGCCTCCCACAGCCTCTGGTTATTCATTCTGTTTCTGATTGCAACTCCTGTGTGGCCCTGAATGGTGCTGTGTCCTCCCCTAGGCAGGGGTATATGTGACTAATGAACGGCTGTTGGTCTCATCTCTTCAATGCTTAGTGTCATGTGTTTGGCCATCTTCTTAACCCTACATGGGAATCTCTCTGTCACTGATAGGATGAATAGGAACCCATTCAAACCTACTATGCCTCCTACTTGCATTGCACTCCCTGCCTTTCAGTTCTTGTAGTGAAATGTCAAGGCAGTGCCTTCAGATTCACTCCATTGAACACAAAATTTAGGTTAAAGAGTGTGAAGGGGAGGAACGGGTAGGAAGAAATATGGCATTTAAAATGTGCTAGCTAATACTTTGAAAACTCTGGAGGTTTAAAGACAGGTTACTACAAGAGATCGGGGAGGAGGGAATAAGAAATGAGACCTGGCTTCTCTTGCTCTGGCTTTGCCACCTGTTGGGAGAGGATAACCTGAAGTGTGGCAGGCAGGATGCTCTTCCTCTTCACTCTATTATTCCTTCCCCCCATCAGGGGGAAGGAATCTGTAAACCCCATTATATATCCAAGTTATGCTGTGAGATGTGGTCTGTAATTAAGAAGAAGAAACCTTGCTTGTTTAATGACCTCTTTGGTCAAGGCTCCCAATAGGAATATTGGATTCCACTGTTGCATCCCAAAATAGAACCAGAAGCAATGGTCTGGTTGTCTTGAAGAGGTAGTAGGTAGGAAGGATGGAGCCAGAGTCTTTGGGTGAGAAAAGGGAGAGAAAAAAAGAAGTATCAGTACAGCATCTGTCCTATTGGAACTGATGTATTTAGGGCTATAAAATATAATTTTTACCAGATATAGAAATAATAAGAATATAATTAAATTAAAATATATGATGTTTCTGTCTGTAGTTTATTTCCTCAGAAAATTCCTAGTTTTAAACACATTTGATGGAATACTTTCAGTTAAGAGGAGAATTTTAGATGAATCTGTGAATTTTTCATAGGCAGCTGAATTTATAGTTTTCCTGCTAGCTGGTAAGATGTGTAATTGTCTCAACTGGCAAAGATCTTCTTTCACCTTGACTAAGAATGGTCTTTCCCAAGATAATGACGGAGAATTCTACTAATATTCATTGAACAGTCTGGGAACCATACAAATAATACACCAGGCTCTATGCTAAGCACTTGCTTACATGTGTTAACCCATTTAGTCCCCATAAAACCCTACAAGATAGGTGGTGTCACTGGTTGTTACTTAACTTCTCTGGGCCCCATCTATAAAATGGGTGGAGTCACAGTACCTATCTCATTGAAGTTCTTGTGAAAACGAAGTGACAGAATCAATGTAAAGCACGTTGCCCAATTCCTAGTATGCATTAATTGCTAAAAACATTAGCAATAAAAAGCTACACTAATTTTATTCCTGACTATTCATGGGAAGTGTCTACAGACGTTAAAAATATTTGAAATTTTTAAAGCCCTCAAAATGTTAAACATTTCATCACTGGGCCATGATTTGAGCACAAGCTTGGATCCGTACCTGTTACAGCTAGGCCATTTCTCAGAGCACAAAGGTGTGTTGTGTTTTCTGGCCCATGGCCCAGGGTAGGCAGTGCAGTATATGGGCTAGCACGGTGGCTAAGACAAGGACTGTGGAGCCAGATTGCCGGTCATTTAGTAGCTGTGTAACTTTCTGCATTTACTTAAACTTTCTGTGCCTCAGTTGTTGTAAAATGGAGAGAACAAGTACAGACTTCAGAGGATGGGTCATGAGGATGAAAACAAACGTGCATGTAACGTGTGCCTGGCATGTAATGAGCACTTATAAATGGTAGTTATGACACCTCGATGAACAGCATTTGAGTAGATCCTAATACAAATACTAACAAGGCATGAGACCCAGAGTTCTCACCACTATCATGTAGAGAAGTCTTTGATAAGAATGGGTTTGGGTGTTTAAAGAGCCAGCATGTATTATTTGCAAGGCATCGTGTTAGCACTTTACCTACTTTGTTTAACCTTCATACTAATGCTGTGTGATAGGCACTATTGTTCTTCCTATTTTACAGATGAGGAAACTGAGGCACAGAGCGGTTAAGCACACATTACTCCAAGCAGTCAGCATAACTCATTACACTGAAGGGCCATACAAATGTGGCTTAGGGTACAGGGTACAGAGCTCACTCAGCGATAGTGTTCACGCGCTCAACGCTGGGCTGTTGATCAGGAGGCGGCAGCCTAGCATTGGAGGGGAGAGGGCATGCTAAGCCCTTGCATATGCATTTATTTGTTAGCAGAGGGGGCCAGATGTAGTGGTGAGAGTCTGCAGGCACATTTCTTACGCGTTCGATGAGAAGCCACTGTCTCAAGAGGCCACCTCACTGAGCCTGTTAGCTAAGGAGATGCCAGAGGAAGTCTTTCCCGTACTGTGGGTACCTGGCCTTAGGGTGGACTGAAAAAAATCAAGGGAGAAAGGGATGTATCATGTTTCCCAGAGTAACATGCCTCTCAGTACAACACTGAGATGAGTCAGTGACGGCTTGTTTCTGCCCAGAAATATCCATCTTACCACCTGTCTAAAAACCTTTATTTCCAGAATTGCCTGTTACAAAGGGAAGGACACAGGGGCCATGTTTAATTATCTTCAGTTAATCCCTCAGAGTAGCTGCTTTATGTGTATTTGTTGAAAACATCAAATTTAATGTCATCCAGCTGAGGACAAGAACAGTAACAAGAATGGGAAACTAAAGGGTGTTTGTGGTTGGGGATGGGGTAGCATGAGAGAAAGGATGGGGATGGGGAAGGAGGAAATCTGAGGGAAACTGGTTGAGCACCAAAGACAATCCTGCCGGCTTCCAATTTCTCTTAAACAGCCTTGGAAATGGCATTCAGGAAGACCTCGTGGTTTTTTGGCATGTGAGTTGTACAACACTGACCTTAGGAGAGGAATATTGTTTCTTTCATCCTTAAAAACACTTTACTTTCTATTCAGCAGCTGTCTTATTGCAATTTGAGTACCCATCAGTCACGTAGACATTAAGTGCTTTCTTATATAAATACTTACAGAGTTCTGACTTTGCAAGCATCTCTGAAAAGCATTCTATTCCTTCTAAGTTCTTTGAAATTTTCTTTTGGCTCCATCAAGTGTATACAGATATATCCAGAGATGGAAATTGTTACTGTGCAAATTAACTTCACAATCACAAAGTTAAAAGATAATGCTCAAAATTCACTACTGGAAGCCTTCTGGAGGATCATCACCTGGTAACATGATCGGGAAATTTCTTTTGCTATAAATTATTGTCCTCATTTAGAAGAGAAACTTGAAGAACTGTCTTTCTTGATTTAAAATGTTCTTGATAAAATAGTGTCCTGGCTCAAGCTATCCTCCCCCTTCCACCTCCAGAGTAGCTGGGACTACAGGCGCGCACCACCACGCCTAGCTTTTTTTTTTTTTTTTTTTTTTTTTTTTTTGTAGAGATGGGGTTTTGCCTTACTGCCCAGGCTGGTCTCAAACTCCTGGGCTCAAGCGATCTGCCTGCCTCCACGTCCCAAAATGCTGGGATTACAGGCGGGAGCCACCGTACCCCATTAACAAATTTTGTTCAGATTTTTTCTGTATTTTTATCTTTGTCTCTATTGATCTACCAATTGATCGATGACCACAATAACATTTTGAGATATTAATCACTTTTTATTATGCATTTTATTGAAGTATCATATATACACAGAAAAGTGCACAAATCACAAGTGTACTAAATGTGTTTCTGTAAGCTGAACACACTAGTGTGCCTGATACCCAGCCCAAGAAACAAAACATTACCAGCACTGGTGTGTATCTCCTCTGAATTTATTTGTACCCCAAGGCCCTTTCTTCACCTCAAGCATGTAGGATTTTCCACCTTCATGCCTTGGGAAAAGGAGACGTCAGCAGATGTAGAAAAAAAGAGCTTTAGTTTTTGACAGAAATCTAAGAATAATCCAAGGGATTTGGAAGAACATGAATCAATTTGAGCTGATATTTTGAATCTTAAGTCCTGATAAAGGATTCTTGTTGAGGGGGAAGAGAGAAGACAATAAGGAAATGGTGCATAGATGCTGGTGAGTCTCCCAGAAGTGCCACTGGTCCTGCTTTAAGTTCAGAGATTCTGTAAGAGAACCTGTGGATATGAGTTTTGATGCATATGGAAATATTTCCAAATCTTTCTACTTTCAATACAATGAAGGCCCGAACTCTTGTTCAATTCAGCCAGAGCAGCCCCCAGTGTTCCATTTCTCAGTGAAGCCTTCCATGTCCTAATGCGCACATCTCAGACACGCAGGTGACTCTGATGCAGACGGTCCTTGGTTCTTACTTGCAGAAACGTAAGTATAGGTTTTTGTCCATGCCATGACCATGGTTCTCAAGCTTGTCTGTACATTAGAATTACCTGAGGATCTTATTAAACACAGATTCCTAGGACCAGCTACTGACTTTTATCAGGCCTGGCACTCAGAATGTTCACCAACTCCCTAAGTGATTATTATACACCAGTCTGGCATCCATTGGAGGGTTAGATTTGGGATGGCTCTTCCCAATGGCCTAAGAACTGTATCATTGTATGAGCGTAAAGACTCAGTGCAGTGCTGTCCCGGCGACCCAGCAGAGCCCATCTGATGTTGATGGGAGGAGAGGAGAAGGTGTTGATGGGAGGAGAGAAGCTCAGATGGTAAGGCTCCTTACCTGCCTCTCATTCAGCCAGACCAGTCCGTCCTACCTAACGATATTGCAGAAAGGATTCCAGGTCAAGAGAGGTTTTCAAATCACTCTCTATGCCACAATACCAACCATTATCAACCACACCTTTTGCTCTGTCATTTGTTTTATCAGCAGAGGAAGTTATGTGAGGATAAGGGCAACCCCTTTGTAGGCCAACGTCCTCTCTTATTCCTTGAGTAAGGGAATGATGCAGCTCTGATACTGCTGATCTGTTCTTTTTAGCACTATGCCAGCATCTTCAGGTCTCCTGAGGCTCCTAGGAGATGCTGTCACAGATGAGATTATGTTCTTTGATGACAAGGTCCTCTGAGCATGGATGTGGAGGCTTTTAGAATTCTGTTGTCAATTACTAAAAATGTAGTAAGGGTCCAGAGAACACTTACAATTAAAAAAGACCTTTAAAACCCACAGTTAAAACAGAGCTGTGTGTATAATTTTTTTAAACCCCTCTAGGGGAGCTAATCTAAAGTGAGAACTCCAAGTGCAATAAACTGTTAGGATAATATATAAGCCATCGATCAGTTACATTTACAATATGTTCTGCTAAAGCCAGCACCTGGCACCAGTAATGAAGGGGCATGTCTTCTTGTTTAGGGCAGCTGCTGACTGGGATGAAAGTACAATTGAGACTCCATGTGTGTCAATGGGAGTAAATGGAAAGAAATGGAAAAAGGAGAAACAAGATGGAGCAAAAACTGAGAATTTCAGACCCCCTCAAAACAATCCTTCAAATTTGATACTGAAGGATAAGTTAGAGAGGATACAAAAGAACTCACAGGAACCAGGTGATTTTCATTCAAAATATGGAGCTGGCCAGCAAAAACAAAGAATGATGAGGTTATCATTCTGTCATTCAAAATCCTGGTACTGGCTGTAGGGTAAGATGGTGTCTTTGTCTGTTTTGTGCTGGTATAACAGAATACCTGGGACTAGGTAATTTATAATTAACAGAAATTTAATGGCTTACAGTTCTGAAGGTTAGAAAGTCCAATACTAAGGTCTCAGTATTCGGACAGGGCTTTCTTGCTGCATCAGTACATAGTGGAAGGCAAAAATGTGAGAATGCAAGGAGCAAACCCATTTCCAAAAGCTTTTTAAAATAATGTCTTTAATCTATTAATGAGGGCAGAGCTCTCATCACATAAACACCTGTCATTAGGCCCCATTTTCCAGCTCTGTTGTATTGGGGATTACATTTCCAACACATGAATTCTGAGGGACACATTATAAAATATAGCAGATGAGGAACATTCTAGCCTCTCAACTGGATTTAAGAAGCAACGATAGGAAAATCAGAATCAGGTGGTGTTTTGTTTTTAAATTTTCTTTTTTCCAAGTAAACTTCATGGGTTTTTTTGAGACATGTTCTTGCTTTTTCGCCTAGGCTGGAGTGCAGTGGCTCAAATACAGCTCACTGCAGCCTTGACCTCCGGGGCTCAAGCCCCTCCCACCTTAGCCTCCTGAGTAGCTGGGACTAACCATTCCTGGCTAACTATTTTTTTAGTTTTTGTCAAGGCAAAGCCTCACCATATTGCCCAGGCCAGCCTCAAACCCCTGGTCTCAAGCAATTCTCCCTCTTCAGCTTCTCAAAGTGCTGGGATTACAGGTGTGAACCACCACATCCAGCTCCAAAGTGGACATTTTATTGAAGAATATTGTGCATACATGAAAGTACTAAATCATAAATGAATGGTTAGGTGAATTTTGATAAAGCAAACTTGTCATTTTACAAAGTGAGCACAAGATGATGAGATAGGACATTCACAGTTCCTCAGAGGCCCCGTCTTGCCTTCTGATCACTGCTTCCCAGGAAGGAGACTCCTATTCTAACTACTAACACAACAAATTCATTTTGCTTACTTTTGAACTTTGTATAAATGGATCCAGACAGTATATACTTTAAAAATCTTCTTTAGCATTATACTGTCGTTCATCTATGTATTTGTGTGCAGCTGTTCATTTTCATTACTGCATAGTGTTCCAACATACGAACACACCACACATCCTCTATTCTGTTGTCAGACCATTTAGCTATTCTCAATTCTTTGCTATCACAGATAATGCTGCTATAAACTTAGGTATTTTTAAAATAATTTTTATCCTTTATATTAATATAGAAA
Source organism: Chlorocebus sabaeus (assembly GCF_047675955.1). Taxonomy (NCBI): domain Eukaryota; kingdom Metazoa; phylum Chordata; class Mammalia; order Primates; family Cercopithecidae; genus Chlorocebus; species Chlorocebus sabaeus. The sequence goes on from NC_132914.1 coordinate 26,239,687, forward strand.
GAATTTGGCCAGGCGTGATGGTTCACACTTGTAATCACAGCACTTTGGGAGGCCGAGGCGGGCGGATCATGAGGTCAGGAGATCAAGACCATCCTGGCTAACACAGTGAAACCCCATCTCTACTAAAAATACAAAACACTAAACGGGCATGGTGGTGGGAGCCTGTAGTCCCAGCTACTCGGGAGGCTGAGGCAGGAGAATGGCGTGAACCCGGCAGGTGGAGCTTGCAGTGAGCCAAGGTCGTGCTGCTGCACTCCAGCCTGGGCAATGGAGCGAGACTCCATCTCAAAAAAAACAAAACAAAAAACAAAACAAAACAAAACAAAAAACCAGAATTTAACTATTTTTATTGAAGGAGAAAGTGTAGAATAAACAGCAAAATAGTTTCTTAGAACTAGGAGCCACATTTCAGCAGTACTATTTTTTCTATAATAATAAAATATAATTAGCACACATATTATCAATTAATCACAATCTTCTTTTTTACATTTGAAATAGTGGTAGAAACCCACAAACACATGATTATGGTACTGAGAAAGTATTAAGTGACAATAAAATTACATTTATGGGTGGAACTTCTTTAGTTGAGAAGACAAATTTATAGTGTAGTTTTCTTCTTTCATTATTGCCTATAATCTCAGTGATCTTTTCATGATAGGAAATTCTTAAACCAATTCATAATACGTTATAACTGGTTTTTTTTGTTTGTTTGTCTGTTTTTTGTGAGACGGAGTTTCACTCTTGTTGCCCAGGCTGGAGTGCAATGGCGCGATCTTGGCTGACTGCAACCTCCACCTCCCAGGTTCAAGCGATTCTCCTGGCTCAGTATCCCAAGTAGCTGGGATTACAGCCACCCACCACCCTGCCCGGTTAATTTTGTGTGTGTGTATTTTTGGTAGAGACGGGGTTTCGCCATGTTAGCCAGGCTTATCTTGAACTCCTGACCTCAGCAATCCACCCACCTCGGCCTCCCAAAGTTCTGGGATTACAGGTGTGAGCCACCATGCCTGGCCTATAATTATATCTTAAAGTTTCATTCAAAACTGTTATTTCCCCATGTGTGTGTTCTAATTCTGGTATTGTCTTTGTAAGCACATGATACATGAGTATTAACTTGCTGCTGCTTTCTCCCCATTCTCTATAACTTGCGGGTGATCTCGGTGTCTCAGTTAGGGTTAAGCTCAGCTCCACGTGACAAAACGACAATACGAAGCAAACAAAAAAATAACTGGTTTAAACACGACAGAAGTGTATTTTTCTTAAGCAGTCTAGGATATAATATGATATCTTAAAGGTAATATCAGAGATACAAGCTTTTATCTTTCTTATCTGTCATCTTAAGCACATGGCTTCCATTTCTGTGGCCACTTTGTGGTTGGGCATGGTTGTTGATGATCTAGCTGACAGCATGTTCACGTCACAAGCTAGAAGCAGGAAGGAAGAAAGAAGGGCATGCCACCTTTGTCTAGAAAGATTTCTTGAAAGTCACATGTACTTCCATTTACATCTCATGGGCCAGAATTTTATTGGGAAATACGGCCACCCCATATAAATTGAGGCTATATTGAGGAATGGGAAAATTGGTAGAGGCAGGCATTAAACATGTTTGCCACATCTTTCAAGGCCCTAGGAAAATTCTGGATTTTGTTCAGGGGTGTTGGGCCAATGCTGTGTAGCAATGTGATAGACACCAGAGAAAGACAGAGGACCATAGAGATAAAACTATCTGAGAAATACCAGGCGTTAGACAGGCCTTACCCGGCATAAGGAGCTCTAGATTACTCCTGCAGGGGCACCTTCCTTAGTGCCATGCTCTTTCAAAATACGAAAGATAAGTGAAGGGAAAAGAAATACCTTACTTTGATTAAGAGCATGAAGAGACAATGTGTTTTTGTTTGTAGGTTGGTTTTGCTTTTGCCAGTGAGGCAAAGAAAGACAATAGAACCTCCTCTGGGGACTTTTATTAATTAAAAAATATATATATCTGGCTAAGTTGGTGTTAAATATGGTCCTTTGTGAAGGAAGGAGAATTAACTAGATTACATTGTAATGGATGTTTAAATCTAGTAGGAGAAAAGAAATCTAAGTTTAAATAGCTCTTACTGGATTTTTAAAATATTTAGCAAATGACTACTATTTATTAGTATTATATAGTGTTCTCACATTTTGAAAACTTAAAAAAAAATTCAAATTTATTTGAAATATAGCTCTCACTGTATGTATATCCAGAAAATAATTTTTGAATATTTTCTCTAAACTGACTTGGGAATTCTGTACTATTCATTTGTTAAATAATTTGTTTGGTGTACTTATAACAACAGCAGCAGCAACAGGAACAAAAGCAATAATAAAATCGTGTTACCCTTTAAATAAAAATGAGCATGTAGGTCGAGAACAATCTGAAAAATCAGGGAACAACATTACTCACTCCAGCTTTGGGAATATGCATGGATCCGGATCCCATAATGAAATCGAAACCTCCACTGAATATTTAATGACATGTGGCACAGTTATGGAAAAAGAGATTTATCGGTCAATGTAAAATGGTTAAACAATTGCACATGCTCTTCTTTTGTGAGGCCTGTGCCCAAAATAACTTTGTTTACAAAAAGAGAAATCTAAGGCAAATAGCAATTTTATCCATTGAATAATACTAGCCATCTGCTTGTTTTCTGTAGGGATTTGGAAGGCAAGAGTGGCAGGACTCGTGATTTCATCAAGCATCTATAATTCACCAATTCTACAGCAAAACAAATTTTGGATCCTTTTTCCATATAGAAATGTGATGTCTTCACCCTCTCGTGGAATAGCAGGGAGGCTGCAGAGCAGGCCTTAGGGATTTGAGTTCTCTTTTGCTTTTCTAGTAGCTGGTTGAGGATGGACTAGATTATTAGTAAATTATACAAAATGAGACTGATCTGTTATTGAGCTCTGTGTGTCAGATACTATGCTAAATTCTTTACACTACTGTCTCAATTAATTTAATCCATACCATAGTTCTATGAGGTACACGTGCTTACTCTCTTCATTTTACAGAAAAAGAAATCAAAGAAGAGATTGAAACTGACCAAAGGTTGCAAGGATGCTTGGGCTGAATTGGTAGAACTGAGGGCTCTAGACTAAAGGATTTCTATGATTTTCCTCAGTTTTGACCTTGACTTCCAGAGTTCTTTTAATGTAGATATTTAAACCATGTTGGAAAGTCATCTATGAGCACGCTGGGCAGAACTCCTGACTGAAAGCAGGAAACACACCCCTGGATAACTGACTAATGGAATAATATCCTCAGTGTTTATGTTGTTGGAATGATTTACAGAAATAATTTTTAAAAATCTCCCAGGGTCTCCAGGGCAAATCAAATAGGTAGCTGAGGTGCAGCTACTGCCATGGCCAGGGTCATTCAGGGCCATTATCACTGCACCAAGGTGAGTTTCCTGAAGCAGCGTGACCTATGTTCCCTCTATGCCCATCCCCAGACCCTTGGAGAATCAGCCCATGGGTCTCAGGGAATCCATTAACCTCCTGAAAGCAGATGAGACATTAGAATGTAGGCTATATGAATGTTTTTCTGAGAGGAAACTGACAGTTTTTCAATGGAGAACTATTACATTATTATTATTATTTTTAAAAGAAGTTTGCCAATGAAGAGAGAATAAGATGGTAAAGATATCTTGAAGGGAAAGTGGGGCTGACAGAAAGTTTCTTTTAACATACGAAGGAACTGGGGACATCTTTGACTTCAGGGGAAAAAAGCAACAGAGAGAGAGAGAGAGAGAAAGAAAGAGAGAGAGTGAAGAAATAAGAGGAAAAGAATCAATAGAACATTGTTCTAGTGGGGATTGGTGGAGATAAAATTGGTCATAGAAAGCAACAGGGACGACTCTTTCCCCTGAGAGAAAGGAGAGGATGGTGAAGATAGAGGATAATAGCTGGAAGGAATTAAAACTGAAAGGTAAGTTACTGGTTGAAAATAAGAGATCAGGGATGAGATTAAAATCAGGAGAAAAGTGGACAAGTTTGGAAAAGCTGTCTTGAGGGATGCCACTAGCATGGGGGGCCAGCTGGGATGGAAGAACAAAGATTTGTTTTTTTCCTGGTGGAGTGATCCAAACTTTAATTCCTGAAGGGCCTATGTCCTTTGTAGTCCTGCCTGAATTGGGCTGTTGTAGTTTCCCATTGACCTTAATCACAGGGCATGGTAATACTAAGAGACGCCCTAAAGGATCTCCTGTATTCCATGTGTACTCTTCCCTATATCTGTTGTGGAGTAGTAGACTGATTTCACCTTGATAGTTCGAGTCAATCACCCCAGCCAACGTTGTAACTCCCTTCTTAGCCTGTTGACTTAAAGGTAGGAAGAGCTCAAAGTGCCCAGGTGGCAATCTTAGCTTCCAGTTTAATGGAATCACTGTTGTGTCTCTTGGTGGAAGCGTTCCTCCTTCTGGAATTAAGACCTTTAGGCCCGCAGAATGTAATGTCTCGGGAACAGGAATAAAACATTTTGCTAGTGGATCACTAGGGGTGATGGCGAGTGGTGCCACTTCCACTTCTACCCCTTGATTTCTAGACCTGTGAATCCTGGCTGTGGGAGAAATAGTACCATATATTGGATGCTGATTCAGAACATACATGGCCTTCTGGAGAACTCTGCCCTAGCCCTGCAAAGTATTGTCACCTAGTTGACATTGTGATTGTGACTTCAAAAGGCCATTCCACTGTTCTATCAATCCAGCTGCTTCAGGATGATAGGAACATGGTAAGACCAGTGAATTCCATGAGCATGAGCCCACTGCCGCACTTCTTTAGCCATAAAGTGAGTGCCTCGGTCAGAGGCAATGCTGTGTGGAGTACCATGATGGTGGATAAGGCCTTCCATGAGTCCACGGATGGTAGTCTTGGCAGAAGCATTATGTGCAGGATAGGCAAACCCATATCTAGAGTGTCTATTCCAGTGAAGACAAATCTCTGCCCTTTTCATGACAGAAGAGGTCCAATATAATCAACTTACCACCAGGTAGCTGGCTGATTCCCTGAGGAATGGTGCCATATCAAGGGTTCAGTGTTGGTCTCTGCTGCTGGCAAATTGGGCACTCAGCAGTGGCCAAGCCAGGTCAACTTTGGCGAGTGGAAGTCCATGTTGCTGAGCCCATGCATAACCTCCATCCCTGCCGCCATGACCATTTTGTTCGTAAGACCACTGGGCGATGACAGGGGTGGGTGGGGAAAGAGGCTGAGTGGTGTCCACAGACACCACTTGGGTCATCCTATCCACTTGATTATTAAAATCCTCCTCTGCTGAGGTCACCCAATGGTGAGCACTCACATGTGATACAAATACCTTCACACTCAGATTAGAGAAAATAGTTCCTATCCAGACTTATTCATACCTTCTTCTACATGTGCGGCTGCCACATATGGTTATATGGTTTGTGCAATGTGCAACTTGAGGGCATGCACTCCCATTGTAGGCATGGTGCATTTGTATTTTATCATGATTTTCTGGCAGATGGCAGTAAAGCATCTTGTTCTCACAACATCAGTATGCCACAGCTTTCCAGTGATGAAAGTAGTGTCTTGAAGGGACACTTGAGCCTTTCTCAAACTTGCAGAAAGGGTGTTCTATGTCCTAGCAGCAGCCCTAGGTGCAGAGAGATAGCAGAAATCATGCAGTGGGTGGAAGGATGTAAGGCGGCTCCTGATCCTATGCTGTAGTCAAAAAGGTCAATCCTCTGTCTGATCAATAGACCTGTACTTTTCTGTCTTGGCTAATGCAGATCATCTTACTTTGTGCTGCTCTTTCCAAACACCAGGGATGATTAAAAACCTAGCCCCATTCTCCCTTTATCCTAAAATCCTTTCCAGAATTGAATGCCTGACTATTTTTTTCTCTGCTAAGTTTATTCAGCAGCACCTGAACTGCTTTTCACAAGGCACTACCTTGTGTTAATATTACCATATTTTCAGATGCGTATGTCTTTATAGTCCCTAAATAATTTGAAATCCACAGATAACAGCAAAGCTAGTTGAGCCATCAAGGCGCTATCGATCCATGTGGGTCAACCATGAGCTAAAGATACCCTTTCTCACAGGTGGGCCTGTCTAGCTTGCTGTCCAAATAACTGAGGCTGGTACTATTCCTTAAAGTCAAGAATCCTTAGATATCAAGGTAATTTATTTCACAAGGCTCTACGAGACTTTCTCTACCACTTGCCTCTCTGATCTTCTACTCTCCTCCCATACTCACTGGTCCCAGTTATACACCCCTCTTGTTCCTCCCACCGCAGAGTCTTTGGGCTTGCCATTTCCACTGCTGAACTCTTCACTCCACATTCCATGTGGCTTGTTCCCTTGCCTTCTTCAGTACTGGCTGACATGTCACCTTCTTAGTGACACCTTCCTTGTCCATCCTATTTGAATCACAGTAGACCTCCTTCAGCAGTTCCTTATCCTTCCCGTTTTATTTTCCAGGATATCACCACCTTCTAACATGCTATCTTAAAGTATTTATTTTGCATATTGTTCATTTCCCATCACTCAAGTATCAGCTTCACGAAGACAGAGAATTTTGTCTGTTTCCTGCCCTTGGCACCAGTCCAGGATCTCCCCAGCAGAGAGAACACAGCAGGCAAGTCATTCTATATTTAAGTTATTGTTTGCAAATATACTCTCCTAGATTGTGTGTACAACCACCAAAGTATTTTCTAAATCAAAATTTGATACACGTGTCTGACATTTTAAAGTCACTTCCAGATTTCTGTGCAGCCTCAGCATAGACTTTGGGCACTAATGCTGCCATATTTTGGGAAAATTTTGAGGATTCAAAGACAATAAAATGGTGATTTGAACAGGATCGTTCTGTAAAATATAGGACTTATCACTGCTAAACCGTGGCTGGATAGACAACAGGCTAAATCCCAATAGAAATTCTTTAAATCTCTGAAGAGGGTATCTTGTGTGACAGCTGTGGCAGTAGAGAGATTCTCAAGCACTCAGGTTCTTTCAAATCACAGCCTAACTACCTAGTTTACTTAAGTGAGGTCATCAACATATAGTAATATATTGTCTCTTTATACACACACGCACACATATACATAGTGAACGAAGTTTGAAAATTTTCTCTAGGTTTCTGTTTAAAGACCCTCAGTCAAGCAATAATGTTTCTTTGAAACCCAAGTCTCTTCAGCAATATTTTTCTTCCCTGTGGTGATGGAAAATAGCTGACTATAGAAATAAGTGAAATAATTTGGAAAACATTTCAGAATAAGTATGAGGATAAAATGGAGGCAAAGAATGAAGGAGTAATTTCTCATATTCTGCTTTAAACTTCCGGCTATACAATTGTTGTCATCGGCATGTACACTTTGAAAGTTATGAGGTAAAGTGATGAACAAGCTGTTTGATTATAATCAATAGAAGATAACATGCTGAGACCAAATAACCCTGCATGTTAATCCCAGAACAACATTAACTTCAGCAGTCTCCATCAGCTTTAATTTTACATCCCCCAGTAACGATATTTTTTATAGTTGTCAGAGACAGTTAATCTTAAAGTTCTAAGATAGTCCATCTACTTTCATCAGGAAAAAAAAAAAGAAACTGAAGCCTTGGATTTCACACAAATCTACGTGCTACAGTAAGGGATTATTAATACAGGTCTGTTGACTCATTATGCTTTTTTTGCTTGTTTGTTTGTTTGTTTTTGAGACAGAGTCTAGCTGTCGCCCAGGCTGGAGTGCAGTGGCACCAACTCGGCTCACTGCAAGCTCCGCCTCCCGGGTTCACGCCATTCTCCCGCCTCAGTCTCCCAAGTAGCTGGGACTACCGGCGCCCGCCACCACGCCTGGCTAATTTTTTGGTATTTTTAGTAGAGACGGGGTTTCACTGTGTTAGCCAGGATGGTCTCGATCTCCTGACCTCGTGATCCGCCCACCTCAGCCTCCCAAAGTGCTGGGATTACAGGTGTGAGCCACCGCGCCAGGCCCCCTTATGCTTTTTGACAATGAATTGGAGATGTCTCTTTTTCTTTGAACAAAATTAGCTAAATTTTGAATAGATCTTTGAAAATGTTTCCAAGTGTCAGTCATAAAATTCAAGAGTTAGAAACAAGTGGCTGCTCCTGAAATGAAAAAACAGGAAGTAAAGAGGAATCCATCTTATTTTCGATTTTCCCGGAAGCCTCTCTTGTGTGTCCAGAGCAAGCACAGAACGTCTGCAGGACGTTCTCTCATCCTCCTGATGCTGAGCTGGTGAGTGTGTTTATGTCCTGCCTCTCACTTGAAGAGGCACACGCTTAGGAAATAGCTGTTCACAATTAAATTAAGTATCATTTGTCAACAGCATTCTGAGGCCCAGAAAGTCTGTGTTCACGGAAAAGAATGCTGTCGGGCCACAGTGCGCTTGGGAGCGTGTGTTCACTTACAGGATCCATCTAGTTTGGTAAAGCATCTTTAAGATTAAGGTTTTCAAAGCAGTGACAATAACTTGATAAAACAACCGCCACATAGTTCAGTAATCTCTGCCCCCTAACTTTAGGGTATTTGCTCATCACTTATTTCAGCATTTGTGTTTACCTTGCATTTTAACACAACCCTTAAAAAACGAAGGACAAAGAGCAGAGACTAAAATGGATATAAGAAGTCATTTTTTTTTTTTTTTTTTTTTGAGGTGGAGGCTCGCTCTGTCGCCCAGGCTGGAGTGCAGTGGCGCCATCTCGGCTCACTGCAAGCTCCGCCTCTCGGGTTCACGCCATTCCCCTGCCTCAGCCTCCAGAGTAGCTGGAACTACAGGCGCCCGCCACCACGCCCGGCTAATTTTTTTGTGTTTTTAGTAGAGACGGGGTTTCACCGTGTTAGTGAGGACGGTCTCAATCTCCTGACCTTGTGATCCGCCCGTCTCGGCCTCCCAAAGTGCTGGGATTACAGGCGTGAGCCACCGCGCCCGGCGATATAAGAAGTCTTAATGTGGGCTGGGTGCAGCGGCTCATGCCTGTAATCTCAGCACTTTGGGAGGCTGAGATGGGACGATTGCCTAAACTCAGAAGTTGGAGACCAGCCTTGGCAACATGGCAAAACCCTGTCTCTACAAAAAATACAAAAATTAGCCAGGTGGGGTTGTGTGCACCTGTAGTCCCAGCCTCCTGGGGAGGCTGAGGAGGGAGGTTCACTTGAGTTTGGGGGTCGAGGCTGCAGTGAGCTACGATCATGCCACTGCACTCCAGCTTGGTGACAAAGGGAGCCTCTGTCTCAAAAAAATTTATATTAAACAATTATTTTAAAAAGGAAATATCAATGTGAGCCTTTAAGAATGGTTAGACTGGGCACAGTGGCTCACGCCTGTAATCCTAGCACTTCGGGAGGCCAAGGTGAGTGGATCATTTGCGGTCAGGAGTTCGAGACCAGCCTGGTCAACATGGTGAAACCCCGCCTCTACTAAAAACACAAAAATTAGCTGGGCATGGTGGCGTGTGCCTGTAGTCCCAGCTACTCAAGAGGCTGAAGTTGAAGCATCGCTTGAACTCAGGAGGTGGAGGTTACAGTGAGACAAGATTGTGCCACTGTATGCCAGCCAGGGTGACAGAGTGACACTCCATCTCAAAAAAAAAAAAAAAAAAAAAAAAAAAAAAAAAAAAAAAAAAGGCATGGTTGATGGCTAAACCTTAAGTTCCTTGCGTAATAACCCCAAAGAATGTATGAAAGAGAAATCTAACCATTTAACTCCTTAGTTAAAACACTTGGACATAAATAGTCTGAAGAGCTAAATATGACAGAGGACCAAGAGCTTTAACTTGCTAACTAGCCTTTATTGGTTATGTCTATTTAAACAAAGTTCAGCCAAAAAGCAATTAACCTCAAACTCGACAGATCATTGAGAAAAAAGCAAGTGTATTTAAGTCACCTGGATAGTTAACTTTTGTGTTTTTCTTTTGTAAATTAAAAAAAAATGTTGAGAGTTGAGAATGAGACATATTTAGAAAATATACTTTATCCAATTAGAGTTTTCAATTAAAGTCAACTTCTTTCTAAATTATTTTTATTTTAAAAAAAGTATTTACATAGAAAAATAATTTGCATGAATATGCTTATTGAAGCATTGTTGTTTTTTGTTTTCTTGCTGTTTTGAGAGACAGGGTCTCACTATGTTGCCCAGGCTGGTCTTGAACTCCTGAGCTCAAACGAACCTCTGGCCTCAGCCTTCCAAAGTGCTGGGAAAACAGGTGTGAGCCACTGTGCCTAGCCCAGCATTGTTTGTAATGAGAAACCTTTGGTAAGGAATTTAAATATCCCATAGGTGAATGGGTGAGTACATTATGAGATAATTGACCCAATAGCCATTTTAAGTAGTTATGAAGAAACATGCTTGTAATGAAATTGCAAAAGAAATGAAATTACAGAAGAAAACCTGATGATATTATTGATAAATAAAAAGGTGAATGAGGATTCAGGATATAAGGATTGTATGTACTGATTTCAAGTATTTGAAAGAACTTCCAAAATCTTTGTGTTGAAAGAGCTTCCAAAATCTTTATGTTGTGGCTATAAATTTATTGGTTTCACTTGAAGTAATATATTAGATTTATTTTGATGCCAAAGAGAAACTGTAAAAATGGTACTGATAAAAATCTAAAGGAAACCAGAAGGCTTAGTTTCTTTTTAAACTGTTTGACTTTAAATAAAAACCGGTTCAGCAAATACCCTTTTTAAGTCCCTGCTTCTCCACCCCACAATTTGTTCGGTATCTGAAGGCTTTGGATAAGCCTATAATGTGTAATGTATTATTCTGTAACACTATCCCTTACTTTTCTCTAATCCCTCCTGTTTAAAAAGTTAGCAAGAAATAAGCAAACAAACAAACCCTCAGCTAGCAAAGAAACTATGGAAAATGACAGATATTCATAGTGGTTTTTTTGCTAGTTACAAAAGAACTAGTAAAACTCCACCTGGGAAGTTCAAAGAGGGTCTATTGACCATAACATTTTTCTAACATTAAGTGAAGTTTACACTATAATACCCTTTTTCAGGGGCCTCATTTCTGAAACACTTGGCAATTACAAATCTGAAGAAGGTATACACTCTTTAGTTGCCAATGAGCAAGAGTAGTAAATCTATAATCTAGGTGGAATGGATCATTTTATGAAAGTTAGAAGTGAAGCCCTTACATTCTTACATTTAAGGTATGGAAAAAGGAAATCCCATTTTACAGAGGTGCAGAAGGGGACTAAAAACATGAAAACCAGTTTTTAGGTTTTTGCAAATAGTTTAAATTCAGAACTAAAGCCTCCCCTTTATTTCTGCACAGTTATTTTGCTTTTTCTTCTGGAAATATAGGGTCATCAATGTCCTCTAATGCTGAGCCAGCAATCCTAATTGAATACAGACGTTAATCAAAAGAATCTATAAAGACACTGTGAACATAGTAATATGTGGAGATTTGTGCTTCTCTAAATCTGATGTGCACACTAACCACCCAGGGAGAGAGTTAAAATGTGGATTCTAATTTGGTAGGTCCGGGTGGGTTCTAAGATGTTGGAGTTCTAACAAACTCCCACCTAATGCATTGCAACTGCTGTAGGGACTAGTCTTTGACAAACACAACTCCAGGGTGACAAAAGGCAAAGTGGCATCCCTTTATGAAAGTGAAATCAACAACTGACTGAGGCAAACCATATGGCTCTTGCCAGATAGAGATGGAGCAGCTACAGATGCGCTCTAGCTGGCTACTGGTGCTGGGGTCCAGTGCCGCCTGAGGATGAAATGAGAACTAGTTAAAAGTATCTAGTTCAGTGGCTGATTACCACGTAGGTGCTTGATCATTTTCCCCCCTTTTTCTGTAAAATAATTACCAAAGGAAACTTAGCATTTTGTACGGAGAAAATCAAATGTTGATCAAGAGAGTGGGGCAATGGGTATAATGCAGTATGCAGCAGACGTTATATCTGAAATATGTTTCTTTTGGAACAAGTCTAACCTTATTTAACCAAAGAAGCTTGAAAGAGAAACTTTCTGTAAGAGAAGTAACAGGAAAGTCTACAGAGGGTCTGTGGGGAGGAGCTAGAACTGAACTATGAAGCTAAGGAAATTAGACAAGAAAGGAAGGTTGATGGAGCAACGTAACGTGCCTATATGGGGAGAAAGTCCTTGAGAAATTGCTAGAGATGGGAATGCCCAAAAGACTTCAGAGACAATAAACATTCAGTTCTAAGTTATTTGCTGGGTTATAGACTAAGTAACATAAATTCTGTCTATTGCCCCAAGGCAACGTGGGCTGGACACATACAGTCTTGTGTAGAAAGTAGTTTGGTGCTGGAGGATTTGGGATAGTGCCAGCCTGATGGTGATGTGCTGCTGGGAAAGAACAGCATGTGCAGAAGGCAACACAAGGATAGACCATGGAGAATTCACCAGGAGGTCATTAGTGACCAGGGAAGGGTAACCCCTAAACAACCAACATTCCTCAGAGTTATTAGGAGAGACAATAGGTTTCCCATTGTGGGGGCGTTACAAGCCAATTTTTTGTTAGCCTTTTAAAAGTATAAGGTAACTTTAGCAAGCTGGAGTCCTTGGGAACATTTAGGGAGTTGATAATTTACATAAAATAAGGTGCTAATTGAGGCAGTGATTGCACAAATAAATACAGAAGGGAGAGATATACATCCAGAAATCAACAGAAAACTTCGCAAACATTAGAGTTTAGATTTCAAAGTATGGGAGAGTAACAGTCATTGTGGGATCTTGAACAGTAATGTGAACTAAATGGTGCAGCATTTTGGCAAAACCAGTAGGACAAGTTTAGAAGAGCATATCAGTCAATCTTATGAACACATTTTTTCAAAAGTCTTAAGACTAGACTATCTCCCTATCTTCTGTCAAGTTTTTACCTGAAGATGTTATAGCATAGGCTTAGCATAATAATTTGACCCAACTTTTCAATTTAGGTTCATACTCTTAAAGGATGTCCTTCTTAACTTTCTAAGACAGCTCCTTGCATATGTCAATTTCCCTATAGCATATTTTCATAGTGGAGATGGAACAATATGTAATTTATTAATTAGGGATCATGAATTGCACTGTGTAGATTGATATTGGCTTAACACTGAATTTTTAGGGGAAAAAATCTGTCATACAAACCATGGCTGCCTTGAATACTTTATGCTTTGTTCATTCTGATAGTAGATGATGAAGGAGAGAAGAATTTTAAGAAGCCTATGCTGATAGCAAAGGAAGACATTTACTCTGAAGCCAAAGCTAGATGTCATCACTGTATTTGATCAATAATTTTTAGGTTTTATATCTATACATGTAAGCTAGAAATGCTATGATCCATATTTTTTATTAAACCTTTTTTTGAAAGCAAGTCATAAAAAGCAAGACTGAAAAAGTTGAGGTTTCTTAGAAAAATAACCACTATTTTATAGTGGAACAAATTCTATCTTCATCTCTCACCATCCTACATGCTGCTAGATTCCAAAGGAGAAGCCAGGATTACTCTTTCTCTTCCCACTTGGCCCCAGAATACAAAGCTCACGATGTAACTCAATCTACCTCTCTGGACTCATCTCCTTGTTCCTTCTTTTATTCCATATTCTAAATGTACCAATATAAATGACCATTCCTTAAAGCTGCCCAGTGTGTTTCATGTATTTGCTGCATGTCCTGATCAGCCTTCCTTTTCTCCATTAGCCTGAAACATCTAGCCTTTCTCTTAAAATCAGCTCCTTGGCATCTATCTGCAATTATTTTTCTTCAAAGAACCCTCAGGGTCTTGTATTTAGTTTTGTTATAGTACTTCTATGATTCTTTAAATATTTGGTTACAAGTGTCTTTCCCACTGGTCTATGACTTCCTTAAAGGCATGAACAATGTATTATTCTTACACATTATTTTCATGCTTAGTGTATAATAGATGCTCAAAAAATATCTGGTGATTACAATGCATAACAGGGAAAAATAAGCTCGAAAGGTAAAAACTAAACAAAACTACAAGCCCATCACAGTATATCTCCAGCTAATCCTAGTGGATTTTAGTGACTAAAGGAAGAGGGAAAGATGTGGAGGAGCCCTGGAAGGGTGGTGAAAGGAATTAAGAGTTAATTTATAATCTGTAGAACCAATTGTTGCTTCAGAGAAATATTCAAACAGATTCTCCTTATTTCAATTAAATTCACTATATACCCACCCAAAACATAAAATGCCATAGTTTCTTCCCTGTTCTGATTCTTTGAAACATCAGGATTCAATGGGTCCACCAACTGAATTTGGGGTGGACTTTGGAATATATTTATTGTCAGTGATTGGGGCAGACATTCCCATTCTCAGTGCATTTAGAAAGGCAAGATCAAGTTGATAGTGTGTAATTGGTTGGCAATTTACAAATAATAATGGGCTTTAAATGGCACACAATCCTTTGCCAGGCCTTCTACAGAGAGGTGAGGTCTATTTTCCCTCCCTTTGAACCTAGGCTCTGTAACTGCTTGACTGATAGAACATGTCTGAGGGATGTTGTTGGTTTCTGCATCCATACCCTAAGAAATAGGCAGCTCCCACTTCCTGTTTCTAGGCCACTCACCCTTGGAACCTAGGGACCAGGTGTGAGGAAGCCCAAGCTGCCTTAAGGAGAGGACGTTGTGGATAGGAATGTGCTGTCAGGACCACTTTGCCAACCATGTGAATGGGGAGTCTTGGAAGTAGATTCCTTTCCCACCCCAACCTATCCAGGAGGCTTCCTGTTTTCTCCATTAGTAGGAGGCATAAGACATAAACTTGAAAACCATTTCTTGTGGTAGTTATGCTCCTGGTGACTACATTGCTCCTTCTGTCTGAACTCTATTCATTGACTAATATAAAATACAATGTGCTATGCAGATAGAAGGTAGAAAAGAGTTTTATTACTGACCTCTGCAATCTGTTGATATTAAGGTAAAATTTGGTAACTTCGTAATCATATTGACTTCTTATTTAGAGAAGCTTTCCCTCATTTTCAGGACCACAGTCCAGATACATATGTAAGTTATTTAGGACAGAATAATACTGTTCTCAAACAATTCCAAAAGTTTTACATTTTTTCATATTGCTGTAAAATTTAAATAACAGGCTGATAATCTTATGGCATTGAATATAGTGAAACTATCTTTAGCCTATGAAAAGTAAAAGTTTAGGAAAGCAAAACCTCAAAAATAAAACAAAATTTCTACTTGTCTCTGGTTTGTCACTATAATGTATTCCAAAGAATATGATTATGAATAAATCTATATAGATATATTTTAAGTGAGTACTTTCATAATCATAGATAATTGAGTGGTAACCATCTATATTACCTAAGCACAAAGTCATATTAGTTGTTTCCCCCCAGCTTTATTAAGATAGGATTGAAAAATAAAAATAGTATACATTTACAGTGTACAACATGGTATTTTGAGGTATGTATATATTGTGAAATGATTAATTCAATCAAAATAATATTTATGCTTACATACTTAACATTTGTTTTATGGCGAAAACATAACACGATCTACTCTTTAAGCAACTTCAAGTCTACAATACATTATTATTAACTGTCACCAGGCTGTAAAATAGATTTCCAGAACTTATTCATCCTGTTTAACTGAAGCTTTGTGCTCTTTGAGCAACAGCTGCTGCAAAGTTGTATTGTTATTATGAATGTAAAACTTAGATTGGTTAAATGCTAATGTTTCCTCTACTTAGACACTGGAGTAAGGGCCAAGAATAGCAAAAGTTTGCCCTCTAAAAGAACTCTAGCCCTGATACTTATCTGAAAATTTGGATTTCTTTTCAAAGCTCTTTGGTAATTAATCAAAAACATTATCATAGGACCAGTGCTTACCATTTCATATTTTCTTTTACTATTTCCTGCCAAAATCATAAAGTGTGTGCATGTGTGTGTGAGTGTGTGGAGGCAGGATAGTTTAAAATGTTTATCCATTTGGGAGTATAAAGCAGTAGGTAAAGTTTTGGATTTATTTTTCATTGTATTCATCTAGTTCATCCATCTGTAGATGAATTTGTTTCCCTAAAATGAATATTATTAATGCTGCTCATTCAAATGTTAATGAAGTAATGCTCACAATTCCTGCAAGATATTTATAAACAGAGTGCTGCTGCTAACTTGCAGAGGGCATTGATGAAGTGGCAAATTTCTGAAACCATAAGATAAAGCCCATTGCTATCTAAGGCTGTTGAAACCTAAAAATCAATCTTTTAGCTTTTTATTCATAGAAACTTAGGAAAATAAAATGCCGCAGAAACACATTCTTTCTTTATAATCCCTGAATTGTCTTGCATGACCAACAACATTTAGGCAGTTAATTATTTATACCATCAGAGATGAGTCTATCTTCCCTCACCTATGCCATACTAGAGGGAGAGTGACAGTCCCTGAGCAGGAAGATAGTGGAGGCATTGTGCTGAAATGCTCTGTGGTGATGTAACTGACAAGGAATCTACCACAAATCCCAGTGCTGAGCATTCATTTCTCTTTCTTGCAAGGGCAAAGGTTATATACTTTCTAAGAGCACACTTTACAAAAGACATACTTAAATGTACCACATTTTTGGCCACTCATGGAGGAAATAATTGTGTAGAAGAGCTCCGAGGAGATGCTTTCTTAATGAAGCATTGGTGAATCAGAGATATGTAGATCAAAGTTTCCTGAGACGATACCATCTTCAAAAATAAGGAAAACCCTTTGAGCTGAAACATGTTTTGGATCCAGGAAACCTCTGTTCATAGGAGGGAAATAATTGAAAACACCTGAACCTTACATACCACTTGTTTCACGTGTTCCTATTACAAATCTTTGAGAGAAGGAGGTTGGGAGGGAAGTCTGTGAGGGGTGAGATGGCTTATTGGCCATAGTCACCAGAGCCCTTTTGGTTGTATGTTTATACTCCCAATGTGAACATGATAATCATCACAAATGGAGACAGCTGGAAGAAATTTTAAACCATGAAATAAGTTAACTTTTATTGTGCACTCTTAAATTTCCTGCTAGTCTCTTCAAAACATTATGACTGCAGTTTCTATAGTAACCATGAAAAAAACAGAACAGTCTACACGATTTGGCCAACATATGATTCAAAGATAACACTTAATGGTGCAAAGTGGCAAAAAGTGTTATTGACAGTTTTCTGAAAATGTACAAGTCTGCTCTGGAGTGTCCAAAAATGAGGAAATAATGTGAATGGTGTGGCCCAGCAACAAGAAAATATTTATGCTGAAATATAACCAGAAAGTATATGTAAAGTTGTTTTGTTGAGCAATGGATATCTTCTCAGATGCTTGAGACTAGAATATTATTTTTTTCCATCTTGGAAATACTAGTTATATTTTATTAGAAGTACTTTGTAAACCATTTTAACCTTTTTAATGTACAATTCAGTGGCATGAAGTACATTCACAATGTTGTGTAGCCATCACCTCTATCCATTTCCTGAACATTTTTCATCATCTCCAACAGAGACTCTGTACCCATTAAATAATAGCTTTCATTCTCCCCTTCCCAGCCCAGCCCTAGTAAACTCTGTTATACTTTCCATCTCTATGCATTTTTTATTCAGATAAGTGAAATTACATAATATTTATCCTTTTATGTATGGCTTATCTCATTTAACATCATGTTTCCAAGTTTATCCACGTTGTAGCATGTATTAGAACTTCATTTTTTTTTTTTTAATAACTGAATAACATTTCATACACCAGATTTTTAAAATCCATTCACCTGTCGATGGACACGTGTTGTTTCTATTTTTGGGCTTTTGTCAATAATATTCTATGAACACTAGTATAAAAGTGAGACGGCCAGGTGGGAGGGGTTCCCTGGAGAAACTCCAACCAGCCTGCCACTGAGGTGGAGCCTTGGGTTCGGCCCTTTGCGGCGAAGAGACGGGTCCCGCCTCTTCCTGTGTGGAACCTGGTATTCCAACGCCTGGCGGGAAGCACTCTAGCAGGGGACTGTGGCCTTGCAGAGGATCCCTGTTTCCCCCATTTAACCCCCTTTTCACCCAATGAAACCCTGCTTTACTCACCCTTTAACCATCTGCGAGCCTAAATTTTCATGGCTGTGGAACAGACAAGATCCCTATCTTTAGCTAAACTAAGGAAAAGTCCTGCAACAAAAGCTTATGTTTGGGCAGGGCATGGTGGCTCACGCCTGTAATCCCAGCGCTTTTGGGGTCCAAGGCGGGCAGATCACCTGAGGTCAGGAATAGGAGACCAGCCTGGCTAAGATGATGAAACCTCGTCGCTACTAAAAATACAAAAATTAGCCGATCAGGGTGGCAGACGCCTGTAATCCCAGTTGCTCGGGAGGCTGAGGCAGGAGAATCACTTGAACCTGGGAGGCGGAGGCTGCAGTGAGTGGAGATCACACCATGGCACTTCAGCCTGGGCAACAGAGTGAGACTTCATCTCAAAAAAACAAAAACAAAACAAAACAAAACCTGTTTGAATCCCTTGGCATATTTTAAAAAATATATTTTTAGCTCTTGGTGCTTGGGTGTAATAAACCAACAGAACTCAATGAGTTTCTCTTCATGGTCACCACTGATAAAATTTTTGGGTTATTTTACTCTTAATCTTTTAAAAGAAGATATTGGGGAAAAATTCTCACTTTTCTCTTTCTCCTCAAACTCCAAGAAAGTATGCACCATATTGTCCTGTATATGCTATATAAAGATACATAAATCAATTTAAATAGAGCTACAAGGTATAGACAGGATATTGTCACAGAATCTGAAGCAATCTTACCTTCTCACTACAAATAGGGTCAACATTAATAATGGGCATATTTCATTTTTTAAACGTTTAGACTGTTGACAGGGATAGAATAAGATAGCTATAGGGACTGAGGATGGCATTTTTAAAAGGTAGCTCCATTATATTATTTAATTAAAATATTTTTGTTCCTTTGTCATTTTCTGTTTGTGTCCGTGGGATTTTGCACATAGTAAGTATCACAAGCTGAAAGGTGAGACTTTTTTGGCAAATTTTAGATGTGTAGGCAGGTTTAAAAACTCCCAGCTGGTTACTCCATAGAAATTGAACTTATTATTTCATTAGGAATCTGAATTAACCCCATACTTCAAGGAGACAGATTCCAACTGTAGAGAATCAGACAGACTCCAAGATTTATAATTCCTGACACTATGCTTTTGGAAAATGCATGTGCAGAAACTGTGGAAGTTGTAGACCTGATAGTTGGGTGGAGTATAAAAGACTGAAGTCACAAGGGCACTTCATGTGAACAAAATAAAGACTGTGCTGGTTTTGCTTTTGACCAGTGCTTTTTTCTCAACGGCTTAGAAAACAAATACTTTAACTTGTCCACTAACTCTAGCTTTTTCTTTCAGAAATGGTGACGGTAAAGTCCAAAGGAATTTTTTTTTTTTCTAAAAGAAACTATTTTCTTGCTTGCTTGCTGCTGGCTTCCTCTCCTGTGTGATGAAGGTTGGTTGCAACATGCTAGGCATCTTCATTTTCTCTAGACTTGGATATTATTGTCCTGAGCAAAAAAATAAGTGGCAATGCATGGTGAAATGTAATTCTGACTGGAAGCATGCTTCAATTGTTATCGCAATATGAAGTAGAGGTGTTCAGAGTCTTTCCATTCATATTAACCTTAAATGAAGACCCAGAGTCATCAGGTCTTGATCATACAGATGCACGACAGTAAGAGCAGGAAAGAACTTCTTTTTTGTTGTCTTTTCAGACAGGGTCTGGCTCTGCTGCCCAGGCTGGAGTGCAGTGGCATGATCCTAGCTCACTGCAGCCTTAACCTCTTGGCCTCAAATGATCCTCTAGCCTCAGCCTCTCAAGTAAGTGGGACTACAGGCATGTGCCAACACACCCAGCTGTTTTTACATTTTTTTTGTAGTGACAGAGTTTCACTATGTTTCCCAGGCTGGTCTTGGACTCCCACCTTGGCCTCCCAAAGTGTTGGGATTACAGGCATGAGCCACAGTGCCCAGCCATGGGAGGAAATTATTTTTATGAGAACTCAACTTTTGCCAAGGTGAAAGGATTATTCATTTTTTTCGCCCTGTGAACTCAACTCTGTAATGTGCACTTGTTTAGTTTACAGTTTAATGGTGATTTATGATGATCAGGGCTCTTTGATGCCTAGTAGCTGAGCTATTATATTTCATTATCTGGACATGGATACTGTTTACTTCTGGTCTTGAATATGGAGATCAAAATGGTTTGAGGCAGCCAGTTTACTGACCCATTTTCACACCCTTCATTTTCTTCTTGGTGGTACTTGAGTAGTACCTAATTATCTTTTCCTTTAAATATTTCAGGGATGCCCCAGACTTGAAAGAAACCAGGTAACATACTTAAAGTGTGATAGAAAAAAAAAAAGCAAGCTTTATTTTCCTATGTACAGCAGGCTTGAATTTTCTGTAGAAGTCCTAGCAGGAGGCGTTACAGCCTGAGATGTTTGTGTTCTATGCCTCCTCTACGAAAGTGGAACCCGCTATGTTTGCTCAGGCATTTGATTTTCTTTAAGTTATGGAATGTCTTTGACCAGCATAGCAAGGAGCCTAGATTGCAGGTCTTTTTACTCTTCCATACTGGGCCTTGACACCATAAAGGTAAAGCTGGGAAAACAAGAACAGGGTAACTAATAAGAAGTACACACCACACTTCTTTGAAAGAAGTAGGTTGTGGGGAAAAAAAAACCTCATGAAATTTCAACTGACTGAAAAATTTTGGAAATTGATAGATCAGTTTGGGGCTGAGAGGAGAAACATATTATCAGTGCAGAGATTGAAGGAATATGCCACAAAGTCGAGATAGAAAACACTGATATCAGAAAACGTAACTATTAGACTTTTACAACTCCTTTAGGGCGGGTTTCACATGAAAGAGCACTAAGTGTTAGTCCCTCTCTCCTGGCTGTTAGATACCAACTCCTCACTCACAAAAAGTGGCCCCATGAGAAACTGTTATAAAAGCTTCTTGTCAGGTCCCAAGGAACACTCCTTGGAGGGCTAGAAGGACATCCCATGTTTGGACGGTCCAGTTTAGACCACTGAGGACAGTAAGAGATGCGTGAACATAGCTCAGTTCATAGAAAGACTCTATCAGCAGCACTTTTATTAGGAATGCCTCCTATGTGTAAAAATGTTTACTGGTTGTGAGTTTATACGCTGTATTTGCAATCTTGGTGCTTTCTATGGGTCCTAAGCAATTGCATACTCTTGAGGACAGTTCTGGTGATCTGTAACAAGAGCCATTTGTTCCCCTGCTCTTTCTTCCATTTTAATAATTTTTTTTGAGAATCCTCAGTGTTTCCTAGCAAGTCTAAAAGTTCACACGACAGGTGGCAGCCACATAGGAAAATTACCTGGCCTTTCCAGAATTCTCTAACTTACAAAAAGTTCTGTTTTGTGGCTTCGCCCACAGACACTGTTCATTAGTCACACAACAGAATGCCCACACATTCTTTGTAAGGTACTGAGCAAGGAGAGCGTTTGAGAGCCTGACTCTGAGCACACTGCATGCTTTTAATCAGTTGTTGCATAGAAATGTGATTAGTGGTCAAGTAAACTCAAGATTGAACTTTGTTTTTGTTTGTTTGCTTTTTGTTGTTGTTGTTTTAGACAGAGGCTTACTCTGTTGGCCAGGCTGGAGCGCAGTGGCGCGATCTCAGCTCACTGCAGCCTCTGCCTCCCGGGTTCAAGCATTTCTCTTGCCTCAGCCTCTCGAGTAGCTGGAACTACAGGAATGTGCAACCATGCCCGGCTAATTTTTATATTTTTAGTAGAGACGGGGTTTCACCTGTTGGCCAGGCTGGTTTTGAGCTCCTGACCTCAAGTGATCCACCTGCCTCAGCCTCCCAAAGTGCCGGGTTTACAGGTGTGAGCCACTGTGCCCAGCCATGAGATCGAACTTTCATTTGCTTGTTTGTCTCTGTAATTGGCATTCTGTTAAATTAGCAATTTTAGAACTAGAACCTAAATCTTTCTTGCAGTTTGGAACAGTGGTAACCCACTCCTCCTTTTGTGAATGGAAATGTTTCTTCTGGTCCTGCTTCTAAATGTGCAGTGTCTCTTTCTTTCAGACAAATTTGAGAGGGGAAAAAAGACAAAGACAATCTTAAAGGTTAATTAGCAGAGTGGCCTCAGGTTGCGATTCTAGTCTTAACTTTGCCACTTACTATCTAAATGACTTTGGACTAGTCACTTAATCTCTCTGAGCTAAAGATTCTTTAGCTATAAATTAGAGATAGTATCAGCCCTGCCTACCTCAAAGGCTCAAGTGACATGATGTAAAGCCATGAAATGCTTGCTTTTTTTTTTTTTTTTTTTAAGATGGAGTCTTGCTCTGTTGCCCAGGCTGGAGTGCAGTGGCGCGATGTCGGCTCACTGCAAGCTCCGCCTCCCGGGTTCATGCCATTCCCCTGGCTAGGTCTCCTGAGTAGCTGGGACTACAGGCGTCCACCACCATGCCCAGCTGATTTATTTGTATTTTTAGTAGAGATGGGGTTTCACCGTGTTAGCCAGGATGGTCTCGATCTCCTGACTTCGTGATCCACCTGCCTCAGCCTCCCAGAGTGCTGGGATTACAGGTGTGAGCCACCATGCACGGCCAGCCATGAAATGCTATCCAAATGTACGGCATTACAAGTTGCCAAGGATGCTCACGAATACCAGTAAGAACCAAACAAACAATTGCTTCATCTCTGAACAATTTTCCACAAACTGACAAGTCCGACTCAGGAGCTGATTGCAACAGATAAGTCATCCACTCATGAACAGTTAAACTGAATAAGTAAAATTTTGCTCCCAGTAAGGCTTCAGAAGGGCACAGGGAAGGGCACATTGATGATCCACCCTGAAGATACCACCAGATGAGGGTGGGAGCTCTGAGAAAACAGAAGTAAGGCATCTTAGGAGGCCCAGAACTTTTCAAAACAGGGTGGGTAGCTTTTTAAAAAAATCAAAGCTACCACAGAGAGGATCAATGAACAAGTCTTTTATCATGGTAGTTAAGCAAAATAATAATGGAGGAAGATCAACAAAGGCTAAAAACCTCTGCCAAATTATGTTATTTAATATCCAATGGGATGATTCAGAACATTCTTTCCAACCAAACAAAAGCAAAATTCATTTTTTTTTTGTATACAATAAAATGTCCCTTTTCCAACTCATATGCAAATTCAGTAGAATTCTCTCTGGCTACAGAGAGTGAAGCGCAATCAAATTATTGAAGTGTTGTTGCTAAATGCCTAGGCAGATTTCAGACCTCATTCTTTGCATTTCAATTGCACACTACTAAAGCGTATGGCAACTGAAGGAAATCGATCACCAGGTAGACATAACTCAAGATCTCTGGGAACAAGAACTATATTACTAGGAGCCAAGTCTGAATTCTTGGCTCCCTGGAATACAATTCTTTGCCATTAAAATACCTTGGGATTAGTTCTGGCTTTGTGGTCAATTACTGGTTAATTTTGGTAATTCACCTCTTCAGACTGCAATTTCCTTTACCCTAAAGGAAAATGGTTGGATAAGTCCCTTTTCAGTCCCAATGTCCTAGAAGTGTCTGTGAAGGAGGCTTTGAATAGAGAAGTTGTGGCTATCACATTTTTAGGAAGTTGGCAGTTCAAGAATATGATGCTATAGGAATGGAGAGAGTGGGCTTGTCAAAGAGTAGTTGACTTTCAGAAAAATAGAAGATGACACTTAGGGAAAATCTAGGGAGAGACAGGATGAATAAAACTGGACAGCTGAGCAGTCAGATAGAACCTGAAAGGCTTGTGCATACATGAGGAGAGCTGGAGAAACCCAGAGAGCCAGCAGGCTGTATGGAGTAGTAAAATTAAGTCATTTCTACCAGAAGAGTCCAGAATACCAGCAAGTTAGGGTTCAGGTGGCTATAGTTTTCATCTTAAGTCAAGGAATGAATAGAAAGCCTAGGCAGAAAAAACAAACAAGAAAACCTATAAATAGACCAGCAGTGAACCAGGGCAGCAAAGAATGTGAACTAGAGAAAGACATCAAACAAAAGGAATCTTCATCAAAACACCACCTTGTCATTAGCTATTTAGGGAAACATTTAAACTCAGCCACTTAAAAGACAGAACACCAACTTTGTTGAGATATTCATCAATTACTTAGTTGACATCATCATGAAAAAGAGATGAGGCAACATAGGAATTGACTCTTTAAATGATACAATATCATTTAGCAAGTGAGAATAGCTGCAGTCTCATTAGCCAGAATGATTTCTGTGAAGTAATTAATACTCTCTTGCTCATAGGAATTAAAATGTACTGGTGTAGTTGCAGAGTTGTTTTTTGAGTGTTTGAAGTGACTCTGGAGTTCAAGGGCTCATTACTTATCCATCACCAAGGATAAATTGAGGATATGGGGCAAAAAGTAATGTGACATTTCCAATTTCCCATTCTTAGAAAGCTTATCATTCAACGTGAAGACAAAAACTGATGGCTCTAAAGGCAACATAAATATTTAACAGAAAATTAGTGACTATGGAATTTATAAGGACAACCCATGTTCTGATGACTTTCAAAGACATTTCTGCCAATTACTTTAGTCATATTATTTTTCTGTTGAGAAAGCAAATTTGCAATACTGTCACTTACCTTTAAAGGTTGAGTTGACTGCTTATTGCTTTTGGGACTCAGATGTCTTCTTTTTCTTAGTCCCTGAAAATTAAAAAAAAAAAAAAAAAAAAAAAAAGGAGAGAGGATAAGTAGGGAGGGGCAAGAGTTCAGTCCAGTATTCCAAATATTGATATTTCATGTTAAAACAAATCCTGGAATAAGCTAACAACAAAAGGATTTTCTTTCACTTGAAGAAGAAATCTGTGGCTTAAGGATAGTATTTAGTGGAGACTCGAAACAAGTGGTTTAAAAACCACCTGAAAAGTAATTATTTGATTCTTATGAAGTTCAAATTTCCAATGAATCATTTTAAAAGGAACCATATATTTCAGGACATAATTAGTCAAAACTTTGAGACAAAAAATATCCATCTGGAAGATATATTTTTTAAAATGGAGATTTGCAGGATAATTTTACCAGCCTGTAAAATTTCTCAAATGCTTTCTATATGTAGAACTGCCATAATGACAAAGTAGCTAGGGGAGGGAGGTCCAGCAATCGGCTGCACCAGGAGGGATGTGACAGAAGGGGATGATGCTTTGCCTGCTGTGTCAGTCAACCCCAGCCTGGTGATGAATGAGGTGACAGATATGGTGGCCTTCCTCACTCTCATGTACTTAAGCAGGAATTGAAAGTCACTTTGTTTAAACATAATTTCCAGGAACGAAGCAAGTGTATTAAACTGAAATAGTGTTGAATTGAATGATACCAAGTACAAATTACTTCTAGACCAAAGACGAGTGTTATTTTTATTCCTGTAAAACGAAAGGCAAGAAAACAAAATAACATCCTAGGTATAGACAATAATGAGCTCCTTTGGAAAAACAAAACAAAACAAAACAAAACAGGAAAATCTCCTCAGTCATACCTAAGCCTGCCTTTTTCTATAAAAGCTTAGAAGATTATCAAGTTAAATTGCTAGTATTTTATTACAGAGAAACAATATTCAAAGCTGGAAGTGAAAGGAAGATTAACAAAAATCAAGAGTGTTTCTGGTTATCACGGTGATTTTCTTAGCCATAAATAGGATTCTGAATCTAAAGAAACAGGATGCTGTTTGGCACATCACAGTATAAACTTGCTAAATAGTAAGTTTATATATTCTAATATAAATAGGCTTCTAAGATATTTTCCTTACTATAAGCAGTGGCTTAGATATAAGAAGACTCTGGCTAATCTTCTAGAGCAGTTTGTTGGCACGAAATAGACCTTGTAAATATTTTATGTATGTCCTTTCAGACTGACTAATCTGAGAACAAAGGTTTTCAATTGTACCTTGAAAGTTTATCCTTAAGAAATGGTGTACTCTGTATTTTAGAGTTACAATCATTGTAGAACATTCCTATCTATAAGTTTTGAAATTGAATGACAGGACTGTCAGTAGTAGTGGTGTCTGTCTGTTTCCATGTCAGTGGGTAATGGCAATTTTTGTTTTTTTTGTTTTTTTTTTTGTTTGTTTTTTTGAGCCTCAAGCATTTAGCACCTAGTAACTTTAATCTGAATCCCCTGAATTTCTGAAATCATACTTTTTACTTGTGTAAAGAAATGGGTATCTATTTCTGTAAAGAAGGTTACAATCTTTCATAACTAAAGGACAATTTAAAACATTTGTTTTGTAATATTGAAATGTTTTGAAATAAAATATCTGGTCATAATGTTGCCTAATTATTCTGTTACTAAGACTAATACTTTGGAATTCATTATTCAGCCATTAAAGAAACCTTTGTTTCAACTGTAAGAAGCAGCACATAAATTGTTCTTACTTGTCTATTCTTTTTTTAAAAAGTCCTGCAGAAATATGGTGACTTTTTAATCTACATTTTCTGAAAGTAAGCAAGAGAAGGGAAAAATTACTATTTTTGAATATATGAGGTATCAAAAATTTCCTTCATATAAAAGCTTCTAATTTTTGGTACAATTATTTGATAATAGACCATGGACAGGACTCCTTAGTATTTTGCAATGTTCCTTCAAATTATTGTTTTCTACTCAGTCTGATGATAAGTGGTCCACTATAGTAATTAGTTTTTTCTATCCCTCTGGATAGTCAGATTTTTTTTGTTTAACTTTTTTAATACATTAATTCATGTAATTTCTAGCTATGTCATTGACTAATTTAGCCATATATGTTTATATGTATATAATATTGACTAATATTCTGCCTATTCACAGAAACGTGATGTAATTCCAAATTCTTAGTCTGACAAATTTAAACCATGCAGTACAGGCAAACATCAATAAACAGAACAGATACCAATCTGAGGAATATACAAAGAAAAACTAAAAAATCTCAAACTTGTACTGGAGGCAGTTTCTTATGGGAAAAAGATACTTTGATCGGAAGACAGATAAGTCAGATCTATTAAATTATAACGAGCCCACAGTCCAGCTTAAGTAAAATTCTATAGATGCGATCTTAATATGGATCTCACGTTGATGAGATTTTAAGTGTTTCATTCCTGCATAAGGTTATCTGTGTTCTGCTTATATTTGTTTTCTAGCAGTTAGTTTTTCACAGTGTGGCTTTGCCACACTCAGAAACAAAGAAACATCATCATTATTATTACTATGATAACATTTGCATAGAAGACAGTAGCAGGTGCAGAGTCCACAATTAATATGAATTCCACTGCAGTGTACGAGATGGATCGCAGAAGACAGGCAAAGTGCATTCAACCATGAACAAATAAAATGCATGAAACTGAGCATGCTCACACTATCAATTCAAAACAATGCAAAATACTATTTTCAGACTAGTTTCTGTCATTTGACCTGAATTACAGAAGAACACTGGCAAAGTTGTCAATAATCTACAAGCTAATCTGAGCAAGAAGAAAGCACATTCTCTCTAGGTATAGGATGAATAATGGCAACACAGTGCAAACCTATCTGCTGTGTTAAAGAGCCGTTAGCCTTCATTCTGATGACTCCTTGCTGTACTCAGGGCCCTGCCTTTGTGCTCTAACAGCTCCTGGTACATACTAGATTCTATTAAAAAGATCTGTCTTATTTATTTTACTATTTCAATTTTTTGTTGTGAAAAATTTAAACACACAGAAAATGTCAATGAATAATACAAACAAATTTGTAAACTTATCACCCAGATTTAATCATTAATATTTGCCATATTTGCAATATCTTATTTATTTTTTGAAATGGAGTTTTGCTGTTGTTGCCCAGGCTGGAGTGCAATGGCACGATCTTGGTTCACTGTAATCTCCACCTCCAGGGTTCAAGCAATTCTTGTGCCTCCCGAGTAGCTGGGATTACAGGCATGGTCCACCACACCTTGCTAATTTTGTATTTTTAGTAGAAACAGGGTTTCACCATGTTGGCCAGGCTGGTCTCTAACTCCTGACCTTAAGTGATGCACCCACCTCGGCCTCCCAAAGTGCTGGGAATACAGGTGTGAGCTACCGTGCCCAGACATATTATCTTATATCTATCATATATGCCTACATGACCAGACCATTAGAGAGTAAGATTTCAATATGAATCTCCTAAGAATAACCAATATAACCACAACACAATTAACACACCTAAGAAAAGAACAATGAATCAATGTCTAATATTTATTCTGTATTCAAATTCACCTAATTATCTTAAAAATGTCTGCTCTGGCTGTGATTTTTTTTTTCTTCTTTTTAACCAGTAGCTGATTTAGTTTCTCTTAATTGGCTACTGGTTAAAAAATGGGCCATCTCCTGCCTTACAAGAGACCCTGAAGGAAGCACTAAACATGGAAAGGAACAACCGGTACCAGCCATTGCAAAAACATGCCAAAATGTAAAGACCATCAAGGCTAGGAAGAAACTGCATCAACTAATGAGCAAAATAACCAGTTAATATCATAATGGCAGGATCAAGTTCACACATAACAATCTTAACCTTAAATGTAAATGGACTAAATGCTCCAATTAAAAGACACAGACTGGCAAACTGGATAAAGAGTCAAGACCCATCAGTCTGCTGTATTCAGGAGACCCATCTCACACGCAGAGACATACATAGGCTCAAAATAAAGGGATGGAGGAAGATTTACCAAGCAAATGGAGAACCAAAAAAAGCGGGGGTTGCAATACTAGTCTCTGATAAAACAGACTTTAAACCATCAAAGATCAAAAGAGACAAAGAAGGCCATTACATAATGGTAAAGGGATCAATTCAACAGGAAGAGCTAACTATCCTAAATATATATGCACCCAATACAGGAGCACCCAGATTCATAAAGCAAGTCCTTAGAGACTTACAAAGAGACTTAGACTCCCATACAATAATAATGGGAGACTTCAACACTCCACTGTCAACATTAGACAGATCAACGAGACAGAAAGTTAACAAGGATATCCAGGAATTGAACTCATCTCTGCAGCAAGCAGACCTAATAGACATCTATAGAACTCTCCACCCCAAATCAACAGAATATACATTCTTCTCAGCACCACATCGTACTTACTCCAAAATTGACCACGTAATTGGAAGTAAAGCACTCCTCAGCAAATGTACAAGAACAGAAATTATAACAAACTGTCTCTCAGACCACAGTGCAATCAAATTAGAACTCAGGACTAAGAAACTCAATCAAAACCGCTCAACTACATGGAAACTGAACAACCTGCTCCTAAATGACTACTGGGTACATAACGAAATGAAGGCAGAAATAAAGATGTTCTTTGAAACCAATGAGAACAAAGATACAACATACCAGAATCTCTGGGACACATTTAAAGCAGTGTGTAGAGGGAACTTTATAGCACTAAATGCCCACAAGAGAAAGCAGGAAAGATCTAAAATTGACACTCTAACATCGCAATTAAAAGAACTAGAGAAGCAAGAGCAAACACATTCGAAAGCTAGCAGAAGGCAAGAAATAACTAAGATCAGAGCAGAACTGAAGGAGATAGAGACACAAAAAACCCTTCAAAAAATCAATGAATCCAGGAGTTGGTATTTTGAAAAGATCAACAAAATTGACAGACCACTATCAAGACTAATAAAGAAGAAAAGAGAGAAGAATCAAATCGACGCAATTAAAAATGATAAAGGGGATATCACCACCGACCCCACAGAAATACAAACTACCATCAGAGAATACTATAAACACCTCTACGCAAATAAACTGGAAAATCTAGAAGAAATGGATAATTTCCTGGACACTTACACTCTTCCAAGACTAAAGCAGGAAGAAGTTGAATCCCTGAATAGACCAATAGTAGGCTCTGAAATTGAGGCAATAATTAATAGCCTACCAACCAAAAAAAGTCCAGGACCAGATGGATTCACAGCTGAATTCTACCAGAGGTACAAGGAGGAGCTGGTACCATTCCTTCTGAAACTATTCCAATCAATAGAAAAAGAGGGAATCCTCCCTAACTCATTTTATGAGGCCAACATCATCCTGATACCAAAGCCTGGCAGAGACACAACAAAAAAAGAGAATTTTAGACCAATATCCCTGATGAACATCGATGCAAAAATCCTCAATAAAATACTGGCAAACCGGATTCAGCAGCACATCAAAAAGCTTATCCACCATGATCAAGTGGGCTTCATCCCTGGGATGCAAGGCTGGTTCAACATTCGCAAATCAATAAACATAATCCAGCATATAAACAGAACCAAAGACAAGAACCACATCATTATCTCAATAGATGCAGAAAGGCTTTTGACAAAATTCAACAGCCCTTCATGCTAAAAACGCTCAATAAATTCGGTATTCATGGAACGTACCTCAAAATCATAAGAGCTATTTATGACAAACCCACAGCCAATATCATACTGAATGGGCAAAAACTGGAAAAATTTCCTTTGAAAACTGGCACAAGACAGGGATGCCCTCTCTCACCACTCCTATTCAACATAGTGTTGGAAGTTCTGGCTAGGGCAATCAGGCAAGAGAAAGAAATCAAGGGGATTCAGTTAGGAAAAGAAGAAGTCAAATTGTCCCTGTTTGCAGATGACATGATTGTATATTTAGAAAACCCCATTGTCTCAGCCCAAAATCTCCTTAAGCTGATAAGCAACTTCAGCAAAGTCTCAGGATACAAAATTAATGTGCAAAAATCACAAGCATTCTTATACACCAGTGACAGTCAAACAGAGAGTCAAATCAGGAATGAACTTCCATTCACAATTGCTTCAAAGAGAATAAAATACCTAGGAATCCAACTTACAAGGGATGTAAAGGACCTCTTCAAGGAGAACTACAAACCACTGCTCAGTGAAATAAAAGAGGACACAAACAAATGGAAGAACATACCATGCTCATGGATAGGAAGAATCAATATCGTGAAAATGGCCATACTGCCCAAGGTAATTTATAGATTCAATGGCATCCCCATCAAGCTACCAATGAGCTTCTTCACAGAATTGGAAAAAACTGCTTTAAAGTTCATATGGAACCAAAAAAGAGCCCGCATCTCCAAGACAATCCTAAGTCAAAAGAACAAAGCTGGAGGCATCACGCTACCTGACTTCAAACTATACTACAAGGCTACAGTAACCAAAACAGCATGGTACTGGTACCAAAACAGAGATATAGACCAATGGAACAGAACAGAGTCCTCAGAAATAATAGCACACATCTACAGCCATCTGATCTTTGACAAACCTGAGAGAAACAAGAAATGGGGAAAGGATTCCCTATTTAATAAATGGTGCTGGGAAAATTGGCTAGCCATAAGTAGAAAGCTGAAACTGGATCCTTTCCTTACTCCTTATACGAAAATTAATTCAAGATGGATTAGAGACTTAAATGTTAGACCTAATACCATAAAAATCCTAGAGGAAAACCTAGGTAGTACCATTCAGGACATAGGCATGGGCAAAGACTTCATGTCTAAAACACCAAAAGCAAAGGCAGCAAAAGCCAAAATTGACAAATGGGATCTCATTAAACTAAAAAGCTTCTGCACAGCAAAAGAAACTACCATCAGAGTGAACAGGCAACCTACAGAATGGGAGAAAATTTTTGCAATCTACTCATCTGACAAAGGGCTAATATCCAGAACCTACAAAGCACTCAAACAAATTTACAAGAAAAAAACAAACAACCCCATCAAAAAGTGGGCAAAGGATATGAACAGACATTTCTCAAAAGAAGACATTCATACAGCCAACAGACACATGAAAAAATGCTCATCATCACTGGCCATCAGAGAAATGCAAATCAAAACCACAATGAGATACCATCTCACACCAGTTAGAATGGCGATCATTCAAAAGTCAGGAAACAACAGGTGCTGGAGAGGATGTGGAGAAATAGGAACACTTTTACACTGTTGGTGGGAGTGTAAACTAGTTCAACCATTATGGAAAACAGTATGGCGATTCCTCAAGGATCTAGAACTAGATGTACCATATGACCCAGCCATCCCATTACTGGGTATATACCCAAAGGATTATAAATTATGCTGCTATAAAGACACATGCACACGTATGTTTATTGCAGCACTATTCACAATAGCAAAGACTTGGAATCAACCCAAATGTCCATCAGTGACAGATTGGATTAAGAAAATGTGGCACATATACACCATGGAATACTATGCAGCCATAAAAAAGGATGAGTTTGTGTCCTTTGTAGGGACATGGATGCAGCTGGAAACCATCATTCTCAGCAAACTATCACAAGAACAGAAAACCAAACACCGCATGTTCTCACTCATAGGCGGGAACTGAACAATGAGATCACTTGGACTCGGGAAGGGGAACATCACACACTGGGGCCTATCATGGGGAGGGGGGTGGGGGGAGGGATTGCATTGGGAGTTATACCTGATGTAAATGACGAGTTGATGGGTGCAGCACACCAACATGGCACAAGTATACATATGTAGCAAACCTGCACGTTGTGCACATGTACCCTACAACTTGAAGTTTAATAATAATAAATAAATTAAAAAAAAAAATGGGCCATCTGGCTCAGACACAAAGATCCTACTTAAAAATAGCTTAAACAAAAGTATTTATCTCTCATTTAACAGTCTGGAGATGTGCCAGAACAGGGCACTTTGGGTGGCTCTTCCATCCTCAGCTCATGGCTTCATCTCTCAGTTGAAATATGGCAACTCTAGCCCCATGGTCATGCTATAGAGAAGGCACAGGGGAGCACACACTCCTGGGGCATGATCCAGATGTTGTAGACACAATTTCTTTTCACATTCCATCATACAGGATGTTGACACATAATCCTACTATTTGCAGCAGAGGCTGAGAAAAACAGGCCTTATTATTGGGGGCCATGTGTCTAGATTTCCCTGGACCTGTGAATCTTGTGTATAAAGGAAGAATATTTTAAGGGCTGCAATTAGCTTTCTCTGCTATGAGGTATTTCTGGAAATGACTGAGCTATGACAAACTATATTAAAATTAATTCCCAAGACACTGCAACATAATGATGGGTTTAGGCTTATTAATGGTTAAGACTGCTTTTCTCTTGCACTGAATAAGCTTCATGTTATTAATATTCATTTTGAGTTCATCAACGTATTTTTTTTTTAGATTTTCTTTGTCCT
The DNA here is from genome assembly GCF_047675955.1 of Chlorocebus sabaeus. Classification (NCBI taxonomy): domain Eukaryota; kingdom Metazoa; phylum Chordata; class Mammalia; order Primates; family Cercopithecidae; genus Chlorocebus; species Chlorocebus sabaeus. The sequence goes on from NC_132914.1 coordinate 26,272,842, forward strand.
TCCTTGTCAGTGTATAAGCTGTCCATGCTCATTAATGGAACCATGCTTTCTTCCCTTACTGATTTTTATTGCTTATTATGTTTTTTAAAGTAAAATTTATTTAAGTATAATATACATGAAAGAAAGTTCACAAATCATAATTTACAGCATATGGTGAAACCAGTAAAACATACTTGTAAACACCACTTGGATCAAGAAATGGAACATGTCAGTGTTCTAGAAGCATTTTTGGTAACCTCTAAATATTACTTCTTTCTTCTCCCAAAGATAACTATTATTCCGACCTTTGACACTATGGTTCAACATTGTATGTTTTTGAATTTTATATACACAAAATCATTCAATATACATTCCTTTTTGTCTGACATTTCTTGTTCAATAGTACACTTATGAGATTCACTGATATTATTGCATGTAGCAGTAGATCATTTTCATTGCCTGTGGGACTGTATGAACATATTATAATTTACTTGTCCATTAAATAATTGATGAATACCTGGATTGCTTCTAGTTTTTGGCTACTACAAATACAGTCACTCAGATCATTATTGTATGTATATTTTGGTGCACATATGTATATATTTGTTACATATATATAGTTCTTGGGAATGAAATTGCTGGTTTATGGGATAATTAGTATGTGTATATTCATTTTTCTTGCCTTATTTCACGCAGACTTCTAGTACAATGTTGAATAGAAGTCATCATAAAGAGAATTCTTGTTTTGCTCAGGTCTTCAAGGAAAAAACTTCCACCACTGCACCTACTTCACCATTAAGTATGATATCGTTTGCTTTAGGAGTTTTGCAAATATCATTTGTCAGATTAAAAAAATTCTTCGGAGGTGGTGCCAAGATGGCCAAATAGGAACAGCTGCAGCCTCAAGCTCTCAGCATGAACGACACAGAAGATGGGTGATTTCTGCATTTCCAACTGAGGTACTGGGTTCATCTCACTGGGGAGTGTCAGACAGTGGGTGCAGGACAGTGGGTGTAGCCCAACGAGTGAGAGCCGAAGCAGGGAGAGCCATCCCCTCACCCAGGAAGTGCAAGGGGGGAGGGAATTCCCTTTCCTAGCCAGGGGAAACCGTGACACACAACACCTGGAAAATCGGGTCACTCCCACCCTAATACTGTACTTTACCAAGGGTCTTAGCAAACAGCACACCAAGAAATTATATCCCATGCCTGGCTCAGAGGGTCCCATGCCCATAGAGCCTCCCTCATTGCCAGCACAGCAGTCTGAGATCTAAAAGCAAGGCGGCAGTGAAGCTAGGGGAGGGGTGCCCGCCATTGCTGAGACTTAAGTAGGTAAACAAAGCAGCCAGGATGCTCGAACTGGATGGAGCCCACCACAGCTCAAGGAGGCCTGCCTGCCTCTGTAGACTCCACCTCTGGGGACAGGGCATAGCTAAACAAAAGGCAGCAGAAACCTCTGCAGATGTAAATGTCCCTGTCTGACAGCTTTGAAGAGAGCAGTGGTTCTCCCAGCATGGAGTTTGAGATCTGAGAATGGACAGACTGCCTGCTCAAGTGGGTCCCTGACCCCTGAGTAGCCTAACTGGGAGACATCCCCGACTAGGGGCAAACTGATACCTCACACCTCACATGGTCAGGTACACTTCTGAGACAAAGCTTCCTGAGGAATGATCAGACAGCAACATTTGCTGTTCAGCAATATTCACTCTTCTGTAGCCTCCGCTGCTGATACCCAGGCAAACAGGGTCTGGAGCGGACCTCAAGCAAACTCCAACAGACCTGCAGCTGAGGGTCCTGACCATTAGAAGGAAAACTAACAAACAGAAAGGACATCCACACCAAAACCCCATCTGTACATCACCATCATCAAAGACCAAAGGTAGATAAAACCACAAAGATGGGGAAAAAGCAGGGTAGAAAAGCTGGAAATTCTAAAATTCAGAGCACCTCTCTCCCTCCAAAGGAACACAGCTCCTCGCCAGCAACAGAACAAAGCTGGATGGAGAATGACTTTGATGAGTTGAGAGAAGAAGGCTTCAGACAATCAAACTTCTCCAAGCTAAAGGAGGAAGTACAAACCCAGAGTGAAGAAACTAAAAACATTGAAAAAAGAATGGATGAATGGATAACTAGAATAATCAATGCAGAGAAGACCTTAAAAGAACTGATAGAGATGAAAACCATAACATGAGAACTACGTGACAAATGCATGAGCTTCAGTAACTGACTTGATCAACTGGAAGAAAGAGTATCAGCGATTGAAGATCAAATGAATGAAATGAAGCGAGAAGTGAAGTGTAGAGAAAAAAGAGTAAAAAGAAATGAACAAAGCCTCCAAGAAATATGGGACTATGTGAAAAAACAAAACCTACGTCTGATTGGTGTACCTGAAAGTGATGGGGAGAATAGAATATTATCCAGGAGAACTTCCCCAACCTAGCAAGGCAGGCCAACATTCAAATTCAGGAAATACAGAGAACGCCACAAAGATATTCCTTGAGAAGAGCAACTCTAAGACACATAATTGTTAGTTTCACCAAAGTAGAAATGAAGGAGAAAATGTTAAGGGCAGCCAGAGAGAAAGGTTGGGTTACACACAAAGGGAAGCCCATCAGACTAACAGCAGATCTCTTGGCAGAAACTCTACAAGCCAGAAGAGAGTGGGGGCCAATATTCAACATTCTTAAAGAAAAGAATTTTCAACCCAGAATTCATATCCAGCCAAACTAAGTTTCATCAGTGAAGGAGAAATAAAATCCTTTACAGACAAGCAAATGCTGAGAGATTTTGTCACCACCAGACCTGCCCTACAAGAGCTCCTGAAGGAAGCACTAAACATGAAAAGGAACAACCAGTACCAGCCACTGCAAAAACATGCCAAATTGTAAAGACCATCAATGCTAGGAAGAAACTGCATCAACTAACAAGCAAAATAACCAGCTAACATGACAGGATCGAGTTCACACATAACAATATTAACCTTAAATGTAAATGGGTTAAATGTTCCAATTAAAAGACACAGACTGGCAAATTAGATAAAGAGTTAAGACCCATCAGTTTGCTATATTCAGGAGACCCATCTCACATGCAGAGACACATATAGGCTCAAAATAAAGAGATGGAAGAAGATCTACCAAGCAAATGGAAAACAAAAAAAGGCAGGGGTTGCATCCTAGTCTCTGATACAACAGACTTTAAACCAACAAAGATCAAAAGAGACTAAGAAGACCATTACATAATGGTAAAGGGATCAATTCAACAAGAAGAGCTAACTATCCTAAACATATATGCACCCAATACAGGAGCACCCAGATTCATAAAGCAAGTCCTAAGAGACTTACAAAGAGAATTAGACTCCCACACAATAGTAATGGGAGACTTTAACACCCCACTGTCAACATTAGACAGATCAATGAGACAGAAAGTTAACAAGGATATCCAGAAATTGAACTGAACTCTGCACCAAGCAGACCTAATAGAAATCTACAGAACTCTCCACCCCAAATCAACAGAATATACATTCTTCACAGCAACACATTGCCCTTATTCCAAAATTGACCACATAGTTGGAAGTAAAGCACTCTTCAGCAAATGTAAAAGGACAGAAATTACAACAAACTGTCTTTCAGACCATAGTGCAATCAAACTAGAACTCAGGATTAAGAAACTCACTCAAAGCCACATAACTACATGGAAACTGAACAACCTGCTCCTTAGGTACTAGTGAGTACCTAATGAAATGAAGGCAGAAATAAAGATGTTCTTTGAAACCAATGAGAACAAAGATACAACATACCAGAATCTCTGGGACACATTTAAAGCAGTGTGTAGAGGGAACTTTATAGCACTAAATGCCCACAAGAGAAAGCAGGAAAGATCTAAAATTGACACCCTAACATCACAATTAAAAGAACTAGAGAAGCAAGAGCAAACACATTCAAAAGTTAGCAGAAGGCAAGAAATAACTAAGATCAGAGCAGAACTGAAGGAGATAGAGGCACAAAAAACCCTTCAAAAAATCAATGAATCCAGGAGCTGGTTTATGGAAAAGATCAACAAAATTGATAGACCACTATCAAGACTAATAAAGAAGAAAAGAGAGAAGAATCAAATAGATACAATAAAAAATGATAAAGGGGATATCACCATCGACCCCACACAAATACAAACTACCATCAGAGAATACTATAAACATCTCTACGCAAATAAACTGGAAAGCCTAGAAGAAATGGATAAATTCCTGGACACATACACTCTCCCAAGACTAAAGCAGGAAGAAGTTGAATCCCTGAATAGACCAATAGTAGGCTCTGAAATTGAGGCAATAATTAATAGCCTACCAACCAAAAAAAGTCCAGGACCAGATGGATTCACAGCCGGATTCTACCAGAGGTACAAAGAGGAGCTGGTACCACTCCTCCTGAAACTATTCCAATCAATAGAAAAAGAGGGAATCCTCCCTAACTCATTTTATGAGGCCAACATCATCCTGATACCAGAGCCTGGCAGAGACACACACAAAAAGAGATTTTTGGACCAGTGTCCCTGATGACCATGGATGCAAAAATCCTCAATAAAATAGTGGCAATACGAATCCAGCAGCACATCAGCAAGCTTATCCACCATGATCAAGTGGGGTTGATCCTTGGGATACAAGGCTGGTTCAACATATGCAAATCAATAAACGTAATCAGCAAAAAAACAGAACCAAAGACTAAAACCACATGATTATCTCAATAGATGCAGAAAAGGCCTTTGACAAAATTCAACAGCCCTTCATGCTAAAAACTCTCAATAAATTCAGTATTGATGGAACGTATCTCAAAATAATAAGAGCTATTTATGACAAACCCACAGCCAGTATTATACTAAATGGGCAAAAACTGGAAGCATACCCCTTGAAAACTGGCACAAGACAGGGATGCCTTCTCTCACCACTCCTATTCAACATAGTGTTGGAAGTTCTGGCCAGGGCAATCAGGCTAGAGAAAGAAATAAAGGGTATTCAATTAGGAAAAGAGGAAGTCAAATTGTCACTGTTTGCAGATGACAGGATTGTATATTTAGAAAACCCCATCATCTCAGACCAAAATCTCCTTAAACTGATAAGCAACTGCAGCAGTCTCAAGATACAAAATCAATGTGCAAAAATCACAAGCATTCTTATACACCAATAACAGACAAACAGAGAGCCAAATCATGAATTAACTCCCATTCACAATTGTTTCAAAGAGAATAAAATACCTAGGAATCCAGCTTACAAGGGATGTGAAGGACCTCTTCAATGAGGACTACAAACCACTGCTCAATGAAATAAAAGAGGACACAAACAAATGGAAGAACATTCCATGCTCATGGATAGGAAGAATCAACATTGTGAAAATGGCCATACTGCCCAGGGTAATTTATGGATTCAATGCCATCCCCATTAAGCTACCTATGACTTTCTTCACAGAATTGGAAAAAATTACATTAAAGTTCATATGGAACCAAAAAAGAGTCCGCATTGCCAAGACAATCCTAAGCCGAAAGAACAAAGCTGGAGGCATCACACTACCTGACTTCAAACTATACTACAAGGCTACAGTAACCAAAACAGCATGGTACTGGTACCAAAACAGAGATATAGACCAATGGAACAGAACAGAGCCCTCAGAAATAATACCACACATCTACCACCATCTGATCTTTGAAAAACCTGGCAAAAACAAGAAATGGGGAAAGGATTCCCTATTTAATAACTGGTGCTGGGAAAACTGGCTAGCCATAAGTAGAAAGCTGAAACTGGATCCCTTCCTTACACCTTATACGAAAATTAATTCAAGATGGATTAAAGACTTAAATGTTAGACCTAAAACCATAAAAACCCTAGAAGAAAACCTAGCCAATACCATTCAGGACATAGGCATGGGCAAGGACTTCATGTCTAAAACACCAAAAGCAATGGCAACAAAAGCCAAAATTGACAAATGGGATCTCATTAAACTAAAGAGCTTCTGCACAGCAAAAGAAACTACCATCAGAGTGAACAGGCAACCTACAGAATGGGAGAACATTTTTGCAATCTACTCATCTGACAAAAGGCTAATATCCAGAACCTACAAAGAACTCAAACAAATTTATAAGAAAAAAACAACCCCATCAAAAAGTGGGCAAAGGATATGAACAGACACTTCTCAAAAGACATTTATGCATCCAACAGACACATGAAAAAATGCTCATCATCACTAGCTATCAGAGAAATGCAAATCAAAACCACAATGAGATACCATCTCACACCAGTTAGAATGGTGATCATTAAAAAGTCAGGAAACAACAGGTGCTGGAGAGGATGTGGAGAAATAGGAACGCTTTTACACTGTTTGTGGGAATGTAAACTAGTTCAACCATTGTGGAAGACAGTGTGGTAATTCCTCAAGGATCTAGAACTAGAAATACCATTTGATCCACCAATCCCATTACTGGGTATATACTCAAAGGATTACAAATCATGCTGCTATAAAGACGCATGCACACATGTTTATTGCAGCACTATTCACAATAGCAAAGACTTGGAACCAACCCAAATGTCCATCAATGACAGACTGGATTAAGAAAATGTGGCACATATACACCATGGAATACTATGCAGCCATAAAAAGGATGAGTTCATATCCTTTGTAGGGACATGGATGCAGCTGGAAACCATCATTCTCAGCAAACTATCGCAAGAATAGAAAACCAAACACCACATATTCTCACTCATAGGTGAGAATTGAACAATGAGAACACTTGGAAACAGGAAGGGGAACATCACACACCCGGGCCTGTTGTGGGGTTGGGGGCCAGGGGAGGGATAGCATTAGGAGATATACCTAATGTAAATTACAAGTTAATGGTTGCACCACACCAACATGGCACATGTATACATATGTAACAAACCTGCACGTTGTGTGCATGTACCCTAGAACATAAAGTATAATATAATAAATAAATAAAAAGAAAAAAAAGAAAATTCTTTCTAGTCCTAATATTCTAATGTTCTCTGGTGGGTATGGAGTGAATATTTTATCAAATGCTTTTACTTTGAGATGATTATATAATTTTCCTCTTTATAATCAGCTTTGCATTCCTGAAATAAACTCAATTTCTTGGTGATATATTTTCCCCAAATATCCCTTGTATCAAAGACGATATTACGTTGGAAATTATATATTTTTAACTGAATGATAATGAAAGTATAACATATATCTTTTTGTTCTTTGAGACAGAGTTTCACTCTTCTTCCCCAGGCTGGAGTGCAATGGCACGATCTCGGCTCACTGCAACCTCTGCCTCCTGGGTTCAAGCGATTCTCCTGCCTCAGCCTCCAGAGTAGCTGGGATTACAGGTGCACACCACCACACTCAGCTAATTTTTGTATTTTTAGTAGAGAGGGGGTTTCACCACATTGCCAGGCTGGTCTCAAACTCCTGACCTCAGGTGATCTGCCTGCCTTGGCCTCCCAGAGTGCTGGGATTACCAGCATGAGCCACTGTGCCAGACCTACATTCTTATACTATTCTTTTAGTTTCCATCCTATATTACAACATGTATTTTTGATTTATTAAAGTCTAATATAAATTGCTATTTTTACAACTTATTGGACAAAATAGAAAATTTAGAGTACTTTAACTCCATTTAGTCTTCTCCCAACTTTTCTTCTATTTCTGTTGTAATGGATTGAATTGTTTCCCTAAAAGATATGTTGAAGTCCTAACCCTTGGAACCTGCGAATGTGACTTTATTTGGACATAGGGTATTTGGAGATGTAATAAAGTTAAGATGAGGTCGTGGTGGATTAGTATAGGCCTTAACCCAATGACTGATGTTCTTATAAAGAAGAGAGAAATTGGACACAGACACGCAGGAAGTAAGGCCATATGAAGACAGAGGCAGAAATAGCGATGGATCAATAAGCCAAGGAGTATCAAGGAACGCCAGCAATGACTAGAAACTAAGAAGATGCAAGGAAAGATAATTTTCTAAAGTCTTCAAAGTGAGCATGGCCTTGCCAACACCTTGCTTTTGGATTTCTGCCTCAGTATTGTGATATAATAAATTTATTTTAAGACATCAAGTTTGTGGTGCTTTGTGAAGGTAGCCCTCCCTAGGAAACTATACAGCTGTCATGTATTTAAATTCTATCTAAATTTAAAACCCTGTAAGACAACGTCAGTATTGTTTTGTGTAGTAAACATTTATATTTGTTCATGTTTTTATTGTTTCCATTTTTTTTTTAACTTCTCCCTATAGCTCTGCGTGTTTATGTGGGATAATTTTCTTTCTATTTGAAGTATTTCCATTGGTATTTCCTTAGTGTGGATTTGGCATTAATGAATCCTTCCAGTTTTTGTTTGTCAGAAAATGTCCTTATTTTACCTTCACCCTTGCAGGTGTATTTTTCCTTAATATAGAACTCAGGATTAGAAGTTCTGCTAGCACGTTGAGGCTCTCATTCTATTATCTTATGACTACCATATTTGATTTTCTCAACTTTTATTGTGATGTACATAGATGTGGTTTCCTTTGTATTTATGCTGCTTGGGATTTATTATTGTTCTTAATTCTGTGGCTTGATGTCTTTGTATCAGTTTTTGAGAATTTTTTCCATTATTTATTTAAATATTGCTCTGTCTCAACCTTTCCATCATCTCCTTTTGCGACTCAAATTACAACTCTACTAGACTTACTTGTGCTTGGTCTTTCTCTCTAATCTTTTTTTTTGTTGTTCCTTTCTTTTCTTATCCTTTGCTTCTTCCTTACTGCTTTTTTTTCTCTAGATTTGGGGATATTTCATACTCCACTTTATTTTTTATATTGCTTCCAAAATTCTCATTAAAATACCATTCTAACTCTATGAGATGCCATTTAAAAATCTTCAGTGTCTTTTTTTCAGTCTGTCCTTCAGTATACACATATTAACTCCTATATGTCATGCACTGAGTTTGGTGCAAGTGACAAAAAGATGAGCAAAATAAAAGCAATTTAACACTTATAATCCAGAGATAAAAGAGAATTTACAATACAGTGCAATAAACGCTTCACTTGATGTGTGTAAGATATTACTGAGTACACATATTAGGAGCAAAAAACTCATTTGGTGGGGACCAGAGATGGGTTCTTTGGAGGTAGTGACATGTAAGTAGAAACTTTAAGGATGAAAAAGAATTATCCATGAGAAGAGGAGGGGTGAGAGAATGTGTGAAGGCCTGGAGGTAGTCACGGTGTGTTTGAAAAACTGGAAGAACTTCAAGATGGCTAAAGCATAGAATGCAAGAAGGCGAAAGTGTGATCAGATAGGCCAGCCCAGGCTCAAAGATACTTAAACAATTTTATGGGTTTGGACTCCACCATGAGGACAATAGGGAGAAAATAAAGATTTTTAAGTAAGAGAAGAAATGTTTAGGATACATAAACAAGAACTGATTATACTTGGGAGTTGAGGAAGGAAAAGGAGTAGAGAAAGACCATCAGGATACCTCAGGTTTCTGAATGGCATTCACTTATATAAGGAAAATCAGTGGAATGACAGACTTTGAGGGAAAGACAATGATGAGTTGTTTTGAACATTCTGAGAATGAGACACTTGTAGGGCATCCAGCTGAGATTATAAGAAATTAGCCTCATAAATCAGAGCTTCAGAATAGAATGTTGGGCTGGAGATAAAGAGTTTGGAATCTTTCCTACTCCATTTTTCGCATTGCTTTTCAAGTTCTCTTTCAAACACAGATCTAACTATATGAGACACCTATTTAAAATCCAATTGGTGCCTCCTCAGTATTTTCATAATACAGTCGAAACTCTAACATGGTGGTGTACACATACCTCTAACATCTAGTCCTTACCAAACTTTCTGGGCTAATACCTCAATTTCTACTTATATTTCAGTCGGATACAATTTCTCACTGTTCACTGAACCCAAAGTTTACTCTTGCCTCCTTGTGCTTTTAATATGTACCATTTCCTCTACTCAGAATGCTTTGCCCACCCTCTTTTCAACCTGAATAACTCCTATTCAACCTTCAATACCTTAGTTCCAATGCTATCTCCTCTGAGCCTTTTCCATTGCTCTCGTCTTTTCATAAATATTTCTAAAGCAATGTTTCTTAAACAGCAAGTCTTGCCCTCTCTATTGGTTATGAAATAAATTTAGAAGGTCATGGCAAGTATTTTAAAATGAAATAAAGAGTATGGAATATCAGAATCTGTCATACTCAGAAAAATCAATATTGTCTTTTGCAACATTTGCTTTGGTTATGTAGGTTTGAAATACATATTTGCAGCTACAGATGAGTTTTTGAGTTCCAACAGTTGATAGTGGAAAAATGTTTGAATTTGAAGTTAGGTTTGAGTTAAGCAACGAAAAACAAACAAGATAATAGCAAAAAGAAAGATATCCCAGTTCATGGATGTTGCTTCAGGGAGCAAAAGAGGGGAATAGGACTAGGATTAGAAAAAGAAATCTGGGAGACTTCTGTTTGACATATAATGCTTATTTAAAAAATAATTAGTGCAAATATGACAACATATTAGTATTTTTTACTTGGGGAAGTAGGTTGAGAAGTGTCTTTTTTGTTCTTTCTGTATTTTATAACATTAAAAAAGATTCAAAGGTGGAAAATTTTCTAGGTCCACCACTTATTAAATTCTTATTTGTGAAGTCAAAGTAATAGTGGAATTTATAAGGAGGTGAAAAATGTTTCCTCTTGACATCTGCTATCAGATTCCTCTTAGGATAGTGGGAGGATACCTTACCAGGCTTTTGGTAGAAGGTATGGTGACTCCTAAAGCTATGGGAGTGAGAACTCTACTGAAAGAGACAGAGAGGGCAATTATGGCAAGAGCTTTGGTAGTGCATGGCATGAGGAGCCAAGGGTAACCCCTCTTGGGGCCAGTTGAAAGGACTCTTATGGAGAATCTATTCACTATTTTTGTGTGTGTGGGGAGGGAGCTTTAATGAAACCTCTGGTCATGACTCCCAAATCATCAGAAATATTTATTACCCATGAGTGGTTTCTGGCATTTTAGTTTGTGGTGAACACCGAGGGGCAGGATGAGTGTCATATCATATTTAATCCTCTAATAATCCATAGCCACAAAGTTAGCTAGAGGCCCTGTGTGTTTGATCTTCATTATATTGAATAAAATTCCTAACCCCATACATTGTAGAATTTAGAACATTCCCCCAAATTTATGTTAATTCCCAAAGGAACAAATTCTTAGCAAAATGAATGCTCAGTGGTGACTCTCAGCAAACCTTCCACTAAATGACATCACTTTAGATGCATCCCAATTAAAAATGTGAATAAGACAAAGTTGGCCATGCTCATTGGAACTATCTCACATTATTGCCAATGCAATAATGCAAGAACATGATATAAATTTACAAGTATTGGAAAGAAAGGATGTCATTTGTACACATTTGTACAATACAGAGGGGGATAAAACAACCAATGTGGCCAAGCATGGTGGCTCATGCCTGTAATCCCAGCACTTGGGAAGGCCAAGGAGGGCAGATCACTTGAGGTCAGGAATTTGAGACCAGCCTGGCCAACATGGAGAAGCCCTGTCTCTACTAAAAATAGAAAAATTAGCTGGATGTAGTGGTGCACACCTATAATTTCAGCTACTCGGGAGGCTGAGGTACGAGAATCACTTGAACTAGGGAAATGGAGGTTGCAGTGAGCTGATACCGTGCCACTGCACTCCAGCCAGGGTGAGAGAGCAAGACTCTGTTTCAAAAACAAACAAAGAAACAACAACAACAAAAAAAACCATGAGACTACAAGCTATTAAAACTGAAAAGTTCAGAAAATGTGTTGAAACATGAGCAATATACAAAGATAATTTTCCTCTTCTTTGAAAGAGTGAAAAAAATGTTATAGAAAGAGATAGCATTTTCAAAAGCAGTAGCAACAATAACAACAAATCAATATACCTGCCTGGGTCAGAAATCTAACAAAAAAAGTACAAGAATTTTATGGAAAAAAATGACAAAGTATCAATGAAAGCCATGAAAGAAATCTGAATGAATTGACAGATGATTTCATATACCACGGACTCAGTATCATAAAGGTATCAACTTTCTCTAAACATGACCTTTCAATTTCTTACCATTTTAATCAAACTACCAACAAGATGGTTTTTCTATGTAAAACTTGGTAAAAATGTTTCTTGTAAAGAGGAGTAAAAAGTTTAAGGAAAGCCAAATGACACTGACGGGGAAGAGCAAGAAGAGAGCAAAAGAATGATTATAGACCAATAACAATGGGAACAGTGTTATTGGCACAGCGATAGATCAATAGAACACTCTAGAGAGCACAGACCGAGACCCAAGCATAGGAGGGAGGTAGTATTAGAAATCAGTGTGCACACGATGGACACACTCTCTGGTGTTGAGACAAATCGTTTTCCATATGGAAGAAATCTGAGATCACTATTTCATACCATACAGAAAAACAACTTCAAATATATTAAAGACGTAAACAAAAAGCAAACTGGAAAAACTATCAGAGATAAATATAAACACACAATGTTCTCACTTATTTGTAGGATCTAAAAAGTAAAACAATTGAACTCATGGACACAGAGAGTGGAAGGACGGTTGCCACAGGCTGGGAAGGGTAGTGGGGGACTTGGGTTGTAGGGAGGTAAGGATGGTTAATGGATACAAAAAAATAAAGAAAGAATGAATAAGACCTACTATTTGACAGTACAATAGGGTGACTACAGTCAACAATAACTTAATTGTACATTTTAAACTAACTTGAAGGGTATAACTGGATTGTTTGTAACTCAGAGGATAAATGCTTGAGGGGATGGATACCCCCCAAAATTAATAAACGTAAGCACATAATTTTTTTATTATGAGATAGGGAAAGATTTTTTTATTTTTTTACATATGAAAATATGCACACCACCACTATTAAAGAAGAACTTCACATTAAGATAATGAATTAGTAGTTAATGTCCATCAGATTGGCACATAATTTAAGATTCTGGCAATATAAAGTTAGGTGAGAATAAGGGGAATGGGAAATATTTTACTATGTTGGTGGGAGCATAAATTAGCAAAATTGTTCCTAGAGCAGTTTAGCAAAATCTAGTAAAGTTGAAGATACAGGTACCATACAACTGCATAAGTACATGTAGGAATTTTAGAAGATTTAAAAAGTTTAGGTATGAACCCCAAAGGAACCTTTGTATGTATGCACATGTAGACAGGCACAAGGATAATCATTGCCACAGATATAACATTTTCTTGGATGCATTCAAAGACTTGGTAAATTTTTTTGAAGTAAAAAAGAAAATTTTAAAAAATTAAAATTTTTTTCATCTACATTGTTGATGAGAAAAACATTAATGGGGAAAGATACAGTAAATTTGTATAATGAAATACTACATAACAACTAAGGTGACTGAATTAGGTCTATCTATGTTACTGTAGTTAAATCTCCCAAATTATAGGAAGTTAGAAAGAGCAGGTATATTTAGCATGATGCCATTTATGTAAATTAAAAACACACAAATTATTTTAAATATATATCTCTCTCTATAGATCCATATGCATGTAAACAAAGTACAAAATGAGAACCAGAATGATTTATTCCAATATCAGATCAGAACTGCAAATACAATTAAAGGGAACCTCAAATTTATGAATTTTTCTTTTTGGTAATGTGATACAATAGAACAAAATGTTAACATGCATTCATTCTGCATGATTAATATATAGGTGCTTTTAACGTTATACTTGCTGTATTTTAACATGTTTTGAAAAACAAAATGTGTTTAGCATAAGTTGGAAGTACGGTGTGTAGATGTTTCTTTAAAATTATCCTATTTGTTAGTCTCTAGGCTCCTCTGTAGCATACTTGAGAGACACAGTTTAAAAACAAGGCGACAATTTTCAGATAGAAGATAGATTTCTTTCTAAGATTCTTCTGTAACTCAGCAAACTAGCCTATTTATTATTGTAGGGTAAATGGAGGAGGATTGAACAACTTCCAAGTATAATTATTTTTTATTTTGTCTGTTTTTTTTTTTCTTTGCCAGCTATTAAGTGTGTGCTAATGGTGACAAATTTTCCAGTAGCAGGCAAATTAAAAATAACAAACCATGTAACTTTCCCTTGAAGAATCATGTTACATATACTTTCAAGGAGATGAACTGGTAATTCAGGGATTAGTTGATTCAATCAATCAGCAACCAATCATTCATAACATCTTTCCTTTGTGGCCATATTTTGCGGTAGAAATAAAAGAAAAATCATATAATTCTGATGTATATCTGTTCATACCGAAAATTTAGTGAATGGAAAAATAAAAAAGTTATATATAACAATGCACAAAGACTGTAGAGGTATCAAAGCAACTATCTTTGAATATACTGCAAAAAATATGCACATACAGTGAAGTGTTTTGTGTTGAATAGCTAATGTTATTGAATAATCAAGATGAGTTGCCACCATTATATTATAGAAAAGTGCCTCAAAAATTCTGAAATCAAATTTCTTTGGAAAATAAGTTGTTCGGAATAAGTGAAAGAGTGAAGGTTATCATTAATTAAAGAAAAACATAAATTAATGTATTTCTTGAGAGCTTCAAATTTAAGTCATAAAGTACTAAAGATTATAAAGGGCTAAAGTTCTTTACATCTATCTAGTATATCTATATCTAAAGCTCACACACATGCTCAAAGTTTATTGCCAAAAAAGGCCTTCAATTTCAGACCCATATCTTTACAGATGAGGAAACTCAGGCATAGAGCTACATGGTACACAATTTTATGAAAAAGAAATATATTCAATAATTTACAAAATTTCCATCATTCCACTACTGAAAGGTAGTATTTTGGGGGTGCTACTTCCCAATGATGTGCTAGCATCTTAACACAATGGTTGTCATATTGTTTCATGGAGAGTCTTGTGATTTTGTGGTGTCTTAAAGATCACAGGCAAAGAGAAAAGGAAGAATAAGGGGGTCATGAGCAGTGGAAATTGCCACATCCTCCTCACCTATGCATTTTATATATTGGGATCCTGCTTAAGATTTCATTTTTTTAAAAAAACAAGCTCTTCTTTCCTAAGTCAAAGTTTGTGAATCATTACAACTTCACCAGGATATTGCTGGTGTATTAAAACAGGCTTTCTCTAATAGTTTAGGGTCTGGTTCCTTCTTGACTTTATGTTCTACTCCAGTTCTTGTTAAATACTTGTGGACATCTGATGAACTTCATGGATTCTCTCCCCAGAAAAAATCATATAGGCACACAATTTTGTGCCAAATGTAGGAAGTGCATGGACTTCCTAAAATCCATTCACAGAGGCTGTGTTAATCATACTAACTCTAAAAGCTTTATTTAGAGGACTTAAGAAACTTCTGACGGAGAAAGAATTGGAGATTAACGTTAGAGTGTGTTTGGAAAAGATGAAATTGTTTTAACACAGAATAACTTGTAAGATCAGTTTTTGCTGCCTAATGAAAAAACAAAATATTTTTCATTGAACTTCAAGAATCATACATACTCTTGCTGGCCACTCTGTTCTTTTGATTCGTTGATTCATTCAACGGATATTTATCAAGGACAGATATTTATCTAGCACAGTGGAAGACACTGTGCTAGGGGAAATGTAAGTGAATGGTTTAATACTTCCTTGAAGAGCCATCTGTTCTTGAGAATATGAATCATCTTTAACACTTAGCAAATTTTAACCACTTAAGCCACTAGTTAACACATGTGCATGCACACACACGCACGCTCCACTGGAACAAGTACTCTTTTAACTGACCTGAGGCTCGATAAGGTCTGGTTGACCGAGACCTGGGCTGTCTCTCCAAGTTGCCTCCAGCGGTGGCTGTATTGTGTGGTTCAATCAGAGGACAGTAAGGATGTGCAGAGACACAGGGATTCTGGCACCAAGGGCTGCGATTGGGGAAAACGGTTGGTGGGATTTCCTTCTCTCTGTAAAAGAAAAAAGCCTAAATGGAACTCAGAAGTCATCTTATGCTGTGGCATTAGTGTTGAAGGCACAATTAAAGTGAAAGCATATTTCAAGACCAAGAGAATACGACTTTTTAAACTTTGTGGGCAGAACTTTTATTATAACTTCAGAAGCATTTGCCTACAAATGAATAATATATTCTGCACCTCTGTCCACAGGCAGCTCTTGATCCAAGATAAAATTCCTGGATGATGCACCTCTCCCTCCACCTAAGCACCTCTAAAGACTTGGGGATACCTCACCTCTTCCCCTCTCTGCAGCAGCCTTCCTTCTTATAACAGTGCCCATGAAAAGTGAAATGGCCAGAGGCATCTCAATACTATCTAGTTAAGATTGCCAGCCTTCATTGCCCCATGAGTATTTACCTGCTCGTTCTGTTTTTATGTTTTCCCTATGAGTTCTATTCAAAATAGTAGTTTCCAAAAATCACTATTGATTTAATTTATACATCACACATCCATTTGTCATCCAGTCATTCCCACATGCTCAGTTACTAATTGTGGGAAGGACCCATTAAAACAAACAAACCAAACAACCCTTACCTCTTAAGAAAAACTTGAGCTTGTTCCACCTGATAATTTGAGATATCTTCCTTAGGTTGATCTTGTTTTTCTTTAGTTATTGTAGTTGTAGATGCAGTCCACTGAAACACATGCTTCCGGAATGTTGGAGATACTACTGAACATCTGTTAAATTCAATGTCAGTATCTAATTTTTCCCATGCTTGCTTCCAGTGGATAGGGGTGTACCAGGCAATGGCCTAATGAAAATGATTTATTAATGTCAACTATGTATATTTGAGGTTTACAACATGCTGTTATGAGATATATACACATATATATTAAAATGGTTACTATGGTGGAGCAAATTAAGGTATTTATTGTCTTACGTAGTTACATTTTTATGACAAGAGCAGCTAAAATCTACTTATTTAACAAAAATCCCCAATACAATTTCATTAACTATAGTCCTTATGTTGTACACTAGATCCCTAGACTTCCTCATCCTACAAATCTCTGCTACTTTGTATCCTTTGACCTACATCTCCCTATTTCCTCCCCTTCTCCCATCCCTGTGAACCAGTTTTATTCTTTCTCTGTATGTTTGACCTTTTTAAAAATTCCACATGTAAGTGAGATCACGTAACATTTTTCTTTCTGTGTCTGACTTATTTCACTCAGCATAATGTCCTCCAGGTCCCTCCATGTTCTTTTTTAAGGTTGAATAATATTCCATTGTGTATAGCTACATTTTCTTTATCCATTTGTCTGTTGACAGACACTTAGGTTGTTTCCGTATCTTGGTATTGTGAATAATGCTGCAATGAAGATGGCTGTGCAGATACCTTTCCAAGGTGGTGATTTCATCTTTTTTGGGTATGTACACAGAAGAGGGATTGCTGGGTTGTATGGTAGCCCTACTTTTAATTTCTTTAGGGACTTCCATATTGTTTTCCATAAAGGTTGCACCAATCTACATTCCTGCCAACCATGTACTGGGGTTCCCTTTTCTCCATACTCTTACCAACATTTGTTATTATATCACTTGTCTTTTTGGAATAGCCATCCTTATGAAGTGTGAAGTAATTTTAATTTGCTTTTATTTGATGCTTAGCGATGTTGAGCACCTTTTAATATATCTGTTGGCCATATTTTTTAAATGTCTTTGGAGAAATGTCTGTTCGGGTCTTTTGCCTGTTTTCTAAATCAGGTTATTTGCTTTTCTGCCATTGAGTTGTAAGAGTTCCTCATAAATTTTGAATATTAGCTCTTTCTCAGATATGAGGTTTGCAAACATTTTTTTCCCAGTCAGTAGGTTGTTATTTTATTTAGTTAATTGCTTCCTTTGCTGTGCAGAAGCTTTTTAGTTTGACATATTCCATACCCCCTTTTATTTATTTTTGTTTTTGTAGCCTGAGCTTCGGTGTGATACCAAGAAATCATTGCAAAGGACTACATCAAGGAGTTTTTCCCCTGCGTTCTTTTCCAGCAGTATTATGGTTTCAGGTCTTACGATTAGGTCTCTTATACATTTTGAATTGTTTTTTACTTACCATGTAAAATATGGTACAACAGAATTTAAAAATTGAACTATATAATGCCATTTACCTATGTATGTGGCTTAGGAACTACATGATGAGGACATAGAGTAAGGCATCTTGGCCTTAGTTTCCTGTTCTGAAAATTACAAGCAGCATAACCTCAGATAGGTAGGTTACTTTCTAACTTGAACTGTGACTTCATATGTAAAACTGAGAGGGCGGTAGTGGGAACTGCTTTACTGAAGTGTTGTAAAATTCATCCAGCTACCAAATTTCGTAACTCTGAAGAACTGTGCAAAAAGTAATGGTAATATTAATAAGTTAAGATTTTAAACATTTAAGGCACTGTGTGTGTGGGTGTGTCTAATTTGAGATGGCAAAATGGACCATAGAGCTAGAGACATGGACAAGAAAACACATTCTCCAGGTTAGAATCCTAGGTGAGAGTATTAAGGAGACCCACGAGCCCTGAGGCTGGAGTTTGTTTGGATTTCCTGAATATGTGACATGCGCACAACATACATGTTGCAAAAACTATTCAGGAAAATCCTTTATAGAGATTAACAGTTATATTTCTATTCAACACGAAAAATGTGCCGTAACGTTCTACTTGTTCTAGTGATCTGTTCTTAGTTTACCAAATTAGAGGTTTGGACTTCACACTGTAACCACTGAACATCCCTCTGCTTGGCTTGACAAATAACGTAGACATAAAGACAACACAAGACCAGTTCAGCTAGGCTAAGCTTCCAGCAGAGAAAGAAAGATGAATTCTTTTTTAAAAAGTTTCTTTTCATAGATTACAGCAAATAAATGGACTTTTGCTACAGATCATTAGTTGGGAATCCTCCATTTTTAGTAGCTCAAACACATTATATTTTGAAAATATGTTCATGATCTTTTTAGTGTGATCTCCCTAAATGAGATGTGTGCCTTTCCTAGACAAGGCAATATTTTAGGTTTCCCTGTACTGTAGGAACTTAAGAAAATCTTGGATGACAATGATAATGTGATAAAATTTAGCCTCAGCTCTAGAATGTTGGCCACATGAACCTTGCAAACTATTTTTAGTGCAATAGAAAAATTCTTGAAAGTTAGAAGATATGGTTTTATTTTAGTTCTATCACATTACTTATCATGTGACCTTAAGCAAGCCATTTAACTTTCCAAGCCCCGTTTTTTTCCCCAAAATACTGAAACAGTACTGAGAATCAAATGAAATAAGGCATATATAAACAGCCCTTCAATGAGTTCCTATTGTATAGGACTGGTCTGTTCCACATCTGGATCTCTAATGCAAAACAATGTATTGGGAAAGTACCAGGCATTGATAAATGTAAGAAATTTATTAATTATTTGACATATAATTTAGAGGCTCCAAATCCCAATGGGACAACAATGTGACTGGTGAAAAAAAACCTATCCCTGCTTTAAAGGTCCATAGACTCATGGAATCTTAGTGATTATATTATACAATCTCTTACTTTACAGATGAGAAAGTAGACTAATACATGGCAAAGCAAAACTAAAAGCCACATTTACATTAAGCCATAAGATTTCTAGCTGTATCGAATATTAACTGTTGCCATGTTAGTGACAAGATGACTCAAGAAGTAGTCTAAGATCTACTTTATTTTAGCTTCCTTTTAATTTTTTAAATTTATTTTTATTTTTGCTTTTTTCAAGACAGAGTCTTGCTCTGTCGCCCAGGCTGGAGTGCAGTGGTACAATCTTGGCTCACTGCAACCTCCGCCTCCCAGGTTCAAGCAATTCTCCTGCCTCAGCCTCCTGAGTAGCTGGGACTATAGGCGGACACCACCACGCCTGGCTAATGTTTGTATTTTTACTAGAGACGGGGTTTCACCATGTTGGCCAGGCTGGTATCAAACTCCTGACCTTGTGATCCGCCCACCTTGGCCTCCCAAAGTGCTGGGATTACAGGCGTGAGCCACTGCGCCGGCCTAGGTTTCCTTTTAAAAATGACCCATAATATAACTTCTCTTTGCCCCATCTTACAAATACAAAATATTATTCAAGTCCAGAAATGGGGTCTATTCTGATTTGTATAGCTGGTTATTATTGTAGACAGTAGATTACAGGCTTTGTGACTTTTTCCACAAGATATGGATTATTTTCTGCATACAAATAGAAAGCAATTCCAGGGTCATGATGATACTTTGAGTCTGTGTTTCAGCATGTCTATGGGAAGGCAGTAAATTGTCTTTTTTAAGGAAAATTTACCTGGCGGTTGCAGATAGTAATATCCAGTGCTATTAAAATGAG
The DNA here is from genome assembly GCF_047675955.1 of Chlorocebus sabaeus. Classification (NCBI taxonomy): domain Eukaryota; kingdom Metazoa; phylum Chordata; class Mammalia; order Primates; family Cercopithecidae; genus Chlorocebus; species Chlorocebus sabaeus. Next base: position 26,293,168 of record NC_132914.1, read on the forward strand.
AAGGAAAATGAATTTATTAGAAAAAGAACTCTATACTTACAATAGGGTTTCAAGCTGATTTTAAAGTCACATTTCCACCTATTTAGGGGAAATATTTTCTAGTTGAATTAAATAATGCATATGGCTTTACCATGAGGTAGAATTTCCAATGGGATGTGACTCAGGGAAAAAAAATAAAAAACACTTGAGCTGAGTTCTGAAGGGCAGGTAGGATTTAATAGGTAAAAAGGGAGGAAAGAGAGTCTATTGAGAGGCAAGAGCATGCGCAGAGGCTCTGTGGCATGAAGGAGCAGTCAAGCACTGGAAAGTAAAAGTAGTACGAGAAGGCCAGTGTGGCTAGAGCAGGGTGCATGGAGAAGCATGGAGAGAGGAGAGTCCAAGAGGTGAAAAGGGGCAAGATTGCCATGATTCAGGTTAGGAGGGCAAACTCCTCTCTACTACAGATTCACAACACATGGCTCTTTCTCTGAATGCTTTTTCTTATGTTCTCCTTTACAGAGTTGATATTTCTGACCTGGGCTGCCCGTACTTTATTAAAGCATTGTTTCACTGTATTGCAATTATTTATTATTACATATCAATTTATACTAGTAGATTGTGAATTTCTTGAGGACAAGAAGTGTGCAATACTTATGTTCCCTTTTCTAGCACCTAGCGCCATTCCTGACAGATACAAAATATATTTAAATATTTTCCATATAGATCAATCAATCAGGTTCAGTCTTTCATTAGCAGGCACAGTTATTTGTGCTTACATCACCCCACAGAAATGGTCTGATTCTATATGTGCAAAGTCATTCAAATCACTGGGTAAAAGGAACAGTCTAAGTACAAAGCCTAATTCAGTTGCAAGAAATGAAAACTTATTAAAATCTGCATTCCACGAGCTCAGGGATCTGGTCTGCCTGATTCAACGCTCAGTGCCTGGAGCAATACACATACAAAGTAGAAACCACAAACTGGTTTACAGAGTGGATAACTATGATGAAAGTTCTGAGATAAGAATGCCTTAATCCTAGACTGGGTTTTAGTAATGATTTCTTATGAGGCTGAGTAAATAATTCACATTGTGTATCCTTATTTTCCCCATCAGTGAAAATAAGTAAATAACTTAGATTGTGTAGCCTTATTTTCCCCATCAGAGAAGTATTATAAAATTCAGTTCCAGCCCACAAGGAGATCTAAAGCTGAGTGGGTGAAGGCTGCTAAGTTATATCTAATGGGTGCTCTCCTCATCTAACAACTGTTCCCGCAGAAAGACAGTAAATGGTTCTTAAGAAATTAGCCAAGTCTATTTCAAAGGGAAAGTCAATCTCAACATAGATTATAATGCAGCAAGAAAGAAACTCAGAGATAGGTTCTGGTTAACATATTTTGTGGGTCAGTAGTTATAGGACATAGTAAGTTAGACTGAGGGTAAGAAAAAAACACAGGTATTTAAAAATGATCTAAAAATCATTTTGAAAAAGGATTAACTTTTTTGTTGTTGCAAAAAGGAATACCTTTGAACCTTAATGGTGTGTCCATGGGTATATATTTATGCCAATATTATACCAAGAGAAAGGTTGAGTGAAAATATAAAATTGTCAAATACTGGGAACAAATTACACAAAGCTAGTGCTAATACCCTTAATTTTATAAGGAGTAAAGTATAGTCATTTCAAATTAATATTGTAGGCTCTCTCATTAGAATATTAGTTCCCTGAGTGCAGATACTATATCTTAATCTGTTATATTCCCAGTACTTAGCATAGCTCTAAAATAGAGAAGAGTCTCAATAAATATTTGAGAAATGAAAAAATAAATAGAAAAGACCCATATCGAGTACCTTCCTTATCCCACTCTTCAGGCTAAATATCACAAATAAAATCTTCCCTCGACTTTGAAAGTTGAAGAGGCTTCTTAGGAATATGAGATATCAAAATTATTTTTGCCAAATTGTAAGACGCTCTGGGGCCCTTTGACACTGGGAAGAGAATGCTGTGGATTTGCCTGATGTGTTGTGGCATTTAGTGATGGTTCTATCCAAGCTTTAAGGATAAAAAGAATAATTGAGTGAGCTAAGAGGATGGGAAACATAAGGATAACTCTCCATTCTATGAAAAACTAGCCCAAATGCCCATCAAGCAACAAGTGGATAAAGAAAATGTGGTATATACATACCATGGAATACCACCACTTAAGAACTAATGAGTGCTCTCCCATTTGACAACATGGCTATTCATGTAACCAAATACCACGTTCCCCCAAAACTATTGAAATTTAAAAAAAATAATAAATGTATAAGAAACTGACAATAAAATAATCTTTTGGGCATAAAGTCAATTTTACTGACATTTATGCACTTAGATACATTGTATAAAATGAAAAGAATAAAAAATACAGATATGCTCAATAAGCACAATATTTTTAAAAAACGATTGTTAAGAACCAGAAACTAACTTGACTGTTCGGTTTGCACAGGATTGTTATACAATCGGGACTTGTTCTAAACTTGTCTTGTTCCTTCCAAAGAAAATCTGATGGAGGTTGATGCTTTGCTTCAGATGCTGCTGCCCACACCTGTAATAAAATTGTTAATGACAAATGCCACTGGAGTTGAACACAATTTTGTAAATGCCATAGGGTTACTGCAACATAATCTTTCTGAACAGATGAGGTTTTAAAATGTAATGACTATATCATATACAATGTCAAGCTATGCAACACCAAATAGCTGCTCTACAGGGATTAAAGGAAAAAACGAGAAAGAGAGGAACCCTCTTGTGTCAGCTAATTACCTGTTCTCTAAGCAATCTCTTTGCTTGTCTTTTCAGGTTTATATTTACTTGGTTTCAGGAAATTAAGAATTTCATTTTAATAGTTAAATTATAAAAACAAAAGATATTGTACACAAAATTGAAGACAGCTGTGGAAATTTAACTGTGGGTATTAATTTACATCCAGAAGATGGACAAAGTGCGGTAATTAACCAACAACAACAAAATCACGTCTTATGTACAGATCCAGATAGCGTGATAACGAGACAGTGCTGAGCCACAGACTGACAGTGTCAACAAGTTTGTCCTGTACGATTCTAATGTACAGTATTTATACTCTTATACTCACTGTTACTGTGGAACTGGCCTGCATTACAATGTTTGGAAGGAATCGGTACAAAGAAATGGTTTGTCCATTCACATTTTGCTGGAGAATATGATCTCCAATTGCCATTTCTTTGTCAAGGGAAGAGTTAATGAGCTTCACGAACAAACCCTTGACATTCACTTCAGCTATTTCAATGTCTCCAAGAGAACTAGAAAATAAAACACAAAGATTGTAAGGTGCCTTCAGATAGGAGTGTTTTTGACTTACTTTAAGAAGTGAATAATAAAGTACTTGAAAGTTGTTCTTAAACTGTATATTGTATTGGCCAAGTTCTATATAGAAGTAGTATATTTTGTAACCTCAGACAAATGGCTTGAGTTTTTAGTTCTATTTCTTTATCTGTGCAATAAAATAATCCATTTCACTTAAAATCAAGAAAACCTAAAAAGTATTTTAGGTGTCAAGGTATAAAAGCCACAGGAAGTTGTTAATTCTAATAGTTTAAATTTCCTGCTGTTCACGATAAAATCATTGAGAAATGAAACTCTCAAAAGTGATCAAGAGACAAATCATTTACTTTATTTCTGAAAAAGTGACTGAAGATAAATAGCAACTGTGATTAAAAGATTTTTGAAAGGGCCGGGCGCGGTGGCTCAAGCCTGTAATCCCAGCACTTTGGGAGGCCGAGACGGGCGGATCACGAGGTCAGGAAATCAAGACCATCCTAGCTAACACGGTGAAACCCCGTCTCTACTAAAAAATACAAAAAACTAGTCGGGCGAGGTGGCAGGTGCCTGTAGTCCCAGCTACTCGGGAGGCTGAGGCAGGAGAATGGCGTGAACCCGGGAGGCGGAGCTTGCCATGAGCTGAGATCGGGCCACTGCACTCCAGCCTGGGCGACAGAGCGAGACTCCGTCTCAAAAAAAAAAAAAAAAAAAAAAAAAAAGATTTTTGAAAGGCAAAAACGTTAAATAAACATAAGATGGTATTTTTCACCTTTTCACTTGCCTTGAGAGCTTACTATGTATGATCCAGGGACCAGGCTAATCATTTACATGTCATTATATATCATTGTTTTTCAGATTGTGAGTCACAACTTATTAGTAGGTCAAAAATCACTTTGGTAAGTGAGGACCCCCATCTTAAAAATAAGATACATCCGTACCAATAATAATAACAATACTACTTATACATCAGGCACCTAAAAACACTATCTAATATCTCTATATGTATATCTATGTCTATGTTTCTATTTATTTATTTATCTATCTCTATATATAATTCTCCATAATTTCTTATCCACAGTTCCAAAATCCAAAAAGCTCTGAAAAACCAAAAAAAAATTTTTAAAACAGATTTGAAGAAAAGCCTGGTCCAAAACGGAGGTGAGGCTATTTACAGTCTTTGTTCATGGTTTGTGTGAATATTTATATATTTTTATGTGAAAAGATTAATGTTTGATTTTTGATACTTCTGTAATCCCTGACAGGGTGTTTACATAATATGTGTTCTAAAATTTCCTTTCCTAAAATTGTCAAAATTCTGAATTTGGAAATACGTAATTCCCCAAGTATTTTGGTGAAGGCATTGTGGACTCATGATAACTCATGTAATTCTCACAATAACATACATATTTCTCATTGAAATACTTCTACATATTTCTTATTGAAGGTCACATTCAAAAAATGTGAGGAACACTGTATTATCTCATTTAATTCTTAAAACAACTCAGACAGGTAGTATTTTTAGCCCCATTTTATAGATAGATAAACTGAGGTTTAGAGAGATTAATTCCCATGTCCGAGGTCACTCAATAAATGATAACCCTCGTCTTTCTGTGTCAATCAACAAGTAAAATCTCAAATAAGTTTGACCTAACCATTCAGGTTGTTTAAATTCTGTACACACCATGGTGGTTGAACTCTGCTAGAAAACGCACACACAAAGATCGCTGCTACCAAAATCTTAGTGGTCTCCAACTACACCTGGGCCCTTGCTGATTGACAGCAAGTTGTCATCTTCATGAACCAAGTCAGCAACTTCTGCTATCCTTCAACAATGTTCAGATCCCTGCCCCATATCTCTATTCTCACTCTTGGAAAACTGTCTCACTAAGAAAACATGATCATCAGAGAGACTAGTGTATTTCCCTGCTTCCTACTTAGAAACAGGCTCTCCTAGGCTCTCCTATAGCCGAGCCCACTTTTTCTCTGTAGCCCACCCCATTTCCATGGAAGAGTCCCCTTCTCCCATCTGCAGTGAAGCCCTCAGATAACCAACTCCTCCTGATGATTCAGCAACTCAGTCCCCTCATTGTCCTTCCTTTCTCCTTTAACACCAACTTATCCCTCTGGACTACGTATTTCCCCCAAATAGGTATATATCCTTGAGGGGCTACCACCTTAACAAAGAAAAAAGAGAAAAGTCCTTCTCCAGCTTACAATTCCTACTGCCATCACAACCTAGCTTTTGGAAAAGGCTATGTCACTAATTAATCACCTCTTATTTACTTCACAACCACCTACCATTGCCAAAGACCCAGATGACCAGTGCCCTTCACAATCGGTAAATTGAGTGGCAACACTGTTAGTCTATATCTTCATGTCTCCTCAGTATTGGCCTCTGCCAGACATGCCCTCTTTTTGGAAACTCTTCCCTTTGTTTCTTGAAGTCGACTGTTTTGCCTCTATCAGTCTTGTTACTTTTCAGCCCCTTTTTCAGATTTCACCCAGGCCCTTCATGCATCTCCCAGATGTGATCCCTGGGATTCTGTTCTTAGCCCTCTTTTATTTCCCCCATTTATCCTTATAGGTGATGCTATCCATGAACAGTGTTTACTAACCATTAATACACTCATGACTACTAAAACTAAATCTCTTGCCTAGACCTTCCTACTGAGCTTCAGATCCACAGAAACAACTGACCACAAGATCCCAAAAAGTACCTCTGAACTCAACACGTTGGCCTGTTGTAAATTTACTCTCCCATCTAGAAAACTATTCCAGTGAATTACATCATTTACCCTGTTGGCCAAGCCTGAAACTTCCATTACTGTCCCAGTTTCTTATCCTTCATTCCTTATTCGTGACCAGGTTCTGCTGATTCTTCCTCTTTAGTGGCATCTGTTTACATCTTCTCTCCATCCCTGTGACTGCTGCCTTTATCACGCTCTCGTCATCTCTGTGAGACATTGGATCAACATCCTAACTATTGTCTTCAGTCTTACCCCCTTCTAAACATTCTCCACTTTGCTTCCAGAGCAATCTTTGTACAATCCAAACCTATTTATGCTTCCCTCCTGGAAATCCTTCAATATCTTACCATTTCCTTCTATAGAAAACACAAACATCACAGCACTCAAACAAAGCCCTACCTTATCTGTCAGCTTTTTCACCGCCTTTTCCTTACTTCCTACCTTATGCTTAAACTGCAACCATAAAGAATTGCTTGCAAGAGCATAATTCATGCTGCTGTAGGCTTCACTCACCATACACACACATACTATTTCCTCTTCTTGTTTCCCATATCCTTATAAACACTTCAAATTTTCAGCCTTCTTATTTTTTTTCCCTATCATAGGTACCAAATGGAATCTCATTGCATTTAAATTTGTTTTTCCCTGATTATAGTGCAGTTACACAAGCTGCTTATTGGCCACTCAGTTTCCCTCTTCAGTGAATTGCCTGTTCATATCATTTCATTCACTTCTCTGAATTTACATTTTTATAATTGATTTGTGGTATTCATAGCATAGTATTTAATTATATGCACATATTTTCTGCAAGAAGAGACTTTAAAAATGCTTCATCTATAATGTTTCTTATGGTACAGTTTATATTTCTAAAATTTTTACTGTTATAAAATTTATCAATCTTTTTCTTTATAATTTCTGCTTTTTGTGTCCTATATAAGAAATCTCTCCCTGCTCTTATGTCATATTTTCTTTTAAATGTTTCAATAATTTGCTTTGAACAGCTTTATTTGTCTGTATATATGTGTGTGAGAGTGTATTTCATATAAGGAGCTAATTTTCCTACTTATGTTTATTAGATTGTCCATCATCTCCCTGCTGATTTGTAATGTCACCTTAGTCAAACAGCAAGTTTCTGAATAAGGCTTCCTAGCTGTTCCGTTGATCTAGCTGTTCATTCTCTGTCTATGCCAAATGGGTTTAATTTGTATTGTTTTAGATGAAGTCTTGGTTTTGGTTGGACAAGTCCCCTCTTATTTTCTTTTCCAATATTATGTTAACTCTTTATAGACTTTAACCCTTTGTGGTAAGCAAAATAGCTGTCCAAAGATGTCTATCTCTAATCTCTGGATCCTGTGAGTATGTTATGTTAGATGACAAAAAGAACTTTGCAGATGTAACTAAAGTTATGGATGTTAAGATAGGGAGATTAGCCTAGGTTATTCAGGTGGAATTAATCTAATCAATGAACCCTTAAAATTAGAGAATTTACTCCAGCTGGAAGTGGAAGAGAGCTGCAGTGGGAGGGAAGTCAGAGAGACTCCAAATACAAGAAGGATTTGATGCACTGTTGCTGGTTCTGAGATGTAGCGGCTCATCTGCAAGGACTGGGGAGAAGCCTTTTGAAGCTAAGGGTGACTGCATGCTGACAGTTAGTAAGGAAGTACTATCACTGCAAGGAATTGAATTTGGCCAACAACCTCAAAGAGCTTGGAAGCAGATTTATTTCAGTGTCCAGATAAGAGCCGGTTTGACATCTTAATTTTGACCTTGTAAAACTCTAAGAAATCAGCTGAGACAACCCAGACTTATGACCTAGGGAACTATGTGTTAATAAGTGGGTGCTATTCATGTTATTTTAAGTCACTAAGTTGGTGATAATTTATTAAGGCAGCAATAGAATACTAATATATATTTCTTGTGATTTTAGAGTCAGTTTGTCAGAAATGTTGCCCAGTTGGCCTACAGTTTCAGTCCCAATGTCCTCATTGGATATTTAGTCTAGTGTCTCATTATTCTATTTTTCTGTTGATAAACCAACTGCCAGCCAATATTTTCGTTGTTTCTTTGAGGGCAAGTGTCCTTTTTCTCTGGCTGACTTTAAGACTTTTTTTTGCATCTTCTGTTTTAAAAAGTTTTTTCTTTTTTTTTTTTTTTTAAACAGTGTATCTAGGTTTGTTTGCTGGCTTGTTTTCTGTCTTTTATCCTGTTGGACATTGGTAGTACTTCTTGAATATTTGGCTTCATGTCTTTCATTAGTCTGGGAAAATTCTCTTCTGTATTTCCAGCAATACCATTCTACCTCAATCTTTCTTCTCCTTCAGTGACTTTAATTAGAAGTAGATTAAAATAAAATATTGCCTTATTTGTCTCTTATGCTTGTTTATAACCTTGCTATCTGTGATTCAGTCTAGATATTTACTTCTGAGAATATTCCAGTTCAGCAATTTTCTCTTCTGTTATATCAAGTGTAATTTTAAACCCACCTACTGAAATAATAATTTCCATTATTGGATTTTTTTTTTTTTACTTCAAGAACTTGTTTATGATTCTTTTAGTTCCCAGGTTTATGTTAAATTTTTTATCTTGTCATTTAATTACTTGAATATTTTAGTCATTGCTAGTTTGAAATCCTGGTCAGATGACTACAATGTCTGGACCTTCTAGGCCTGTTTCTGGTGTCCATTTTTAATCTTGGTGTTTGGTCAACTCTTATCTTTTGTACATGTTTTTTTGTTTGTTTGTTTTTTGTTTAGTGCCTAGTATTACAGAGAAAAAACTGCAGAGATAATTTAAGGTTCTGTATAATATTTTTTCACTCAAGATTTACTTTTGCTTCTGGTAGGCATCTAAGTTGGGAACAAATCACTTTAAATTAAATGTGAAATAATTTGACACTGTACTGGTCTGTTTTGCATATAGCCTTACTCTTCGTCTTTCCCTGAATTTCCAACTGAAAGCCTCAAGTGACCCTCCATTTTTTTTTTATAGGCCCTAAATGCCAACTTTTATTCACCCAGTCCTATGAATCTTGAGAAAAACTTCTAACTTCTCAGCCTCTTCGTTGCAGCTGTCAAAATTGGCCACTGTTTTCAGGAGAAAAGTGGCTCTAAATGTCAGGCTATCACTCTGGATTTTGTCTCTCAGAGGAGTAATTATGAAAATAATGGGTGTAATCTTCTATGAAATCTCTCGAAATACACTATCAAATTCCCTTCAAAATAGTGGTCTCACCTGCATTGTATGAGAATGCCTTTTTTATAGAGGCTCACTTTTGAACAATTTATGTCATAATTTCTTCTTCTTTTTCTTTTGCATTATCATTATGGTTCTTGCCAAATTTTGGGTGTAACATTTTACTCTTTGACATTCCTGGAACACCATTGTGTCATCCTCATCTTACTGTTACTAAATTCTCTGCAGGGTGTTTTTATTTTTTGAGAGAGCATCCTTTTGTTTTTCAGACTTGCTTTTTCTGCCTGGGAAGATGAGCACTAATTTGACTTTTGTTTTTAAACAGGTAAGATGCTGGAATAGCTCAGCTATTCCTTTGTTGTTATACATATAGCTGGATATTTACAGTTGCTTTTCAAAAATCCTTCATTATACAAGCAAAGTGCTTATTCATTAACTTTAAATTTTTATTTTATGCATATACATAGAATACATAGAATAAATGTTCTTTTCTGAAGGAAAAAACAACATTGTCCATATCAGAGCCCTTTATTTGCCTTCTTTTTGATATAAGATCAATGCATGGAAATTCCGAGAGGCAGGCTGTTAATCTGCTGTCACACAATCTTTAGTAGTTATCTTTTTCTCTTCCCTGCCAGACTTCCCATTTACCTTTGTAGGAAAGTGACTTGAGACCTCTACATATGATTTGTGATTGGCTGAGAGTGGAGTGTGATGTTGCAATCACCATCAGTAGCCTTTGCACAGTCTTTATTTGTAAAGAGATTGGGGAGAAACATGGCTGTGTCATTTTTTAAACAAAATTACTTTCCATTATTTAAGCACTAATTTATCTATTTGTTGGGCTCTCCTTGATAGCTCCATGCTATTTGTCTGCTTTTAAGTTTCTGATATTCTACAGTTTGCTAAAATTATCTTTGAAGTTCCAGTTCTTCCAACTTGTATATACCTAACATTTCCCATATAGGTGTTTTTAGTTGGGGGCATATGGGCTGATTAGGGGATACAGCATTTAAGAGTCCTTAAATTTTTAAAGGACAAACTTAGAAAGACTCAGGGAACTTAATTCAGTTCATTGGGACTATAAGAACACTGATGCCTACAAGTTTTGATGGTAGATCCTTAATGTAATGGAGATGTAAATTTGTACATCACTACTACAAGGTTCTAAATCATCCAAGGGAAAAATAAATGGGGGTTAGTCTGAATAAGAATCCTATGGGAAGATGAGGATATTTGCAACCTCAAAATTGTTTTAAACCAGAACCATTCATGTGTTTATCATGATCTCAGTGAGGCCCATCTGAATTCAGAGCTTACTATCATTTTGACTATAGACATGTAGGATGCAGAATTTCTTGGAGGTTGAGATGGAGGATGAATGAGAAGTTAGCCTTCTTAATATAGTTTGATCACACCTGAGACATTTAGAACTAAACTTGAAGCCAAGGTAAGGTCTTGGATATAGGGTCAGGGAGCATGTGTAACTAGTGAAAATCCTAATAATGTCTCTACTTTGTTTCCTGTTTGCCTACAACTCCTTTTTCTTCTGCTGCTGGCAGGTATCAAACAAATCCCTACAGATAGTGGGTGGTAGTAGGAAAGAAACAACAGCTTCGATTGAAAACAACCGAATTGAGAATCAGCTTCTGTTTCCAGCCTAGATGAAGCTACAAGAAATGACTTTGGCCTTCCATCTGAAACAACTAAAAATCTGGAAAAATATATGAAACAGTATTTTTGAAGATATTTGATACCGGTCAACAAAGAATAGTGATACTTGAGAGACAGAAGAGAAATGTAGTGAGACTTAAATTTTTCCCAGATTATTTCTCGAGAAAATTTCCAGGCTGCATCATGGAAGGTACATCCTCTCTGACTTGAGGAGATGGAGCTGACAGTCTGGAGAGACCAAGGTGGCTGGAGGTCACAAGCAGAGTATCAAACACGGGAAGCTGCAAAAAGAGCACTGGCGATTTTCAGATGGTCCCCTTTGAGTATTTAGCAGAAGATTGATCAGCACATGTATTTGAGTAAATGCCCCAAGACTGTAGAAAAAGACCATTTTGAAAAGATTAGAAGGAACAGTACTTGAAGCTCTCACAGGGTAAGGAAGTTCCCACCAGCCAGACTGAAAAACCTCACAATTAATGGGACCTTGCATAGAGTACTAATGAGACTTTTGCCTCAGTAGTGGAGAATAATAACAAAGTGAACATATTGCTTTGTTTCCACCTAACAAGCTATAAAAGCTAGTCCTTAACATCTTAAACTATTTCCAAGTAACTTAAGTGGGTCCCAGAAAAAAAACTCAAGAAATGAAAATTCATAGAAATACAAAAATATTCTAGCCCCCAAACAAGGTAAAATCCACAATTTCTGGCATACGATAAAAAATTACCAGGCATGCAAATAAATTGAAAAATACAACCCATAACAAGGAGAAAAATCAATCAAAAATGATGCAGAACTGACACAGATGTTAGAAACAGTAGAAAAGGAAACATCCTTATAACTGTATTTGTACGTTAAAAATGTAGAGACATGACTGAGATTTAAAAATACACAGGATGGGATTAACATAATAGTAGTCATTGTAGGTGAAAAGATCAGTGAATATGAAAACATAATGATAGATACTATCCAAAAAGAAACAATCAAAGGAAAAAGTACATAGAAAGATAAAAAATAACAGAGCATTAGTAAACTATGGTACAACTTCAAGTGGCCTAATATATGTGAAATTGGAGTCCCTTAAAAGGAGTGAGGAAGCAGGGGCAAAATATATTGAAGAAATAATGGTAAAAAATTTTCCATTTTGAATTTTAAAATTCAAAATCTATAAATATGCTAATCAAAAAAGTGTAACAACCCCAAGCATAGGAAATTTGAAGAAATTTACACCAGGCGCATCATAATCAAATCTCCCAAAAATAATGATAATGAGAACATCTTAAAAGCAGAATGAGGGGGAAAAAAGAGACATATTTGTGCAGAGGAACAAATATAAGAATGACAGAAAATTTATTAGAAACAATTTAGACAAAAAGTAGTAGAGCAAGATCTTGAAAATATTGAAGAAATGAGAAAAACTGGGACAAAGAGAAAACAAATAACAAGATGGTAGACTTAACCTAATCATAGTAATGATAACCTTAAATGTAAATAGTTTAAATGCCCCAATGAAAAGACATTTTTCAGATTGGCTAAAAGAGCAAATCTCAACTATATGCTACCTACAAGACATGCACTCTAAATATAAAGACACAAATAGTTCAAAGTTAAAGTATGGAAAAATATATACCATGCTAACACCAGTAAAAAGAAGGCTCCTGTGGCTATCTTAACATCAGACAAAGTATATTTCAGAACAGGATAAAGAAAGTCATTTCATAATGATACAAGGATCAATTCATCAGAAGAATATAACATTCCTAAATGTTTCTGTTTCTACATCTAATAACAAAGCTTTAGAATACATGAAACAAAAGTGATTGAATTGCAAGGGAGAAATCAACAAATCCACAACTTTAGTAGATATTAATACCTCTCTCGTTTACAATCCCACCAACAGTGTAAAAGTGTTCCTATTTCTCCACATCCTCTCCAGCACCTGTTGTTTCCTGACTTTTGAATGATCGCCATTCTAACTGGTGTGAGATGGTATCTCATTGTGGTTTTGATTTGCATTTCTCTGATGGCCAGTGATGATGAGCATTTTTTCATGTGTCTGTTGGCTGTATGAATGTCTTCTTTTGAGAAATGTCTGTTCATATCCTTTGCCCACTTTTTGATGGGGTTGTTTGTTTTTTTCTTGTAAATTTGTTTGAGTTCTTTGTAGGTTCTGGATATTAGCCCTTTGTCAGATGAGTAGATTGCAAAAATTTTCTCCCATTCTGTAGGTTGCCTGTTCACTCTGATGGTAGTTTCTTTTGCTGTGCAGAAGCTCTTTAGTTTAATGAGATCCCATTTGTCAATTTTGGCTTTTGCTGCCGTTGCTTTTGGTGTTTTAGACATGAAGTCTTTGCCCATGCCTATGTCCTGAATGGTACTACCTAGGTTTTCCTCTAGGATTTTTATGGTATTAGGTCTAACATTTAAGTCTCTAATCCATCTTGAATTAATTTTCGTATAAGGAGTAAGGAAAGGATCCAGTTTCAGCTTTCTACTTATGGCTAGCCAATTTTCCCAGCACCATTTATTAAATAGGGAATCCTTTCCCCATTTCTTGTTTCTCTCAGGTTTGTCAAAGATCAGATGGCTGTAGATGTGTGCTATTATTTCTGAGGACTCTGTTCTGTTCCATTGGTCTATATCTCTGTTTTGGTACCAGTACCATGCTGTTTTGGTTACTGTAGCCTTGTAGTATAGTTTGAAGTCAGGTAGCGTGATGCCTCCAGCTTTGTTCTTTTGACTTAGGATTGTCTTGGAGATGCGGGCTCTTTTTTGGTTCCATATGAACTTTAAAGCAGTTTTTTCCAATTCTGTGAAGAAGCTCATTGGTAGCTTGATGGGGATGCCATTGAATCTATAAATTACCTTGGGCAGTATGGCCATTTTCACGATATTGATTCTTCCTATCCATGAGCCTGGTATGTTCTTCCATTTGTTTGTGTCCTCTTTTATTTCACTGAGCAGTGGTTTGTAGTTCTCCTTGAAGAGGTCCTTTACATCCCTTGTAAGTTGGATTCCTAGGTATTTTATTCTCTTTGAAGCAATTGTGAATGGAAGTTCATTCATGATTTGGCTCTCTGTTTGTCTGTTACTGGTGTATAAGAATGCTTGTGATTTTTGCACATTAATTTTGTATCCTGAGACTTTGCTGAAGTTGCTGATCAGCTTAAGGAGATTTTGGGCTGAGACAATGGGGTTTTCTAAATATACAATCATGTCATCTGCAAACAGGGACAATTTGACTTCTTCTTTTCCTAACTGAATCCCCTTGATTTCTTTCTCTTGCCTGATTGCCCTAGCCAGAACTTCCAACACTATGTTGAATAGGAGTGGTGAGAGAGGGCATCCCTGTCTTGTGCCAGTTTTCAAAGGGAATTTTTCCAGTTTTTGCCCATTCAGTATGATATTGGCTGTGGGTTTGTCATAAATAGCTCTTATTATTTTGAGGTACGTTCCATCAATACCGAATTTATTGAGCATTTTTAGCATGAAGGGCTGTTGAATTTTGTCAAAAGCCTTTTCTGCATCTATTGAGATAATGATGTGGTTCTTGTCTTTGGTTCTGTTTATATGCTGGATTATGTTTATTGATTTGCGAATGTTGAACCAGCCTTGCATCCCAGGGATGAAGCCCACTTGATCATGGTGGATAAGCTTTTTGATGTGTTGCTGAATCCGTAAACTAGTTCAACCATTATGGAAAACAGTATGGCGATTCCTCAAGGATCTAGAACTAGATGTACCATATGACCCAGCCATCCCATTACTGGGTATATACCCAAAGGATTATAAATTATGCTGCTATAAAGACACATGCACACGTATGTTTATTGCAGCACTATTCACAATAGCAAAGACTTGGAATCAACCCAAATGTCCATCAGTGACAGATTGGATTAAGAAAATGTGGCACATATACACCATGGAATACTATGCAGCCATAAAAAAGGATGAGTTTGTGTCCTTTGTAGGGACATGGATGCAGCTGGAAACCATCATTCTTAGCAAACTATCACAAGAACAGAAAACCAAACACTGCATGTTCTCACTCATATGTGGGAACTGAACAATGAGATCACTTGGACTCGGGAAGGGGAACATCACACACCGGGGCCTATCATGGGGAGGGGGGAGGGGGGAGGGATTGCACTGGGAGTTATACCTGATGTAAATGACGAGTTGATGGGTGCAGCACAGCAACATGGCACAAGTATACATATGTAACAAACCTGCACGTTATGCACATGTACCCTACAACTTAAAGTATAATAATAATAAATAAATTAAAAAAAAATACCTCTCTCTCAGTAATTAACACAAGTAGTCAAAAAATCGGCAAAAACACAGTAGACAACACTATCAACCAACATGACATGGTTGACGTGAAACACTCTACTAAACAACAGCAGAACATATATTCTTTTCAAGTGCACCTAGAACATTTACCAGAATAATTAATATCCTGGCTATAAAATAAGTCTCAGTAAATATAAAAGGATTCAAGTCATACAAAGTAAGTTCTTTGACCACAATGGAATTTAATTAGAAATCAATAACAAGAAGATATCTGGAAAACCACTGGAACTGAAAAATCTGTAAAACACTTTGAAACTAAATAACACACTTTTCAATTACCCAAGGATCAAAAAGAAAATGAAAATTAGAAAGTATTTTGAACTGAATGAAAATAAAAATACAACATATTAAAATTTGTGGGATGCCACTAAGCTGTACCTAGAGGAAAATTTGTAATACCAAATACCTGTAGTATCAGAAGAGAAGAAGGTGTCAAATCAATGACCTCAAATTTCACCTTAAAAAATTAGGGGAGAAAAAAAATCAAATAAAGCCCAAAGTAGAAGAAAGGGAGTGTAGCCCAAAATGAAAATCAATTAAATAAAAAACAAGAAAATAGGGGAAACAAATATAACCAAACACATATTCTTTGAGCTCAATAAAACTAAATCTCCAGTGATACTGATCAGGGAAAAGAGAAGACACAGATGACCATATGAGAAATGAGAAAGGTGATACCAATAAAGATTCTACAGTTATAAAGATTATCCTGTATAAAAATTATACAGGATAATAAGAGAATATTATAAATGATATTATGCAAAAGAAATTGACAACTTAGATAAAAATGGACAAATTTCTTGAAAGACACAAACTACCCAAGCTTATTCAAGAAGAAATAATTAAAATAACCTAATATCTATTTTAAAACAATTTATAGTTTTAAAACTTTACCACAAAGAAATTCCAGGCCCAGATGGCTTCGCCAATAAGTTCTATAAGACATTTATGAAAAAAAATTACTTCTACACAATCTCTTCTAGAAAAGGATAAAGAAGAAACTATATCCCATCTCATTTCATAAAGAGTGGACTTACCCTGATACCAAAAGAGACAAGGACATTACAGGAAAAGAAAACTACAGACCAATAATCTTTACAAACATTGAGGCAAAAATTTGAAACATTATTTTAACAAATGGAATTTAAACAGTATATTAAAACATAAACATGACCAAATGTTTATTGTAAAAGTACAAGGGTGTTTAACATTAAAAAAGGAAAACTATATGATCATCTCACTAGATATGTAAAAAGTATTTGATACGATTCAACATCATGGAAAAAACCAACTTTTTGTTTGTTGATCTATTTTTTTTTAGTCTCAATTTCATTTATTTTTCTCTGATCTTTATTGTTTGTTTTCTTCTACTAATTTTCAGTTTGTTTTTTTCTTGCTTTCCTAGTTCCTTGAGATGCATTGTTAGATTGTTTACTTGAAGCTTTTCTACTTTTTTGATAAAGGTATTTATTGCTATAAACTTCCCTTTTAGTACTGCTTTTTTTTGGTATCCCAGAGATTTTGATACGTTGTGTTTCCATTTCCATTTGTTTCAAGACATTTTTAAGTTTTCTTCTCAATTTCCTCACTGATCCATCGGTTGCTCTGAAGTGTGTTTCTTAATTTCCATGTGTTTGTGTATTTTCCTAGGTTCCTCTTATTGATTTCTAGTCACAAAAGTACTTGACATAATTACTTGAATGTGGTCACAAAAGTACATGACATAATTTTTACTTTTTTGATATTTGTTTTGTGGCTTAAGAGAGAGTCTATTCAGGAAAATGTTCCATGTGCTGATGAAAGAATATATATTCTGAGGCAATTGGGTGAAATGTTCTGCACATGTCAGGCCTAATTGGTCTAGTGTGCAATTTAACTCTGACGTTTCTTTGTGATTTGTCTGGTTCATCTGTCCATTACTGAAAATAGGATGTTAAAGTACCCTACTACTGTACTGCAGTCTATATCTCTGTTTAAATCTATTCATGTTTGCTTTATATACTTGGGGGCTTTGGTGTTGGGTGCACGGATATTTATAATTATTATACTTTCTTGCTGAATTGACCCCTTTATCATTATATAGTGACCTTATTTGTCTCTTTTTACAGTCATTGATTTGTAGTCTATTTTATCTGATATGAGTATAGCTACGCCTACTCTTTTTTTTGTTTCCAGTTGAATGGAATATATTTTTCCATCCCTTCACTTTCAGTCTGTGTGCCTTTGTAGGTGAAGTGGGCTTCTTGTAGGCAGCATACAGCTGGATTTTGTTTCCTTATCCCTAAGCCACTCTATGCCTTTTAATTTGAGAATCGAGTCCATTTACATTCAGTATTATTATTGATAAGAAGAACTTATTTCTTGTTTTGGGGTTGCTTTATAACTCGTCTCTTCCTTTTGTCCTTTATTACTATATTCTTTTGTGGTTAAGTAATTTTCTTTGGTAGTATATTTTAATTCATTGCTTTTTATTTTTTGTGAATCTATTATAGGTTTTTGCATTGTGGTTACACGAGGTTTACAAAAAACATCTTACAGCTATGACAAGTTAAAGAGATGAACACTTAAAGCACGAAGGAAAGAATAGAAAGAAAGAATAGAAACAAAAAATCTCTAGATTAGAACGCCATCCTTCTATATTTTGACTGTTAGTTTTCTCCATTTACATATTTTTATACTGCCTATCTTTTAGCAGATTGCTATAGCTATTACTGTTTTTGATAGATTTGTCTTTTGGGATTCACACTAATGAGTGGATTGTATACCACAATTACAATTCTGGGTTTTTCCATGTACTTAATTTTACCAGAGATTTTATACTTTCAAGTGTTTTCTTTTTGAACATTAGTGTTTTTATCTTTCAGATTGAAGAACTCTCTTTAGCATTTCTTATAAGATAGGTCTGGTGGTGGTGAATTCTCTTAGCTTTTGTTTGGGAAAGATTTTATCTCTTCATATTTGAAATATGGCTTGGTTGGATACACTATTCTTGGATAGCAGGGTTTTAACACATTAAAAACATTGTCTCATTCCCTCCTGACCTACCTGGTTTCCACTGAGAAGTCTGTTGCTAGACATATTCTTTTCTCTTGCAGCTTTTAGGTTCTTCTCTTTGTCCTTGACCTCTGGAGAGCTTAATTATTATATGAGTGTTTATCACTTCTCTGTGGCCTCAGGAATTCTCTCATCCTCATATTTGAGTTCTGAGGTGCTGCTGATGATAATGATAATCTTGGCACTGTATATTTGTTTTTGTTTTCTGGGGTGGCTGGATAGGGACTGAAGACAGCTTGCTTCTACACCACCATTTTTAATAGGATTGCATTTTAGCAGAAGCTTTAAACATTTTATTTTGTCCTAAACTGCTCATAATTTTAACATAGTAGGTACTGAATGAAGGATCTGATGAGGTGTTTTTAGATAGTAGAGCAAATGCTTAGGTATTCTCCACTGTTAAATTGTAATAGGGCATGGGTGATTGATTTTAGGAAACATGGCATAAAGGAAGAGAAAATTTCCTTCATATCTGACCCTCAACTCTGATTTATTTTAGCCATCTAATGACTTCTGTCAACATATGCTTATTACTAGCATTTCAAATTCATATTGTTCACGTAATAAATAAGGCAGTATTATATTAATATAAATGAATAGATCATAACTCTTTTATTTTAGTCCTAATATCAACTTTCTTCCTGATCAATTTCTTTTTGCATAGATACTAACAGTCATAAAAATGGATCAATGAAGTAAAAATTTATCTTTCTCCTTCTGTCTTGAACTCAAGAGCTACTAGAAGAAAATATATATATTAGATCCATCTAAATAATTCAACAACAATAAAAAAGTGTCTTGAATAATTGAGTTGACCCTATTAGTAAAGATTACTTAGCACTGTTTACTCTGGCATCTTTGAAGAATTCACATTTTTTGTTTGGTTCTTTAGACCATTTTATCAATTTATTTTAATTGCTCAGAAGATGAAACAGTTACATTTCAATGAATTGAGTATTGTTTAGATAAAATAATGCATATAACTACAGATTAGAACTTTATTTTCTGCTGACTTATTGGTCCTACCCTGACAGAAGATATTAAGTAGTTCAAATAAAATACGTACCTGGCGGTAAATTGGCCAACTTCTTCAAGAATCATAGAAAAGTATTTTAAAGTTTTCTGAGTGTGCTTTGAGTGTGCTGTAAGTTTCTTTGAATCACCAAACAGAGAAAGGAAATAATCTTCTCCATCCCCAATCATGGGTGATTCATCCTGTTTCTTTGGAACCAAGAAGGGGCCAGCATCTTTCAAATAAACCAAAGAAATAAGTAACCAGGAGAGAAGTAAATAAAATGACATTAAAAGGACCCAAAGCCATTATCTTTATTCTCTGCTTCTACAAAATTATATTTGTACATTTTAATATCACTATCACACTTAATAAGAGTAGTTAGAAGCTTTAAACAAAAATCCATAAAATAATCAGTAAGTGGATATTTATAGTGACATCTTCAATTCCTAGAGATTATTTCAGTTATCTTAAACAATAAATTATATCATTAGTATAATGACTATTTAACTGATTATTTAGTTGTACTAGAAGCATCATCAATTTTTAAATAGGAAAAACATTTGATTCTGTCAAATTTAGATATGTTACATATAAATATAGCCTTATTCTACTTCATGTATGCTAAAATTCCCAAATGGCCATCCATAAATTAAAACCTCATATGAATCCTTTCCTACAAGGGTTAGTACTTTTGTCAGGTAAAGACATAAACTTCCTCTATTTAATTAAAATACTTTATTAGAAAGATAAAGTAATGCTTAATCAGATTCTAGTGTCCTATTAGAAGTTTGCTCTTTTAAATCCTCACTACTTTGATTCAAATACAAAATAGGTTTCATAATTTTAAACATAAAGAGCCATTCTGGACAAATCTAATAATACATCCGCAAAGAGAGTTACACTACAAAGATGCATCGTGATGAAGTGGAAAGAACAATGAGTCTTGCATTTAGACAGACTTGTAATTATATTTCAGTTCTGCCATTTACTAAGCCAAGTGATGTAAATTTTCCATGTTTCCATTTTCCTGAACATAAAATAAAGATATCACTCCCTTGTGTAAGGAGATAAGAGAGCTGGAGATCATGTAGGTGTCTAGCATAATATTTAATATTTATCTGCTAATAAATGATAGCTATTATTACAGTACAGAGTTTTGGTTAATGTGACTCTCGGTCCAAAATCCTCAAAGGATTAAGACAATCTAGAGTTTGAATGTTACATCTTTAGCAAAACCAAAACAAGGTGAAAGATATAAAGGAATAAAATCATCATTCTTAAAGAAGATTCCTCAAAGTATTTTGTTGAGAAAAAAAGAAACATTTGGAATTACATTAATTCATTCTCAGTTGAGTATTTCCTTAATCCTTAAATTCCTTTGGGAAAAGATAATATACAACATCTTTCTTAACAGGTCATCTCGAGAAATAAAGGCCTTGCTATTTCAAGAGAAAAGAAGACACATTAACTTTGGTCCCAGTTGTTATTTTGTCTAGAACAAAAGATGGCAATGAACCAAGTGCAACAAATCTCAGTGAACCTAGACATCTATCTAGAGAAGTGGAATCTACAGTAATTGAAGGAAAAGACTACATCCCAACTCAGCTCCCATACTGTAAGGGGAAGCCACTGTATTTCATTTTTTTGCCCCATTGCAAGGAGCCAAAGTTTAACCCAAATATAGAACATATGCCATGATGATATAATGATGAATGACAGAAAATCTTTTCTTCCCAGATCTAAAATTTGTATTTACATTTTAGGTATGTGGGTTTTGGTCATACTAAAGGTCAGTGTAAACTTAGGAGATTTCTTGGGAAATTTTATACTTGTCATACAAAAAATGAAACATAGGGAATATGACCATAATGGCAGGTGGAAAAAACCCTATATAACCCGCATCAAAGATTTTTTAAAAATATCAGAAACAAAATGAAATATAGATGAGGGGTAGCCAGACTGTAAATGAGTACAGAATGGTAGAGGATAATGGAGGCATCAGATAGTCACTGGACTATTTGTGCTACCAGTTTTGAAACTTGTTAGTTGATTGGCAATTGAAACACAAACTCCAAATCTAGTCTATTTTAAAAGAAGGTGATTACAGGTATGTTTAGATGAACAACTAATGTTTATTGAGTATTTATTATGTGCTAGGTAATTTTCATAAAATTTAATCCTTAGGATAGCCCTGTGACATTTCTATTTTAATCTCCGTTTTGCAGTGGTGGAAAATGAGATGCTGAGATGTTAAGTACTCTACCTGATGCCTAACATTGTAGAAAAACAGTAGGTCCTGTGTTTTAAAGGATGATAGTGTTTTCAGTAAACCACAAAAACATACCCTCAAAGTTCCCTAATCATGGTGAGAAACAAACACCCTAGAGCATGGGTATTGCTGAGCACATTGTTGATAACAGTCAAAACTTTACTTTTTCTGATCATAGTACTGTTTTCATTTTCCTCTCCTTCAAGTTCTCCTTATTATTTTACCACTTTCTCTCCATTATTTTATACCTACTTTATGTTACATCTTTGTCTCATCTATCTGTCTATTCCTTACTTAAGTCATACATCTCCTAAAGGCACAAAGTACACAAGATATGGCTTAATCCTTCTGGCAGTGTTCAGAGAAAGGGCAGTTAATGCTATACATTGGAATTTTTAATCTCTAGTAATTCTAATGTATGTTAGCAGTCAACTCATGAACCATCATGATAACTCAAGATATCTTAATTATAAGGATGATATATTTGGCACATGCATGTATGTGGCCTGAATTTAACACCCCAGTTCTAGGATCAGTGATGACCATAGTTAAGTTACTTTTCATAAGATGCTAAGAAGTTAGCATTTTGGGGGACTAATAATAAATCGTCATTCTGGCTGAGAGTCATATATGCAATCTATTGAAATATGTGCTTTAAAAGTACTCTAAAAATATGGGGTTCATATTTTGCTTACCCAAACTGTTTTCCATTCGGGAACAGCTACCTGCAGTAGCTTTAGAAGTCAATTGTCCAGTTGTTGATATAGTTACTCCACTAATCTGAGGACTAGACAGATGGTAACCAAGAGGCATTCCACTGGATAATGAAGATGACAATGGCAGTGTTGTGGCAACCGAACCCACCATCTTTGGGGAAAAATGTACTAAAGAATATGCTGGGGGAGTTCCAAGTTTGTCTTCTCTTCTGTGTACAAAAAATATAATAAACAAAACAAATAAATAAGAAAGTAAAACTCTCTGTTAATAAAAGAAGCATGGGCTATCATTATTACCCAGAATTCTGCTTTTCAAAGGTAATATGCATCCAACACAAGCATAAAAACATCTTGTATTTCTAGTTCTAACAATCTAAATAAAACTATTATCAATTTATTATATGCTTTAAAATATTTGAAAATTAACAAATTTCTATTGTAGATGGTTCTGAAAATGTGTAAGTAGAAAAAAGATAATACTAATCATTACAATACCACCAACAAGACATTTTACCATCTCCTTCCAGGCTTTTAAATGTATTTTTTTTACTCTAAGTTGAGACTTTATAAGCCATTTATACCTCCACTTTGATCATTTATCATATTTCCCATTTCCATTACCATAAAATCATGATTATAATTCTGGGTTAATATATCATTGTTTCCTTTATGCTTTTCCTTTAATTCCTGTTGCTGCTTAACTAACTTTTCTATATTAAGATTGTTTAGTGAATGTCTGCCTTCAAATAAACTGTACATGTTTGTGTGTGTGTATGTGTATTGGAGGGAATGACAGAAAAGAGAGAGAAAAAAGATCATTTTCACGTACTATTTTTAGTATGTACTAAGTGAATCTTACCATGAACAAAGATTTCCTTTCTTTTTTATAACTATAAAAGCATTTGTTAACTAGTGCACAATCATTTGAACAAGGTTCATAAGCTTCAGTACAATTATTTTACAAGTTAAACAACACTTCATTGACGTGAATCCTGAAAAGACTTAGGACATTTCATTTTATGAGTCACATTGAGGCTCTTCCCAGTGACCTCAAAGCAGTTTTTGAGGGTGTATGTGTGTATGCATGCATGTTCAGTGCTTAAATTGTGAACAAAGTCCTTGAATCCAAACCCATTATTTCTCTGAAAAATGAGACAAATGGCCAGTTCAACCATCCCCTTTCTGGGGTCCACATATCTATCCACTATAAGTCAGGAACTAATTATTTTGTCTCCATGAATTATCTCTGTTTTGATCTATTTCCCAGAGCTCTTATAAAGTTATTTTAGCCAGCCTCTACATGTTTTTCTTTCAGGTCCTTATAGGAGAATGAGGGCCTGGAGTTTCCTACTCTGCCATCTTGCTGCGGTCACCCTCAATATCTCTTTGTTTACCAAGAGGTATTCACAATCATTTTGTTCTGCAATGTGAAAGTTCCTTTATCAGAAATCTTATACCTGGAGAGTTTTGTATTCAAAGCTAGGCTGCTCTTAATGTGCCTCTCAGAGGGCACAGACATCTCAGGCAAATTTTTTAAATAATTAAATGGCATTGGCTTTGAAAATGTCATGATTACTAGGCTTTGAAAATGTCATTATTACTAGTTAATAAGCACGTGCACTTAACATCCTGCTGACACTCCAAGAATTCATATTTGTCAGAAAAGCTTTAACCTATGAAGATACACTATTGAGTATGACTGTAGAGGTAGTGGGAAGGAGACTTTAGAGGTAAATTGTCAGATTACAGATATTTCATCTTTGTTCAACATGAGACAGGATTGTGAGACAGGATTGTAAGACAGGACTTCTCCCTGACATTGACTACAACAGCAGATAAATGCTTTTCTCTTTCAACATTCCTTACATCTGGACTTCATAACAGATTGGCTATTCTTTTCAGTATGTTCATTTTATAAGATCTCAATTTTTTTTCCTCTAGTAAAACAATAGCACTTTAAAATAAATTTAATTCCACAAAAGATTCTCAAGAAGCCTTAACAAAATCTTTGCAATCACAGAAACCTGTCCTGGAGCTATAGGGTATTCTTATTTTGGTAGGTGAATAAGAAATTTTTCTTTTCTTTCCTTCTTTTTTTATGAGACAGGGTCTTGCTCTGTCATCCAGACTGGAGTACAGTGGTACAATCACAGTTCACTGCAACCACCAACTCCTGGGTTCAAGTGATCCTCCCGCCTCAGCCTCCCATGTGCTGAGACTACAGGCGCATGGCACCATGCCTGCTAATTTTGAAAAAAATTATGTAGACATGTGGTGTTTCTATGTCGCCCAGGCTGGTCTCTAATACTCCTGGCCCCAAGTGATTCTTTTGCCTTGGCCTCCCAAATTGCTGGAATTAACAGGCATGAGCCACTATGCCTGGCCGAATAAGAAATTTCTAATGACTGCACACATCTTTGGAAGCGCTGAGACATTTCAGGAACAAACTCGTGTGATACAACCCATCATCTGAACCTTCCACTTGCCTACCTATTAGTCTTCTTTTGGAAGATGAGAGATTTTTCTCAGTGCTCAGTTAACTTTTCCTTAAGCATAAGTAATTTTCTAAGCCCCTTCTTGGTATCTCACTGCTTCTGTAATTGATTAACATTAAACCAAGGGCAGTTACAAAAGCTTAAGTCTAACATTTCAGTGTTACTTTGGGAGACGCTGCATTGATCATATTGACGACAATCATTTCTCAGAGGACCTCTAAGAACAAATATTTAAAAATGGACTTGGACTGAACAATCAACATAGGACTTTTAGGTCCAAAGTAACAATAGCATTAAATTATGTGTACTCAATAAGTCAATTTTAAAGAAAACATTGGAAAATCAATGGTAATGCTTTAGTTGATGAATGATTTATATTAAATGTAAAAACAGCGATTATAATTTTATATAACATTCTCACAGACATTTCCAAAACCAATATTCTGGCAATTTTTTTTTGTCCCCAGTTCTGTAAAATAGTTCTAGAAAGAAACTATTTCTGTAAATTGCCTTAACATATTAAATAGGAACTTTGGAATCTCAGCTAGGTCTTATACTGTGGAGATCTGTCCAGGTGGATTTTTCTACTTCTCAAGGACTAGAACCTTATAAAACAGTAGTTGTGGAACTAGTTGTATGCTATAGTCCTTTATTTCTAGAAAATTTGTGAGATGTATTCTAATTCTAACTGGTTCATAAGGTATTAAAACAAAAGCGGTCAAGCATGCCATCATTCCTCCTCTATAACTCAGCTCTAACTCTGCTTTTGTCGCATCTATGCAGGCTCACTGTTCTTGTTTCTCCATCTTATCTTCCTGTTCATAGACTTTATTCTGCATTTGCCTCCAGCGCTTCCTGAATGTCTCATGTATCTTTCATCTTGACTAGAAGAGAAGTCTCTTTTCTTTCCTAGGAAAGCAGATCATAACATCAGATGATGAATATCGCTGAGGTTCAAGGCAGCTTTTTCTTTCCAAAGTGACCTCACCTGTTAATCCAACTACCTTCAAGCATCAACCAGGTTTAATAATTTCTTTACCAAACTAGCACCAGAACCAGAATTCTCATGAGGATATGTAAGTACCAACATAGCCAATCCTGATCTTGGCTAAGGATATCAGACAAACCACGGTGAAGGTGTGTAGTGTTCACTGGAAGCAGCTTGAGAGACAGGGCAGTAACTTTGCAAAGAGACCTTTATGACTACAATTGTTGCATCTGGCCAACACTGCCTCTCAGAACTATGAGGTAATGTCTCCATAGTAACCAAATTCCAGTTTCTGAACAATTACTATGTTGATGCTGTACCTTCTTTGCAGTTTGCAGACATTAAATAAAGTAATTTGCTCTTAGGAGAGCCATATCTTCTACCAGACTTTGCCACCAAAATTATTGATATCTTGTTTTGTATTTCTAAGAGTCAAGGCCAGTATGTACATACTGGGGAAATTAATCACAACTCTTTTCTTCTTTTTTTTTTCCTTCTCTCTCTTTCTTGACAAATACTTCGAGCACATGGAAACAGCTAGGCAGCAAGAATAGAAACCATAAAACTTCAATGTAAAAAGAAGCCTATTGGTAGAAATAGTAAAATCAAAACCAGAACACCTAAATTCTTCGCCTAGTTTTGCCAGCAGTATGATTTAGAAGAAAGCACTTAATTCAGTTTCTGTTCTGTGTAAAACACTCACACTTAATGTTTCATGATAATGATAGTATGACAATAAAATTAACAAATATGAAAGTACATGATTATTTACACTAATAAGATATGTAAATGATGATTACTGGATGAGTGAGTTTATTAAAAATAGTTAATAAGATTCTACTATTTCTTAAAAACTGGCTAGGTACCATGAATAATGCCTGCTTTCAGAAATAATACTAAAATATCTTCTAACATAGATTCGAAAATGATTTTTAAAGATAATAAAGTAACTGTTTTAAAAAGTCGAAAAGAAAAAGTCAAGACGTATAACACATAAGGTAAGTTAAAGGAAAGTAAACGTTTGACTGCATTTCCTCTGTCTCAGAGATGTAGCAAAATTCCTTATGAACATTATGGGCCAATTATGTAAATACAGCATCAGAAGATTTATAAATTTTTACTTACTTTTAGTAAAGAATTAAAAATGGGCTTGTCATTTCTTGTCACTCTCCCAGTCTCCCTACCTGTACCAGTCTGGATGGTTTTCTAGCTATTAAAACTTTCTCTACTTGAACTGCATATATTAGCATAAAGTCATTATGACCTCATTGGTTTTATCAGAGAGCCTGCTCATATTTTCCAGCATCTTTTGGACAAATAAAATTCTGTCAGCTGAGAAAAACTTCTGAAGGCTTTAAATTTGTGAGTGTTTCAATATTTATTCCCCATACCAGACATTTTTCTATTATTATTTTTTATTATACTTTAAGTTCTAGGGTACATGTGCACAACGTGCAGGTTCGTTACATATGTACACATGTGCCATGTTGGTGTGCTGCACCCATCAACTCGTCATTCACGTTAGATGTATCTCCTAATGCTATCCCTTCCCACTTCCCCCACCCCACAACAGGCCCCAGTGTGTGATGTTCCCCACCCTGTGTCCAAGTGTTCTCATTGCTCAATTCCCACCTATGAGTGAGAACATGCGGTGTTTGGTTTTCTGTTCTTGCGATAGTTTGCTGAGAATGATGGTTTCCAGCTTCATCCATGTCTCTACAAAGGACGTGAACCAATCCTTTTTTATGGCTGCATAGTATTCCATGGTGTATATGTGCCACATTTTCTTAGTCCAGTCTATCATTGATGGACATTTGGGTTGATTCCAAGTCTTTGCTGTTATGAATACTGCCACAAGAAACATACATTTGCATGTGTCTTTATAGTAGCAGGATTTATAATCCTTTGGGTATATACCCAGTAATGGGATCACTGGGTCAAATGGCATTTCTAGTTCTAGATCCTTGAGGAATTGCCACACTGTTTTTCCATAATGGTTGAACTACTTTACACTCCCATCAATCGTGTAAAAGTGTTCCTATTTCTCCACATCCTCTCCAGCATCTGTTTCCTGACTTTTTAATGATCGTCATTCTAACTGGTGTGAGATGGCATCTCATTGTGGTTTTGATTTGCATTTCTGTGATGCCGGGTGATGATGAGCATCTTTTCATGTGTCTGTTGGCTGCATAAATGTCTTCTTTTGAGAAGTGTCCGTTCATATCCTTTGCCCACTTTTTGATAGGGTTGTTTGATTTTTTCTTGTAAATTTGTTTAAATTCTTTGTAGATTCTGGATATTAGCCCTTTGTCAGATGAGTAGATTGCAAAACTTTTCTCCCACTCGGTAGGTTGCCTGTTCACTCTGATGGTAGTTTCTTTTGCTGTGCAGAAGCTCTTTAGTTTAATTAGATCCCATTTGTCAATTTTGGCTTTTGTTGCTATTGCTTTTGGTGTTTTAATCATGAAGTCCCTGCCCATGCCTATGTCCTGAATGATATTGCCTCGGTTTCCTTCTAGGGTTTTTATGGTTTTAGGTCTAACATTTAAGTCTTTAATGCATCTTGAATTAATTTTTGTATAAGGTGTAAGGAAAGGATCCATTTTCAGCTTCCTACATGTGGCTAGCCAGTTTTCCCAGCACCATTTATTAAATAGGAAATCCTTTCCCCATTTCTTGTTTTTGTTAGGTTTGTCAAAGATCAGATGGTTGTAGATGTGTGGTATCATTTCTGAGGGTTCTGTTCTGTTCCATTGGTCTATATCTCTGTTTTGGTACCAGTACCATGCTGTTTTTGTTACTGTAGCCTTGTAGTGTAAAGTCAGGTAGCATGATGCCTCCAGCTTTGTTCTTTCGGCTTAGGATTATCTTGGCAATGAGGGTTCTTTTTTGGTTCCATATGAATTTTAAAGTAGTTTTTTCCAATTCTGTGAAGAAAGTCATTGTTAGCTTGATGGGGATGGCATTGAATCTATAAATTACCTTGGGCAGTATGATCATTTTCACAATATTGATTCTTCCTATCCATGAGCATGGTATGTTCTTCCATTTGTTTGTGTCCTCTTTTATTTCATTGAGCAGTGGTTTGTAGTTCTCCTTGAAGAGGTCCTTCACATCCCTTATAAGTTGGATTCTTAGGTATTTTGTTCTCTTTGAAGCAATTGTGAATGGGAGTTAATTCATGATTTGGCTCTTTGTTTGCCTGTTATCGGTGAATAAGAATGCTTGCGATTTTTGCACATTGATTTTGTATCCAGAGACTTTGCTGAAGGTGCTTATCAGCTTAAGGAGATTTTGTTCTGAGATGATGGGGTTTTCTAAATATACAATCATGTCATCTGCAAACAGTGACAATTTGACTTCCTCTTTTCCTAATTGAATACCCTTTATTTCTTTCTCTAGCCTGATTGCCCTGGCCAGAACTTCCAACACTGTGTTGAATAGGAGTGATGAGAGAAGGCATCCCTGTCTTGTGCCAGTTTTCAAGGGGAATGCTTCCAGTTTTTGCCCATTTAGTATGATATTGGTTGTGGGTTTGTCATAAACAGCCCTTATTATTTTGAGATACGTTCCATCAATACCTAATTTATTGAGAGTTTTTAGCATGAAGGACTGTTGAATTTTGTCAAAGGCCTTTTCTGCATCTATTGAGATAATCACGTGGTTTTAGTCTTTGGTTCTGTTATATACTGGATTACGTTTATTGATTTGTATATGTTGAACCAGCCTTGCATCCCAGGGATGAAGCCCACTTGATCATGGTGGATGAGCTTTTTGATGTGCTGCTGGATTCGGTTTGCCAGTATTTTATTGAGGATTTTGGCATCGATGTTCATCAGGGATATTGGCCTAAAAATGTCTTTTTTTGTGTGTCTCTGCCAGGCTTTGGTACCAGGATGATGTTGGCCTCATGAAATGAGTTAGGGAGGATTCCTTCTTTTTCTATTGATTAGAATAGTTTCAGAAGGAATGGTACCAGCTCCTCCTTGTACCTCTGGTAGAATTCGACTATGAATCCATCTGGTCCTGGACTTTTTTTGGTTGGCAGGCTATTAATTATTGCCTCAATTTCAGAGCCTGTTATTGGTCTATTCAGTGATTCAACTTCTTCCTGGTTTAGTCTTGGGAGAGTGTATGTGTCCAATAATTTATCCATTTCTTCTAGGTTCCAGGAATTTATCTACTTATTTTAGGTTTTCTAGTTTATTTGCATAGAGGTGTTTATAGCATTCTGTGATGGTAGTTTGTGTTTCTGTGGGGTCGATGGTGATATCCCCTTTATCATTTTTATTGTGTCTATTTGATTCTTGTCTCTTTTCTTCTTTATCAGTCTTGCTAGTGGTCTATCAATTTTGTTGATCTTTTCCAAAAACCAGCTCCTGGATTCATTGATTTTTGAAGGATTTTTTGTGTCTCTATCTCCTTCAGTTCTGCTCTGATCTTACTTATTTCTTGCCTTCTGCTAGCTTTTGAATGTGTTTGCTCTTCCTTCTCTAGTTCTTTTAATTGTGATGTTAGGGTGTCAATATTAGATCTTTCCTGCTTTCTCTTGTTGGCATTTAGTGCTATAAAGTTCCCTCTACACACTGCTTTAAATGTGTCCCAGAGATTCTGGTATGTTGTATCTTTGTTTCATGTTGTGAGATTTCTACCTTAAGAAAAAATTAAAAGTAGCAAAATCCCATATTCTTAAATTTAAAAAACAGACAAAATATTACATATACACAATTTTTAAAGAGTTGAAGAACACAAAGAACTGCTTTATATATTTTAGTTCTCTGCCTCTACATGTGGAGAAGATTTGCACAGCAAGAGATTTTATTAAATTGGTAATACAAATAAAATGTCTTGCGTGAATGAAGGCAGCATATATAAAGATAATTTTCTTCCCTTCTCAGGCCATGGGTAATATGTAGTTAAGTAATCATCAGTTCAGAATTACAGTTTTAAACACTATGTCATGTTCCATTATCTAAGATTAAAAGAGTTTGGAATGCAATTGTAGGAATTCAATTTCATATTTACACCCACATAAAAATAGTATAAATTCCTATTATAAAGCCCTTTGCTAGTCCAAAAATGTACTCAGTCAATTCATTTCTTTTACACAGATCCACATGTGATAATAGCCTCAGACACAGATGCTATTATTTTACCTTAAAGTTAGAGTCACATTAAGGTCCTACTAGGGGTATTTAAAGAGAGGCTAGAGGACATGTACTGGAAGTTTCAAGTTTCAGACAGTTTATTCAAAGTAATCTTCATGGGGCTTCCCAATCACAAAACCCTGTTGAAAAACAATACTAAGGTCTTAGATCTGCATTTCTAGGCTGAGTCTCAAACACTGGTTTGAATCCTCAGACATACCAATTTTAGCAATAGTTCGAAAACAACTGTCTAATAACTTGACACATTACAAGTATTTTAGGAGTAGCCTTTGTCCGTAAATCTTTTCTATTCATACTCTTTAGAGGAATGTAGCACTTATTTTTCCAAGTCAAGTCAGGACACCTCAGACTTGTTCAGGAGACGGAGATTCATAACATTTGCTCTTATTTGCAGAACACTATAGTCTCTATAGTAATTTTTTAAAAAATATAAACCAATACATTTTTTATTTCACCTATACACTTTTAATCTACCTTACGAAATCACAACCATGAGCCCAATTGTCTTGAAATAAAATAACACCCAACAAATGGTTGAACCAAGAGTAAATGGTTAATTTTGAGGTTTCCTATTGATATAAATTTGCGGTTTCATTTTCTTCTGTCACATATGGGCAATCTCTAGCAGAAAATAGTCTGGAGCCAAAGCCTATAAAACATTATTGGAGAACAATTTGAATTGAGAAATTCTATTCATTAGCTTTTATTCCCTCTGCAAACAGGATAAAGGCAGTCATTATTCAACATAAAGGCCAAATATTGATTCTCTAGCTTATGGAACACTAGCGCCCCCTAGGAACCCTAGTTAAAATAAGTAAAAATTTTAACCTATGAGAGAAGCACCGATTAAGGGTGAGAAAGATCAGTATAAGTTGTAATGTCTCCTTTTCATCTCTGACTTTATTTATTTGGATCTTCTCTTTTATTCTTAGTCTGGCTAAAGGTTTGTCAATTTCTTTTAACTTTTCAAAAAACAAACTTTTTGTTTTATTGATCTTTTGTATTGTTTTCATTTCAATTTCATTTGTCTCTGCTCTGATCTTTATTATTTCTTCTACTAATTTTGGATTTGGTTTGCTTTTACTTTTCTAGTTCTTAAGATGCATCATCAGAACTCTTACTTGAAATTTTTCTTCTTTTTTTGATGTAGGCACTTGTAGCTAAAAAATTCCCTCTTAGTGCTGCTTTTGCTATATTCCAAAGGTTTTGGTATATGTGTTTCCATTATTTGTTTCAAGAATTTTTTCAATTTTCTTTTAAATTTCTTTGTTGACCCACTGGACATTCAGGAGCATATTGTTTAATTTCTATGTTGTATTAGTCTGTTCTCATGCTACTAATAAAGACATACGTGACACTGGGTAATTTATAAAGGAAACACGTTTAATGGCCTCACATTTCCACATGGCTGGGGAGGCCTCACAATCATAGCAGAAGACAAAGGAATGGCAAAGGTTGTCTTACATGGTGGCAGGCAAGAGAGCATGTGCAGGGGAACTCCCTTTATAAAACCATCAGATCTCATGAGACTTATTCACTATCACAAGAACAGCATGGGAAAAACCCACCTCCATGATTCAACTACTTCCTACTGAGTCCCTCCCACAACACGTGGAGATTATTACAATTCAAGCTGAGATTTGGGTGGGGACATAGAGCCTAACAATATCATGTGTATTTGTGTAATTTCCAAAATTTCTCTAGTCATTGACTTATAGTGTTTTGTTTTGTTTTTCTTTTTGAGAAAGCATCTTGCTCTGTCACCCAGGCTGGAGGTCAGTGGCACAATCTTGGCTCACTGCAACCTCTGCCTTCCAGGTTCAAGAAATTCTCCTGCCTCAGCCTCCCAAGTAACTGGGATTACAGGTGCCTACTACCATGCCCAACTAATTTATGTATTTTTAGCAGAGATGGGGTTTCACCCTGTTGGCCAGGCTGATCTAGAACTTCTGACCTTGTGATCTACCTGCCTCAGCCTCCCAAAGTGCTGGGATTACATGTATGAGCCACCATGCCCAGCTTGATTTATAGTTTTATTCTGTTGTGATCAGAGAAGATGCTAGACATTATTTCAATTTTTTTAATGTTTTAAGATTTGTTTTGTGACTCAACATATGATCTATCCTTGAGAACGATCCATGTGCTGAAAAAAAGAATGTGTATTGTGCAGCCATTGGGTGAAATGTTCTGTAAATATTTATTAGATCCTTCTGGTCTATGGTGTATATTAAGTCTGATGTTTAATTGTTGATTTTATGTCTGGAAGTTCTGTCCACTGTTGAAAGTGGGGTGAAGTCTCCAGCTATTATTGTATTGGAGTCTATCTCTCTCTTTATCTCTAATAATATTGCTTTATATATCTGGGTGCTTCAGTGTTGGGCACATATATATTTTAAACTGTTATAACCTCTTGCTGAATTGACCCCTTTATCATTATATAGTGACCTTCTTTGTCTCTTCTTATAGATTTTGTCTTGAAATCTATTTTTTCTGAGATAAGTATAGATCTGCCTGCTCTTCTCTTGGTTTCCATTGGCATGGAATATCTTTTTCCATCCCTTTATTTTTAGTCGATGTATGTTTTTATACATGAAGTGTGTTTCAGCCACTCTATGTCTTTTGATTGGAGAGTTTAGTCCATTTGCATTCAATATTATTATTTATAACTAAGAACTGACTTCTGCCATTTTATGTGGTTGTGTGTGTGTGTGTGTGTGTATGTGTGTATGTGGTCTTCTCTTTCTTCTTTCTTTTCTTTCTGTCTTCCTTTTAGTGAAGATTATTTTCTCTGGTGATATGATTTAGTTTCTTGCTTTTTATTTTTTGTGTATCCATTATCTGTTTTCTTGTTCTGAGGTTATCATGAGGCGTGCAAATACTATCTTATAACCTATTATTTTAAGCTGATAACAACTTAATGCTGTTGTATAAACAACCTAACAAGCAAAAAAACAACTAATAAAGACTCTGTGCCTTAACTTCATCCCCAACTTTTTCACATTTTGTTGTTTCTGTTTATATCTTGTTGTACTGTCTGTATCATGAAAAGTTATTATAGTTATTATTTTGGATTGGTTCATCCTTTAGTCCTTCTAAGTAAGAGTAGCTTAAACACCACTGTTACGGTGTTATAAAGTTCTGTGTTTTTCTGTGCATTTACTATTACCAGTGAGTTTTATATCTTCAGATGACTTCTTTTTGCTCATCAATATCCTTTTTCTTTCTGATTGAAGTTCTCCTTTTAGCATTTCTTGTAGGACAGATCTGGTGTTGAAATCCCTCAGCTTCTGATTGTCTGAAAAAGTCTTTATTTCTCCTTCATGTTTGAAGAATATTTTTGCTGAATATACTATTCTAGTATAAACATTTTTGTTGTTTTTTTCTCTTCAGAGGTAGTCTTCTTTGAGTTAAATCTGCTTGGTGTTCTGTAATCTTCTTGTACTTGCATATTGCTATCTTTCTCTAGGTTTTGGAAGTCCTTTTTAATTATCCCTTTGAATAAACTTTCTACCCCTATCTCTTTCTCTACCTCCTCTTTGAGGCCAATAACTCTTAGAATTGCCCTTTCAAGTCTATTTTCTAGTTTCTATAAGTGTGCTTCATTGTTTTTTATTCTTTTTTTCTTCTGTCTCTTCTGACAGTGTATTTTCAAATAGCTTGGCTCCAAAATCACTAATTTTTTCTTCTGACTGATCAGTTCTGCTGTTAGAAGACTCTAATCCATTGTTCAGTACGCCAGTTGCATTTTTCAGCTGTGGAATTTCTGCTTGATTTTTAATTATTTCAATATATTTGTTAAGTTTATCTGATAGAATTCTAAATTACTTCTGTGTTATCTTGAATTTCTTTGAGTTTCCTTAACACAGCATTTTGAATTCTTTGTCTGAAAGGTCATATATCTCTGTTTCTCCAGGATTGGTCCCTAGTGCCTTATTTAGTTCATTTTATTTTATTTTATTTATTTTTTAGATAAAATCACTCTAGTTTATTGTTTATTTAGAAAAGTATAGATGTTGACTAGTTTTAGCCCATTGTTAAGTGAATTGTTCTCTAAAAATTGAAGACTAACAATTAAAGAATAAAAAAATGAATGTACAATTTCAAAATCAACAGAGGAAAGGTGGGTGGGATTACCCATCTACTAGAAATCAGGAGAGAAAAATATGTAAATGCATTGGTACTTGATTCCATTTATAACCCAAGTACAGTGACTTAAAATAGATCATATTTCTCATATAACAGGAAGACAAGAGGAAGCTATTAAGTTCTGTTCCATGGCTAAGAATGTCTCTGCTATTTTTTGTGTATTTTTAAGGATTTTATCCACAGGTTGTTGGGGAACAGATGATGTTTAGTTCTGTAAGTTCTTTAGTGGTTATTTGTGAATTTTTAGTGCACGCATCATCTGAACAGTATACATTGAACCCAGTTTGTAGTCTTTTATCCCTCACCCTCTTTACACCCTTTTCCCCTGAGTCCTCAAAGTCCATTGTGTCATTCTTATGTCTTTGCATCCTTATAGCTTAGCTCCCACTTATGAGTGAGAATATATAATGTTTGGTTTTTCCATTCCTGAGTTATTTCACTTAGAATAATAGTCTCTAATCTCATCCAGGTCACTGTGAATGCCGTTAGTATTAATTCATTCCTTTTTATGGCTGACTAGTATTCCATCATACATTTTATATATATATATACACACACACATATATATGATTATGCATATAATCATATACTCATATGTATATTACATATAAAATCATATACGTGTGTGTATAAATATATACATATGTGTGTGTGTGTGTGTGTATATATATATATCACAGTTTCTTTATCCACTCGTTGATTGATGGCCATTTGGGTTGGCTCCACATTTTTGCAACTGCCAATTGCACTGCTATAAACATGCATGTGCAAGTATCTTGTTTATATAACGACTTCTTTTCCTCTGGGTAAATACCCAGTAGTGGGATTGCTGGATCAAATACTAGTTCTACCTTTAGTTCTTTAAGAAATCTCCAAACTGTTTTCCATAGTGGTTGTACTAGCTTACATTCCCACCAGTATGAGCTCTATCAATGGCTTTAGGCACAAATATAAGACTGTGTTGAGCCCAACCAAGGCCAGTGTGAAAACACAGGCAAGGGAGAGGCCTCAACCCTGTCTTTTCTTCCTCCCTGGTGACCACGCATATAACAAATTTGAAGTAAGATTTGCTGTTAGGGTTGCTCACTGTTGAAGAACAATCCTATTATTGTTTAATGATAGCAATGGGTGTCAATGAAGGGTACAGTTCACCAAAGGCGGACTTTAATTATTCTTGAGAATTCCATGATGCTATTTACTAAATGAAACTGTTTTAATTATTCTCTTGACAATTTGAGGTGTAAACAAATTTAGGTTGGTAAATAGAAACATCTCCCCTATGTGCAAATGAAAGAAAGGAAGAAATTGGGAGAACTCTAAGGATACTAAGGCCCTGAGGTTTGAGTTATGTCTTTTGTAAGTGCAGAGCACCTCCAACTTCCACTAGGCACAGAAAAGAGAGCACCAGGGTGGGTAACATAGTGTCTGAAATGACACTGTGTTGTTTGAGACCACGTGTGTGAGAAAGATGTGAAAGACCAGACATCTGAGATGGAGTAAGAAAATTCATGCATTGTTAGGAATCTGAACTCTAAGAGCCCTTGGTCAGATATGGAGTAGTCTACAGTAGAAGACAGACAACTTAGACATGTTTATTTTCTTGTAATTTTCTTCAGCTGTTCTGTTATTCATAGTGTTTATTGTTGTACTGTTTACTTTTGTTTCTCCTTAGTTTTCTGAGTAAATGCTTCTACAATTCAGAGTCAGCCATACTCAATGGTGAATTAATACTATTACCACCACTACTATATGGCTATTATTTACTGTGATTGCTATATGTGTTAAATACTCTACATATATTATCTCATTTTATCCTTATAATGATGTGACATGGCTTGGATATTTGTCCCCTCCAAATGTGTTGAATTGTAATCCCCAGTGCTGGAGGAGGGGCCTAGTGGGAGGTGATGGGATCATGGGGCTTTGTCCCTCATGAATGGTTTAGCAGCATCCCCTTGGTGATAAGTTAGTCCTTGCTTAGTTAGTTCACATGAGATCCGGTAGTTTAAAAGAGTGTGGCACCTCCTCCCTTGCCATCTTGCTTCAACTCTCACTGTGTGACATGCTGACTCTGTATCACCTTCCACTATGATTGTATGTTCCCTGAAGCCCTCACCAGAAGCAGATGCCAGCACCATGCTTCCTGTACAGGCTGCAGAATTGTGAGCCAATTTAAACCTCTTTTATTTATAAACTACCCAGTCTTAAGTATTTCCTTATAGCAACATAAGAGTGGTCTAATACAGAAAATGGGTACTGAGAAGTGGGGTGTTTCTATAAAGATACCTGAAAATGTAGAAGCAACTGTGGAACTGGGTAATGGGCAGAGGTTACAGGGGTTTGGAGGGCTCAGAAGACAGAAAGATGAAGGAAAGTTTGTAACTTCTTAGAGACCACTTAAATGGTTGTGACCAAAATGCTGATAGTGATATGGACAGTAAAGTCCAGGCTGAGAAGGTCTCAGATGGAAATGAGGGACTTATCAGGAGCTGGAGCAAAGGTCACCTTTGTTATGCCTTAGCAAAGAACTTGACTGCATAATGTCCATGCCCTAGGGATCCGTGGAAGTTTGAACTTAAGAGTGATGACTTAGAGTATCTATTGGAAGAAATTTCTAAGTAGCAAAACAGTCAATATGTTGCCTGGCTGCTTCTAACATCCTACTTTCAGATGTGAGAGCAAAGAAATGACTTAAAATTGGAACATATATTTTAAGAAGCAGAGCCTAGAAGTTTGGAAAATTCACAGCCTAGACATGTGGCAGAAAAGAAAAGCCCATTTTCAGGGGAAGAATACAAGATGGACTGCAGAACAACAACTTGCTAAAGAGATTTGTATGACTAAAAGATAGCCAGGTACTGACAGTGAAAACAATAGGGAAAAGGCTTGGAAGGCATTTCAGAGACCTATGAGGCAGCACCTCCTATCAGAGGCCCAGAGACCTAGAGGAAAGACTGGCTTAATGGGCCAGGCTTAGAATGCCAAAGCCCTGCATCACCTGGGGATGCTGCTCCCCTCATTTCTGCAGCTTCACCTTCAGCCATGGCTCAAAGTGCCCCAGATACAGGTTGGACCACTGCTCCAGAGGGCACAAGCTATATGCCTTGGCAGCTTCCATATGATGTTAAGCCTGCAGGTGCACAGAATCCAAAAGTAAAGGAGGCATGGCAACTTCCACCTAGATTTCAGAGGATGTATCAGAAAGCTTCCTAGACTTCTGCCTAACCCCTAACTCAGTCAGAAGCCTGCCACATGGGAGGAGCTTCCACAATAACCTCTATTAGGGCAACACCAAGGGAAATGTGAGGTTGGAGCCCTGACACAGCGTTCCCATTGAAGCACTGCCTGGTGGAGCTGTGGGAAGGGGGCTGATGCCCTCTAGACCCCAGAATGGTAGAGCTACTTGCAGCTTGCACTCTGTGCCTAGAAAAGCCACAAGCACTCAACTCCAACCCATGAAGGCAGCCGCAGGGGCTGCACCCTGCAAAGCCATGGAGGCAGAGTTGCCCAGGGCCTTAGGAGTCCACCCATTATACCGTGTGCCCTGGATGGAGGACATGGAGTCAAAGGAGATTATTTTGGAGCTTTAAAACTTAATGACTGCCCTGCTGGGTTTCAGACTTGCATGGGGCTATTGGCACTTTCTTTTGGCCAACTTTTCCCTTTGGGAATGGGAATGTTTACCCAATGCCTGTACCACCATTGTATCTAGGAAGTAAATAACTTGTTTCAATTTTGTAGGCTCATAGGTCAAAGGAGACAAGTCTCAGATAAGACTTAGGACTTTAAACTTGTTGGAATGAGTTAAGACTTTGGGGGACTGTTGGGAAGAGGTTATTGTGTTTTGCAATGTGAGATGGACATGAAATTTGGGAGTTCATGGGCAGAATGATATGGTTTGGATATTTGTCCCCACCCTAGTGCTAGAGGTGGGGCCTGGTAGAAGGTGACTGGATCACAAGGACAGATCGCTCATGATTGGTTTAGCACCATCTCCTTGGTGATAAGTTCTCATTCAATTAGTTCACATGATATCTGGTTGTTTAAAAGTGTATAGCACCCCTTCCCTTTCTCTCTTGCTCCCACTCTCGCCATGTGAGATGCCTGCTCCTGCTTTGCCTTCCACCACGATTGTAAGTTACGTGAGGCCCTCACCAGAAGCAGATACTGGTACCATGCTTTCTGTGCAGCCTGCAAAACCGTGAACCAATTCAACCTCTTTTATTTATAAATTACCCAGTCTCTGATATTTATTTATAGCAATGCAAGAACAGCCTAATATAGGATGTATTATTGTCTGCCTTTCACAAATGAGGCAATTGATGCCTTTAGGAGTCAGATAATTGCCCAAAGCCACACAGCTATAAAGTGGCAGAATCAGGACCAAAGTTCAGTTTTGTCTGACTTCAGAGGCTGCATTCTCAATCATTATGTTATACCATTCCCTGCAAAATACTGAGCACCATCATTTATAAGGCAATTGAACATGTTTCAGGCATGTTCCTTGGTCTTCTGGAATTTATTATTTAGATGAAACTATAGTATCAGTGAATAAAAAAATAAATATAGTGCATAACAGAATGAGATAAGAACCAAAGGAATAGTTTTTTCAAAAGCTCAAATAACTCAGGGAAGCGATTACTTTGACTGTTTTAGTTAGGAAGACTTCACAGAAGAGGTGACATATGAATGGGCCTCAAAGGTTGCACAGAATTTTGAAAAGTAGAGAACAGGAAGGAATGCATTTGTTGACTTATTTCTTTATGCATGCATTCAATCAACAAATACACATGTTAAGTGTATGCAGTGGCTAGGCAGTGTTGTATGTACTTTCCTGGTATGCATCAAAATGCAGGGACAGAAAGTATAAGCAGATACACCAAAGATGAACTAATTGGCTGAGGCAAGAGATGGCATGGGTGGGGAGTGCCAAGTACAACCACAGAGACAGGGAAGACCAGACTGTGGAGAACCTTGAACACCAGGCCTAGGAGTTGAATGCATTCCCAGTATGCATTATGTAACCATGTATTTGTTCCTAGTGGATCAATAATTAGATGAATTACAGGATACTAAAAGAAACTTTTGCTAGCCCACTCCATTCTTCGGTTGGTGACTCTAGAGGCAATCTCTTTAAAAGACTCTGCAGTGCATTAATACTACAAGCAATCATTTCCATATTAGGGAAAGGTCCTCTTCGTTAGTTCAGTAGGAGTAAAATTCATTCTGCCATTATTAGGAATAGATAGGATGGAGTAAATGCTGAGCAGCCTTAACAAATCATGTTTAAAAGTATACCCAGGGCTCACTTTATGGGCCTGCGACCTGTGCAGTCATGGGTGGCTCAGTGCTCAGCAGAGCCCCATGCTTGGTTTAATGATCTGTTGCTGCTGCCTTAAAATCCTTAATAGTTTTTAATAAGGGGTCCCGTAAATTCTATAACTAGTTCTGAGTAGACCAGTTTTAAAATTGGCCCCTTAGGATAGGAAACAAATTACCTCAGCAAATGAAAAATAAATTTAGTTATTTAGGAAATTAAGGTAAATGACATTCCTGAAAAATAAAAGATCTGAATGATTTTTAGCTTCACTCACCATGGGGATTTCTTTTCTCAAAAAATATTTTTTTTTATTTATTTATTTATTTGTTTTTTTTTTTTTTCTTTTTGAGATGGAGCCTCGCTCTGTCACCCAGGCTGGAGTGCAGTGGTGCGATCTCGGCTCACTGCAAGCTCTGCCTCCCAGGTTCACGCCATTCTGCTGCCTCAGCCTCCTGAGTAACTGAGACTACAGGCGCCCGCCACCACATCCGGCTAATGTTTTATATTTTTAGTAAAGATGGGATTTCACCATGTTAGCCAGGATAGTCTCAGTCTCCTGACCTTGTGATCCACCCTCCTTGGCCTCCCAAAGTGCTGGGATTACAGGCATGAGCCACCAAGCCCAGCCTTTTCAAAAAATATTCATTTATTTAGAGACAGAGTCTTGCTCTGTTGCTCAGGCTGGAGTGCAGTGGTGCAATCACAGCTCACTGCAATCTCTGCCTCCCAGGTTCAAGCAATTCTTGTGCCTCAGCCTCCCAAGTAGTTGGGATTACAGGTGACTACCACCACGCCCAGCTAATTTTTTGTATTTTTAATAGAGAAGGGGTTTCACTGTGTTAGCCAGGCTGGTCTCAAACTCCTGGCCTCAAGTTGATCCACCTGCCTCAGCCTCCCAAAGTTCTGGGATTACAAGCATGAGCCACCACACCCAGCTCAACCAAGCAGATTTCTATAAAGGTAGGAAAGCTGGAGGTGGCATGAATGGAGACCAGAGGTTCCTCCTCTAGCTTTTGGAGCCAGATACCTTTGAATACAAGTTAGGGATCCTCCATTGATTTGCTATGAGAATTTATGTAAAATAACTTCCTAGGTTTCAATCACTTCTGTAAAATGCAGATAAAAAGAGCATTGTTATAAGAATATGACATAAATTAGGTACTCAGAAATTTATATCTATTATTTAATCATCCATCTTATTAACTTTAATCATTTGAACATTATGGGAAAGGTCCTTTAGTGCTAAAAAGAAAAAGTATTTCCCCTTCCATTACATTCAGAGTATTGTGATTTAATTTTATTTGATGCAAATGGCTAAGTTGTATCTATTTGTAAGACTATATAAATGATTTGATAGCATACAATAATGTTTTTTATATTATTTCCAAAGCATCAACATAAATTAAAATCCTGTTGGGGGAAACCTATGTGTGTACAGAAATCCATCATTTTC
The DNA here is from genome assembly GCF_047675955.1 of Chlorocebus sabaeus. NCBI lineage: Eukaryota > Metazoa > Chordata > Mammalia > Primates > Cercopithecidae > Chlorocebus > Chlorocebus sabaeus. The sequence continues at coordinate 26,335,075 of NC_132914.1, forward strand.
ATAGTGTCACTAGCCAAATGAAGACCATATACAGATAATACCAGTCAGCAAACAGTCCAAACTCACAACACTGAAACCTGCAGGGTTACACTGGGGAGGAGGGGAAGGAATGGAAAAAGGAGAGAGTTGAGAGTACTAACAAAAGCACCATGTGACATGAAGTAGAGGCAGTAAGACAATGGAAAATTAGAGGTTGCAGACTTAGAACAAAGACCTGAAAATCAAAACAAAAAGCAAAAATCCCCTCAGAGCTACTGTACTAGCATATTTCCTCCCTCCCTCCCTCCCTTCCTTCCTGCTGCCAGATAACTTTAGGAAAAAAACAGGTATACTGCTTTATTTCCTTACTGCTCACTCGCATTTCCCCATTGTGCTATGCTTTCTTCCCTTGCAGATAAGTCACGCCTGCTCTCAGGGTCACAGTGTCCTCCTAGTAGATCCATCTAACGGCTTTAATCCTCAGTCTCCTTTCTGCAGCACTGACATGATTGATCCCTCTTCTGTTTGCACTTTCTCCTCTGTTTGTGTATATCACTCTTTCTTGTTTTTCTCCTCTAAATTCTCGTCCAACTCCCCGACCTCCTGTCTTCCTCCGAATTCAGAGAACCCATCTGGCCAGTCCTTGGCCTTTTCTCTGTTTGTTTTCCTTTCCTATTTCAGTAACTTCACTCCTTTTCTTATCTTCAACCATTACATCTTTTTGACTCTAAAATCTCTGATTGTACATTGCTCCTAAGCTCTACTCTAGCAATTCCAATTGCCTACTTCAAGTTCCAGATTTTTCCAACCCTTCTCAGCTGTCTCTAATTATTAGGTACCTCACTAGAGGTAGCAGAGCCCAGCCCAGTCCTAGAATTAATGAGAATTCAGGCTGGCAGGAGATGTCAGCTACTTTCCCTATGAACAAAGAGGATCTAGAAATAATGCAGTCTTTTAAATTCCCCATGCTTAAGGTCTGAGCACTCTGAAACGGACAGAGCCCTAAGTTGACTAATAACATAACATGTCAGGGAAAGATGAAAAAACTGCAAAGTCATGCCCAGAAGGGTGTTTAGCTGGTCCTTTTGCCCAGGTCCATGATGGCTATTATGTTTTTTGCCAGTTCACTAGGAGTAGAGTTGGGAGTATCCTTGTTACCTAGAAAATTGGCAACTTGTAATGGGGAGGATAAAACTGACTTCTTAGCCTAAATCAATCCTTTTCCTTGTGGCTTGCTTTTGAAGTTTTACTTTTTTCATCAGGCCCTGAAAATCTTCCCTGATGAGTTAATCTTCACCTACCACACGAGTCTCCATGTCTCATGCTATGAGGATCATTTTCAGAACATCACGGGACCTGCCTAAAAGTTTGCCTCGCCCTGCCCTACATATCACTCTAGGGAGACTCTATCCTTGATGTTCAGAACTTTTATAAACCTACCACTGTTGGTTATTACTCAGACCTTGCTTGGCTCTCCCCTCAAGCCTTTTCTCAACTAGCACCGTCAGTATCAGGACATTTATAATTCAGCTCTTTGGGAAAGAACTCAATGTTCCATATTCTCTTGTGTTTACTAGTTCTTCTCCTCATACCACGTTTTCCCAGACACCCAATCTCCAAATCACTTCCTTGTCTTTGACAAACTTTCTTCTTTGCATCTCTGGAACAAACCCTTTGCCACCTTATTTTATTCCATCTCCATGACAACTCCCATCTGTTCCTCCATTATCTAGCTCAAACAAAATATTCATTTTTCTCTCTCTTGTTACTTGCCTTGACCCAGCTCATCCTCTAACCAAATTAATCTGTGTGGTGTCTGCTCCTTGCCCTCCCTCATCCAGGCCTTTATTCTAACTGTTCTCACGGATGACAACATTTTTCCCACACTGTTTCTGGTTCCAAAGATGTATTCAGTTTTCAAAGCCAGTTTTCTAACCTGTAAAATGAAATGAATACCTATGTCATGAAGGATTAAATAATGTGAGTAAGGCACTTGAAATATAATTATTGTTATTAATGTTAATATGATTATCACTCATCTCTTTCATAAAATGTTTTCTGATTCTCCCCAAACCAGAAATAATTCCTCTCTCCTGAATATCCATGGGGCACACTTGCTATTCCATCCCCCGGCATCATCACTTTCTATATTTCATTACTGTTGTTTTTGTGTATGCCTTATGTAATCATAATGGGTCCTAAGCTCCCTGCGGTCACAGATCATTTATTGAGCATCCTTGTTCCTTCTCCAGTGCACAGAATAGACACCTTGTAAGTATTTGCAAAAAGAAGGAATGAAATCAACACAGTGGTAATTATAGCTTTGGTACAATCTTTACTCACAAATTACATCTTGATGAAATTACAAATTAACAAATCCCATTATACTTACAAATTACATAGTGAATCATTCATCTGGAGGGTGATTACCTGGCTTTTTGAGAGGTGTTGGCAGGCTCTAAAAACAGGCAAAGACCTGAAGAAGGCGTTGCCGCTGCTCAAAAGTAACAAACTGGCAAGGCTTTTTGTCCCTGGTGAACTTCTTCACTTCTTATATTGTATTTCTTCCATTCTTTTGACTATAAGATGCACCATTATTCTATCAATGACCAAGAAAAAGGCCCCCAAATAGGGAGTCAAATCGGAAAGTCTGGCATGAAGCTGGGACGCCCCTGTGCCCCCAAGGGATTTGTATTTCTCAACCTTTGCATTGGGAGGAGGGAGAAAATAAAAATCTCCTCTGAGATTTTGAACCCCAAGCCATTAGTCACATAAGCATGAGGTCTGAATACACACTATCAGTATGATGAAAAACCTCTAGAAGAGAATTTAATTTGAAGCGGTCTCTGACTGATAGTGTCCCTAGTTAACTGTTGGAAATAAATGCTTCCATAAGAAATTCAATCCAGGGCAACAGCAATGCCATAAAATGCCATTGATTGTATCATGCATTCCAATGTCAGTGGTGCTAAATTGTGAAAAAACGTCATCTTAGAATTAATGCTATATGTTGCTTCCATTAAGGAAGGACAAAAAAGGTCTGCAAATAGCTCAATGGGGAAGATACAAAACAGAAACAAACCTCTGCTTCTTTGACATTTTGACCAGGCCGATTGACTCTCTTCCAGCAACCAGTGAGGCAAGAACCCCAGCCCTATTTTTTTTTAATTATTATACTTTCAGTTCTAGGGTACATGTGCACAATGTGCAGGTTCGTTACATATGTATACATGTGCCATGTTGGTGTGCTGCAGCCATTAACTCATCATTTACATTAGGTATATCTCCTAATGCTATCCCTCACCCTTCCCCCCATCCCACAACAGGCCCAGTGTGTGATGTTCCCCACTCTGTGTCCAAGTGTTCTCATTGCTCAATTCCCACTTATGAGTGAGAACATGTGGTGCTTGGTTTTCTGCCCTTGCAATAGTTTGCTGAGAATGATGGTTTCCAGTTTCACCCATGTCCCTACAAAGGACATGAACTCATCCTTTTTTATGGCTGCATGGTATTCCATGGTGTATATATACCACATTTTCTTAATCCAGTCTATCATTGATGGACATCTGGGTTGATTCCAAGTCTTTGCTATTGTGAATATTGCCACAATAAACATATGTGTACATGTGTCTTTATAGCAGCACAATTTATAATCCTTTGGGTATATACCCAGTAATGGGATGGCTGGGTCAAATGGTCTAGATCCTTGAGGAATCGCCACACTGTCTTCCACAATGGTTAAACTAGTTTACAGTCCCACCAACAGTGTACAAGTGTTCCTATTTCTCCACATCCTCTCCAGCACCTGTTGTTTCCTGATTTTTTAATGATTGCCATTCTAACTGGTGTGAGATGGTATCTCATTGTGGTTTTGATTTGCATTTCTCTGATGGCGAGTAATGATGAGCATTTTTTCATGTGTCTGTTGGATGCATAAATGTCTTCTTTTGAAAAATGTCTGTTCATATCCTTTGCCCACTTTTTGATGGGGTTGTTTGATTTTTCTTATAAATGTGTTTAAGTTCTTTGTAGATTCTGGATATTAGCCCTTTGTCAGATGGGTAGATTGTAAAACTTTTCTGCCATTCTGTAGGTTGCCTGTTCACTCGGATGGTAGTTTCTTTTGCTGTGCAGAAACTCTAGTTTAATTGGATCCCATTTGTCAATTTTGGCTTTTGTTGCCATTGCTTTTGGTGTTTTAATCATGAAGTCCTTGCCCATGCCTATGTCCTGAATGATATTGCCTAGGTTTTCTTCTAGAGTTTTTATGGTTTTAGGTCTAACATTTAAGTCTTTAATCCATCTTGAATTAATTTTTGTATAAGGTATAAGGAAGGGACCCAGTTTCAGCTTTCTACATATGGCTAGGCAGTTTTCCCAGCGCCATTTATTAAATAGGGAATCCTTTCCCCATTTCTTGTTTTTGTCAGGTTTGTCAAAGGTCAGATGATTTTAGATGTCTGGTATTGTTTCTGAGGGCTGTGTTCTGTTCCATTGGTCTGTATCTCTGTTTTGGTACCAGTACCATGCTGTTTTGGTTACTGTAGCCTTGTAGTATAGTTTGAAGTCAGGTAGCGTGATGCCTCCAGCTTTGTTCTTTTTGCTTGGGATTGTCTTGGCAATGCGGGCTCTTTTTTGGTTCCACATGAACTTTAAAGTCGTTTTTTCCAATTCTGTGAAGAAAGTTATTGGTAGCTTAATGGAGACGTCATTGAATCTATAAATTACCTTGGGCTGTATGGCCATTTTCACGATATTGGTTCTTCCTATCCATGAGCATGGAATATTCTTCCATTTGTTTGTGTCTTCTTTTATTTCATTGAGCAGTGGTTTGTAGTTCTCCTTGACGAGGTCCTTCACATCCCTTGTAAGTTGGATTCCTAGGTATTTTATTCTCTTTGAAGCAGTTGTGAATGGGAGTTCACTCATGATTTGGCTATTTGTCTGTTATTGGTATATAGGAGTGCTTGTGATTTTTGCACATTGGTTTTGTATCCTGAGACTTTGCTGAAGTTGTTTATCAGCTTAAAGAGATTTTGGGCTGAGACAATAGGATTTTCTAAATATACAATCATGTCATCTGCAAACAGGGACAATTTGACTTCCTCTTTTCCTAATTGATTATCCTTTATTTCTTTCTCCTGCTTGATTGCCCTGGCCAGAACTTCCAACACTATGTTGAATAGGAGTGGTGAGAGAGGGCATCCTGTCTTGTGACAGTTTTCAAAGAGAATGCTTCCAGTTTTTGCCCATTCAGTATGATATTGCCCATCCCTATTTTCTAAGTTCAGTAAATAGATTCTGAGCATGTGAGGTATCAGGGTCTGTGCTGGTCCCACTGCCCTGTCCTATCATGCCCATGGTGGGAGCATACATGGGGTTGGTAGCAGGTGGTGAGAATGGGTTTCTCTAATTCCACTGGACTGAATCCTCCTACCTACTAGCACCTTGACTTCACTCTATGGACAGTCTTCTTCCCTTGTTCACCTGCCTAGTTGTCCATGTGCTTATTTGTCCTCCTTTCTCCCATTTTGCAGAAGACAACAGGAAGCAGCTCATTCATCTAAGAAGACATTCTGTGTTAAGGGGTGCACATGTGCATGCGCGCACACACACACACACTTTAGGAAGATTGTCCAATCATGTTTACACTAATGTGAATAAACTGAAATCCCTAAAATATAGCATTTACCCTAAATATGAATTTAAATGACACCCAGGGAGGAGGAGCAAAGGTGATCTGTGTACGTGGATGAAATACTGCAGTGATGGTTACTGGGTAAGTAGATCTAGTTTAAGGGCTGTAGGTTGGAAAAATAGTGGCACCAGTAGGTGAAAATGTGCCAAAAACAAATTACTGAACTCTGTAACTTTTTTTCCTGGGATCCTTGTAAGAGCAAGTAATCAAATAAAAATAAAATATGATTTCAATGTGATTTGAGATACAGTCACACAATGTATGACATATGTATGTGAATTAGTTTAATACAAAACTATGTAAATAAGGGATTTATTTAATACTACACTGCTCCTTGATAAGGAGATTCACTACCACTGTGTAGACTAGTGCAGATTCAGACTATGAACCAAAACTTGGCAATTCCCACAGTTGCCATTTGCCGAGTCAGCATTGAATTTTTATGTGCAGCCTGTAAAACTCACCTATAAAAGCAGTCAAAATCTAACTTTGGCCTTAACAGTACAATAAAATCCAAATAAGCCAAATTAAGTTTTAAAATACATGTTGATATTTATAAAATATGATGTGCAATCTATAAATTGACCCAAACCATCTAACCAAATTAAGCTGATCTAATTTAGGAAAATCTGTTCAGCATCCTGATTCTGTTCTTAGACAAGTGAAAACATGGTGGAAAAAGATAGCATTTTGCTCAGACAAAGCACTAACCTAATACATGTTATTTTCAACCTAACTTCTCCTAAAGGAGGAGTAATTACATATGTTAGTTTTCAAGTTTCTCCTTTTAGGCTATGAGTTATCTGTCAAGTAAGTATAAATATACACAGTCAGTCCTCTATTTCTGTGCATTTTGCATCTGTGGATTCACCCAACAGCAGATCAAAAATATATATATTTTTTAAATGAATGGTTGCATCTGTACTGAACATGTACAGACTTTTTTCTTACTATTATTCCCTAAACAACACAGTATAACAGCTATATATATAGCATTTACATTGCATTAGGTGTTACAATAATCTAGAGATATTTTAAAGTATACAGGTGGTATGTGTAGGCTATATGCAAATATTACACCATTTTATATCAGGGACTTTAGCATTTAAGGATTCTGGCATCTGCAGAAGGTCCTGGAACCAACTCCCCATGGATACCAAAAGATGACTATACAAGGCATCGACTAATTTAATTAAACAGGGTAGGTGCTATCAGTCATCTATAATATTACTAATTGGCTCTGACTTCTCTGTCTAGGTGTTCTGTATGACACACTATGCCCCAAACCAAGCTTATTATCTTGCTCACTTTCCAAACATCCTGGAGATGTTATCTCCATCTGTCTGCACTATCTCAACTGAATTGCTCAAACCGGGAGCTTTGGACTCATTCTGGATTCTTCCTTTCCCTCTCTCAATATACTCAACCAACCATTGCATATTATCAAATGCCTCTTGCATCCATCCCCTTCTCTTTTCAACAATGCCGGTATAGACTCCAATTGCATCTTTCCTGAACTACCCAAGGAGCCTCTGATTGGTGTTCCCCTGCCAGTGCATTCTGTATAGTACCCCCCAAATTATTTCAAGCATAGATGTAATTGTTTGGGTTCTCTGATACCCAGAGAAGAAAGTAAAAACTTATTAGATTTGCTAAGACCCTTCATGATCGGGTCTAAGATAAATTTCATTATCATCTGCCACTATTTTCAGCAAGCCCTGTGATCTAACCACAGCAGGCTACTAGACACTTCCCTATGCCACCCAGGCTTTGTTCGATTTAGTTGTGTCCTCTGCCTAGAATGCCATGTCCTCTTTTGTCCAGTGGAAAACTCCCACTTATCTGTCCAGGTTCAGATCAGGCATCATCTCTATTTTGTAGTTTTTCATGACCCCCAGTGGCCCCTGCTTCCATCCACTTTTCCATCAATGTTTTCATGTATCTCTATTTTAGTACTGATTACATTGTTAAGGCAAAGCTGATATGCAATTGCACTGTGGCCATCCATACTAGCTGTATATAGCCAGTCTCCATTCTGATTCGTGGGTACTTGTTCGGCACAAGTATTAAATAATATGAATAACACCCTGATTGCTGGCATTATTTCAAATCTATCTTTACCATGATGGCATGAGATTAAGGGCAAGGGCTGTGCTTTATTCATCCTATTTCCAGGGACTAGTATAATATCCTCATATAGTTGTGCCCCTTATATATTTGATGAAATGAACAAAATGTAGACAATCAGTCTTTACAGTCACTCTTTCTAAAACAGAATTACTTTATCTAAATAATTATGAAATTTGCCTGATCTGTACCAAAATTATCATCAACCTGTTTAATGATGGAAGCTACAGTATGGATTTGGTAAGTTCAGAAGTCAGATATAGTAACCTCTAGTTTGGGTAATTTCATGACTTTTCTTCTTTGAACCTGGGTGGGAAAAGCCTGGACTTTGAAATCAGACAAACCTGAAATTGAATCGAGAGCAATCTCTTAAACCTATGAGACTTTGGAAAGCTATTTAACCTCTCTGAATCTATTTCTTCTTTTTCAAAATGGAGAAATGGATACTTCCCTTACCGGGTTGTTATGAGAACAAGTAAGACCATGTATTTAAGGACATGGCATATAATCCCCCATGAACAGTAAGCCTTTTAGCCTACTTGGAACTAATTTAAGTTAGTAGAGAAGCTTTCTATTCTGAACAGCAATCTCTCCAATCAAAAGAGAGGAGGAAAAGGCAGATAAGGCATATATTTCCTGGAAGCATCCTGTAGCAGCGTACATAAGACATCACAATGGACTGCATGTCTGTTATTACGAGCCAGTGCTGACTGTGCCGCTGAGAAATGGTCACATGGCCAAGGTTATGTACTAGGGATAAACTAAAGGCCCTGGGCAGTGCTTTGTCAAACAGGAGCTACTGTTGTTTTATCTCCAAAGCATCTGTATTTAAAACATCTGGATTCATTTTCAATGGAGGCATCTCTTTTGCTGATAAAATATGAGAAGCAACAAGGTAATGTAGTTGGCAAGTCAGCTGTCAAGATTGGTAATGTTATCACAGTTATGTTGTTGCTCTGACTCTTTGAACCTATTAGGATTAGGAAAAGTGATTCTGAGACAAGAAGTTGAGCACCCCCAAATCACAGAATTTAATAATGAAGCCCTTATGTTTTAAATACATTACTCTTTTGATTAAACTTTATTATCATAGGTATCCAATTCTGACATAAAACTGACAAAAATAATTGATATTACGAAGAATTAAATCTAGGTTAGAAAACATACAGTTGTGTGTTGCCTAATGATGGGTATATGTTCTAGTTCTGAGAGATGCATCATTGGGTGATTTTGGTTGTACAAACATCACAAGTGTGGTTATGCAAACCTAGATGGTATGGCCTACCACACAGCCAGTCTATATAGGATAGCCTATTGCCCCAGGCTACAAACCTGTATAGCATGTTACTGTGCTGAATACTGCAGGCAACTGTAACACAATCTAAGTATTTGTGTATCTAAACATAGAAAGACTACAGTCCAAACGTAATATAATGTTATGGGACCACTGTCATATTTGAAGTCCGTCATTGATCGAAAGATCGTTATGCAGGACTTGGCTATATTTACTTTTATTTACACCTGACTTCCTTTATTCCTCCACTTCTATCTTATCCTCATCCATGTGGAGGGACAAAACCTGGTCTCATCGGTCCCACAGCCAACAGGTCTGAAATGTTTCTTCACTGAGGAAGAGGAAGATTATATGGTAACTCTGTATGAATTTTCAAGATCTAACTAGGATGCCAGAGTGAACAAAAGAATTCCAGGCAAGATCTTGGTATGGTTTCTTCCCTTCACTTCCAAGTACTGTCTGCTTCACATATTCTACAGCCACAAATAACCCTGTTTATGTATCTGTGTCAACAGAGGACAGTCGTGACAGGGGATATTATGAAAAGCTGACTTCCAAGCTTATCATCCTATGATGTAATAATTAAATTAAATCAGCTGTTATTTTTCATACCTGTTAATCAGTAAATTGCATACAAAGTTATAACTCACTTTAGATAAGTCTGTCTCCAAATGGTGATCTTGCTCAGAAGCCTATAAAGAACCAAACAAAACACTTAGATCATGAGAAAAGTGGAATATTCAATAGGAGACCTCAAAGTGCAGAAACATTAAAACTTCATGGGCTCTGAATAAGTTTCTGGAAGTTGCAGATGGCTTCTCATGAAACCATACATCTAGAAAATTTTTTAAAAAATATGACAACCTAAATTTTGTATTTAAATAAGACTGTCAATATTCTATAAGCAGAGTTCTGTGAAAAATCATTTATATTTGATTTACATAATCATTTTTATAGTATCTGTTAATTATAGAATTTTAGAGTTAGGAGATAGCTTGCAATGCTAACTTTGAAATGCACACCAAACCTATACCTGAAAACCGTTGTCACATAATATATAATAAGTTATTTAAACAGTTATATTTATTTATTTATTAATTTATTAGAGAGTAGGTCTCACTCTGTTGTCCAGGCTGGAGTGCAGTGGCATGATCATGGCTTACTGCAACCTTGACCTCCAAGGCTCAAATGATCCTCCCGCCTCAGCCTTCTGAGTAGCTGAGACTACAGGTTCATGCCACCATGCCTGGATAATTTTTTAAAAAAATTTTTAGTAGAGCCAAGGTCTCACTATGTTGCCCAGTTGGGTCTTGAACTGCTGAGCTCAAGCCATCCTCATTCCTTCTGCCTCCCAGGCAACCACACCCAGCCAAAAATATCTTTAGTCAATATAGGAACACAGATTTTATTTTTACCCTTTTTAGTCCCCTTGCTCCTATTTGAAGTATCATATCTCATTCTTAGATGTGCCTTGGATTTCCCTGTATCATTTTGAATCCCAATGATTGAATTCTAATATTTTGTCCTTGTAATCTTGTACCTGGGTTAATGCACCAGCCTCTGCTGGTAGAGGGAGCCATAAGTGCAGAGATCTGAGATAGGACCTGGCAAAGAGCCTAGCAAGGCTGGGAGAGGGAGCAAAGAGAGTGATGGGGACATGTGTAGGTAGTGATAAGAGATGAGTGAGAAGCGATGGAGAGGCCAGAGTCTCAGGGTCTTATCAGTACAGGGGGAGGACTTTGACTTTCCTCTGAGAGAGAAAGAAAATCACAAGCCAGGGAACCTTGAGCCAACGAGTGTCACGATCTGGCTTGTGTCTTTAAAGGACTACTTTGGCTTCTGTGTTGAAATTAAGAGAATAAGAAGCAGAGAGACCAGAGAAGATGAGACTGCTTCCATCATCCAGGGAGAGCCTATGGCACCAGCCTCCAGAATGTGTTGATGGAAGTGATGGGATGTGTTCGGACTCTGGATATAGTCTGAAAGCAAGTCTGGCAGAATTTTCCGGCAGCTTAGATATGAAGTGTAAGAGGAAAAGAGAAGACAAGATGACTCCAGGGATTTAGACCTGAGCAACGTGAGGAATTGAGCTGCCAATTTATATATATCAATAATATCTGTGATTAATATATATGATGTATACAATATATTTACGATTTTTCTCACTTAAAGTACAATTGAAACAATCAAAAATTAACTGTGAGGTAGGCTAACTGGTTGACCCAAGGTTGTTTTACTAAGAAGGGACAAGCTTGGCCTTGAGCACTGCTCAGTGTAACCACTGAACCTGTTCTCTTCAAGCTGTGGCACATCAGCTCCTACACACACCTTTGGTTTTTGGTTAGCAAAACTCCCATATGATGTTTTGACTTTCAAGAATTGACTTCGAATGCACAGATTTTATATGCTTGAGGACATTTTATAGACCTAATCAGGTATGCAGAATCCAGGTTGCCAGCTCTAGTCCGGAACTCCAGAACTCCAAGTTTCCCATCTTGCAAACGTGACTATATGTAATGCTTTACCAAATAGTAAAGAAACGCATTTTAACATCTGGTTTGACATCTGCAAAGAATGATTCCCTTTAAAATACAACAGGGTTAAAACTTATTTGGAGACTTAAGGAACATAAAATCATAGCTTCAAAGTCGATTATATCATGATGGTATTATTTGCATTTGTTTTCTTTTGGCCACCTGGAAAATGTATATTTTCATTATAGACTGGTGTCTAATGCTTATTCAGTAAGGAGTATTTTTCTTTGGCTGAAAAATACAAATTTGGCCCTAGATGTGAGTTCTAAAATATTTTATTTATTTATATCATATTTTCGAACTTTCTTTGTCTCAAAAGAAATACTAGTTGAAACACCTCTCAAGTAAAACGGATTATACTTGCTGAAAGCATTACTGGTTTTTATTTAAGTTGCTGATTTTTTAATAAAGGGTCTGACCTTGAGGACCGCTGCCAGTTGGCAGAAAGCACAGAGGAGATGAGAAGAAAGTCTGGGGCCAAAATAAACACCTGAGTCTGACAGTTGTGTCCCATGGACTCTTTCATGTGTCTGTAAGACGTTCAGGGTCTTGAATTTGAACATTTTTTCATAAAGGCTCACCCTCAGCAAACTCTCTGCTATTCCAGTTTCATTGGCAGTCTAAAAAACCTGGCAGCATCCTTGGGTTCTGCTTGTTAAGACTTGTGAAATACTATGGACTTGGGCTGCAACCTTCAGCTGAATTTAGATGTAGGAAATTAGCAATTACAAAGTGTTCTTTGTGCCAAAAATCACATGCCGCTGCGATTACCTTACTCTGTGATGAAACAGGTCATTTTAATCCTTTGTAGTAGGTGGAACATTATGTACTTGACCAACCAAAAGGAAAAAACTTCTTAACTCAAGGGAGATATTTTCAGCAACCACATGTAGACTTATGCACATAATAGGAAAAGTAATCCTTTTCCCCCCAGGCAAAACCTTTTAGAGTAATTTTGAAATGCAATTGGCAAAACCCTCTTCACTTTAATAAAAAACTTTGTAAATTTGCCAAAGTTTAATACCAACAGACCACAGTAAACTAGGTTTCCAACAGCCAACTGAAAAGATGTGATGTCTAATTAGGAAACTGCGTTTTACCTGACCTTTAAGTTATTGCCTCAATTATCTTTTTTCATTGGTGAGTTATGCATGGCTGGGGTGACACAAGGTTGTTCATTTTTTTTGTGATGTTGATTAGCATGGGTGATTTGTATGATTAGTGAATCCAAGAATTCTATAGCTGAATGAGATCACAAACATTAGCTAGTTCAACTTTCATATTTTACAGATGAAGAAACTAAGTCACAGAGGATGAACTCACTTGCACTCAGTCATTGGTCCCATTGGTGACAATTAGGTCTGGAATTCAGTTTTCCCGTCTCACTGTCTTGAGGAGAAGGAAAAGTCCCAGTGTTCTATGTCATTTGGATGTTGGTGTCTCCCTTTCTGCTTGTAAGGATTATCTAAACCTTTGGAGGTAAAGCACTAGGGGAAGGGTAGTGTCAAAGTAAAAGTACTATTGTGATTTTTTTTCTTGTTTTAATATTTTTTTCCCTTCCATTTGTTTTATGATGAAAATTCCCCATGGTGATACCTCTACCTACTCAGCTACTCAAGCCAAAAACCAAAAGCCATCACCCCATCCACTAGATCACCAACTCTGAACCACTCTGCTGCCTAAAGAGCTCTCAGGTCCTGCTTCCCTTTCCATTCTCACCAACGCTGCCTTCATGCAGCCCTTGTTATCTCCCACTGAAATATTGCAGTAGTCTTTTTATTGGTCTCCCTTGCTTCCAATGTCTTATTTCTTAGTAGCAAAAAGTGCCAGTTGTCCTCCATTTTCATTTTTTCTCCTCCCAGTTTACCTTGCCTTTGGATGTGACCATGTGACTAAGTACTGGCCAATGGGAGGTAGGTTGAAAAGTCATGCGGCACTTTCTGAAGATCTTCTCGGAAAGACCATTGGCAGGTACGCTTTGCCCTCTTTTGCTGTGTCCCTGCTTAAGCTTGCTGCATGGACTGGGGATACTGCCCTCCTAGACATTAGATTGAGGCTGACATGGCAAGCAACAATATAGGAAGGGACTGAGTCTCTCATATGACGGTGAACTGGATCTCTGGACTAGCTTTTTAAAGCAGTGAGTTACTGTCAGTCAAGCCAATCTTAACACTGACTGTACAGCTAGTGATCTAAATTCCACAATATCTTGAAAGTTATATTCCTAAAACAAATTCCTTGACAAACCACATAGCATGCCCTTTGTGACCTGACTTAAGACTTCCCTGTGGCTTCCTCTCTCTTCAGGCTTCCCCTTGTGATTAAAGCTCCAGCAGCATTGAACCACATGTAGTTCCCTTAACCCATCGTAAGCTCTGGCTTTTGCCCATCCTGTTTCTCTTGGCTGGAAAGTTTCTATTCAATCTTTTAAAACCATCTTGGATGGCTCCTTCTTCTGTGATGTCATTGCTTAACACACAGAACTCTAATAGAGTGAATTTATCTCGCCTCTATGTGATTTTCACCTGTTCTTGCTTCTATTATTGCCCTTGTACTCTATGTTGTCTATACATATGTCTTCTTCCTGGACTATTTTCTGTGTCCGTTCGTTCTATTATTACTATAAAGAAATACCAGAGGCTGGGTAATTTGTAAGGAAAAGAGGTCTAATTGACTCACTGTTCTGCAAGCTGTGCAGGAAGCATGGTGCCAGTGTCTGCTCAGCTTCCAGGGAGGCCTCAGGGAGCTTTTGCTCATGGCAGAAAGGGAAGCAGGACCAGGCATATCATATGACGAGAGCAGGAGCAAGAGAGAGGTGGGAGGGTGCCACACATTTTTAAACAACCAGATCTCATGATAACTCACTCACTCGTGTAAGGACAGCACCAACGGGATGGTGCTAAACCACTCATGAGAAATCTGCCCCCCATGATCCAGTCACCTCCCAATGGGCCCCACCTACAACACTGGGGATAACATCCCAACAAGAGATTTGGAGAGGGCATCCAACTATATCGACTACCCCACCTACAACACTGGGGATTACATCCCAACAAGAGATTTGGAGAGGGCATCCAACTATATCGACTACGAATCCATTGAAGAAGAAATCACTATTTTTTTCTTCTTTCTTCCTTTTTAATGGTTAAGGGAGGGCATATTGCCTAGGCCCTCAATAATTGTTTGTTGAACTGAAGTTATATGAATTAAATTCAGAACGTATTTTAGGAAAGATCAGAAACAAGAAAGCTAGGTGAATATCAGTAAATTAAAAAAAAAATTAACTCACTTATATATAATTGGCAATGTTCTTGGGCCCTAATTATTAATATTTACCAAACACCATGGTCTTGGGCAGCAAATTTGTTTACTTATAACTTATCTAGTTGTTTCATACTAAGAACCGGAAGTTCTTCTAAGGTACATAGTTAGGCTACTGGTATTAAGGAAAAAAGAAAATAAAAGAACTGGCCATGGCTCAGAGATAGTAAATGTGAAGTGTGGGTATATAAAAGTTAATTACTGATTATACTAAATGGAAAATGTTCAGGAATAAGGTAGCAATAAAACAAAAATAGATCTGCTACCATAGCAACTAACTAGAAATTTAATCAAATCTCCGAACTCATCTGGAATTAACATGGAGAGATTTGTAAATTGGAGTAAAATGGGAGACATAAGTGGAATTAGATGAGTATTAGTTTGTTTTAAGTTTATTTAAATTTCAACTCAGATAATCCCATGTAAATCTGAGTTATAGGCCAAGCTGTAGGGCTAAAATAAGACAGACTACAAATTCTGGACACTTTAAGATGAGTTATGAAATCATGCTAAGTTTCACAAGTATAATATTGATGTAAAGAAGTAAAAACCAAAAGTATAAAAATAATATACAGTTCAAAATAGACCACATTAAACTATATTGTTCAGGGATGCACACATAGTAAAACTATCAAAAAAGCGGTTGTCAAAAAAAAATCAAGGTAATGATTCCTTCTAGAGCAAAAGATGGGACTGAATTAGCAAAACATGTGGGGTTTCCAAGGTCCTGGAAATATTTATTTCTTGTCTTAGGTTGTCCTTACGCAGATATTTCCTTTAAATTGTTTATTAAACTGTACATAGGTGTTTTATGTATTTTTGTACATTATTTCACAATTAAAAAGGGAGGAATGCCTATATATCAATAAGTAAAAGTCAAATACTCAGAAGAAAATAGGAAAAAAATCAGAACTCAATGTGCATTAGTTGTAGAAAATATGCTCAACATTATTAGTAGCGAGGGAAATTCAAATTAAAATCACAATGGGGTACTATTTAATACTCATAAAATATGTTTTAAAAGTCACAATAAGATGACATCAAGTCTTAGTAAGGCTGTAGAGGAACAGAGACTCTTACGTTGCTAGAAGTCAAATTAGAAAATAACTAGGGATTATCTAACAGAGCTGGAGACATAGATACCCATAATCCAGCCATTACTGTCCAAGGTACATGTACAATGATGTTCATAGCAACATCATTTATTATAGCAAAGTTCTGGAAACAACCCAAATGTTCATCAATAGGAAAAAGAATGTCTATGTATATAACAGTCAGAAATAACTTAGAGTTGCACACACCTACATGAATGAATCTCATAAACATGTTAAAGAAAAGTCATTGGGAAAAAATATTATGTGTTTTACATAAAATTAAAAACTTAGAAAATTATATGCACACATATATATGCACATTAGGGATACACACAACAGGGGTAAAACTGCAAAGGAAAGCAAGGAATTGATAAATAGAAAATTCAGGATAATGGCTGAGATTGCCTTTTATAGGGGGTGGGATTGGGGATGGAGGGAGACACAGGTAACTTCAAGACGTAGTTAATTCTGTATTTGGTTTGTTTCTTAAGCTGGGTGGTAGGTATGAGTTTGTTCATTTTACTTGTTTTAAAATTACACATACTTTATGTATACTTTTCTCAATATGTTATCTATTTCATTTTATATTTTTTACATTAAAAATTAGGAATTTGATTATTGTTTTGATGCTCCAGACCAGCCAAATTTCCAGGAAGGGATGATAAGATTTAAAATCTTCACGGCACAAATATTCTCCACAGAATAACTATAAAAATGCTCTCTTGTCTACAAACTAGGCTGAAGAGAGTATAGATGGTACAACTTAATTATTCATTGTGTAGATCTCTTAGAACCAGTTACTCTGTGAGTATCTGCATTTGCAGAAAAAGAATTATCCACCAAGGCTGAGCTTGAAGTAGCCACCACCTGTCTCACCCCGTTTACTAGGTACAGGGAGTTGGCACGTTTGTGGGAATTACAACCCCAGAGAAGGGGCAGAGCAAGACAGTGGAAGACAAGTCTCCACCCATCATGCCCCCTACAAAGACACCAGTTTAACAACTATCTACGTGCTATACACAAAAGAAGCACCTCTATAAGAACCAAAAATCAGGTGAGTACACACAGTGCTTGCTTCTAAGTTGATATTGCTGAAAGAGGCACTGAAAAGCTAGGAAAAACAGTCTTTAATCACCGACACCAACCATCCTCCACTTCCTGGCAGCAGCAGTGTGGTGAGAAGAGTGTTTCAGCGTGCGTGAGAGAAGCAGATCACAGCATTTGTGAGGCATTGAACTCAGCGTTGCCTTATTATAACCGAAAAAAAAAGACCAAGTCTATTGGTGCCCACCCATGGAGAGAGCATTTAAAGCAGCCCTAGCCAGAGAGGAATTTCCCATCTCAGCAGTTCGAACTTGAGTTCCCAAAAGCCTTGCCACTGCAGGCTAAAGTGCTCTGGGGCCCTTCATACACTTGAAAGACAGTCTAGGCCACAGAGACTGCAACTCCTAGGTGAGTCCTAGTGCTGGACTAGGCCCAGAGCCAGTGGACTAGCGGGTCATGTGACCTACTGAGACACCAGCCAGGTGTCTAAAGTGTTGGCATCACCCCTTCCTTAGCCCCAGGCTGCATAGCTTGTGGCTTAAAAAGAGACCCCTTGCCTCAGCTTGAGGAGAGGAAAGGGAAGAGTATGGAAGACTTTGTCTGGCATCTTGAATGTCAGTCACAGCAGGATAGAGCTGTGATAGGCAACTCAGCCCACAGCAGGATAGAGCACCAGTCAGAGTTGTGAGGCCCCCTTTCCGGGACTTAGCTCCAGGAAAGGGAGGACCCTGAACTGGAAAGGAATCTGCTGTATTGAAGGGAAGAACCTAACACTGGAAAAGTTCATCATTTGCTAACTGAAGAGCCCTTGGGCCCTGAATAATCAGCAGCAATACCCAGGTACTATGTTGAGGTCCTTGAGTAAGACTCTAACACTGGCTGGCTACAGTAAGACTTAGCACATGCTGTAATGGCTACAGAGTGAGACTCCTTCTACTTGAGAAAAGTGAAGGGAAGACCAAAGGAGACTTTGTCTTGTACCCCAGGTAAGAGCTCGGCCACAACAGGGTAGAGCACCAAGCAGGCTCTTGGGGTCCCAGATTTCAGGACGTGGCTCTTGGATGGCATTTCTGGACCTGCCCTAGGCCAGAGGGGGTTACTAGGCAAAGATTCTTGTTTTCTTCCCTTACGTTTTCCCAAATGAATGGAGTGTCTCACTCTGTTCTGAGCCACATGGAACTGGGGGTGGTATGACACAAGCACCCCTGTGTCTAGCACCACTAGCACTGCACTGGAAGGCAGCATTCACCACAAGGTGGCTGAAGAGCCCTTGGGCTTTAACAGCAGTACTCATGTGGGCCTGTGGTGGTGGTGGCCACAGGGTGAGGCTCCTCTGCCTTTGGAAAGGGGATGGAAGAGGCGGAAGGACTGTGTCTTGTGGTTTGAGTGCCAGCTCAGCTGCAGAAAAATACAACAAAACACTGGATAGACATCTAAGATTTTTGATTCTAGTCCCTGGCTCCTGGATGGCACCTCTGGACATGCCCAGGGCCTGGGGAAACTTGTCACCATGAAGGCAAGGACACAGGCCTGGCTGGCCTTACCACCTGCTTTTATAAAGCTCCGGGGCCTTTAGCAAATATAGGGCATAGCCAGGGAGTGGTTACAGCAAGCCTTAGGCAAGACCCAGCTGTGTACTGGCTTCAGGTGTGACCCAGCACACTCCTAGTGGTAGTGGCCACAGGGGTGCTTCTGTCACACCACCCCCAGCTCCTAATGGTTCAGAACAGAGAGAGAGAGAGAGAGAGAGAGAGAGAGACTCTATTTGGGAGAAAGTGAGGGAAGAGAACAATAATCTGCCTGGTAGTCCAGATAATTCTTCCAGATCTTGTCCAAGGCCATTAAAGTAGTACCTCTATGAGACTGCAAGAACCTCAGAGCTATTGAGCTTGTGGTGTCTCCTAAAGCAGATACAGCGTAGATTATAACACCTAAGTTCTCTTAAATATCTAGAAAGCCTTCCCAAGAAGGACAGGTACAAACAAGCCTAGAGTGAGAAGATTACAAAGAACACGTAAGTCTTCAGTGCCCAGACACTGAAGAATATCTGCAAGGATCAACATCATCCAGAAAAACATGATATCAGAAGGAGAGGATCATGGTGGACAGGAGGCAGAACTAGACTGCAGCTCCCACTTGAATGGACAGAGCAGCATGTGGAGGCTCGCATCGTGAACTATTGCTCCAGAATGACTGCAGACATACATTAGGAAAGCCAAGAGAACCCACAGAACCTCTGAAGGAAGTAGATTGCTCCTGCAGGACTCGGGGGACACCCCAAATACTGTGAGTGCCCAAACTGTGGAAGTGGGAAAGGGAGATATTTACCCTGGAACACACACCCCCACTAGGAAACCTGAAGGTCTAGATTATGGCAGAAGATTCTGACCTTACCTTAAGTTGAATCAATTTAGAGAGCCAAGCAAAATACAAGGGTAGAGGAAGCAGCGGGAAAAGCCCTGTGGACTCACTGGGTACCCTGGCAACCATTTCTGCCCTGCCTTACAGGGGACCTTGTGGAGGGCAGTCAGAGGCACTGGAAAAAGGCCACAGGGAGAAGGAAACCTCTAGTTGAACTTTTTAACAGTTTGAACTGATTGAGAAGTCTCCTGGCCAGAACTCAGGGAAGGATACGAATCCAGTGTGCAGACTCCACAGGCCTGGGAAGAACAAACATCCTACTTGGTTTTGCAGCTGCAAAGTGGGTAGCCTGGGGCAAGTTCTCAGCCCTGCTCACCCACTGCCTGAAAACAGACTTGGTGCCGTTGTAGGGGTGGGGCCACAGTGGGAGTGAGACCAGCCCTTTGGGTTGCATGGGAGCTTAGTGAGGCCTGTTACTGCCAGTTTTCTCCCACTTCCATGACAACTTGCATGACACAGTAAAGGCAGTCATAATCCGCCTAGGAACATAACTCCATTAACCTGAGAATCTCATCCCAACCCCCACAGCAGCTGCAGCAAGACCCACCCAAGGAGAATCTGAGCTCAGGCATGCCTTACCCTGCCCCCACCTAATGGTCCTTCCCTACCCACCCTGGTAACTGAAGACAAAGGGCATATACTCCTGGGAGTTCTAGGGCCCCACCTACCATCATACTACTATAGCTAATGCTCTATTGAAAGCTCCAATCCTGGCAAGAGGCCAACCAGCAGAAAAATAGTGCATTAAGCAACCAAAGCCAAGGACCCTCACAGAGTACCTTTTCCTCTCCTGCCACCTCCACCAGAACAGGTGCTGGCATCCATGGCTGAGAGATCCACAGATGGTTTACATCACAGGACTTTGTGCAGACAACCCCCAGTACCAGCCCAGAGCCTTGTAGAATTGCTAGGTGGCTAGATCCAGAAGAGAGATAACAATCACTACAGATCAGCTCTCAGGAAGCCACATCCCTAAGAAAAGGGGGAGAGTACTACATCAAGGGACCATCCCGTGGGACAAAAGAATCTTCACAGTCTTGAGCCCTAGACCTTCCCAAAGACACAGCCTACCCAAATGAGAAGGAACCAGAAAACTAACTCTGGTAATATGACAAAATGAGGTTCTTTAACACCACCTAAAAATTACTCTAGCTCACCAGCAATGGATCCAAACCAAGAAGAAATCCCTGATTTACCTGGAAAAGAATTCAGGTTAGTTATTAAGTTAATCAGGGAGGCACCAGAGAAAGGCAAAGTCCAATCTAAGGAAAAAAAAGAAACACACAAGAAGTGAAGGGAGAAATATTTGATGAAATAAATAGCATAAACAAAAAATAATCAAAACTTCAGGAAACAATGGACAACACTTACAGAAATGCAAAATGCTCCGGAAAGTCTCTGAAATAGAATTGAACAGCCAA
Organism: Chlorocebus sabaeus; assembly: GCF_047675955.1. Taxonomy (NCBI): domain Eukaryota; kingdom Metazoa; phylum Chordata; class Mammalia; order Primates; family Cercopithecidae; genus Chlorocebus; species Chlorocebus sabaeus. The sequence goes on from NC_132914.1 coordinate 26,356,008, forward strand.
AGAGAGAACTTCAGAGCTCAAAGACAAGGTCTTTGAATTAACCCAATCTAACAAAGACAAATAAAAAAGAATAAGAAAATATGAACAAACCCTCCAAGAAGTCTGGGATTATGTTAAACGACCAAACCTAACAATAATTTGTGTTCCTGAGGAAGAAGAGAAATCTAAAAGTTTGGAAAACATACTTGGGGAATAATCAAGGAAAATGTCCTCAGCCTTGTTAGGACCTAAACATCCAAATACAAGAAGCTCAAAGAACACCTGGGAAATTCACTGCAAAAAGATAATTGCCTATGCACATTGTCATCAAGTTATCTAAAGTTAAGATAAAGGGAAGAATCTTAAGAACTGTGAGGCAAAAGCACCAGGTATCCTATAAAGGACAACCTATCCAATTAACATTAGATTTCTCAGCAGAAACCCTATGAGCTAGAAGGGATTGGGGCCCTATCTTCAGCCTCCTCAAACAAAACAATTATCAGCCAAGAATTTTGTATCCAGTGAAACTAAGGATCATATATGAAGGAAACATAGTCTTTTTCAGACAACCAAATGTTGACAGAATTTGCCACTACCACGCCAACACTACAAGAACTGATTTAAAAAAGCTCTAAATCTTGAAACAAATCTTGGAAACACGTCCAAACAGAACATCTTTAAAGCATAAATGTCGCAGGACCTATAAAACAAAAATACAATTAAAAAAAAAAGAAAACAAGGCATACAGACAACAAATAGCGTGGTGAAGAGAATGGCACCTCACATCTCAATACTAACATTGAATGTAAATGGCCTAAATGCTCCACTTAAAAGACTCATAATTGCAGAATGGATAAAAATTCACCAAACAACTATCTGCTGCCTTCAAGAGACTCACCTAACACATAAGGAGGTACATAAACTTAAGGTAAAACGGTAGAAAAAGGCATTCCATGCAAATGGGCACCAAAAGCTAGCAGGTGTACTATTCTTATATCAGACAAAACAAACTTTAAAGCAGCAGCAGTTAAAAAAAGACAAACAGGGACATTGTATTATGATAAAAGGCCTTGTCCAACAGGAAAATATCACAATCCTAAATAAATATATGCATCTAAAACTGGAGCTCCCAAATTTATAAAACAATTACTAAGAGACCTAGGAAATGAGATAGACGGTGACACAATATTAGTTGGGGAATTCACTACTCCACTGACAGTACTAGACAGGTCATCAAAACAGAAAGTCAACAAAAAACCATGGATTTACACTATACCCTGAAAAAAATGAACTTAACAGATGTATAGAGAATATTTGACCCAACAACCACAGAAAATACATTCTATCCAAAAGCACATGAAACTTTCTCCAAGATAGACTATATGATAAGCCACAAAATGAGCCTCAATAAATTTTAAAAAATTAAAATTGTGTCAAGCACTCTCTCAGACCACAGTGGAATACAACTGGAAATCAGCTCCAAATGGAACCTTCAAAACCATGCAAATACATGGAAATTAAATAATCTGTTCCTTAATGATCATTGGGTCAAAAATGAAATAAAGATGGAAATTAAAAATTATTTGAACTGAATGACAATTGTGACACAACCTATCAAAATCTCTGGGACACAGCAAAGGCAGTGCTAAGAGGAAAGTTCATAGCCCTAAATGCTTACATCAAAAGGTTTGAAAGAGCACAGATAATCCAAGGTCACATCTCAAGGAACTACAGAAACAAGAAAAGCCAAACCCAAACCCAGCAGAAGAAAGGAAATAACCCAGATCAGAGCAGAACTAAATGAAACTGAAACAACAACAGCAACAAAAACATACAAAAGACAAATGAAACAGAAAGCTGGTTCTTTGTAAAGAAAAATAAAAATTGATAGAACATTAGCAAGATTAACCAAGAAAAGAAGAGAGAAAATCCAAATAAGCTCAATTAGAAAGGAAATGGGAGATATTACAACTGACACCACAGAAATACAAAAGATCATTCAAGGTTACTATGAATATCTTTACATGCATAAACCTAGAAAACCTAGAGGAGATGGATAATTTTCTGGACAGATAAAACCCTCCTAGCTTCAATCTGGAAGAATTAGATACCCTGAACAGACAAGGAACAAGCGTGAGATTGAAATGGTAATTTAAAAATTACCCACAAAAAAAGGTCCTGGACCAGCAGAATTCTACCAGACATTCAATTAAGAATTGGTACCAATCCTATTGACACTTCCACAAGATGGAAAAAGAGGGAATCCTCCCTAAATCATTCTATGAAGCAGTATCACCCTAATAACAGAACCAGGAAAGGACATAACCAAAAAATAAAACTACAGACCAATATCCCTGACGAATATAGATGCTAAAATCGTTAACAAAATACTAGCTAATCGAATCCAACAACATATCAAAAAGATAATCCACCATGATCAAGTGGGGTTTCATAGCAGGGATACAGGGATGGTTTAACATTTGCAAGTCAGTAAATACGATACACCACATAAACATAATTAAAAACAAAAAAATACATGATCATCTCAATAGACCCAGTAAAAGCATTCAACAAAATCCAGCATTCCTTTATGCCACATTTACAGTAGAATAGTATATCCAGCAAAAATATTCCTCAAACATGAAGGAGAAATAAAGGCTGTTCCAGACAATCAAAAGCTGAGGGATTTCAACACCAGATCTGTCCTGCAAGAAATGCTAAAGGGAGTATTTCAATAGAAAGAAAAGATTTTGATGATCAAAAAGAAATCATCTGAAGATACAAAACTCATTGGTAATAGCAAATATACAGAAAAACACAGAACATTCTAACACTGTAACAGTGGTGTTTAAGCTACTCTTACACAGAAGGACTAAAGGACGGAGCAATTCAAAATAATAACTACAACTTTTCAAAACATAGACAGTACAATAAATGTAAATAGAAAACAAAATGTGAAAAAATTGGGGACATAGTTAAGGCACAGATTCTTTATTAGTTTTCTTTTTACTTGTTAGGTTGTTTATACAACAGCGTTAAGTTGTTATCAGCTTAAAAAAATAGGTTATAAGATAGTATGTGCAAGCCTCATGATAATCTCAAAACAAAACACAAATAATGGATACACAAAAAATAAAAAGCAAGAAACTAAATCATATCACCAGAGAAAATAATCTTCATTAAAAGGAAGACAGAAAAGAAAGCACAAAAAGACCACAAAAAAACCCAAAAAACACATAAAATGGCAGAAGTCAGTTCTTAGTTATAAATGATAATATTGAATATAAATGGACTAAACTCTCCAATCAAAAGACCTAGAGTGGCTGAAACACACTTCACGTATGAAAACACACATAGGCTAAAAATGAAGGGATGGAAAAAGACATTCCATGCCAATGGAAACCAAAAGAAGAGCAGGCAGAGCTATATTTATATCAGACAAAATAGATTTCATGACAAAATCTATAAGAGGCGACAAAGAAGGTCACTATATAAAGTGATCAATTCAGCAAGAGTTTATAACAATTTAAAATATATATTCTCTCAAAACTGAAGCACCCACATATACAAAGCAAATATTATTACAGATAAAGAGAGAGAGAGACTCCAGTACAATAATAGCTGGAGACTTCACCCCACTTTCAACATTGGACAGAACTTCCAGATATAAAATTGACAAATAAACATCAGACTTGATATACACTGTAAACCAAAAGGATCTGATAAATATTTACAGAACTTTTCACCCAATGGCTGCAGAATACACATTCTTTTCTTCAGCACATGGATCATTCTCATGGATAGATCATATGTTAAGTCACAAGACAAATCTTAAAACTTTCAAAAAAAATTGAAACAATGTCTAGCATCTTCTATGATCACAATGGAATAAAACTATAAATTAATGATAAGAGAAATTTTGGAAATTATACAAATACATGTGATATGGTTTGTCTGTGTGTCCCCACCCAAGTCTCACCTTGAATTGTAATAATCCCCACGTGTCGTGGGAGGAACTGGGTGGGAAGTAATTGAATCATGGAGGTGGGTTTTTCTCATACTGTTCTTGTGATAGTGAATAAATCTCAGGAGATCTGATGGTTTTATAAAGGGAGTTCCCCTACACATGCTCTCTTGCCTGCCACCATGTAAGACAACCTTTGCCATTCCTTTGTCTTCTGCTATGATTGTGAGGCCTCCCCAACTGTGTGGAAATGTGAGGCCATTAAACATGTTTCCTTTATAAATTATCCAGTGTCGGGTATGTCTTTATTAGCAGCATGAGAACAGACTAATACAACATAGAAATTAAGCAATATGCTCCTGAATGACCAGTGGGTCAATGAAGAAATTAAAAAGAAAATTGAAAAATTTCTTGAAACAAATAATGGAAACACATATACCAAAACCTATGGAATATAGCAAAAGCAGTACTAAGAGGGAATTTTTTTTAGCTATAAGTGCCTACATCAAAAAAAGAAGAAAATTTTCAAATAACCAGTCCAATGATGCATCTTAAAGAACTAGAAAAGTAAGAGCAAACCAAACCCAAAATTAGTACAAGAAAAGAAATAATAAAGATCAGAGCAGAAACAAATGAAATTGAAATGAAAATACAAAAAATTAATAAAACAAAAAGTTGTTTTTTTGAAAAGTTAAACAAAATTGACAGGCCTTTAGCCAGACTAAGAAAAAAAGAGAAGATCCAAATAAATTAAGTCAGAGATGAAAAAAGAAACATTAACATTGATACTGCAGAAATAAAAAAATCATTAGTAGTTACTATGAGCAACTATATACCAATAAATTGAAATATCTAGAAGAAATGGACAAGTTACTGGATATATGTAACCTTCCAGGATTGAGCCATAAAGAAATCCAAAACTTGAATAGATCAATAACAAGTAACAAGATTGAAGCCATTAAAAAAAAAATGTCTCCCAGTAAAGAAAAGCTCAGAACCCAACAGCTTCACTGATGAATTCTATCAAAAACTTAAAGAAGAACTAATACCGATCCTACTCAAACTATTCTGAAAAATGGAGGAGGGAAAACTTCCAAACTCATTCTATGAGGCCAGTATTATTAATTACTATTGTGTCTTCGCTAGGCAAAGACACATTAAAAAATGAAAACTACAGGCCAATATCTCTGACAAATATTGATGCAAAAGTCCTCAACAAAATGTCAGCAAACCAACTTCAACAACACATTTAAAAGATCTCTCATCATGACCAAGTGGGATTTATCCCTAGGATACAAGAATGGTTCAACATTTTCATATCAATCAATGTGATACATCATATCAATAGAATGAAAGGAAAAAAAAAAATCATTTCTTTTTTTTTTTTTTTTTTTTTTTTTGAGACACAGTCTGGCTCTGTCGCCCAGGCTGGAGTGCAGTGGCTGGATCTCAGCTCACTGCAAGCTCCGCCTCCCGGGTTTACGCCATTCTCCTGCCTCAGCCTCCCGAGTAGCTGGGACTACAGGTACCCGCCACCTCGCCCGGCTAGTTTTTTGTATTTTTTTTTTTAGTAGAGACGGGGTTTCACCGTGTTAGCCAGGATGGGGTCTCGATCTCCTGACCTCGTGATCCGCCCATCTTGGCCTCCCAAAGTGCTGGGATTACAGGCTTGAGCCACCGCGCCCGGCCAAAAAAGATCATTTCAATGATGCTCAGGAAACATTCGATAAAATTCAACATCCCCTCATGATAAAAACCCTAAAAAACCTGAGTATAGAAGGGACATACCTAAACATAATAAAAGCCAAATACGACAGACCCACAGCTGCTATCATTCTGAATGGGGAAAATAAAAAAAGCCTTTCCTCTAAGATCTGGAACACAACAAGTATTTTACCACTGTTATTTAACGTTGTACTGGAAGAAGTCCTAACTAGAGCAATCAGATAAGAGAAATAAATGAAGGGTATCCAAATTTGAAAGGAAGAAGTCAAATTATCCTGGTTTGCAGATGATGTAATCTCAAATTTGGAAAAATCTAAAGACGCCACCAAAAAACTATCAGAACTGCTAAATAAATTCAATAAAGTTGTAGGATACAAAATTAACATACAAAAATCAGTAATATTTTCATATGCCAACAGTGAATAATCTGAAAAAGAAATTTTAAAAAATCCTGTTTATAATAGCCAGAAATCAAAATTAAATACCTAGACATTAACTGAAGAAGTGAAAGAGTGCTATAACAAAAACTATGAAACACTGATGAAAGAAATAGAAGTGGACACCAAAAAGTGGAAACCTATTCCATGTTCATGGATTGGGAGAAAAAATATAGTTAAAATGTCCATGCTACCCAAAGCCATTTATGGATTCAGTGTAATCCCTATCAAAATACCAATGACATTCTACACAAAAATAGAAAAAACAACCCTAAAATTTATATGGAACCACAAAAGACCCTGAATAGCCAAAACTATGCAAAGTAAAAAGAACAAAACTGGAGGAATCATGTTACCTGACTTCAAATTATACTACAGAGCTATAGTAACCAAAACAGGATGGTACTGACATAAAAACAGACACATAGATGAATGGAATAGGATAGAGAATTGAAAAACAAATCCACATACCTACAGTGAACTCATTTTTGAAAAAGATGCCAAGAACATACACTGGGGAAAAGACAGTCTCTTCAATAAATTGTGCTGGGAAAACTGGATATTCCTATGCAGAAGAATGAAACTATATCCCTATCTCTCACCATATACAAAAGCACAATCAAAATGAATTAGACTTAAATCTATAATCTTAAAATATGAAACTACTACAAGAAAACATTGAGGAAACTCTCCAGGACGTTGGTCTGGGCAAAAATTTCTTGAGTAACATCCCAGAAGCACAGTCAACAAAAGCAGGAGTGGACAAATACGATCACATCAAGTTAAAAAGCTTCTGCACAGCAAAGGAAACAATCAACAAAGTGAAGAGATGGCTCACAGAATGGGAGAGAATATTTGCAAACTGTCCATCTGACAAGAGATGAATAACCAGAATATATAAGGAGCTCAAACAACTCTATAGGAAAAAGTCTAATAATCTGATCAAAAATGGGCAAAAGATTTGAATAGACATTCCTCAAAAGAAGACATACAAATGGCAAACAGGCATATGAAAAAACGCTCAACATCATTGATCATCAGAGAAATGCAAACCAAAACTACAATGAAATACCATCTCACCTCAGTTAAAATGGCTTTTATCCAAAAGACAGGCAATAAGAAATGCTGGTGAGAATGTGGAGAAAAGGGAACCCTGGTACACTTTTGGTGGGAATGTAGATTAGTACAGCCACTATGGACAACAGTTTGGATATTCCTCAAGAAAATAAAAATAGAGCTACCATATGATCCAGCAATCCCACTGCTGAGTATATGCCCAAAAGAAAGGAAATCAGTATATCAAAGAGATATCTGCACTCCTATGTATGTTGGAGCACTGTTCACAATAGCCAAAATTTGGAAGCAACCTAAGTATCCATCAACATATGAATGAACAAAGAAAATGTGGTAGTATACATAGTGGAGTACTATTCAGCCATAAAAGGAATAAGATCCTGTCATTTGCAACAACATGGATGGAACTGGAGATCATTATGCTAAGTGAAATAAGCCAAGCATAGAAAGACAAATATTGCATGTTCTCACTTATTTCTGAGATCTAAAAATCAAAACAGTTGATCTTAGAAGTTAGAGAGTAGAAGGATGGTTACCAGAGGCTGGGAAGGGTAGTGGGATGGTGGGGGTTGTGGGAGGTAGGGATGGTTAATGGGTGAACAAAAAGATAGTTAGAAAGAGTGAATAAGACCTAATATTTGATGGCACAGCAGGTTGACTATAGTCAATAATAATTTCATTATACATTTTAAAATAATTTAAAGAGTATATTTGGATTGTTTGTAACTCAGAGGATAAATGCTTGAGGGGATGGGGATGGATACCCCATTTTACATGTGTTTTTTAAGCATTGCATGCCTGTATCAAATCATCTCATGTACCCCACAAATATATGTACCTACCTACTATGTACCCACAAAAATTAAAATAAAAAATTTTTTTAATCCCAGAGAAGATTCCATTCTAAAACAAAGCCTTTGGAACACAAGATACAAGTTTATAAAGAAAGAAAATCAATACGCAACCATCACCTTATGCTTCACAATTGCTGCAAAATAAGTTAATCCTTTTCTTTGACTTATTTATTTATTTACTTTTTAATCAATATATAATAGTTGTACATATTTTGGAGGTACATTTGGTATTTTGATACCTGTATGTGTAATGATTATATCAGGGTAGTTGGTAAATCCATTACCTTAAACATTTATCATTTCTTTGTGTTGGAAATATTACAAATATTTCCTTCTAGCTATTTGAAACGTACAATAAATTATTGTTAACTATACATTTTCTACCAAAAAGTCTTAATGCCTACTTTATAATGTTATAAACCATGTTTTAGGTTATAATGTCAGAAAATGTGATTATATCTAGCCATGCTTTTTTTATATTTAGAAATTTTTCTTAATTAATTAATGATACCAGAAAGAAGGGGTACTGACTGGGCTATAATTTAATATTTTTTAGCCTCTTCATAAATCTCTCAGAAAAGCATGAAATCAGACCTGTAATTAGGCAGCATAACTCTGGTTGCAACTTGTTAATCTTAAATTTTTCTTTTCTTTCTTTTCTTTCTTTAGGGGGCATGCATCCAAAGAAAAAAGAAAGAAAGGAAAAAAACCCTCAACCTTCCTGCTGACTGTTCTTCAATCACATTGTACTGACTTTCTTCTGTTTAGGTGGAGAAGGAAGGGGACATGAGAAAAGGGCAAAGTAGCAGAAAGCCCAAAATGTACCTAGTGGGAAATAACTGATTTTTTGTTAAATCCCCAGGTGCTGACATGGTCAGGAAGTCATAGAACTTCCTTTTCTTGGCAAGTCCACAACTGCCTCAGACCCACATGAAAGAGCTTTCTCTGGGAATTTTTCTAAAGGGCTTTTAATTGCGGACAGTCAAAAGATCCAGAAGTTTACTTCTCAAGAAACACCAAGAGTAAAAACTCTTACTTCTGATCTGATGTAACTGCCATTAGACTCCAATACATTTGGATTTTTCTGGAGGCTACAGTTAAGCATGTCAACTTGTGATATGATTTTTAGTCCCTGCTAATTTCAGTCAGTGGAGAACTAAAGGCAGATGGGAAGAGGAGAGAGAGAGAGAAAAAAAAAAACAATCAGCTAAAACAAATGAATAATTCATGCTTATTTTTCAATGTTAGTTGCTCTGGTTTTCTTCTTGTTTTATCTAACCTATTCTAACAGCCCTTCCTTTGAATTTTGTACAATGCACGTTTCTATAAATTCATACTGACAAACATCTGGAGCACTGGCAGCAATTTGCCAAACAGAAACCTGCAGCAATGGAAATGTTCTGTAAGACTATAAAGTTCAGGAAGAAATGGTAGAGGTGAGTGGTAAAAATTTCTGATACATCACAATAAGATGTTCCCCTTGTGAAGGCTTGCCAGGGTTCATTGCTTACTTCATTGATGATGTTCTTAATTATACTATCTTCAACTTTGTGGAGCACTTGATTTAGTGTCAGTTAATTTCATAAGAATATAACCAGATGTACAATTCCTTTAATATTCAAAATTCTATCAGGAACATGTGTGCTGAGTATCTCAATAGGAATGTTGCAAAAGTGTTTGAAAAATAGTTATCTACCCTTTTTTTTAAGATGGGATCTCACTGTGTTGCCCAGGCCAGAGTACAGTGGCTATTCACAGGCGAAATCCTACTACCAATCAGCATGTGAGTTATCTACCTTTTGAAGTCTGGTTTTAAACACTGTCTTACAGAACCAGTTTGACATTGGTATATCTGACTGTTTGTACACATAGTCAATATGGGGATGACGAGGTATTTTGTATTATTAATTATGAAATAAGTTCTAGGACCAGATTAATACACCTTTTTTTAGGTTGGAAGGCCCCTAAGAGGTTAGTATAGTATTTTCATTCTAAAGAAAAAGATTTGTTGAAAAAAATAAAGAAATTCTGTTTTACTAGGTCTTATAGGGGATCTAACAATACAGAGACAATTCCTGTCCTCATGAAGCTGACATGCTAGTACGTAGGATAATAAATATACACAAATAACATAGGGCAGAATAATAAGGGACTTAAAATGCATAAATGAAGTCTGCAGTTTTGGAATGGAACCTATCTATTTGTGGTGGTATCTGAAGTGGGGAGAAGGGAAATTTTTCTCAAAAAGTGACATATGATTTGACCGCTGAAAAATGGCATGAAATTTTAAAAGGGGAAACTTCAAGTCAGGGAAATTGTAGATACGAGAAATACCAGGGACACGTATGAATATTGGGAGGGAAAGCTGGACAAGTGGATCAGTCTTACATGCCAGGCTAATAAAGAGCTATGCAAACAAACAAGCAAACAAACAAAAAGAACTTCATGACTGAAAAGAATCATATTTGTGAATCAACCCTATCACACTCCCACAAAGTCATCTAGTTTAAACGGCTACCTCTAGTGACAGAGAATCTGCTACCTCTTGAGAGTACCTGTCCCAACTTTGTTTAGTTCTATTTTTGCATCATATTGACTTAAAATCCTTTTTCTTACTACTTTCACTTCTTTGTTTAAATTCTACCACTTATGGCTGCATGGGACAAAAGAAATCCTCTTCCAAAGGACAATTACTCAAGTATTGAAGTCAGCTTTAAACATTTTTAAAACCATGGTTCCTATGGCCAGAATGTCTCTGTTTATTTAACCACTCATTATACATAACATGATCATGGATCTTTCCCATTCTCATCACTGTACTCTAATTAAACTCAGTGTTTCTTACATACCTCTTTAAGTGAAATACCTCCATTGGACACAGTTCTGATGACATTAAGTGCAGTGGATCAGTCTACTGCCTTTTTTATTCTAGATATTGTAGTATAACTGACAAAGTTTATGGCCACCTTCATCTAGATTTTTTTTTTTTTGTCTTTTTTAAAATTATACTTTAAGTTCTAGGGTACATGTGCACAACATGCAGGTTTGTTACATATGTATACATTTGCTGTGTTGGTTTGCTGCAACCATTAACTCGTCATTTATATTAGGTATTTCTCCTAATGCTATCCCTCTCCCATCCCCCCACCCCAATGACAGGCCCCAGTGTGTGATGTTCCCTGCCCTGTGTCTCTCACTGTTCAATTCTCACCTATAAGTGAGAAGATGCAGTGTTTGGTTTTCTGTCCTTGTGATAGTTTGCTCAGAAGGATGGTTTCCAGCTTCATCCATGTCACTACAAAGGACATGAACTCATCCTTTTTTATGGCTGCATAGTATTCCATGGTGTATATGTGCCATATTTTCTTAATCCAGTCTATCACTGATGGACGTTTGGGCTGGTTCCAAGTCTTTGCTGTTATGAATACTGCCACAAGAAACATACGTGTGCATGTGTCTTTATAGTAGCAGGATTTATAATCCTTTGGGTATATACCCAGTAATGGGATCACTGGGTCAAATGGTATTTCTAGTACTAGATCTTTGAGGAATCGCCACACTGTCTTCCACAATGGTTGAACTACTTTACACTCCCACCAATAGTGTACAAGCATTCCTATTTCTCCATACCCTCTCCAGCACCTGTTGTTTCCTGACTTTTTAATGATCGCCATTCTAACTGGTGTGAGATGGTATCTCATTGTGGTTTTGATTTGCATTTCACTGATGGCCAGTGATGATGAGCATTTTTTCATGTGTCTGTTGGATGCATAAATGTCTTCTTTTGAGAACTGTCTGTTCATATCCTTTGCCCACTTTTTGATGGGGTTGATTTTTTCTTGTAAATTTGATTGAGTTCTTTATAGGTTCTGGATATTAGCCCTTTGTCAGATGGGTAGATTGTAAAAATTTTCTCCTATCCTGTAGGTTGCCTGTTCACTCTGATGGTAGTTTTTTTTTTTTTTTTTTTTTTTTTTTTTTTGCTGTGCAGAAGCTCTTTAGTTTAATTAGATTCCATTTGTCAATTTTGGCTTTTTTTTTTTTTATATATATATATACTTTAAGTTCTAGGGTACATGTGCACAATGTGCAGGTTTGTTACATATATATACATGCGCCATGTTGGTGTGCTGCACCCATTAACTTGGCATTTACATTAGGTATATCTCCTAATGCTATCCCTCCCCCCCACTCCCCACAACAGGACCTGGTGTGTGATGATCCCCGTCCTGTGTCCAAGTGATCTCATTGTTCAATTCCCACCTATGAGTGAGAACATGCAGTGTTTGGTTTTCTGTTCTTGCGATAGTTTGCTGAGAATGATGGTTTCCAGCTTCATCCATGTCCCTACAAAGGACACAAAATCATCCTTTTAATGGCTGCATAGTATTCCATGGTGTATATGTGCCACATTTTCTTAATCCAGTCTGTCACTGATGGACATTTGGGTTGATTCCAAGTCTTTGCTATTGTGAATAGTGCCACAATAAACATATATGTGCGTGTGTCTTTATAGCAGCATGATTTATAATCCTTTGGGTATATCCCTAGTAATGGGATGGCTGGGTCAAATGGTATTTCTAGTTCTAGATCCTTGAGGAATTGTCACACTGTTTTCGACAGTGATTGAAATAGTTTACAGTCCCACCAACAGTGTAAAAGTGTTCCTATTTCTCCACACCCTCTCCAGCACCTGTTGTTTCCTGACTTTTTAATGATCACCATTCTAACTGGTGTGAGATGGTATCTCATTGTGGTTTTGATTTGTATTTCTCTGATGGCGAGTGATGATGAGCATTTTTTCATATGTCTGTTGGCTGTATGAATGTCTTCTTTTGAGAAATGTCTGTTTATATCCTATCCTTTGCCCACTTTTTGATGGGGTTGTTTGCTTTTTTCTTGTAAATTTGATTAAGTTCTTTATAGGTTCTGGGTATTAGCCCTTTGTCAGATGAGTAGATGGTAAAAATGTTCTCTCATTCTGTAGGTTGCCTGTTCACTCTGATGGTAGTTTCTTTTGCTGTGCAGAAGCTCTTTAGTTTATTTAGATCCCATTTGTCAATTTTGGCTTTTGCTGCCATTGCTTTTGGTGTTTTAGACATGAAGTCTTTGCCCATGCCTATGTCCTGAATGGTACTACCTAGGTTTTCTTCTAGGGTTTTTATGGATTTAGGTCTAACATTTAAGTCTCTAATCCATCTTGAATTAATTTTCATATAAGGAGTAAAGAAAGGATCCAGTTTCAGCTTTCCAGTTATGGCTAGCCAATTTTCCCAGCACCAGTTATTAAATAGGGAATCCTTTCCCCATTTCTTGTTTTTGTCAGGTTTGTCAAAGATCAGATGGCTGTAGATGTGTGGTATTATTTCTGAGGGTTCTGTTCTGTTCCATTGGTCTATATCTCTGTTTTGGTACCAATACCATGCTGTTTTGGTTACTGTAGCCTTGTAGTGTAGTTTGAAGTCAGGTAGCGTGATGCCTCCAGCTTTGTTCTTTTGGCTTAGGATTGTTATGGGCTCTTTTTTGGTTCCACAAAACTTTAAAGCAGCTTTTTCCAATTCTGTGAAGAAAGTCATTGGTAGCTTGATGGGGATGGCATTGAATCTATAAATTACCTTGGGCAGTATGGCGATTTTCACAATATTGATTCTTCCTATCCATGAGCATGGTATGTTCTTCCATTTGTTTGTGTCCTCTTTTATTTCACTGAGCAGTGGTTTGTAGTTCTCCTTGAAGAGGTCCTTTACATCCTTGTAAGTTGGATTCCTAGGTATTTTATTCTCTTTGAAGCAATTGTGAATGGAAGTTCATTCATGATTTGGCTCTCTGTTTGTCTGTTACTGGTGTATAAGAATGCTTGTGATTTTTGCACATTGATTTTGTACCCTGAGACTTTGCTGAAGTTGTTTATCAGCCTAAGGAGATTTTGGGCTGAGACAATGGGGTTTTCTAAATATACAATCATGTCATCTGCAAAGAGGGACAATTTGACTTCCTCTTTTCCTAACTAAATACCCTTTATTTCTTTCTCTTGTTTGATTGCCCTAGCCAAAACTTCCAACACTATGTTGAATAGCAGTGGTGAGAGAGGGCATCCTTGTCTTGTGCCAGTTTTCCAAAGGGAATTTTTCCAGTTTTTGCACATTCAGTATGATATTGGCTGTGGATTTGCCATAAATAACTCTTATTATTTTGAGATACATTCCATCAATACCGAATTTATTGAAAGTTTTTAGCATGAAGGGCTGTTTAATTTTGTCAAAGGCCTTTTCTGCCTCTATTGAGATAATCATGTGGTTTTTGTCTTTGGTTCTGTTTATATGCTGGATTACATTTATTGATTTGCGTATGTTGAGCCAGCCTTGTATTCCAGGGATGAAGCCCACTTGATCATGGTGGATAAGCTTTTTGATGTGCTGCTGGATTCGGTTTGCCAGTATTTTATTGAGGATTTTTGCATCGATGTTCATCAGGGATATTGGCCTAAAATTCTCTTTTTTTGCTGTATCTCTGTCAGGCTTTGGTATCAGGATGATGTTGGTCTCATAAAATGAGTTAGGGAGGATTCCCTCTTTTTCTATTGATTGGAATAGTTTCAGAAGGAATGGTACCAATTCCTCCTTGTACCTCTGGTAGAATTCGGCTGTGAATCCATCTGGTCCTGGACTTTTTTTGGTTGGTAGGCTATTAATTATTGCCTCAATTTCAGAGCCTGCTATTGGTGTATTCAGGGATTCAACTTCTTCCTGGTTTAGTCTTGGGAGAGTGTAAGTGTCCAGGAAATTATCCATTTCTTCTAGGTTTTCTAGTTTATTTGCATAGAGGTGTTTATAGTATTCTCTGATGGTGGTTTGTATTTCTGTGGGGTCGGTGGTGATATCCCCTTTATCATTTTTTATTGCGTCTATTGATTCTTCTCTCTTTTCTTCTTTATTAGTCTTGCTAGCAGTGTATCAATTTTGTTGATCTTTTCCATAAACCAGCTCCTGGATTCATTGATTTTTTGGAGAGTTTTTTTGTGTCTCTATCTCCTTCAGTCTGCTCTGATCTTAGTTATTTCTTGCCTTCTGCTAGCTTTTGAATGTGTTTGCTCATGCTCCTCTAGTTCTTTGATTGTGATGTTAGGGTGTCAATTTTAGATCTTTCCTGCTTTCTCCTATGGTCATTTAGTGCTATAAATTTCCCTCTACACACTGCTTTAAATGTGTCCCAGAGATTCTGATATGTTGTATCTTTGTTCTCATTGGTTTCAAAGAACATCTTTATTTCTGCCTTCATTTCGTTATGTACCCAGTAGTCATTCAGGAGCAGGTTGTTCAGTTTCCATGTAGTTGAGCGGTTTTGATTGAGTTCTTAGTCCTGAATTCTAGTTTGATTGCACTGTTGTCTGAGAGACAGTTTGTTATAATTTCTGTTCTTTTACATTTGCTGAGGAGTGCTTTACTTCCAACTATGTGGTCAATTTTGGAGTAAGTGTGATGTGGTACTGTGAAGAATGTATATTCTGTTGATCTGGGATGCAGAGTTCTGTAGATGTCTATTAGGTCTGCTTGGTGCAGAGCTGAGTTCAATTCCTGGATATCCTTGTTAACTTTCTGTCTCGTTGATCTGTTTAATGTTGACAGACGGGTGTTAAAGTCTCTCATTATTATTGTATGGGAGTCTAAGTCTCTTTGTAAGTCTCTAAGGAGTTGCTTTATGAATCTGGGTGCTCCTGTATTGGGTGCATATATATTTAGGATAGTTAGCTCTTCCTGATGAATTGATCCCTTTACCATTATATAATGGCCTTCTTTGCCTCTTTTGATCTTTGTTGGTATAAAGTCTGTTTTATCAGAGACTAAGATTGCAACCCCTGCTTTTTTTTGTTTTCTATTTTCTTGGTAGATCTTCCTCCATCCCTTTATTTTGAGCCTAGATGTGTGTCTGCATGTGAAATGGGTCTCCTGAATACAACAAACTGATGGGTCTTGACTCTTTATCCAATTTGCCCGTCTGTGTCTTTTAATTGGAGCATTTAGTCCATTTACATTTAAGGTTAATAGTGTTATGTGTGAACCTGATCCTGTCATTATGATATTAGCTGGTTATTTTGCTTGCTAGTTGATGCAGTTTCTTCCTAGCATCGATGGACTTTACATTTTGACATGTTTTTGCAATGGTTGGTATGTGTTGTTCCTTTCCATGTTTAGTGCTTCCTTCAGGGTCTCTTGTAGGGCAGGCCTAGAGGTGACAAAATCTCTAAGCATTTGCTTGTCTGTAAAGGATTTTATTTCTCCTTCACTTATGAAACTTAGTTTGGCTGGATATGAAATTCTGGGTTGAAAATTCTTTTCTTTAAGAATGTTGAATATTGGCCCTCACTCTCTTCTGGCTTGGAGAGTTTCTGCTGAGATATCTGCTGTTAGTCTGATGGGCTTCCCTTTGTGGGTAACCCGACCTTTCTCTCTGGCTGCCCTTAACATTTTTTCCTTCATTTCCACTTTGGTGAATCTGACAATTAAGTGTCTTGGAATTGCTCTTCTCGAGGAGTATCTTTGTTGTGTTCTCTGTATTTCCTGAATATGAATGTTGGCCTGCCTTACTAGGTTGTGGAAGTTCTCCTGGATGATATCCTCAAGAGTATTTTCCAACTTGGTTCCATTTTCCCCATCACTTTCAGGCACTCCAATCAGACGTAGATTTGGTCTTTTCACATAATCCCATATTTCTTGGAGGCTTTGTTCATTTCTTTTTTCTCTTTTTTCTCTACACTTCTCTTCTCACTTCATTTCATTCATTCGATCTTCAATCGCTGATACTCTTTCTTCCAGTTGATTGAGTCAGTTACTGAAGCTTGTGCATTTGTCACGTATTTCTCATGTTATGGTTTTCATCTCTATGAGTTCTTTTAAGTTCTTCTCTGCGTTGATTATTCTAGTATTCCATTCATCCATTCTTTTTTCAAGCTTTTCAGTTTCTTTACGCTGGTTATGTAGTTCCTCCTTTAGCTCTGAGAAGTTTGATCGACTGAAGCCTTCTTCTCTCAGCTCATCAAAGTTATTCTCTGTCCAACTTTGTTCCATTGCTGGCGATGAACTGCATTCCTTTGGAGGGGCAGATGCGCTCTGATTTTTTGAATTTCCAGCTTTTCTGCCCTGCTTTTTCCCTATCTTTGTGGTTTTATCTGCCTCTGGTCTTTCACGATGGTGATGTACTGATGGGGTTTTGATGTGGATGTCCTTTCTATTTGTTAGTTTTCCTTCTAACAGTCAGGACCCTCAGCTGCAGGTCTTTTGGAGTTTGCTTGAGGTCCACTCCAGACCCTGTTTTCCTGGGTATCAGCAGCGAAGGCTGCAGAAGACAGAATATTGCTGAACAGCGAGTGTTGCTTTCTGATTCTTGCTCTGGAAGCGTCGTCTCAGGGGTGTACCCCACCATGTGAGATGTGAGGTGTCAGTCTGCACCTAGTGGGTGATGTCTCCTAGTTAGGCTACTCAGGGGTCAGGGACCCACTTGAACAGGCAGTCTATCCGTTCTCAGATCTCAACCTCCATGCTGGGAGATCCACTGCTCTCTTCAAAGCTGTCAGACAGGGGTATTTACCTCTGCCGAAGCTTCTGCTGCTTTTTGTTTAGGTAGGCCCTGTCCCCAGAGCAGGAGTCTACAGAGGCAGTCAGGCCTCCTTGAACTGTAGTGGGCTCCACCCAATTCGAGCTTCCTGGGGGCTTTGTTTGCCTATTTAAGCCTCAGCAATGGCGGGCGCCCCTCCCCAAGCCTTGCTGCTGCTTTGCAGTTAGATCTCAGACTGCTGTGTTAGCAATGAGGGAGGCTCCGTGGGCGTGGGACCCTCTGGGCCAGGTGTGGGATATAGTCTCCTAGTGTGCCGTTTGCTAAGACCCTTGGTAAAGCGCAGTATTAGGGTGGGAGTTACCCGATTTTCCAGGGGTTGTGTGTCTCGATTTCCTTTGGCTAGGAAAAGGAATTCCCTTCCCCCTTGCGCTTCCCAGGTGAGGCGATGCCTCATCCTGCTTCAGCTCTCACTGGTCGGGCTGCAGCCACAGACTAGCGCCAACTGTCTGACACGCCCCAGTGAGATGAACCAGGTACCTCAGTTGAAAATGCAGAAATCACCCGTCTTCTGTGTCGCTCACGCTGGGAGCTGGAGGCTGGAGCTGTTCCTATTCAGCCATCTTGGGCAATTTTAGCTTTTGTTGCCTTTGCTTTTGATGTTTTAGTCATGAAGTCCTTGCCCATGCCTATGTCCTGAATGGTATTCCCTAGCTATTCTTCTAGGATTTTTATGGTTTTAGGGCTAACATTTAAGTCTTTAATCCATCTTGAATTAATTTTTGTGTAAGGCGTAATGAAGGGATCCAGTTTTACCTTTCTACATATGGGTAGCCATTTTTCCCAGTACCAGTTATTAAATAGGGAATCCTTTCCCCATTTGTTTTTGTCAGGTTTGTCAAAGATCAGATGGTTGTAGATGTGTGGTGTTATTTCTGAGGTCCCTGTTCTGTTTCATTGGTCTATATCTCTGTTTTGGTACCAGTACCATGCTGTTTTGGTTACTGTAGCCTTGTAGTATAGTTTGAAGTCCGGTAGCGTGATGCCTCCAGCTTTGTTCTTTTTGCTTAGGATTGTCTTGGCAATGCAGGCTCTTTTTTGGTTCCATATGAACTTTAAAGTCATTTTTTCCAATTCTGTTAACAAAGTCATTGGTAGCTTGATGGGGATGGCATTGAATCTATAAATTACTTTGGGCACTATGGCCATTTTCACTAAATTGATTCTTCCTCTTTTAATTCGTTGAGCAGTGGTTTGTAGTTCTCCTTGAAGAGGCCCTTCACAACCCTTGTCAGTTGGATTTCTAGGTATTTTATTCTCTTTGTAGCAATTGTGAATGGGAGTTCACTCATGATTTGGCTGTCTGTCTGTTATTGGTGTATAAGAATGCTCGTGATTTTTGCACATTGATTTTTTATCCTGAGACTTTGCTGAAATTCTTTATCAGCTTAAGGAGTTTTTGGACTGAGATGATTGGGTTTTCTAAATATACAATCATGTCATCTGCAAACAGTGACAATTTGACTTCCTCTTCTTCTAATTGAATACCCTTTATTTCTTTCTCTTGCCTGATTGTCCTGGCCCAAACTTCCAACACTGTGTTGAATAGCAGTGGTGAGATAGGGCATCCCTGTCTTGTGCCAGTTTTCAAAGGGAATTTTTCCAGGTTTTGCCCATTCAGTATGATACTGGCTGTGGGTTTGTCATAAATAGCTCTTATTATTTTGAGATATGTTCCATCAATACCTAGTTTATTGAGAGTTTTTAGCATGAAGGGCTGTTGAATTTTGTCAAAGGCCTTTTTTTCATCTATTGAGATAATCATATGACTTTTGCTTTGGTGCTGTTTATGTGATGGATTATGTTTATTGATTTGCATATGTTGAACCAGCCTTGTATCCCAGGGATGAAGGCAACTTGCTCTTGGTGGATATGCTTTTTGATGTGCTGCTGGATTTGGTTTGCCATTATTTTATAGAGGATTTTCCCATCGATGTTCATCAGGGATATTGGTCTAAAATTCTCTTTTTTTGTGTATCTCTGCCAGGCTTTGGTATCAGGATGATGCTCACCTCATAAAATGAGTTTGGGAGGATTTCCTCTTTTTCTGTTGATTGGAATAGTTTCAGAAGGAATAGTACCAGCTCCTCTTTGTACCTCTGGTAGAATTTGGCTGTGAATCCATCTGGTCCTGGACTTTTTGTTTGGTAGGCTGTTAATTATTGCCTCAATTTCAGATCCTGTTATTGGTCTATTCAGATATTCCACTTCTTCCTGGTTTAGTCTTGGGAGGGTCTATGTGTTCAGGAATTTATCCATTTTTTCTAGATTTTCTAGTTTATTTGCATACAGGCGTTTATAGTATTCTCTGATGGTAGTTTGTATTTCTGTGGGGTCGGTGGTGATATCCCCTTTATCATTTTTATTACATCTATTTGAGTCTTCTCTCTTTTCTTCTTTATTAATCTTGCTAGCAGTCTATAACCTTTGTTGATTGTTTCAAAAACCAGCTCCTAGGTTCATTGATTTTTTGAAGGGTTTTTTTTGTGTCTCTATCTCCTGCAGTTCTGCTCTGATCTTAGTCATTTCTTGCCTTCTGCTAGCTTTTGAATGTGTTTGCTCTTGTTCCTCTAGTTCTTTTAATTGTGATGTTAGGGTGTCCATTTTAGATCTTTCCTGCTTTCTCCTGTGGGCATTTAGTGCTATAAATTTCCCCCTACACAGTGCTTTAAATGTGTCACAGAGATTCTGGTTCATTGTGTCTTTGTTCTCATTGGTTTCAAAAAATATCTTTATTTCTGCCTTCATTTCATTATTTACCCAGTAGTCATTCAGGAGCAGGTTGTTCAGTTTCCATGTAGTTGTGCGGTTTTGATTGAGTTTCTTAGTTCTGAGTTCTAATTTGATTGCACTGTGGTCTGACAGATGGTTTGTTGTGATTTCTGTTCTTTTACATTTGCTGAGGAGTGCTTTACTTCCAACTATGTGGTCAGTTTTGGAATAAGTTTGATGTGGTGCTAACAAGAATGTATATTCTGTTGATTTGGGGTGGAAAGTTCTGTAGATGTCTATTAGATCTGCTTGGTGCAGAGCTGAGTTCACGTCCTGGATATCCTTGTTAACCTTCTGTCTCGTTGATCTAATATTGACAGTGAGGTGTTAAAGTCTCCCATTACTATTGTGTGGGAGTCTAAGTCCCTTTGTGGGTCTCTCAGGACTTGCTTTATGAATCTGGGTGCTCCTGTATTGGGTGCATATATATTTAGGATAGTTAGCTCTTGTTGAATTGATCCCTTAACCATTATGTAATGCCCTTCTTTGTCTTTTTTGATCTCTGTTGGTTTAAAGTCTGTTTTATCAGAGACTAGGATTGCAACAGCTGCTTTTTTTTTTGGCTTTCCATTTGCTTGGTAGATCTTCCTCCTTCCCTTTATTTTGAGCCTATATGTGTCTCTGCATGTGAGATGGGTCTCCTGAATACAGCAAACTGATAGGTCTTGACTCTTTATTCAATTTGCCAGTCTGTCTTTTAATTGGGGCATTTAGCCCATTTACATTTAAGGTTAATATTGTTTTGTGTGAATTTGATCCTGTCATTATGATGTTAGCTGGTTATTTTGCTCATTAGTTGATGCAGTTTCTTCATAGCATTGATAGTCTTTACAATTTGGCATGCTTTTGCAGTGACTGGTACTGGTTGTTCCTTTCCATGTTTAGTGCTTCCTTCAGGATCTCTTGTAGGGCGGGCCTGGTGGTGACAAAATCTCCCAGCATTTGCTTGTCTGTAAAGGATTTTATTTCTCCTTCACTTATGAAACTTAGTTTGGCTGGATATGAAATTCTGGCTTGAAAATTATTTTCTCTTAGAATGTTGAATATTGGTCCCCACTGTCTTCTGGCTGGTAGGGTTTCTGCCAAGAGATCTGCTGTTAGTCTGATGGGCTTCCCTTTGTGTGTAACCCGACCTTTCTCTGGCTGCCCTTAGCATTTTTTCCTTCATTTCAACCTTGGTGAATCTGACAATTACATGTCTTGGGTTGCTCTTCTTGAGGAGTATCTTTGTTGTGTTCTCTGTATTTCCTGAATTTGAATGATGCCCTGCTCTGTTACGTTGGGGAAGTTCTCCTGGATTATATCCTGAAGAGTGTTTTCCAGCTTGGTTCCATTCTCTGTGTCACTTTCAGGTACACCAATCAAACATAGATTTGTCTTTTCACATAATCCCATATTTCTTGGAGGCTTTGTTCATTTCTTCTCAGTCTTTTTTCTCTAAACTTCTCTTCTTGCTTCATTTCATTTTTTTGATCTTCAATCACTGATACCCTTTCTTCCACTTGATCGAATTGGCTAATGAAGCTTGTGCATGCATCATGTAGTTCTCATGCCATGGTTTTCAGCTCCATTGGGTCATTTAATTTCTTCTCTACACTGTTTATTCTAGTTAGTCATTCATCCAATCTTTTTTCAAGGTTTTAACTTCTTTGCAATGGGTTCGAACATCCTCCTTTAGTGAGGAGAAGTTTGTTAATACCTGCCTTCTGAAGCCTACTTCTGTCAACTCGTGAAAGTCATTCTCCATCCAGCTTTGTTCCATTGCTGGTGAGGAGCTGTAATCCTTTGGAGGAGAAGAGGCACTCTGGCTTTCAGAATTTTCAGCTTTTCTGCTCTGGTTTCTCTTCATCTTTGTGGTTTTATCTACCTTTGTTCTTTGATGTTGGTGACCTACAGATGGGATTTTGGTGTAGATGTCCTTTTTGTTGATGTTGATGCTATTCCTTTCTGTTAGTTTTCCTTCTAACAGTCAGGTCCCTTGGCTGCAAGTCTGTTGGGGTCTGCTGGAGGCCCACTCCAGACCGTTTGCCTGGGTATCACCAGTGGAGGCTGCAGAACAGCAAATATTGCTGCCTGATCATTCCTCTGGAAGCTTCATCTCAGAGGGGCACCTGGCTGTATGAGGTGTCAGTCAGCCTCTACTGGGAGGTGTCTCCAAGTTAGGCTACACTGGAGTCACGGTCCCACTTGAGGAGGCAGTCTGTCTGTTCTCAGAGCTCAAACACCATACTGGGAGAACCACTGCTCTCTTCAGAGCTGTCAGACAGGGACGTTTAAGTCTGCAGAAGTTTCTGCTGCGTTTTGCTCAGTTATGCCCTGCCCCCAGAGGTGGAGTCTACAGAGGCAGGCAGGCCTAGTTGAGCTGCAGTGAGCCCTACCCAGTTCGAGCTTCCTGGCCACTTTGTTTACCTACTCAAGCCTCAGGAGTGGCAGATGCCCCTTCCCCAGCCAGGCTTGCTGCCTCACAGTTCAATCTTGGACTAGCAGTGAGCAAGGCTCTGTGGGCATGGGACCTGCTGAGCCAGGCATGCTATATAATCTCCTGGTGTGCTGTTTGTTACGACTGTTGGAAAAGTGCAATGTCTAGGTGGCATTGTCCTGATTTTCCTGGTCCAGTCTGTCATGCTTTCCTTGGCTAGGAAAGGGAAATCCCCTGACCTCTTGAGCTTCCTGGGTGAGGTGATGCCGCATCCTGCTTCAGCTTGCCCTCTGTGGGCTGTACCCACTTTCTGACCAGTCCCAGTGAGATGAACCAGGTGCCTCAGTTGGAAATGCAGAAATCACCCGTCTTCTGCATCGATCACGCTGAGAGCTGCAGACCAGAGCTATTCCTATTCAGCTATCTTGAAACAGACCCCACACCCTCATCTAGATTTAATTTATTGGACAACACAAGGCTATGAATGCTTTTTATAGCTGGCAATGGGTTAAGGATGGATTGAAGAAAGAGAAGAATGAAGATGAGGGGATGATTAGGAAACTAGGATTGTGGTCCAGGAGAAAGGCAATGAGAGGCTGAATTGAAGTGGTTATCATATAGATGGAAGTCGAGGGGACCCAAGGGGTAAAGGAGACACCATGGGGCTTGGCATCTCACTAATCAGAGGTTAAGAAGAAACCACAGAAACTTCCAAGGTTATTAATTTGGACTGGGAGAATAGTGGTCTCATTGATTAGATATAAGGAAGGCTCCGCTAGCTTCAGAAGAAGGTGTTGGGTTTGGTTTAGGCATAAGAAATTTGAGAGGACAGCAGAGGCTCAGACTGAAGGAAAATTGGGAAGCCACTTGTCTTTAACAGTCACAGCTGTGGAGTTGAGAGATTCTCAAGTAACGTCTTTAAGGAGAGCAGAGACCCCTTGTGTAACACCTATTTCTAGGGGCATACAGGAGTCAAAGAAGCAGAGAAGGAAAGTGAAGAGAACAAAGGGAACCAGTATAAAGCAGGGCAGGACGTCAAGGGAAGGACAAAGGTTTAACCTCAAATACCAGGGAAGTCGAAGAGGACAAAAATTGCAGCAAAGCTATCGCATTTGCTGATTAAGAAGAAATGTTATTAAAGGGCAATTTTAGTAGCGTACTGGAGACAGAAATCACATGTTTAGGTGTTATGATATGATTAGATCATGAGGGCAAGGAGATCACAAAGATAATTTTTAAAAACATTACTAATCAAGGCAAGAAGAGGATTAACAGAATCAAAGGAAGCTTTTGGTGTTTTGATGGTTTTAGGAGGGATTGTTTTGTTTAGGATGGGGACACTCAAGCACAGGCTATAAGGAATACAGTGATGAGGAGGGACTAGGATGAAGGAAGTTTGTCCACACTGGAATCCTTGACTATGTAGCTGAATTCAGATGGTTGAGTTTAATCCCACTCATCATTTTACTCAGGTATAATGGTTTAACTCCAGCGTTCCAGTATTCCGTTTCAGAACATTTATAGTATATTGCCTTAAAGAACAAAAACATGAGAATGCTTCCAAAATATGATTGAGAAGTAAAGGATTGACTCCCTTTCTCTCTTTTTCTCTCCTGTCTCTTACTCATACACATACATACACACACACACACATACACACACGTGCATGCGTGCACACACACACTCATAGCCATGAGTACTACTAAAATATTTATTTGATTTTATTTTTCCAGTCAAGTGGTCTTGGAAAATAAGCCTGATCCCATTTCCTTAGGAAGCAATAACGATGCATTCAAAAGTTAGATTAGAATGGACCTCATTTTATGCCAGTCTGATTTAAATGGTTCTTTATACATTTGGATTTCCTTTGCTCGCCAGTTCTGATCCCTAACACATCCTCTTTGATTGCTTTTTCTTTATTCTGTGTGGTGGAATTTAAGGGTAAACTTCTATCCATTGGAGTATTTTCTTCATGAAATAGAAAAAAATTTTCCATCCAGAGATAGAGTGCTTATTAAGCTTGTTTTACCATCTTAGCCTTTAACATAATTCTATCTATTCAAAGATTTTTGTGTGTGTTCAGTGAGGTAGAGCACTTTTCTTTTCACTCTCAACTAAAGAAATAAGAAAAATACTGTGGCTTTAGATGGAGAGATAGCAAAATTAAAATTTTTTAGAGTAACTCAAATGTTTCTTGTTAAAACAAATGAATGAACAGCCTGAAAAAAGTATATCATTTCCTACAACTAACCAGTTCTGTCTGAAGTCTCTAAGGTCACTCACACACACACACACCCCACACTGTCAACAACACTGAACCGCTGCTCACAGCCTGGATGGAATTCACTGTGGATTTCACACTTCTAGGCTTTGGACCATCTCTGTCCCTTTTTCTAGAATTCTTTCTTTTGATATCTACCTAACAAACTCCTACTGCTATTCAAGGCTTAGGTCAAGCAATTTTATGTCTAGGAAACCTTTGCTGAGTCACTCAGGTAACGTAAACTCTAATCAGATCTTATTTTTACCTTCACCACTGTTATCTGCTTGTTGTATGCCCAGTACCTAGCATGGTGCCTGAATCTCCATGATGTCTTTTGGCTGAATGAATGAAGCTCTGATGAACTGATCTAAATGCAGGGAAACAGAAAAAGGAGTCTAGAGCTGGAATGACTTCATATGTGTATATGTGTGTGTGTGTGTGTGTGTGTGTGTATACGTATTTTTTTAATGTCCCCCATGTATAGAGTTTAAAGGCTACCATATGTGGTAGGTTGAATAATGGCCCCAAAGACATCTAGGTCTTAATTTCTGGAACCTGTGAAAGTTACCTTGTATGGCAAAAGTGACTTTCAGATGTGAGTAGATTAAGGATCTTGAGGTAAGGTGATTATCCTGCATTCTCTGAGTGGGTCCTGTGAGGCAGTCTCAAGTGTTCTTATAGGCAGACAGAAGGAGATCTGCTAGAAGAGGAGGAAGGCAATGGGATGATGGCAGCAGCAGAAGAAAGAGCGATGTCATGAACCGTGGAATGAGGACAGCTTCCAGAAGATGGGAGAATGCAGTGAAAGGGATTGTCCCCTGGAAGCTCTGGAGGAAATGCAGCCCTGAAGACACCTTGATTTCAACACAGTGAGGCATTCATTTTGGACTTCTGACATCCAAAACCTTTAAGAGAATAAATGTGTGTTGTTTTAAGGCATGAAGTTGGTGGTAATTTGTTATAGCAGCAACAGAAAATCAATGCACCACACAAGTCCTGTTCTCCTTCTAGACATTAAAGCACTCTTACTACTAGTTCTGACACGTGACGGGTAGAAACGAAATCAAGGTTAGCTTAGGAGCCAAAAGATCTGTGTGTGTTTTGACTCTACCATTTTTTTAGCTAGATCTTTTAGTGGGAATCACTGAGCCTTGTTTTCTGAGGTTAAAATGATACCTGTCCAATCTACTTCTTGCAGTTGTTATGAGCATTATATGGCATAAATTACACAAAAGCGTTATGTAAACTACAACAAAAATGTTAACTCTATGATCATGACTTACTTCTTTGGACCTAGGAATTGAAGGCTTCTGGCAAAATGTATATGAGCCTCATTTGATAATTAACATTGTAGTGCAGTGCTCTGAATAGAGTCTGGCACATAAAACCTTATGCATATTTGTTAAGGGAATGAGCAGATGATTGAATACATGCATAAATTAAATTAGCTTATTAGAAAAAATATTTAATATCAATAGAATCTTGCTGTCAACAGGTAATAGGAAAAGTAAACATTGGAAAGAGAGAAAGTATCTGGAAATACTTTCACTTTTTTCACAGGACCCCACCTATGAAAGAGATGGATGATGTGGGAGGAGGGCATGGAGTCTAAAGGAGCTCCTTTAGAAATGGGATTCAAGCAGATTCCTAAATAGAGCTGGCAGCTGAGGAGCAACAAAGGGAGAAGATGGGGGGAAATATTGGGAGAGGAGACAGAAGGACAAGGGGAAAAGCAGAGAGGAGTATCATGGACAAAGGAAGAGAGTGGTTTCCAAAATGAAGGAGAATGACTATTAATGTAAATTGTTGCTGGTGGGTTAAAAAAAAGACAGAGTCTAAAAAAAGTGTCCATTGGGTTGATTGAGGCAAGTCATCAGTGGCCAGTGGGAATAGGGAGATTGATTGAAGAGGGGGTGAGGGATGTCCTCTTTTTTCTGTCTATTTCTTGTTAAGCTTCCTACACGTTTTTCTAGTTCTCTTCTGGCCTCATCAATTGCCTCTTCTGCTCCATTTCCAACTTCTCTTGCTCTTGCCTCCACCAGCCCTGGGGATTTCTATAGCTCAGTGCTTGGTACTGAGCACCAACACATTCCCTTGATGAGCTCCCTACATCCCAAATCCTCAATTACCAGGCCTCTGGGTGACACCTTAAATGCTGACCTCCAGCTCAGCACATCTGGAGAAGCTGCTTCTCCACACATCCTGCAGAGTGGTCATCCATGAACTGAGTTCAAGATTAGAGTTTAATCTACCCTCCACGATACTGTCACTTGCAACAGACTTTGTGCCCATTCCTTTTGGGGTGTTTTCCTCCTAAAGGTAATTTTTAGAAACCCAGAAGAGGAGGATCGATAGGGGGGCGGAGCAAGATGGCCGAATAGGAACAGCTCCAGTTTCCAACTCCCAGCGCGAGTGACACAGAAGACCGGTGATTTCTGCATTTTCAACTGAGGTATTGGGTTCATCTCACTAGGGAGTGCCGGACAATCAGTGCTGGTCAGCTGCTGCAGCCCGACCAGCGAGAGCTGAAGCAGGGCGAGGCATCACCTCACCTGGGAAGCGCAAGGGGGAAGGGAATCCCTTTTCCTAGCCAGGGGAACTGAGACACACAACACCTGGAAAATCAGTTAACTCCCACCCCAATACTGCGCTTTAAGCAAACGGGCACACCAGGAGATTATATCCCACAGATGGCCGGGAGGGTCCCACGCCCACGGAGCCTCCCTCATTGCTAGCACAGCAGTCTGCGATCTAACCGCAAGGCAGCAGGGAGGCTGGGGGAGGGGCGCCTGCCATTGCTGAGGCTTAAGTAGGTAAACAAAGCCGCTGGGAAGCTTGAACTAGGTGGAGCTCACAGCAGCTCAAGGAAACCTGCCTGTCTCTGTAGACTCCACCTCTGGGGACAGGGCACAGCTAAACAACAACAAAAGCAGCAGAAACCTCTGCAGACGCAAACGACTCTGTCTGACAGCTTTGAAGAGAGCAATGGATCTCCCAACACGGAGGTTGAGATCTGAGAAGGGACAGACTGCCTGCTCAAGTGGGTCCCTGACCCCTGAGTAGCCTAACTGGGAGACATCCCCCACTAGAGGCAGTCTGACACCCCACACCTCACAGGGTGGAGTACACCCCTGAGAGGAAGCTTCCAAAGCAAGAATCAGACAGGTACACTCGCTGTTCAGTAATATTCTATCTTCTGCAGCCTCTGCTGCTGATACCCAGGCAAACAGGGTCTGGAGTGGACCTCAAGCAATCTCCAACAGACCTACAGCTGAGGGCCCTGACTGTTAGAAGGAAAACTATCAAACAGGAAGGACACCTACACCAAAACCCCATCAGTACGTCACCATCATCAAAGACCAGAGGCAGATAAAACCACAAAGATGGGGAAAAAGCAGGGCAGAAAAGCTGGAAATTCAAAAAATAAGAGCGCATCTCCCCCAGCAAAGGAGCGCAGCTCATCGCCAGCAATGGATCAAAGCTGGACGGAGAATGACTTTGACGAGATGAGAGAAGAAGGCTTCAGTCCATCAAACTACTCAGAGCTAAAGGAGGAATTACGTACCCAGCGCAAAGAAACTAAAAATCTTGTAAAAAAAGTGGAAGAATTGATAGCTAGAGTAATTAATGCAGAGGTGGTCATAAATGAAATGAAAGAGATGAAAACCATGACATGAGAAATATGTGACAAATGCACAAGCTTCAGTAACTGACTCGATCAACTGGAAGAAAGAGTATCAGCAATTGAGAATCAAATGAATGAAATGAAGCAAGAAGAGAAACCAAAAGAAAAAAGAAGAAAAAGAAATGAACAAAGCCCGCAAGAAGTATGGGATTATGTAAAAAGACCAAATCTATGTCTGATTGGGGTGCCTGAAAGTGAGGGGGAAAATGGAACCAAGTTGGAAAACACTCTTGAGGATATCATCCAGGAGAACTTCCCCAACCTAGTAGGGCAGGCCAACATTCAAATCCAGGAAATACAGAGAACACCACAAAGATACTCCTCGAGAAGAGCAACTCCAAGACACATAATTGCCAGATTCACCAAAGTTGAAATGAAGGAAAAAATCTTAAGGGAAGCCAGAGAGAAAGGTCAGGTTACCTACAAAGGGAAGCCCATCAGACTAATAGCAGGAAACAGAGGCTCAGAGAGGTAAAATAACTTTCTCAACAACTTACATGGCTAGTAAGACTCACAAGCTCTGAGTCAGCCTTGCTCTTTCCCTAGCTGCTAATATTGACTTTAATTAGCTATAGTATTTAATGTTAATGTTAACTTTATGTTGAGGCCCTGATAGGCACAGAATTTCTGTTTATTCACTTTAGTGGGTAGTGCCTAGGTAACAGGTGAATTTTACAGAGATCCAGTGTCCCTATGCAGTCTTGGGTACTATCTGCCTCTTGGTTCCAAGGCGCCACCAAAACCAGACACTTCACTGACATCAGTCAAACCCGTAAGGCAGATGTGTGCTGTAGACAAGAGGGGGATGTGATCTCTTGGACAAGTGGAGGGGTTGGCTTTTAGCAGGAGAATGGGCAACTTATCCACAGTAACAGAGTGAAGGCAGGGTACACTGACACAGAGGCAAGTGGCAGGTAGAGGTGGTAGGAGCTTGCATAAGAGTCCATCTGACAGCTTCTACTTTTCTAGAGAGTGAAAATGGGGAAGGGGTGACAAAGAAAAACATTCAAAACAGTAAGAATTGATAGATATTTCCTTAACATAATAAAATGATCTTCTTTCAAAAGTTCACCATGCTTAACAGAAAATTATCGTGATGGGAATATAGACAAGAGACTCTATCAATTGCAATGCCACGTGATACATAGGTAACTAATATTAATCTTGATTGAGGGTGTGTGAGGACAGAGAAAGGAGTGGTTTATTCTTCTTGCATGAGGCAAAAGAGATTTGACAGAGCAGGTGAAATTTGAAGCAGTACTTGAAGGATACAACAGTAATGAAGATGCCCTGTTCTACGTGTTTAATATTCATAAGGGTCCTGTGAGAGGTAGGTGTCATTGTTGTCCCCATTGTATAGGAAAGGGGTTGATGTACAAGCTCACACAGCCAGTGTGTGCAGCGCTGTCACAAACTCAACTCATCTGACCCCAGAGCCTCCTTTCTCAATTATTTCCCCAATCTCTACTTTTTCTATTATCCCCAAAATTTAAAAACTTCTTTTGTAACTTCCTATTTGTCTCTCTGTGACTGTGTGTGTGTCAGATAAGTGTGGGGTTTTACTTACAACAGACATTTTGATTGATCTCAGCCAAGCCTGCCCATTAGAGTCACCAGGGGAGCTTTTAGAAAGTTCCAAGTGCCAGGCTATACCCTTGGGAATTCTGATTTAATTGCTCTTGATTGGAGTGCAAGCATCAGTCTTCTTAGAATCATTCCCCAGGTGATTCTACTGTGCAGCTGCAAGTGAGAACCACTCACTCAGGTGAAAGAAAAGCGTTTTAAGGGGCAGATAGAAGAATTTGATACTTGCAGTACCCTTAGTGATACTTGCAATACCATTGCCTTGGGTAAAAAATTTTCTCCTTAAAATGTAGATTGCTCTTTAGGTTGGAGCAACATGTTAAGACTCTACAAAGACCTTAGTGGGAATGATTTTATAACTCTCCTTTCTCCTTGTGATGAGACTGTGGGAGGGGCTGGCGTTAGCACACCTAGGCCTGGAAAGGAAAGGGAACATAGGAATCGGAGAAGCCAAGGTTGAACAGAAAACAAGAATTTGCTCTATACTTGGTAAAATAATTTAACATCAATTTGCATATTGAAAATTTAATAATTGACTCTAAGACCAAACCAGCTGCTAAAATGATCTAATTAATGGTAAGCCTTAATAAGCTTCAACATCATATTTTGGCTAGTAAAGTACAAAGATGGCTAAGCTATGAGCTTCTTGCCTTATCCATTGTACATGGTTCAGTACTTAAAACCTAATAACCATTCATTAAATTTCATTGAATGAGTGAAATTCATCAACTGACTTAATCAATGTGAAACAATTTACCCCAAAATAGGAAACAGGTTTGGTGATGGGTTGACAGTCTTTGCCATGCCATTGTAAAAGCATTCTATAATTTGCTTCAATTTATTTACTCATTTCCCCATTCAGTGACATTTAGTTCATTTTCAATTTCTTTACTATTAAAAAAATACTGCAAAGAGCATCTTTGTATGTGTTTGCCTGTGTACTTGTACAGGAGTTTCTCTAGACTATATCTGTAGAAGTAGAATTGCTGGGTAAGGGATACATGCTTTTCAACTATATATATATAGTGTGTGTGTATATATATATATATATATATATATATATATATATATATATATAGCTAACTAGTTTTCCAGCTTTCCACTCCAAATAAAACACAAAAAGCAAAACCTAAAGGAAAAGATTATCAATTTGACTTAAAATGTAAAAGTTCTATATTCAAAACATACAACAAACTTAAAACACATTGTAGCCCTTTTCACTTCTTTCCAGTGCATGTCAAATGCACCATAAACAAACTTCTAAATTTACCTTTTGTAATCAGTTCACAAGACAGTTGAGGGAGGCCTGGGCCCTCTTTTCTTGTCTGCATTTGCTCTGTGAAGTTTACGAGAATATTTCCATCTCCAGATTGTTCCTCAGGGCAGATTGGCTAATGGTAGGCAGGCTGTGATCCAGGAAAGAATGATCTAAGACTGCAGGTGCTTGTTCTGCCATTTTCCCAAAGCCAATTCCCAGTGTTCCGTGGGCAGGACGGCAGGTGGGGCTGGAGCCCCCACAGCCATCTCTGCCTCCCCCTTCCCTGCTCATCCCCCAGGGATGGACTAGTTTTGGCAAAATGGATGGTCAAACTGTCTTGGGCATAACTAATGCAAAAGAATTCTCTGTGATCCAAGACTGATCACAGATTTGCCAATTCCTCCTTTTTTGAAACTTTCATTGTAAGACTTTTATCCTACATGTAAATTCTGGTTGTAATAACTCAGAGTTTGTGTCCAGCCCTTCAAGGGAATCCTTTGAACTTAGTGTCTCCAAAAGCCTTAGCTTTATAAATATTCAGATGCACAATATATACATATGTGACCATGTTATTCCATAATTTAGACTCTCTTTTAACTCTGCTTTAAATTCAGGTGTACTACACTAAAAGAGCAAAAAGGGACTAGCTACTGTCACAGTTTAAGTTACAACAGAGCTGCTCTTCCAGAGGAAACTATATTTTCCCACAAGTGACTGCATTTCAGACGGAATAACAACGCCTACCATGATTCCCCATGCAATCTTTTCAAAGTGCATTTCAACCAAAAAAAGTCCTTTTTTAATGTTAATGAAACTCCCAAATTTTCTAATTCCATTCAATTCTGTTCTCAATTCCAATTTTTACAGTTAGCAACACAAATTTTATAACTTACAAAATTATAAAATATACTTTTAAAATACAAGTATTTTAAATATATAATTTTTATAATTTTAAAATGATAAAATAAATTTCTATTTTCTCTTTTGTTGTTTCTCTGAAGGATGAGAAAAGTGGTAAAGTATACCTTTTCAATATAAATGCTTCTTTTCTTCAACAAGATGGGAGTACATTTTCTAGCTTTTCTTGCCACATCAAAAACTCCGCTGCTGTTATGTGACTCTTCCATGTGTCTGTGATCCAGGTATACATGAGTTTCTCACAGAGCAAGGCCAGTTTTCTTTTCTATGAACTGATTTTCTTTCCTTAGGTTGAATTCGAAAGTGCTAAACTGAGCACTACAACTTCAGGCATTGGATCCTTGCTTCTCTCCTAAAGCCTCCTGTGGATTGTACTCCACTCTATAGCCACTACTGTTTAGCTTCCATGTTTTCATTTACTCTATTAATGTCAATATCTATGAATTCTTGCCACATGTCAAGTGCTTTATTATGAGCTCTACCATTGTTCTATCATAATCCCCACCAACACCTCGCAACAGGTGTGTTACCCCAACTTTACAGATGGAGAGAAACCAAAGCAACCAAGGCTTCAGTAACTTTGTTGAACATAGTCTGGTAAGTGGCAGGAAAGAGATTCAAACCCAGGTGAACTGACATCAGACACTGGGCTCCTAACTACTGTCCTCATCTGCTGTCTTCATCTCTGTTCATTGCCTGTTAACCTTCACAACAGGCGGTTTCTTCTGATTTGGTCACTGGAGTATTCCAAGGGCCTAGAACAGTGCCTGGCTTACAGTTAACACACGTCAACTAATAACCACATCTATTAACATGTTAATACATTGGCAGGGGTACCTTTTTTTTTTTGGAGAGAAAGAGAGACAGGGTCTCGCTCTGTCGCCCAGGCTAGAGTGCAGTGGTGTGATCATGGCTCACTGTAACGATGAACCCCTGGGCTCAAGCGATCCTTACACCTTAGCCTTCCCCGTGCTGGGATTACAGATGTGAGTCGCTGCACCCAGCCATGTAGTTTCTAAAACAAATTTTATTTTAAATATTTGATTAACAAATAAGGGTTGTATATATTCAAGGTATATAGCATGATAATATATGTTTACATTGTTCAATAATTACCACAATCACATTAATAAACGCATTCCTCACCATTCATGCTGTGCCTTAGATCCCTAAAACATGTTTCTATTATATCTGAAAGTTTGTATCATTTGACCAACACCTCCTCATGTTTCTTAAATGAATAATTCTGTGTCCCTATTTTTCCTCTCAGTTATTCATTTGTTTGTACCTTAAACAAATGTTGATTGAGCCCCTAAAACACGGCCTTATTCTACACACTTGAGATATAAAAATGAATAATCAAAATCTCTCTGTCAAGAAGATCACACTCTTGAGGCAGGCGACAGACTAATAAATATGGTCAGCAGAGACAGGGAAGAGAAGTGGGCCATGGAGAGGACTTCCACTTTTATGCTGAATGAGATGGGAAATCCACAGAGGGTTCTGGACAGAAAACTGATGTGATTGCTTGCATAGGAAGAGGATCGCCCCGGCTGCTGTTGGAACAATCAAAGTTACTGCAATATTCTGAGCCAGAGGCAAGTAGGTTGGATCAAGATAGTAGCAATGGGGATAATGAGAAATACTTAAATTCTATACCTTTCAAAAAGGATATGATTTCCTAATGGAGCAAATGATGGCTATGAAAGAAAGAGAGGAACAGCCCCAAGGTTTTGGGCATGAGAAGGGGGCATCTCCGCGGAAGGCTGCAGAGGAACAAGCTTGGGATTGGAGGGGAGTCAGGAGTTTGGGTTTCGAATATGCTTCTCATCATCTGGTATTGCCTTGTATGATAAAACACTCAATAATGATTCTGTTAACCCCTCAGGGACCTGAAAATCCAAACACCCTCAGGGTACAGCAAACAGCTAACTTCACCGTATGACTTAGCCAAGTGTAAAACAACAAAGCAGTGGTGCAGCCTGTGAACTGGAGAGTTCATGCATGACCCACAGGCACTAACATAAAATGAAAAGTTGCACTGGCCACTGTTGCCCTTGACCTTGAGTTTGTGAACCCCCTGCAAAATAATATCAACATCATTGACTTTTATCCACATTGTCCTTAACACTTACATATTTTCTGCCTTCTACTAAACTGTGTATGCAGCTGAATTTAGTAGAGCAGAAACTGCACACTCTGCCTCATTCATCATTATATTATTTGTACAATGAATATTTAGTAAGCCTTTACTCTGTGCCAGTCACAGTCCTACAAAAGATGTGACAGCAAATGTATAGTGTCCAACAACATTTAAGATTACACTCTGACCTCATGTATTCAGAGATGATCCCTCTGAAGCACAGCTATGAAAACAAAACAAAACAAAACACAAAGGCGCCAAAAGGGTCCTTAGTAGGTAAAATAGGTGTTTGAAGTCCGATGTCCACACACTAAAGTTTCTGTGCTGAATTCATAAGACATTTTTCCAGGATGGCCTCTCTTATTTTACATCACATCTTAACGAGCCAAACATCTGTTTTTCTAGCCCCAAACAGATAAATCAGAAATAAGCTGGCGGACGAGGGGGAAGGTGAAAAGCTCTAATAGAGATGGGCACACTGAGAAGAGTTAGATGTAATAAGAAATGCTGTCTGCCTGCCAGAGGAAAAAAATTAGACACACAAATAACACAAGAATTTTTTTTTAATGTGGCAGTTTGAGAAAACTCTATCATTTCCTGTATGGGCAAGGAGCCTGTCAGAGCTCAATAAACCTGAAGGTGTTGCTATTTTAAAGCACAGTACAGTCAGGGCTGGTCATCTAGTAAAGTTTACATTAAACTCATAAACTCTGCTTAAAAAGGAGATGGGTCGGGCTCGGTGGCTCACGCCTATAATCCCAGCACTTTGGGAAGCCAAGGTGGTTGGATCACTTGAGGTCAGGAGTTCGAGACCAACCTGGCCAACATGGTAAAACCCTGTCGCTACTATGAAAATACAAAAATTAGCTGGGCATGGTGGCATGCACCTGTAATCCTAGCTACTCCGGAGGCTGAGGTGAGAGAATCGCTTGAACCCAGGAGGTGGAGATTGCAGTGAGCCAAGATTGTGCCACTGCACTCCAGCCTGGGTGACAGAGTGAGACTCTGTCTCAAAAAAAAAATCCACTCAAAAGGCATCCCTGAAAATGCTGAATGTATGCATTTAAAAGAATTTTGTTCTGGGATTTAGAAAGTCCACCCAAGTGAAATGCTTCATTCTTCAATAACTTTGGATATCTGCTACCATCCCACACTCTTGCCTGTGTGCCACACCCATGGCCAACAGATGCTAAAAAGACACCCCTGGACATGCCTTCCTGCTTACAGAGATGGTGGCAGACCCTCTTGTATCACCTGCCTCCTTCCTCTCTCCCATCTGCATTCCAGGGTCTAGCCAACTTTGGACCTGACTTCCATGGCCTGCTCTTTGCTGCCTGCACTCACAGGTTGGACTTGATGGCAGAATCCAGCTTCCCTGGTTCTGACTTGGGTGCTCAGAATTCATCATCCCCTGAGTATGATGTGTGCACATAGGTATTAATCATCCTTTCCTCCTGGGACTGTGTGCCTCAGAGCCCAACCTATCTTTGGCATAAACTTGGCTTATACTTGGATTGGACCTCCAGCAATACTCATTGACTGTTCTTATCTTCAACATGTACTGAAAACACCTTTCACATATGAAAAAGGCACAGCCATTGTACTGTCAATAGAGATGCAAGATGAACTGTTCTCAAATATAAGTGTTCTTTTCAGAAGTAGTCAACTCATAGAATCATAAATCTTTGAGTTAAAATAATCCTTAAAGTTTGCCATCAGTCTTAATCCAAATATTGCCTACAAAGCTATCAAACTCTCCTGATTTTCATAGGTTTCTCTTATTTTCAGAAATGCTCATTTATGAAACAGATAACTAGGAAAAGGTACCCATTCCATAACTGTGATATAGAGCAAAGCTAAAGCTAAAGGATTAATATAAAGACTAAACCAAGAACCTTGGCTGTTAAAGTAGAAAAAAGAGCTCACCAGCCACAGCTAGACAGCCTGATGGTATGGATTTATATGAACAGCCCACATCACCCATTTTCATTTAGAAAATAAAGTACTGCTTCTCAGTTACAGGACTTTTAGGAGTCATCGCCTATCATTTCAGTAGGCAGAATCACTACTATAAACTGGGCACATTCAAATAGAGGATAAGGTTTTTGTAAGTTTTATAAGTTTCTGAAGTTATTGTAATTGTTGTTCAAGGTAAAGGGGGATTGCACTATTATTATTTGCATTATTTAATTGTGTACTCATTAGCTTAGGATTAATTACATTTAACCATATGACCTGGGTTTTAAAATACCTCCAGACCACAAAATCACTTCTACAAATAAGTTACCGGTATCCTCCATCTAAAGGCAAATACAAAAGCAAGTATCCCAGCATTCACAAATTGCCCTTGCAATGCAAACTTTTTATTATTTTTCATCGCTATGTGGAAAAACTGAGTCCTGTAGACCAAAAGTGAATAACAATAATCACATTATTGCATTACAATAATCACAATAGAGCTAAGAGTGTTGGGCACACATGTATACACATGCACACATTCACACATATACCACACAAACACACACACACGTATGTCAGAGCAGAATGTTAATGGGCATAGCTCTGGAGTGAGGTCCTTTTCGTTTTTGCCTACTCCTCATTTTTTCTTATCAACTGAGGATAAAGTGAGCATGATGAACTCTGAGTAATAATATGACTATGATTTCACACTGACCCTTCAAAACTCCCTCAACCAATAGCTTTCAACACTGCCTCATCCTTGGTATCAACTTGCATTTTTCAGGCCCCTAAGTTATATATAACATCTTTCCACCACAACTCATTAGTACCAGATGTAAAAATGTTCCCACTTGAGTAATAATAAAGAACAGAACAAGCTCTGAAAGCTAGGAAGTGGGTATTCTGGGTGGAGTTTCACCATTGACACCCCTGCAAATGGGGACATCCCTTAGGTCTGTGTTTCGGTATCTATGATGTCAGGGTGGTCACTGAACAATCATGGGTCCTACACCTCACAGCTGGTCTGCTGTCTCTGGGGGGTTCTAGAACCTTCCATGCCTTCTCCAATTGAGCCCCCTGCTCAAGTGCCTTCAGGTCCTCTGTAGCCTCTTAAGCCAGTTCTTTTCAGACTCCCCAGCTTACTACTCATCTTTCTGTCATCATCTAAGTAGAGGACTTCCTTTGTCCCCAAAGTTTTTCTGACCTGATGGCTGCCAGAGCCCTGCCTGGCTGAGGTTTGTTGAAACCCATGACTGCTGCGCCTTGGCCTCACCACCATCAAGACAGGCCTGAGTGACAGCTGGAGTGACAGCCCAGAGCCTGGGATGGCACCTCTGCCTCCTCGTATGGTGACCTCCTGCGGCCTGGGCTGTGCACAGCCCTTGTTCCCCAAGGTCACACACTTAGAGGAGCTTTCAGTTTAAATGAATGATTCAGGCCTCTTCACAAATTGGTTATTTCTCTTGTGGTTTTCTATAAATTCCTCCTTCTTTACTGAATGGAAAAGTAGCGTTATATTTATCTCTTCTTCCCTTTCAGGGAAAAAATAAGGTGGCATGGGGCTGTACAGATGAAAATCTGTTTGAAAGTGTATGACAAATACTTTGGGTCTCTCTAAACTGTCTAAAAAAAAATGTATCAGAAAAACAGCTATTCGATTAGCCTTTCACATTTCTAAACAAGCAATATCAAATTCCTTTTTAAAGATTTAATGAAGGAGGTTCCTGAGAATGCTGTGTCTAGACGTAGGTGCTGGTTCCACAGATGTGTTAAGTTTGATAAAATTAACAGACCCGAATATTCATGATTCATATATACAAAAAAAAAATCTCTATTTTTTTGTATATATATAAATATATATTCCTTCAATAAAGACATTCTTAAAAGTTAAGTGAACAGATCATGATTTGAAAATGCTGGCTATCAATGATATTTTCTCTTATGCATTATAAACCGTTAAGTATAACTCTTACTTCCATAACAGTAGGGATTGTTATGACCTTTTTTTTGTGAACTGAATTCAGTATAATTTGACTAATATACCTAGTGATTCTTTAGGCTGAATTTCCTAACAGTACTCAGTAAAAGCTAAAAGTTTTGTCCTTTCCTGAAAAGGGAATGCACATAATATTTAAAAGATAGGATGCAATGGAGATTGGAAACCTTGTTCTATAATATTTTAGCATGTGTTGCACCTACTACTTCTACATGTTTATTTCTGGGCTGGGGAGTTCTAGGCAGTTGATAGAACTTTCAGCAGAATAAACATAAAGATCGCTCCCACCGAAGCTGAAACCTCAAACACCTATTCTCAATGACCTTGACCATCACTTGAGAATACATCAAATAATGTTTTTCCTTGATTAAAAAGATTTTGTGATTGTTTTAAAGGAGGCCTTTAAATGCAGTCGTTTAAGAAAATGTTTGATGCACTCTTGCACTGCTTTTATAGAATAGTAGTAAATCAGTAAGTCAGGCAAAGAACATTCTACAGTAAAAAAGGATCTATTCCACAGAAACCAGTTCTGCACTCAGAAAACACCATCACACTACCTTTTTTTCCCCACTCTCTGAGCTGATACCACAAAGGTAATTGTATACCTAACAAGA
Organism: Chlorocebus sabaeus; assembly: GCF_047675955.1. Taxonomy (NCBI): domain Eukaryota; kingdom Metazoa; phylum Chordata; class Mammalia; order Primates; family Cercopithecidae; genus Chlorocebus; species Chlorocebus sabaeus. Next base: position 26,395,261 of record NC_132914.1, read on the forward strand.
AGTTAGGTCAAATCTGGCAGTGTATTCTAGCCCTGTCAAGGGCCAGATTCTTTCTCTGTAACTATTGTTTTTAACTCACAATAACTTACTGTTCATCTTCTTATTCAGTGATGAGGATGAGCCTCTGAAAGGCATCCATGGAGGGAGGATTGTTCTTTTTTTCTTTCACTTCTTTTTTCTATTTTAGTGAAACGGTTTTGAAAAACTCTAAGCGCAGACATTGTTGTTAAAAGGAGCTGTTCCAACTTTCATGATGACTTTTTTCCCCAAAGCGCTGTGTGCAATCATTAATCAGTTCTTCTCATGGGTCATTTTATGTCATAAGAGAAATGTTAGCGTGCCCTGAATGTCCTTCAGGTGCTGGGGGAAAAAACAACCCTAGAGAAAAGTGCTGGAAGGGATCACGCTTTGTAAACTCAAACCAGTGAAAATGTTTTGGGAGAGAGATCCTCACATGTCACACACAGTTAATTCACTGAAATTTTCCAGGTTCCTTCTGAACGTGTGGATGCTTTCTCTCATCTGGTATCACCACAGGACACATTATCCATAAATTAACTAAATGTGCATATGTTTATTCTACAGCACATGTGGTAATAACTACATTTTATTGCATATATTCATGAACATGAATTCAATTAACTTTGGGGAAAACATCTTTCTTGCAGTCAATCCTTTTCTTTAAAAGGCAAAGGATGTTATAAAAGGTGAAATTTGAATACAATGATTGAATTGCATGTATTACTTTAAGTTGACTTCAGGTAGTTAGTTTTGATAAAAACCAATCTGTGCCTCCATAAGTCATCATTTTTATATCTGTGTTTCAGAATAGAATTCATAAATAATACGGATTTTATTATTATTTTTTGGATCATTCAACTATATCCCAAAATAGGAGTTCAGAGGCCTAATTTTAGCTCTATCTCACACTAGCTGAATGATTTTCAGTATGTTTGTAACAAATCCTAGCTATGTTTTTTTCATCTAAAAAGACTAAATCACCTTCCAAACATTAAAATTGTAGATTCTATTAATCACTCCCCCCAAGATGTTTGCATACTAATTCCTGGAACCTGAGAATGGTACCTTATATGTGATCAAGGTTAAAATCAAGTTAAAATCAGGTGTGATCAAGTTAAAAATCTTAAAATGGGAGACTCTCTTGAATTACCCAGGTGGGCCTGACAGAATCACAGGAGTCCTTATGAGAGGGACACAAGAAGAGTCAGAGAGAAGGCCATGCGACAATGGAAGCAAAGATTTGAGTTATGTGACTACAAGCAAAGGTAGGCCAGCCGCCTCTAGAAGCTAGAAGAGGCAAGGGATGAATTCCCCTCATATCACCAGAAGGAACCAGCCCTGCCAACACCTTGACTTTAGCCTAGTGAAACTGATTCTGTGCTTGTGGCCTCCAGAACCGTAAGAGAATAAATCTGTATTGTTTTAAGCCATCAAGTTTTTGGTAATTTGTTAAAACAGCCATAGGATGCTAATTCACCATGTTAGGGAGAAGCACTTCCCAAAGGTGGTATGAGAAGCTCTATGGACACTCTTCCCAGCAGAACAACTACAAATAATGAAAATTATAAAAACCACCACCATTTAAAGTCTCTGGAAACTATCCTAACAACATACTGAAGATGTAGAAATGTTTATTAAAGAAAATTAAATCTTATTAAGAAAAGCGACTCTCTGGCATTCGAGCATAACTTGCTCTCCACCTCCAAGTTCAGTGTGATGGAGGTTCTATTGGGTATGGCCAAGAGCATGAGCTCATTCTTCTTCTAAACGATAGTAGAGTTACAGTTTCTCACAGACTGGCCTAGATCACCAATATTTCTTACTTTCTCCTATCTCCTTACTGCAGAAACTGTACTTCAGATAAGCGCAAACAAGAGGTCTGGGGCTCCTGTTCTTCACCAAGCCCCTAACTTGTAAAGTGGAAGTTTCACTTCAGGCTTGATAAGTCAAGACTACTGAGTCCTAATCAGCCTCAATCCAAGTTGCTTTTAGGATGAAAAGTTTCATACCAAGAGAAACAATCCAAGAGGACCAGTGGCTGCCAACCTCACTAAGTGTCCTATTCATAGATTCTGGTGTCAATCCAAGGGAAGTAGATGCTGTCCCTCCTACAGTTCCAAATCAGCGATGCAGAGGTTATGCCTCTGGGGATTAGGCAGACTGTAAAAACAAAGAGCTCTGTATCTCTCTCTAAGGGGATTGATTTTATTTGGAACAGAGTGTGAGGAATTTCAAGCCTAAGTGCACTATTGAAAATAATGGAAATTTTGACAGTGAGCAATTAAGTTGATTGCTATCATGGTTATTAATTCCATGATAGCAATAAACAAAATGGCAGACCAGGTAGAAGCTTAACAGAGAGAAAGAGAAATATATATAGAGAGAGAGACAGTTGAAAAGTGTCCTCACGGAGTTGGAGTAAGCCACAAAACTCGCCACAAAACTCACCCCAAAGGGATAACTTTAATTAGATCAGACTGTGAACTAATTTGTGACCCAGGACACAGTCATAAACAATAGAGTAATTAGCAAGCAATTCGTGGATGCTAACCAATAGAAGCCAATCAACTAGGCACTTAATAGGGATATCAGGGAAAAAAGCAGTAAAAAAGATCCTGGCTAAAACCATTGCCACTTTTGCGGGGAGGAGGAAATGAGTAGTGGTTAGGGTGACTGCACATGCTCAAGATTATGGAGCATCTAACACTGTATACTCTGGAGGAAAGAAACTTAACCAGCTAATCAGACAAATAAGTAAACAACAACAATAAGCCCTGGGAGAGGATCAGTATCTGGAGTCGCTATAATTTATTGTAATAAAGTATCTCAAATGTTCCATTTTTGAGGATCATGGCAGACAAGAGGCAGGACTAAATTGCAGCTCTGACTCGGACAGATAGAGCAGCATGGGAAGGCTCACACTGTGAATTTTAGCTCCAACTGCAAGAACAAATCAGCAATCCTGAGAAGATGCACAGACTCTCTGAAGGAAGTGGACTGCTCCTGCAGGACCCAGGAGACACCAAAAGTACTGTGAGTGCCCCAAATGCTAAAGTGGGAGAGAGAGACCCTCCTCTCCCAAGCACACACCCCGACTGGAGAAACTGAAGGTCTGTTTGCGGGAGAAGTTTCCAACCTTACCTGGAGCTGAGTCAATTTAGAGAGCTGAGCGAAATACAGGGGTAGAGGAAGTAGCAGAAAGGCCCTGGAAGCTCACTGGGTCCCCAAGCAGCCTATTCCCGCCTGGCACCACAGGGATCCACTGGGAGGGCAACCAGAGGAGCAGGGGGAGGAGGTAGAAAACTTCACAGGGAGAAGGAAATCTCCAGCTGAACTTTGTAGCAATTTGAATGGGGCGAGAAGCCTCGTGGCCAGAACTCGTGGGAGGGCACAAATCCAGTGAGCGGACTCCACAGGCAGGGGAAGAACCAAGCTCTTTTCTTTTGCAGCCGGGAAGTGGGTAGCCTGGGTAGCCAAGCTCTCAAGCCTGGCTCACCCACGGCCCAGAAACAGACTCAGGGCTCTTAGTGGAGGCACAGTAGCAGTGAGACCAGCCCTTCAGTTTGCATGGGAGCTGTGTGAGGCCTGTGGCTGCTAGCTTTCTCCCACTTCCCTGACAACCTGCATGACTTAACAGAGGCAGCCGTAATCCTCGTAGGTACACAACTCCATTGACCTGGAAACCTCACGCCCGTTCCCTACAGCAGCTGCAGCAAGGCTGACCCAAGGACACTATGAGCTCAGAAGTGCCTAGCCCCACCCCTACCTGATGGTCCTTCCCTACCCACCCTGGTGCAGAAAACAAGGGGCATATAATCTTGGGAATTCTAGGGACCTGCCCACTGCTGGTTCTTCTGTGCACTACCACAGCTGATGCTCTCCGGAAAGCGCCACCTCTTGGCAGGAGGCCAACCAGCACACAAATAGAGCATTAAACTACCAAAGCTAAGGACCCTCACAGAGTCCATTGCAACCACCCCTTGCCACCTTCACCAGAACAGGCACTGGTATCCACAACTTAGAGACCCATAGACAATTCACATCACAGGACTCTGTGCAGACAACCCCCAGTATCAGCCCGGAGCTGGGTCGACTTGAGGGGTGGCTAGACCCAGAAGAAAGACAGTAATCACTGCAGTTTGGCTCACAGGAAGCCAAATCCATAGGAACAGGGGAAGAGTACTACATCAAGGGAACATCCCTTGAGAGAAAAGAATCTGAACAACAGCCTTCAGCCCTAGACCTTCCCTCTGACAGGGCCTACCCAAATGAGAAAGAACCAGAAAACCAACCATGGTAATATGACAAAACAAGGCTCTTTGACACCCCCAAAAAAATTGTCTCTGGAATTGGTGGGTTCTTGGTCTCACTGACTTCAAGAATGAAGCTGTGGACCCTCACAGTGAGTGTTAGAGTTCTTAAAGATAGTGTGTCCGGAGTTTGTTCCTTCATATGTTCAGATGTGTCCAGAGTTTCCTCCTTCTGGTGGGTTCATGGTCTCGCTGGCTTCAGGAGTGAAGCTGCAAACCTTTGTGGTGAGCGTTACACCTCATAAAGGCGGTGTGGACCCAAAGAGTGAGTAACAGCGAGAGTTATCCTGAAGAGTGAAAATACAAAGCTTCCACAGCATAGAAAAGGATCCGAGTGGGTTGCCACTGCTGGCTCTGGCAGCCTGCTTTTATTCCCTTATCTGACCCCACCCACATCCTGCTGATTGGTCCATTTTACAGAGAGCTGATTGGTCCATTTTACAGAGAACTGATTGGTCTGTTTTACAGAGAGCTAATTGGTCCATTTTGACAGGGTGCTGATTGGTGAGTTTATAAACCTTGAGCTAGACACAGAGCACTGACTGGTGCATTTACAAACCTTTAGCTAGACACAGAGTGCTGATTGATGTGTTTACAATCCTTTAGCTAGACACACAGAATGCTGACTGGTGCATTTACAATCCTCTAGCTGGACACAAAAGTTCTCTTGGAGAACTAGGTTAGCTAGATACAGAGTGCTGGTTGGTGCATTTACAATCCTCCAGTTATACATAAAAATTTTGCAAGTCCCCACCTGACTCAGGAGCCCAGCTGACTTCACCTAGTAGATCCCACACCAGGCAGAGCTGCTCCTCAGGAGGAATGAATCTTAAGAGCTGTGAAACAGAAGCACCAGGTAACCTATAAAGGAAAGCTAGAGGAGTCTGTGCTGCGTGCGCGCACTCCTCAGCCCTTGGGTGGTTGATGGGACTGGGTGCAGGGGGTGGCGCCTGTCGGGGAGTCTTGGGTCGCATGGGAGCCCATCGGTGAGGGGGCTCAGCCATGGTGGTCCAGAGCCCTGCCCCACGGGGAGGTGGCTGAGGCTCCGTGAGAATTTGAGCACGGCGCGGGTGGGCTGGTAGTACTGGGGGACCCAGCACACCCTCCGCAGCTGCTGGCCCAGGTGCTAAGCCCCTCACTGCCCGGGCGGGCAACGCTGGCCAGCTGCTCCCAGTGTGGGACCTGCTGAGCCCATGCCCACCTGGAACTCGTGCTGGCCCGCAAGTGCCATGTGCAGCCCTGGTTCCTGCCCTGCTTATCACTCCACACCTCCCTGCAAGCAGAGAGAACCAGCTCTGGCCTCAGCCAGCCCAGAGAGGGACTCCCACAGTGCAGTGGCAAGCTGAAGGGCTCCTCAAGTGTGGTCAAAGAGGACACTGAGGCTGAGGAGGTACAGAGAGCAAGTGAGGGCTGCTGGCATGTTGTCACTTCTCAAAATCACACGAGTTCACCAGCAATGGATCCAAACCAAAAAGAAATCCCCGATTCACCTGAAAAATAATTCAGGAGGTTAATTATTAAGCTAATCAGGGAGGTACCAGAGAAAGGCAAAGCCCGATCTAAGGAAATTCAAAAAAAGATACAAAAAGTAAAGGGCAAAATATTCAACGAAATAGAGAGCTTAAAGAAAAAATAAAAATTCAGGAAACATTGGACACACTTATGGAAATACAAAATGATCTGGAAAGTCTCAACAATATAACTGAACAAATAAAAGAAAAATTCAGAGCTCAAATACAAGGTCTTCAAATTTACCCAATCAAACAAAGACAAAGAAAAAAGAATAAGAAAATATGAACAAAGACTCCAAGAAATCTGGGATTATGTTAAATGACCAAACCTAAGAATAATTGGTGTTCCTGAGGAAGAAGAGAATTCTAAAACCTTGGAAAACATATTTGGGGGCAATAATCAAGGAAAACTTCCCCAGCCTTGCTAGTATATCCAAATACAAGAAGCACAAAGAACACCTGGGCTAATTCATTGCAAAAAGATCTCTGCCTGGGCACACTGTCATCAGGCTATCCAGAGATAAGACGAAGGAATGAATCTTAAGAGCTGTGAAACAGAAGCACCAGGTAACCTATAAAGGAAAATCTATCAGATTAACAGCAGATTTCTCAGCAGAAACCCTACAAGTGATAAGGGATTGGGGCCCTACTTTCAGCCTCCTCAAACGAAACAATTATCAGCCAAGATTTTTGTATCCAGCGAAACTAAACATCATATATGAAGGAAAGATACAGTTTTCTTCAGACGAACAAATGCTGAGAGAATTCACCACTACCAAGCTTCCACCACATGGCCTGCTAAAAGGAGCTCTAGATCTTCAAATGAATCTTGGAAACACATCAAAACAAAAATTCTTTAAAGCATAAGTCACACAGGGCCTGTAAAACAAAAATACAAGTTATAAAGCAAAAACAAAAAATAAAAAACCCAAAGTACACAGGCAACAAATAGCAAAATGAATGCAATGGTACCTCACATTTCAATACTAACATTGAATGTAAATGGCCTAAACGTTCCACTTAAAAGATACAGAACTACAGAATGGATGAGAACTCACCAACCAACCATCTGCTGCGTTCAGGGGACTCACCTAACACATAAGGACTCACCTAAACTTAAAGTAAAGGGGTGGAAAAAGGCATTTCATGCAAATAGACACCAAAAGTGAGCAGGAGTAGCAGTTCTTATATCAAACAAAACAAACTTTAAAGCAACAGCAGTTAAAGGAGACAAAGAGGGACATTATATAATGGTAAAAGGCCTTGTCCAACAGGAAAATAATACAATCCTAGATATATATATGCACCTAAGACTGCAGCTCCCAAATCTATGAAACAATTACTAATAGACCTAAGAAATAAGATAAACAGCAACACAATAATAGTGGGGGTCTTCAGTACTCCACTTACAGCACAGACAGCTCATCAAAACAAAGTCAACAAAGAAACAATGGATTTAAACTATATCTTGGAACAAATTGACTTAACAGATATATACGAACATTTCATCCAACAACTGCAGAATACACATTCTGTTCAACAGCACATGGAACTTTCTCCAAGATAGACCATATGATAGGCCATAAAATGAGCCTCAATAAATTTAAGAAAATTGAAATTATATCAAGCACTCTTTCAGATCACAGTGGAATAAAACTGGAAATCAACTCCAAAAGGAACCTTCAAAACCATGCAGATACATGGAAATTAAATAACCTGCTCCCAAATGAGCATGGGGTCAAAAATGAAACCAAGATGTACATTTAAAAATTCTTCAAGCTAAACAACAATAATGACACAACCTATCAAAATCCCTGGAATACAGCAAAGGCAGTGCTAAGAGGAAAGTTCATAGCCCTGAACACCTACATTGAGAAGACTGAAAGAGCACAAACTGACATTCTAGGATCACACCTCAAGGAACTAGAGAAACAAGAATGAACCAAACCCAAACCCAGCAGAAGAAAGGAAATAACCAAGACCAGAGCAGAACTAAATGAAATTGAAACAAACGAAAAAATACAAAAGATAAATGAAACAAAAAGCTGGTTCTTTGAAAACAAAAACAAAAACTGATAGACTGTTAGGAAGATTAACCAAGAAGAGAAGAGAGAAAAACCAAATAAGCTCAATTAGAAATGAAATGGGAGATATTAAAACTGATGCCACAGAAATACAAAAGATAATTCAAGGCTATTATGAACACATTTACACAAATAAACTAGAACACCTGGAAGAGGAGGATAAATTTCTGGAAAAATACAACCCTCATAGCTTAAATTAGGAAGAATTAGATACCCTCAACAGACCAATAACAAGCAGTGAGATTGAAATGGTAACTAAAAACTTACCAATAAATGAAGTCCAGGACTAGATGGATTGACAGCAGAATTCTACCAGACGTTCAAAGAAGAATTGGTACCAATCCTACTGACACTATTCCACAAGATAGAGGAAGAAGGAACTCTCCCTAATTCATTCTATGAAGCCAGCATCATCCTAATACCGAAACCAGGAAAGAACATAACCAAAAAAGAAAACTACAGATCAATATTCTTGATGAACATAGACACTAAAATCCTTCACAAAATACTAGCCAACCAAATCCAACAACATATCAAAAAGGTAATTCACCATGATCAAGTGGGTTTCATACTAGGGATGCAGGGATGGTTTAACACATGCAAGTCAATAAACATGATACACACCATAAACAGAATTTAAAACAAAACTCCCACGATTATCTCAATAGATGCAAAAAAAAAAAAAAAAAAAAAAAAAGCATTCAACAGAAATGAGCATCCTTTTAGAATTAAAACTCTCAGCAAAATTGGCACACAAGGGACATACCTCAGTGTAGTAGAAGCCATCTATGACAAACCCACAGCCAACATAATACTGAATGCAGAAATATTTAAAGCATTCCCTCTGAGAACTGGCACAAAATAAGGATGCCCACTCTCACCATTCCTCTTCAACATAGTACTAGAAGTCATCTCCTGAGCAATCAGACAAGAGAAAGGAAAAAAAGGGCATCCAAATCCATAAAGAGGAATTCAAACTGTCACTGTTTCCTGACAATATGATTGATTACCTTGAAAACCCTAAAGACTTCTCTAGAAAGCTCCTAGAACTGATAAAAGAATTCGGCAAATTTTCCAGTTACAAAATCAATGTACATATATCAGTAGCTCTTCTATACACCAACAGTGACCAAGTGGAGAGTCAAATTAAGAACTCAACCCCTTTTACAAAAGCTGCAATACAATAAAATATTTAGGAATATACCTAACCAAGAAATTGAAAGACCTCTGCAACAAAAACTATAAAATACTGCTGAAAGAAATCATACGTGACACATAAACAAATGGAAAGACTCCCATGCTCATGGATGGGTAGAATATTGTGAAAATGACCATACTGACAAAAACAGTCTACAAATTCAATGCAATTCCCATCAAAATACCAATATTATTCTTCAAAGAATTGGAAGAAACAAGTCTAAAATTCACGTGGAACCAAAAAAGAGCCCACATAGCCAAAGCAAGACTAAGCAAAAAGAACAAATCTGGAGGCATCACACTATCTGATTTCAAACTATACTATAAGGCCATAGTCACCAAAACAGCATAGTACTCTTATAAAAATAGGCACACAGACCAATGGAACAGAATAGAGAACCCAGAAATCAACCCACATACTTACAGCCAACTGATCTTCAAGAAAACACACAAAAGCATAAGGTAGGGAAAGGACACCCTTTTCAACAAATGGTGCTGGGATAATTGGCTAGCCACATGTAGGAGAATAAAACTGGATCCTCATCTCTCACCTTATACAAAATCGACTCAAGAAGGATGAAGGACTTAAATCTAAGACCTGAAACTTTAAAAATTCTAAAAGATAACACATTGGAAAACCACTTCTAGATGTTGGCTTAGGCAAGGATTTTATGACTAAGAACCCAAAAGCACATGCAATAAAAACAAAGATAAGTAGTAGGGACCTAATTAAACTAAAGCGCTTTTGCACAGCAAAAGGAATAGTAAGCAGAGTAAACAGATGACCCATAGAGTGGGAGAAAATCTTCACAATGTATACATCTGACAAAGGACGGATATCCAGAATCTACAACGAATTCAAACAAGTAAGATTGAAAAAAATCCCATCAAAAAAGTGGGCTAAGGATATGAATAGACAACTCTCAAAAGAAAATATACAAATGGCAACAAATATATGAAAAAATGCCAGCATCACTAATGAACAGGGAAATGCAAATCAAAATCACAATGCAATACCACCTTACTCCGGGAAGAATGGCCATAACAAAAAAAAACAAGAAACAGTAGATGTCGGCATGGATGTAGTGATCAGGGAACACTTCTACACTGCTGGTGGGAATGTAAACTAGTACAATCACTATAGAAAACAGTGCAGAGATTCCTTAAAGAACTAAAAGGAGGGGGGCGGATCATCACACACTGGGGCCTGTCGGGGGTGGGAGCAAGGGGAGGGAGAGCATTAGGACAAATGCCTAATGCATGCAGGGCTTGAAACCTGGATGACGGCTTGGTGGGTGCAGCCAACCATCATGGCACATGTATACCTATGTAACAAACCTGCATGTTCTGCACATGTATCCCAGAACTTAAAGTAAAAAAAAAAAAAAAAAAAAAAAGTACAGAATAAAACCTCCTCTTTGTATCTCTGGTTAAAAAAAAAAAAAAAAAAAAGAACTAAAAGGAGAACTACCATTTGATCCAGCAATCTCACTGCTGAGTGTCTACCCAGAGAAAAAGAAGTCATTATAAGAAAAAGATACTTGCACACACATGTTAATAGCAGCAAATTCACAATTCCAAATCGTGGAACCGACCCAAATGCCCATCAATCAATGAGTGGATAAAGAAACTGGTATATATATATATGATGGAATACTGCTAAGCCATAAAAAGGAATTAATTATCAGCATTTGCAGCAACCTGGATGAGATTGGAGACTATTATTCTAAGTGAAGTAACTCAGGAATGGAAAACCAAACATCGTATGTTCTCACTGATATGCGGGAGCTGAGCTATAAGGATGCAAAGGCATAAGAATGATACAATGGGACTTGGGGAACAGAATGGGAGGGGGACAAGGGATAGAAGACTACAGATATGGTGCAGTGTATACTGCTTGGGTGATGGGTGCACCAAAATCTCACAAATCATTACTAAAAAACTTACTCATGTAACCAAATACCACCTGTACCCCAATAACTTATGAAAAAAATACATTAAAATAAAATGTTTCATTTGCAATATTAGAATTATGAGACATTTAAAGGAACAGGAAAAGGTCATCTATACACAGGCAGGGGGGTGGGAAAAGAAAGCAGGCAACAGAAAGTGCCTTTGAGAGAACCCAGATGTTGGACTTGATAGGCAATGACTTAAAAGTAGTCATTATATTCTTTTTTTTGGCTGCATAGTATTCCATGGTGTATATGTGCCACATTTTCTTAATCCAGTCTATCATTGATGGACATCTGGGTTGATTCCAAGTCTTTGCTATTGTGAATAGTGCCACAATAAACATATGTGTGCATGTGTCTTTATAGCAGCATGATTTATAATCCTTTGCGTATATACCCAGTAATGGGATGGCTGGGTCAAATGGTATTTCTAGTTCTAGATCCTTAAGGAATCACCACACTGTCTTCCACGATAGTTGAACTAGTTTACAGTCCCACCAACAGTGTAAAAGTGTTCCTATTTCTCCACATCCTCTCCAGCACCCATTGTTTCCCGACTTTTTAATGATTGCCATTCTAACTGGTGTGAAATAGTATCTCATTGTGGTTTTGATTTGCATTTCTCTGATGGCGAGTGATGATGAGCATTTTTTCATGTGTCTGTTGGCTGTATGAATGTCTTCCTTTGAGAAGTATCTGCTCATATCCTTCACCCCCTTTTTGATGGGGTCGTTTGATTTTTTCTTGTACATTTGTTTAAGTTCTTCGTAGATTCTAGATATTAGCCGTTTGTCAGATGGGTAGATTGTAAAAATTTTCTCCCATTTTGTAGGTTGCCTGTTCACTCTGATGGTAGTTTCTTTTGCTGTGCAGAAGCTCTTTAGTTTAATTAGATCCCATTTGTCAATTTTGGCTTTTGTTGCCATTGCTTTTGGTGTTTTAGTCATGAAGTCCTTGCCCATGCCTATGTCCTGAATGGTATTGTCTAGGTTTTCTTCTAGAGTTTTTATGGTTTTAGGTCTGACATTTAAGTCTTTAATGCATCTTGAATTAATTTTTGTGTAAGGTGTAAGGAAGGGATCCAGTTTCAGCTTTCTACATATGGCTAGCCAGTTTTCCCAGCACCATTTATTAAATAGGGAATCCTTTCCCCAGTTCTTGTTTTTGTCAGGTTTGTCAAAGATCAGATGATTTTAGATGTGTGGTATTGTTTCTGAGGGCTCTGTTCTGTTCCAGTGGTCTATACTAATCTCCTTGTATGTCTCCATCAAAGCTCTTGAATGGCTAGATGCCTCATCAATGACCAGTAATATTTTGAAAGGAATCTTTTTTTCTGAGCAGTAGGTCTCAATAGTGCACTTAAAACATTCAGTAAACCATGCTGTATACAGATATGCTGTCATTCAGGCTTTGTTGTTCCATTTATAGAGCACAGATAGAGGAGATTAAGCATAATTCTTAAGGGCCCTAGGATATTTGGAATGGAAATGAGTATTGACTTCAATTTAAAGTCACCAGCTGCATTAGATCCTAACAAGAGAGTCAGCCTGTTCTTTGAAGCTTTAAAGCAAGGCATTAATCTCTCTTATCTAGTTATGAAAATCCTAGATGACATATTTTTCCAATGTAAAGCTATTTCATCTACACTGAAAATCTGTTGTTTAGCATAGCTACCTTCATTGACGATCTTAGGCTGGATCTTCTGGATAACTTGCTGCAGCTTCTCCATCAGTACTTGATGCTTTACCTTGAACTTTTATGTTCCACAAACACCTTTTTTCCTTAAATCTCATGAACAAACTTCTGCTAGCTCCCAACTTTTCTTCTGCAGCTTCCTCCATCTCAGCCTTCATGGAATTGAAAAGACCTAGGGTCTTGCTCTGGATTTTAGGCTTTGGCTTAAAGGAATGCTATGGCTGGTTTGATCTTCTATCTGGACCACTCAACCTTTCTCCATATCAGCAATAAGACTGTTTTTCTTCCTTATCATTCATGTATCCACTGGAGTTGGCACTTTTAATTTCCTTCAAGAACTTTTCTTTTGCATTCACAACTTGGCTAAGTAATCGGTGCAAGAGCCCTAGCTTTTGACCTGTGTTGGCTTTCAATGTGTCTTCCTCACTAAGCTTAATCATTTCTAGTTTTTGACTTAAAGTGAGAGATGTTAAACTCTTCCTTTCAGTTGAACCCTTAGAGGTCATTGTAGGGTTATTAAATGGCATAGTTTCAATATTGTTGTGGCTCAGGGAATAGGGAGGCCCTAGGAGAGGGAAAGAACTGGGGAAACAGCCAGTTGGTGGAGCAGTCAGATAACACACAACATTTCTCAAGTAGGTTCACCATCTTATACTGGTGTGGCTCATGGGACCCCAAAACAATTATAGTAGTAACATCAAAGATCATTGATCATCATAACAGGTATAATGATGATGACAAAGTTTGAAGTATTGCAAAAATCACTACAATGTAACACAGAGACACAAAGTGAGCACATGCTGTTAGGAAAATAGCACCAATAGACTTACTCAGCACAAGGTTGCCACAAACCTTGAATGAACTTGTAAAAATATGTAATACCTGCAAGGTACAATAAAGCAAAATGCAATAAAGTGCATTGTCTGCATTGCTCTTTTAAATGCTTAAATATTTTTAATGTTTACAAACCTCTCTTTTAAACCTAAAAATGGTGTTTAGTACTGTAAGTATCAAATGCTCATATTAAAAACATATACTTTGAAATGTTTTAAAAAATAAAATAGTCATTATAAATATGTTCCAAGAAATAAAGTAAACCAAGTTTGCAAAATTAAAGAATGATGACAGTGTCTTAATAAATAGAGAATACTCATTAAGAAATAACATTATTTTTAAAGGTTGATATTTTAAAATAACCAAAATTCTGGCATTAAAAATGTGGTAACTAAAATGAAAAATCCACTAGAGAACTTTAATGGTAGAATTAATCTGGCAGAAGAATCAGTAAACCTGAAGGTAGATTGATAGAGATTATGCAACCTGAAGAACAAAAAGAAAAAAATGAAGAAAGTATACCCTCAGAGAACTGTAGGACACCATTAAGCACACCAATGTATACTTAATAAGAATACAATTAGATAATGTAGATGAAATGGGCAAATTCCTAAAAAAAATACAAACTATACAAATTGACTCAAACAGAAAAGGTAAGTAGACCTATAACAGTAAAGTGACAAAACTGGTGATCAAAAACATCTCTACAAAGAAAAGCCAGACTCAGAAGGATTCATTTGTGAATTCTAGCAAACATTTTTAAAGGAATTAATACCAATTCTTCACAAACTCTTCCCACCCTCCCAAAAAGAAAAGTTCTCAACTCATCTGTAATATGACTTCATTAAGAAGTCATATTATATTCAATATATAAAGAACTCTTTGTAATCAATATATAAAGAACTCTTCCAACTCGACAATAAAAAGACAAATAATGCAACTTAAAGATGGGTAAAGGATCTGAATATACATTATTTTTTTCAAAAAAGATACATAAATAGCCAACAAGCACATGAAAAGATCATTAATCATTAGGGGAATGGAAATCAAAACCACATTAAGAAGCCATATTACACCAATAACAAAACCAAAGACATCACAAGAAAACCACAGAATAATATTCCATAGTCACATATATGCAAAAATACTCAACAAAATGCTAGCAAATTGAACATAGCAACACACACACCATGACTAAGTGGGATTTATCCCAGGAATGCAGGGTTGGTTTAACACTCAAAAATCATTTCATTTAATATACCACATTAATAAAACAAAGAAAAAAAACACAGGATCACCTCAATAGAAAAAAATTTTGATAAAACCAAATACCCTTTTCTGGAAAAAAAAATTAACAAACTATGAATAGATAGAAACTTCCTCGATCTGATAAAGAACATCTACAAAAAAAACTTATGGCTAACATAGTTAAAGGTGAAAGACAGAATGTTTTCCCTCTAAGATCAAGAACAAGACAAGGACATCCACTCTCATCGCATCTATTCATTATCAGGCCAGAAGTTCAGTCAGGGAAAATTAGGCAAGAAAATAAAATAAATGGCACCTATATTGAAAAGAAAGAAGTAAAACTTTATCTATTTGCAAATGACATGATCCTATATGTAGAAAATATTAAACAATTTACTAAAAACCTATTAGAATAAATGGGTTCAACAAAATGATAGAATAAAAGATTAATATACAAAAAGTAATTGCATTTCTATCCATTTCAATGAGCAATACAAAATCAAAATTAAGAAAATAATCCCATTTACAGTGGCACAGAAAAGAATAAAATACTTAGGACTAAATTTAAAAAAAGAAATGCAAAACTTGTGCTCTGAAACTATAAAATGTTAAGAAAATTAATGAAGACCTAAATAAATGGAACACATTGCATGTTGATAGATAAGAACACGTAACATTGTTAAGATGACAATACTCCCTATATTGATCTACAAAGTCAATGCAAAATTCCAACTGCCCTTTTCTTTGCAGAAATTGAACAGTTTATCTTAAAATTCATGTAGAAAAACAAGAGAGTTAAAATAACCCAAAAAATCTGGGGAAAAAAAAAAGAACAAAGTTGGACAATTCCCATTCTGGATTTCAAAACTTATTAAAAAGAGTAATGAAGTGTAGTCCTCTGGCAGTGGGTTATACATAAAGATAAATGGAACATAACTGAGTGTCCAAAAATAATTCCTACATTCATAATCAATTGATTTTTGACAAGAGTACTAAGGCAATTCAAGGGGAAAAGAATGGTGTTTTCAACATATTGTACCCGGATAATTATATATCTGCATGCAAAATAATGAAGTTGGACCCTTCCTCAAATTACACACAAAAATTACCTCAAAATGGATCATAGACCTTTTTGTAAGAGTTAGGACTATGAAACTTTTAGAAGAAAATGTAGAAATAAATTGTGGTTTTGAGTTGGGCAAAGCCTTTTTAGATATGATACTAAATGTACAAGTGACAAAAGAAAAAAGATAAATATGACTTCATCAAAATTAAAAACTTGTTTGCTACAAAGAACACCATCAAGAAAGTGAAAAAGACAACTCACAGAATTAAAGAAAATATTTCCAAGTCTGATAATGATCGTGTGTCCAGAATACATAAAGAACTCTTCCAACTCAGCAATAAAAAGACAAACAATGCAATTTAAAGATGGGTAAAGAAGTTGAATAGACATTTTTTCAAAAAAGATATACAAATAGACAACAAGCACACAAAAAGATCATTAATCATTAGGACAATGGAAATCAAAATCATGATAAGATACTACTTCACAAACGCTAGCATGGGTGTAATTTTAAAAGACAGAAAATACCAAGTCTTGTTTAGTATGTGAACAAATTGTGGGAACGTAAAATGGTGTGGCTGCTTTGGGAAACAGTTTGCCATTTTCTGAAAGTGTTAAACACACAGTTACTTTATGACTCGGCAATTCCACTCCTAGATATATACACAATAAATATAAAAATATATATCCGCACAAAAGCTTCTATGTGAACATGCATAGTAGCATTGATCACAATAGCCAAAAAATGGAAACAACCCAATGTCCATAAATTGATGAATGAATAAACAAAATGTGGCATATCCATCCCATGGGATATTATTCAGCAATAAAGAAATGAACTACTGATACATACTACCACATGGATGAACCTTGAAAACATGCTAAGTGAAAGAAGACAGTCACAAAAGACCACAAATTATAAGATTGCATTTAAATGAAATGTCCAAATTAGGCAAATCTACAGAGACAGAAAAGAGATTAGTGATTGCCTCAAGCTAGGTGACTTGGGGGAGAGGAGTAGGAAGTGGCTGCTAAGGAGTGTGAAGTTTCTTTTAGAGGTGATAGAAAATAGAATAGGTAATTAAAGTTGGGCGCAGTGGCTCACACGCATAATCCCAGCACTTTGGGAGGCCAAGGTGGGCAGATTGCTTGAGTACAGGAATTCGAGACCAGCCTGGGCAATGTGGCAAAACCCTGTCTCTACAAGAAATACAAAAATTAGCCAGGCATGGCATGCCTACAGACCTAGCCTACTCAAGAGGCTGAGGTTGGAGGAGCACTTGAGCCCGGGAGGTGGAGGTTGCAGTGAGCTGAGATTGCACCACTGCCCTCCAGCCTAACAGAGTGAGACTGTCTCAAAAAAAAAAATACATATATATACATATATATATATATATATATATAAAATTATATTGTGGTGACCACATAACTCTGTATATATATTAAGAATCATTAATTACATTAAATAATGTTATTTAAAATTTTGTTATCCACGACATTACAATTGTAATAAAATATCAGCTTATTGAAGAAAGGTGTCTTTAATTTGAAATATATTTAGTTTTCATTTCTGTTAATTTACTCATACTACAAACATTTACAGGACATCAAAAAGTGCTTGGTACTAGCAATACTCTGATGAAAAATAATTTCTGCAACTAATACTGTGTTTGGCATATAGAATGTACTCAACCAGTATGTTTTGGATGGATGGATGGATGGTGATAGAGTAGATCTGATAAGTGCAAGAAGGTAGTAGTGTTCCATTTTTATTAATGTTCATAGGCTGTACTAACGTATCAAAATTTGAATTTTACCAAGACTAGGTAACACTGATGTCTTGATTTCCTTTCCTTTATAAGCCAAACCAGCAGTTTGACTGAAAAAAAATGAACAGCAATGACAAAATTATTGGTTGATACAGTAAGCTATATGCCATGGAAAGATTCTGGGGCTTATTGTCAGGAAAAAAATAATGGGTTCAAATATTGTCTCTGGCACTTACTACCCATGTGACCTGAGATGAGTATTTAAGCCTTTGTTCAGTTAAAGGGGAATAATGTAACATCTTTCCTACTTGGTAAGATTATTAATAATGCATATTTAGAAAGCAGCATAATGGTCAATAAATGGAAGTTATGATTATTAAACTTAACTTCAAATAGATTTACTTTTTATAAAAGTAATAACTGCTTGTACTATTATTTATCCATAAGGGTAAACATTTAAAATGTATATTTCATATGTCACATCAAACTTTGTAATAAATAATTAAAAAATTATGAAACTCTGTGGTTCCACAAAGTATAATATAAGAGACGCACAATTTGGAAATTAAACTAAACAACTGCTGAAAATCTGGTCTTTCCATTTAGGCTTCTTTGCTTTCCCATCCTAATTTTTTTTTTTTTTACTCTTGAATAATAAATATATCATTATTAGTTGTACTATTACTTAAAACCATAGTAGGACTTTTCACTTTTTAAAAAGTAGCTTGAAATTATTTATACTAAAACAAATTTGCGAATTTGCAATCAGAAATTCTAAAACTCTATTTAACAACCCAAGAGTTTTTCTTCCTGTACAGTCTCCTCATTAATCCAACCATACTCCATCCAAATCTTTAAAAAACATTTCCCCGAAGTTAGTGGAACAAATTTTATGATTTGGATGCCATTTTTAAAATAATATATGTTAAAGAGTCCAGGTAAGGAACTATAGTTTTATTTGGGGCCTTTAGAGAAGGAAGCTTATTGTTCACAATACCATCATGTTATGAACTGAATGCTTGTGATCCTTCCCCCAAAAATTCATTTGTTGAAGCTCTAATCACCACTGTGAGGGTATCTGAAGGTGGAACCTTTGGGAGGTATAGGTTTAGATGAGGTCATGAGGGTTGAGCCCCCATAATGTGATGAGGTATGTCTTTATAAGGGGATGAGAAGACTGGGGCTCTCTCTCTGCCATGTGAGGATCCCATGAGAAGACAGACAGCCGTCTATGAAACAGAAGGAGGGCCCTTACTAAGAACCCAACCATGTTACACTCCAATCTTGAATTTCCCAACTTCCAGAACTGTAAGAAATAAATGTTTGTTGTTTAATCCTTCTGGTCAGTGATGTTCTATCAAAGTAATCCAAATGGACTAAAACACCCCATCTTTCTTTGGCCATCTCTGCTTTAGTACTGAAGGTGCCAAAAATTAACATTAGCTCTATTCGCCAAATATAACTTTCTTCTCCTTTCAAAAAATATTTAAACAACCAACCTCTCTTTTAATCTTCTTTCTCCTCATTTCAGAAAAGAAAAGCATTGAGAGCCTGTTTATTAAGAAAATTATTTTGAGTCAGAGCTACCTTAGCTGATGCTCAATGGATTAACTTCACTCCAATGCCACACCCCCAATCTGAGCTCAATACAGCCAATTGGAATTTTATATACGTCCCACAAGTCAGATTTCTCAGGACTGTATTTTCAAATCTTCTATTTAGTCATGCCATGTCTATGATATATTTTCAATATTAGAGGTCAGTATGCATTCAACAATTCAGTTAATGCAACATTCCAAGCAATGTTCTAGGCTCTGAAAATATAGCACAAGATCATAGTCTTGAAGAAGCATTAATAGTCCTTTAAGGATAAGCTTCTCAAGGATCTCATGATCCTTGGGTGAGACAGAAAATAAGCATATAACATGGTAATTTTAGATTGTGATAAGTCATACAGCAAGTCATGACAGAAATATAAATATAACTTATCATTTATGATTATAATGGGATGAGCTGGGGAAGCCTTTCTAAACAGATGACAGTTGAGTTGAATCCTACACGACAAGAAGGAGCAAGGCATGCAAAGAACTTGAGGAAAGGCATTCAGTGGAAGCATCCAGCAAGGCCAAAGACCCTGACAGCTGGTGGGTTTGAAAAATAGAGAGGAGGCCAGTGTGCTGAGTAAGAAAGAAGGAATGGTATGAGATGAAAAAGATTAGCAAGGGTCCGATGATAGAGGGCTTTATAGACAATAAGATACAGGATAAACAAGGAAGAGACTTACATATTCCTTTTTAATATCAAGGAGAATATCCCAGGAAGTTCTATAGCAGATTTTCTTTTCAACTCATTGGCCAGAATTCTGTCACATGTGCATTCCAATTTTTAAGCCCATTGCTGACAATAGGAATTGAGCTACCATGATGGGGCCATGACTAATCAAGTGTCACTTGGATAACCAGTCACCCTGAAGACCATGGCCCCCTGGGAACTGCATAAAATCAAGGTTCTGATGGCAAAGAAGAAGGGAGGAGTGGCTGTTGAACAGGCTCCTGATGGAAAGTGGCAGAGAAATCAATGTTTGTTATCAAGTGGAGGTACCAGGTAATCAGTTGATTATGAGTCCAAAATTCAGGGGTGTCAGATGAATGACAAATGGAACATAGCTGACAGGTCAGGAACTGGACAAGATCTCCTGGAGAGACTGCACATAGATTTAGAAGTCAGTCCAATATTGAGACATGCTCTAGAATTATCTCAATATTTTGAGATTAGATAAAGTAAAAGAAATAAGAAATGATTGGCCAGAGCTAGATATGGGAAAGTGTTCATCATAAAAACCAAAAGAGAAAAGTTTCCAAGAAGGAATTGGACAGTTGGATCAGAGGTGGTTGTGAAGAAGGTGAGAACAATGAAAACAGGAGGAGTGCACATAGGATCTAGCAATAAGAAGATTGTGGTGGCCCTGCCACCGCAGATTCAGTGAATGGTTAGGTAGAAGCTTGAAGCCAGGTGTAACGGCTCATGCCTGTAATCCCAGCACTTTGGGAGGCCAAGGCAGGAGAATCACTTGAGCCCAGGAGTTCAAGAGCAGAATGGGCAACACAGTCATATCCCTTTCTGTACAAAACAAAACAAAACAAAACAAAAAATTAGCCAAGCATGGTGACACATGTTGTAGTCTCAACTAGTCAGGAGGCTGAGGTGGGAAGACTGCTTAAGCCTAGAAGGTTAAGGCTGCAGCGGGTTGCCACTGCATTCCAGCCTGGGTAGCATAATAAGACCTGTTGCAAAAACAAATAAACATACAAACAAACAAAAAACAACAACAACAAAAAACCACACACACACAAACAACAACCACCAAAACAAAGGAAAAAAAAAAAAAAACCAGAAACAGAATCTTGATAGAGTAACCAAAAAAGAGAATGATGAAAACCAAGGAAGTATTTTAAGGTTTTTTTGGTTTTTGTAATTTGGGAGTTCACAGAACTTCCATATATGTTGTCTGGAAATGACATCATGTGGAGAAAGCCATAGATGTTGCAGAATAGAAGGAGTTTAACTGTAAGAACAAGAATCCTTGGAAAGCTGAGGGTGGGTAGGGTCAGAGTAGGACTGGAAGGATTCACTTCTGATAGAAGCAGACACATTTCTCCTATTTCAAAAACAGGGAAGGCAAAGACAATATGGGCGCAGAGACAATACAGCACAGAGACTGAGGTACATAGATTTGACTAGATGAAGGCACTCTTGTCTGATCTTGGATTTTTTTTTTCAATGAAGTATAAGTCTAAGTCATCAGCTATGAATAGGGAGTGAGAGAATGTGAGAGGTTTTGGGAGAGAGGAAATGTGAAATAGTCATTTCAAAGACTCAAAAGGGAACTTTATTAGGGAAAACTAGTAGGACCCTTCCACAGTACTAAGGGCCTATTTGAGGCCTGAGATTACAAATTTAAAGTATAGCCAGGACAACAGATGTGATTAATCTCTAGGCATAGAGAAAATGGCTAGTTAGGCTCATGAAGAGTTGGAGTCTAGCCAGGTAAGTACAGGGAGAGTGGGGCCAGAAAATTGAGCATGTTTTCAATTAAATGATTTTAGAAATGGGTCATGAATTGTAAGCTGGACAAAAAGAGAAGCAAGGTTTGGAGAGTAGTGAAAATTGTGAAAGAGTGACAGCATCGATGGACTAGAGGTTTCAATGATTAAGGAATAATTGCAATGGAGACGTGAGGGTAAGGGAGTTGAAAGGAGAGGTGGTTGTGACCATTAGACATATTTCCACTTTGAAAGGTTAGGTTGCTCATACATTATTACTGGATGTTCACTGCAGACTTTAAAAAAAGATCAAAGTAACTGCTGAGCCCAGCTTGCTAACATAGAGTAGAATTATGTGTGGCTAAGAAGCAGCCATGTGATTAGGGAATTGATAATGTGCTAATTCAGTGATGCCAGGGCAAAATGGGCCACAGAACATTAGATCTGAGCAATACAGAAACATCACAGCATAAGGAAGAGAGCTAGGGCCTGCTTCAAACCTAGCCGCGACATGTAGCAGCTGTATGTGTTTCAGACTTTCTGAACCTGTCTGCATTTCGGATTATCCTTTTAAACTGGGATACGGCTACCTCCCTCACAGAGTTGTTACACACATGAAGAAGGATAATGTATATAAAGTGCCTGTAAATAGCAGGTTCTCAGTAAATATTAATCACTGTGAAAATAAGGAGTCATGTCCCTACTGCTGCATGGCAGTTTTGAAGTCACTTTGGGAAGCTTGCAAGTGTTGAAGGAATGACACTCAGAAGGACAATGAAAGGATTCTCCTTGTAGGGCCCTCATGGATGAGGACAAATCCTGGGTTGGTTATTACATTGTATCTAATAATTCTGATGATAGGATTGAAGTCCTGTTTGTTGGCTATTGACAGTGTAGAAGTCAAAAATAAAATCACAACACCTGGTTTAATTTTTTAAAAGATAAATAGTAAACCCCAAGTTATGAGAGATGGCATTGTTCAGGATAGTATGGGGTGGAAGACCTGCCCCTTGCCCACCAAGAACAGGCCTGTTGTTCAAAGACAGCATATGGAAAGTAGAGCTCAGTGTCCCTAAATGGGTTCTGAAACCATCCTAGTCTTTACCTTCCTCTCATCTCTCCTGGCCCTCTCCCGTCACTCTGGCCCCTCACCTGCTCCCAGTTTGTCATTTGATTGTTCTGTCTTCCCAGATTCATCTTGGTTTCCAGCATCTGATCTCTCTTTCCAATGGTCTTCTGCTTTCTGTTGAGGGACTGCCAGTATCCAACCTAGCCCCAGAATCATTTATTTTATCTTACGCTTTTCTCAAAGCCCCTTAGAGGGGCAGCTGGGTCAAGAGGGGTGATGTCTGCCACTCATGTGTGTTAACCCAAAGTCCCCGGTTCTTCAGTTCTCCCTGGCTTTGATGATTGCTGGAGTAAAAGGTAGCCTGGAAGTATGCAGAAAGGAAGCATCAACCATAGTTCAGAGAGAGGTCACCACCTATCAAACAGGTGGGCAAAACGAAATTCCAACGGTAGTGAGCTGCCAATGTTTAAAAATATAATGTCCTGGTGACCTTAGAAAATCCTTAAAAGGTAGGTAAGGATCTATTGGAGCTTAGAAAATGTAAATGCAAACCAGCTTTTTGCCAGCAATTTTGCTTTCAGAGTATTTGCATTTTAGTCTTTCAACTTTGAAATTCAAATAATATGAAAACTTCTCTATGACATGGATCTATTAAATTTGAGAGATTGTTGATATACCTTGTTTAAGACCCATCAACTAATAAAAAGCCAAATTAAAGTGCCACACTTTTAAAATGTCTTTCCTAGTATTCTGGGATGATAATAATTTGGATTTTCTTCTAGTGACTTCTCAAATCCTTAAAATGTCATTTTCTAAAATGATCGAATAGGTTTTTGATGCTTTTATATGTAATAGATCATTTGACTATTTAATGATGTTGTGTTGTCTGCAATAATAAATATTTTTCTTATACAATTTCTACAATCTGGCTGGGTGCAGTGGCTCATACCTGTAATCCCACCAAGGCAGGTGGATTGCTTTGAGCCCAGGAGTTCAAGATCAGCCTGGCTAACATGGCAAAACCCATCTCTACCAAAAATACAAAAAAATTGGCTGGGCAAGGGGCCTGTGTCTGTAGTCCGTCCCAGCTGCTCTGAAGGCTGAGGTGGGAGGATGGCTTGAGCCTGGGAGGCAAAGGTTGCAGTGAGCCGAGAACAAGCCACGGCTCTGCAGCCTGGGTGACAGAGCCAGATCCTGTATTAAAAAATAATAAAAATTAAAAATGAAAAAAATAAAATTTCTACAATCTAGCACAAATGATTTTTGGAAGTAATTAAAAAATAAAATGTGTAGTTAAATCTGTGTTCATTTATTCGTTCTTTTATCTCTAGCATGTCACATGCTTTCTAACATTTACCAGTCAAATAAACACATAAATACACCAGTTATGAATTCATCATCTTCTGAGTTCTCAGTATTATATATAAAAAAGCATTTGCTATTATTATTATTATTATTTTAAGACGGAGTCTCACTCTGTCGCCCAGGCTGGAGTGCAGTGGCGGGATCTTGGCTCACTGCAAGCTCCGCCTCCCGGGTTCGCGCCATTCTCCTGCCTCAGCCTCCGAGTAGCTGGGACTACAGGCGCCCGCCACTGTGCCCGGCTAATTTTTTGTATTTTTAGTAGAGGCGGGGTTTCACCGTGGTCTCGATCTCCTGACCTTGTGATCTGCCCGCCTCGGCCTCCCAAAGTGCTGGGATTACAGGCGTGAGCCACCGCGCCCGGCACGTTTGCTATTATTTTAAATTAAATTTATTTCATTTGAAATCTTGAAACTGGTAATCTGTCTCTAGTTGACCAAAATGGTTCTTCTTGACTAACACAGATTGGTAAAAACAGCCAATTTCATAGGAACTGTCAAATAACTTTCAAAATTGGTAACAGTGGAGACTTCAGGACAAATTATCTGAGTATGTTTTCTCTTTCTCTTCCTTTACTTCCTTCCTTCTTTTCTTCCTTCCCTGCTATATTACTATGTTACTATTATTATTACCAAAGGATTATTTAGTCAAGATAGAGAATGTAGTTTTTTAAAAATGTAAAGTTTTTCATCATAAACGTAATGCATATTTATTGGAGGAAATTTGGAAAACATAGGCAAGCCACAAGAAACAATAAAAATCACTGAAAATGTTACTTCTGTGGGATACCTCTTTTTACACACTAATATGTCATTCCTGTCTATTCTATACATACATGTTCACTTCTATAGTCATGGGATCATGCTACACGTACCATTTAAACAATCTTTTTCACTTCACAATAGTCTGTACAATGTTTCACTCAAAAACAGCATCTCGATTCATGCCATTTTTATTACTTTAGAAATTTCATGTTTATGAAAAAATATTGTTCTTATATCTGATCCTGTATAAAAAATAATAACAAAAATAAGAAATGAAAAAATTTCTACAATCTAGCACAAATCATTTTTTGAAGTAGTTAAAATACAAGTTTAAAAAATAAAATGTATAAATCTGTGTTCACTTATTCATTCTTTTATCTCTAGCATATTGCATGGTTTCTAACATTTACCAGTTGAATAAATACATGAATACACCAATTATTAATTCATCATCTTCTGAGTTCTCAGTATTACATATAAAAAAGCATTTGCTATTATTTTAAAGTAAGTTTATTTCATTTGAAACCTTGAAACTGGGCAATCTGTCTCTAGTTGACGTCTCAGTGATGACAAATATGACCACTTTCTGAAGTGTCAGGTGTTAGTATAGAAAGGAAATGAGGGAAACCAGTGAATTGCCTGATGGGAAAAATCCAGCATTCATTTCTCACTTACTATGGTGGGTCTGGTCTCTGGAAACACCGATGTCTTCCGCTCTCGCTGGCTGTTGCATGTAGTGTCCTTAAGCTTCTTCTGTTATGCTCAGCCCCGGAGATCTGGCACACGGAGCCATAGTAACAACGCATTCAGCCAGGTTTCCTTAGCTACACACTAGTGACAGGACAGGACGCTGCCCTGAAGTGCCTGCCACTGACTCAGGGAGGAGGCTTGGGACACACAGCAGGAGGTGGGAATGGCTTCTACCTCACCCAGAGGGGCTGTCACCTTAAAAGGAAGTCACTCCATGGTCTTACAGATCTCAAGCCTTGGCAGGGATCTAACAGGCTTTTATGAGTTTCATAGGATCTTATCTGCTTGGTAACCCAGTTTTAACCACACAGAAAGTTTTTTTTCTTTTTAGTTTTACCCTGTATGAATTAACCAGCAGCAAAGAACTTTCGATGATGTTTTCCTAAATGAATTCCTTTTACATTCCATATTGGGTTAATGAGTTCAGTGTCATTTCAACGATATGTGTGTGTGCCTGGGGGTTTTTGTCTTCCAGTGTGTATGCTGCTTTTCCTGATTTCTCATTTCATCTGGCTAATATGTTTCAGGCACAGTGCTCAGTGCTAGGGGATCTTAGAAGGGACTCTGTAATCTCTCTCAAGAACTGAAGTGCCAAATACTGTAGGCATTAGCTACATGTGGCTATTTACTTTATTTATTTATTTATTTATTTATTTATTTATTTATTGTAATAAGAGTCTAGCTCTGTCGCCCAGGCTGAAGTGCAGTGGTGTGATCTCAGCTCACTGCAACCTCCGTCTCCCAGGTTCAAGCGATTCTCTTGCCTCAGCCTCCCAAGTAGCTGGGATTACAGGTGCCCGCCACCATGCCCAGCTAATTTTTCTATTTTTAGTAGAGACGGGGTTTCACTGTGTTGGCCAGGCTGGTCTTGAACCCCTGACCTCGTAATCCGCCCGCCTCGGCCTCCCAAAGTGCTGGGATTACAAGCGTGAGCCACTGCACCCAGCCATTGATTTTTAATTAATTAAATGCAACTAAAACTTTACTTTCTCAGCCACACTAGTCACATTCCAAGTGCCCAACACACGTAGCTAGTGGCTACTATACCAGATAGCACAGACACAGAACATTTCTGTCATTGCACACTGTTCCATTGGACAGTGCTGGTGGAGATACTAAGAGAATATCGAGCCTGTTAACAAATTATGTTTCTGAATCTATAAAATTGGATCCACCTTTCCAAATGTTTTGTTAATTCTCCTTTGTAATGGTTTTGTAATTACACAAACTATTCTGCAAGGAAGCTTAAGGAGATAAGCTTTAGGAAGAGAGTAATGAATAGCATATGCTCATTGTCTCGGCAGGTCTCCAAAGGTCCCCAAACTTTGTATAGTCATACACCATTATAGGAAGCATTTTAAAACAATCACTCCCAATACAAATGCAAAAAGGTATTTGCATTAAAAAATAATTAGTATGTGCTACTGTCAGCTAATATTTCAAAGCACAGTATATATATTTAGGGCTCATTAATGAGAGTTGGTATAAAGCCAGATTCCAATAATCTTCTTGATAATCTTGAATCTCAGTCCAACTACTTGTCGTATCACATGTCTGTGATACAGATTGGTGTGAGTGTAAAGTCAGAATCAAGAATAGTCTATATTCAATTCCACTACTTTCATTATTTTCGGTTATACGCATCCACCAAAACTAGGTTTAACGAGCATAGTAGAAAATCTCTTATAATGAATAGATAAGTGTAGTTCATAATTAGCAAACCGACAAGCCACCTTAGCACTGCTGGATCTCCACTTCTGTGGCTGTGGCTAGATTTAGATATAAACAGAGAACGCTTGCAAATGATTAGATTAAGTAGGTAAACTTTCCCATTATGAATTTCTTTTTCTTTTTTTCTTTCTTTCTCTGTTTTGTTTTTGGTTTTTTTTGTTTGCTTGTTTTGTGTTTTTGAGCTGGAATCTCGCTCTGTTGCCCAGGCTGGAGTGCAGTGGCATGATCTTGGCTCACTGCAACCTCTGCCTCCTGGGTTCAAGCGATTCCCCTGCCTCAGTCTCCTGAGTAGCTTGGACTACAGGCGCACACCACCATCCTCCGCTAATGTTTTGTATTTTAGTAGAGACAGGGTTTCTCCATGTTGATCAGGATGGCCTCGATCTCCTGACCTCGTGATCCACCCGCTTCAGCCCCCAAAAGTGCTGGGATTACAGGCGTGAGTCACCACACCCAGCCCCATTATAAATTTTAAACATCACACTTGCTTCGCAAATTTCTTTTCTATCAATGGAACTAATTCAATCCTTAATTTGTGAAACTCTAAATGAACAGAATTTTTGATTTACTCATTTTCATTTAAAAGAAATATGACAAAAAATACATAATGCAGTTAGAAAGGAATGTGACATGGATTTATATATACAGAAAATCAGCTAATTAGAACAATGCTTTTCCATGTTATATTTGTTTTCTTCTTTGTTATATTGCTATGAAGTGGGCAAAGTAATTCTTTAACTCTTTAAAAATTCTGTGATAAGTGTGTCAGTGCCTCTCCTCCATAAAGTTAAGTCTTTCATAAATTCAGTTTTTGTCCTAGTTTAGTCATCAATGTGCAGAGGAAAACAGACCTTAGCACATCACTTGCTAAGAGCCTTGGGCCTTTCTTTGCACCCCTGTCTAATAAGGGAATTGGAATATATTATTTTGTAGGTGCTTTCCAACTCTTCATTCTCAAATTTTAAGAATAGAGAGCAGTTTTAAACTGCATTATTCATCTTTTTATAGAAAATTATTTTTAAGTCATATGGAGCTTATACATTTTTATTTTAATTAATTAATTTATTTTTATTTTTTAAATTTTTTCCCCCCCAAGACGGGGTCTTGCTCTGTTGCCCAGGCTGGAGTGCAGTGGTGCAATCTTGGCTCACCACAACCTCCTCCTCCTGGGATCAAGTGATTCTCCTGCCTCAGCCTCCCAAGTAGCTAGGATTACAGGCACATGCCACCACGTCTGGCTAATTTTTGTATTTTTATATTTTATTTTATTTTAGAGACTGAGTCTCGCTCTGTCACCCAGGTTGGAGTGCAGTGGCGCGATCTCGGCTCACTGCAAGCTCCGCCTCCCGGGTTCACGCCATTCTCCTGCCTCAGCCTCCCGAGTAGCTGGGACTACAGGAGCCCGCTGCCACGCCTGGCTAATTTTTTGTATTTTTAGTAGAGATGGGGTTTCACCCTGTTAGCCAGGATGGTCTCGAATTCCTGACCTCGTGATCCACCTGCCTCAGCCTCTCAGAGTGCTGGGATTACAGGATTGAGTCACTGAGCCCAGTCTTACATATTTTTATTGGCTAAGAAATCAGTTATGCATTCAGAAATTTTAAAAATTCAATCCACACATCTCCCTCTACAAATAATAATAGAGAGACATACCAGCCCATGGTACCAGGTTCCTATATGGTACCTTTATAAATCATGCACTGATTTCTTAACTCAACGAGGTCCTTCAGGTTATGCTGTGATTTTCAGTATTATGAGAGCAAAGGGCATATTCAGTGAATTTCCATGGTTGATTCTGTGCAGGCTATTCTGCATATACAGCAAGCTGAATCTATTTAAAGGCCAAAATTCATTCACCAAAGTGACCTTCACAAATTTTAACAAATGTATAAGTTTGAGCAATGCTTACAGTACATTAGATTGATTAAAATTAAACCAAACACCTTGAAATTGCACTTAATTTTGAACTAAATATGAATGTACAAGGCAACAGATGAGACTGAGCACACCCTCTCCATGCTGATTGCATCAGGTGTCTGAGACAAAGCAGCAAAGGGGGTCATTAGCTCCTAAAGGAGCAATTAGGTAAAAGTGCTGTAATTTACCACATGGATAATGTATGAGGCTTCTGGAAGGGTTTCAGTCTATGCAAAACAGGTCAAAATAATAACATGTTTCTTCAAGGAGCACTAACACAATTCAATAATCTATCTATATCTAAAGTTCCTTTCCTACAGGATATTATATTGGGCAATTTGGAGATGATATCTTGCAGCCAAAAATTATTTTTTAGTGCTCATGAAAATACATGATTACATAATTTAAACATTCTATGACCTGAATTTCTTATATCTTCCCTTTTTTGGAGAGCAGCCTTTTCAGTGCAATAGTGTCAACATCTTCACTCCCTACACGGTGAAAGCACTCCTATAGCCTGATGAGCGTGGAGGATGCCTCGGCTACGAATAATCCCACCAAGCCAGAAGGACAGCATTTCAGACCCTGGGAATTTCCCTCTGGAGGGACTTGAAAGAATCTGCAAGCTGCTAAGATAAAAAGAGATGACAGGTGGTAAGAAAACTGGTGGTGAAAACACACCACTCGTTTTAGTGTATTGGCTTTGAAGAAAAGATCATTAGAATGTAAAAAACGATAAGTAGAAATTATTCCCCCAGAATCTGATGTATGGAGCCCATCAAAGGCAGAAAAGAAGAAGCCTGGGGAGAGGGGGATATTGCTCATACTAAAGACAGGGCAAACCTGTGAGGGAACAGATGTGGGAGAGCCGGCGGCAATAAGTCAGCACAAGAGGCACAACAGCCTTGGTGATGGGCTCCCCTTCCTTTGAAAGAATGTGAAAAGTGGGGAGTGGAAGAATAAGAAATGTGTATTTATTGAGCTGGACACTCTGCATGGTACCGTACGTAGATTTCATCAACTGGTCATTACAAGCACCCTGAGTTGGATGGTAGTCCTCATTTTACAGAAGCCTTTAAACAAATCTATTTTATGCCTAAATAATTTATTAATATGCCATTCTGCTAATAAGTGGCAGATCCCGTCTTTTTTACCCCAAACCCATGATTTTCCCCCATTTTGCTATACTGTCTCCCAGACAAAAAGGCAGAGGAGTTGGTGGAGAGAGACCGTGGGGATAGAAAAAGAAATGGAGGGTGAGATTTGAGATTGGCAGAGGCTTACTTTCATCCTGGCATTCAGAGGACATGAAGCTGGAGGTTTAAGGAGACTGCAGAAATTCTCATCTGTGATATATACAAATGAGTCTCTCATGTAGTTTTACTTTAATCTAACTCTTACAGAATAGCTGTGGCTGAATGAACTTTGGAAATCAAACTCTGCTGATTAAATATGCTTTGTCCCTACGTCTGCATAACTTTCAATTAGTAATGTTCTTAACACTGTTCCTCTGCCCCTCCATCGCTTTGTCAGTAGTTAAGAAATGCACCAGGAAGCTTCTATCTGAAGGAACACTTGGGGTTTTTCCATAAATAATTTAATTTTAAAGCCATTAACTCATGCAATTCATGTGTCTTAGTTCAGTTCTTTTTCATTGAGTTTTCTTAGAGACAACCTGACTTATAATAAGACACTACAATTTGGCAAATCAAATCAAATCAGTGGCAACAGATCTTTATCGAGCACTGACATCCCTGTTGCAACTTGGCCAGATTCATCTGGTTATGTGAAGATGGTGGAGCGTATCAGGACATTGAATGGCATATGAAAAAAATTCACTAAGGAAACAATGGCCTGAAAGGATTTTTTGTCATCAAGACGTAACTAGTTCCAGAAAAGGTTCAGCTAGGAGGGCTGGCACCAGGGACCAGGCAGGCCAGGGTGGGGGTCTGTCTGGGGAGTACTGCCGCAGGGAAGAGGCAGCCTGGGCAGTGGGTCAAGGTAATGGCACTAACAAGCAGAAAAGCAGGAAGTGTCCTCTCATCCTAGGCACAGATGCAGTGAACGCGTGCATCCTGCCTGCACGTGCCAGCTGGCAGGAATAGGAAACAAGAACTGTGGCTCTGGCCTCCTAGCAAGAAAGTGGCCAATGGCCCAAATATGCAGGCAAAAGTGGGTGTGTGAACACAGAGAGGGGAGCAATAGACACTAGGGTCTACGTGAGAGTGGAGGATGGGAGGAAGGAGAGGATCAGGAAAAATAACTAATGGGCATAACACCTGGGTGTTCAGAAATAATCTGAACAACAAACCCTGTGATATAAGTTTATTTATATAACAAACGTGCACATGTACCCCTGAACTTAAAAAAATGGACTGGAAGTATAATGGTGAATGGAATAAGAGGTCTCTGTCTTCACAGAGCTTACACTGTAGGGTTGGGAAAATAAAGATAACTAAAAGATAAATAATGTCTCATACCAAAAAAGTGGGCATGGCCAAATCAACTCTAAGTCTAGCCCACATAGGTACCCAGTGGGATTCCAGGCAGGGAGGACTCTTGAGGTCAGGTGAAGAGCAGCCTCCTTTTGCGATGGATCAGTCAGGCTGCTTAAAGACTGTAGACAAAGCAACGGGGCTGAGCAACAGCCACAGGGCTAAGAAAAAAAAGTTAGGAGGATGGCAGGGCCCAGGTAGCCACCTGAGCTGAGACGTGATTGTATTGGCCTGCTCGGGCTGCCATAACAGAATGCCACAGACCAAGGGGTGTAAACAACAGAAATGTATTTCCTCACAGTTCTAGAGGCTGGAAATCCAAGATCAAGGTGCAGCAGGGTTGGTTTCTTGTGAGGTCTCTCTTCCTGGTCTGTAGGTGACGCCTTCTCTGTGTCCTTTCTGGGTCTTTCCTTGGTGCATGCACACTCCTCGTGTCCCTGCCTCTTCTTACAAGGACAGCAGTCGAGTGGGATTAGGAGCCCATCCTTATGACTTCATTTAACCTTAATTACCATTTTGGGTTTTTTTGAGATGGGGTCTGGCTCTATTGCCCAGGCTGGAGTGCAGTGGTGTGATCATGGCTCACAGCAGCCTCCACCTCCCAGGCTCAAGTGATTCTCCCACCTCAGCCTCCCAAGTAGCTGAGACTATAGGCATGAGCCACCACGCCTGGCTAATTTTTTGTATTTTTTGCAGAGATGGGGTTTTGCCATGTTTCCAGGCTGGTCTCAAACTTATGAGCTCAAGTGATCCACCCACCTCCACTTCCCAAAATGCTGGGATTACAGACGTGAGCCCCCGCACCCAGCCTTAATACTGACCTCTTTAAAGGCCCTATCTACAAATACCGTCACACTCAACAAATGAATTTGGTGGTGGAGAGGGCTGCAATTCAGTCCATAGGAGAAAGGAAGACTTCAGGAACTGATGTGTTCAGTGGAAGTCCCAAGGCATAAGCACAGTCATACAGAAGGGGCCAGTGCAGCACAATACATCCTAGAGATTAGTCCTAGATTTCTGCATCTCTCATTTAGACCTGCAAGACTAATTCCAAACTTTACCTGCTGAGGGTGGGGTGGGAAGAGTCGCAGAGGGCAAGGACTCCTCAGCTTCTCTCTGTCCTGGTTTGATTGGCATGGGCCAGGCTACATCTTCAGGGGAAATGCTTCTGTGAGTACAAAGGAAGGGGGCTAAGGAACCTAGGAGTGGACAGAAGACAAATAGCTTCTGCCCAGCTTCTCACTCCAGGTAGGTGTGGCTCAGTAAGGATGACAGCCTGCAGGCATAGCCTGGCCAGGACTGAGTTGCTGGGACCTGGAACTGCTCAGGGGCTTAAGCAGGTGTGGGAAGGGTCATGCCAGGTCAGTGACCCTGGCACCTGGGGCTTGGATCACCTTTCATGGTAATCCTTCAAAGCCTGGGGTCTTAGCACCAAATTAGAGAGGAACATGGGAGATTCCAGTTCGCCAGCCAGCTGGTGACCTGTGAAGAACTCGCCAAACAGGATAATCCTGTGTTTCTCATTGGGGCCTGCTGAACACCTGTTAGTACACCTCTCTGCTGAATTGTTGCTTACAGAGCTCTGGAGGCTACTTCAAAAATATTTTAGCTTATATAATTTTTATACACACTAAAAGCCTTTTTAGTTAGCAATAAACATGTTTTAAAATTAAACATTTTCTGGCTTGGGACAGTGGCTCATGCCTATAATCCCAGTACTCTGGGAGGCCCAGGTGGGAGGATGACTCGAAGCTAGGAGTTTGAGACCAGCTTGGGCAACATAGCGAGACCCTTATCTCTACTAATAAAAGGAATAAATAAATAAATAAACATTGTCTGAGTGTCTACAGAACTGCAGAACTGTGCACAGTTCATTTAGCTTTGATATGCTCTCAATGAAAAGAAAGATCTTGACTTGCTCACTTTCCTACACCTCAAGTCAGTAACAGTTGAATATCTATATAATTTTTCTGTTGGTTCACTAGATCGCTCCTCCCCACACAGAACAGGCTCCTATAGAGATTTTTTTTTTAGATTAACCATTTTTACCAGCATGACAACTAAAAAACAAATCTGGATGAGTACTGTGCTTTACCAAAGCAAATGCATATTTCCAGTACTCTCTGTTTTTATTTGCCGTGCAGCCCCAGGATTCTGTGGATTTGGGAAGAAACCTAGTCTGACCTGTACAGAAGTTTCCCAGGGAACCTCCCTGTTGCCTGGGAAATCTCTGTGGGAAATTGTCCAGTTCCATTATGGAGTCTCTCAAGGGGTTGAGGGAGTACTTCAAATCCCTCCTTGGATTGGGAGAATCTGCTGATACCACCAGCATGAGAAGATTTCCACCCCATCATCTCTCTTTTACCCCTTCAGCCCACCACTATCCTTTACCGCAAATACACCCAAACACATACACATATACACACACACACACACAGGTTTTTGTTCACATGTGAGCCCAAATTACTTTGTCGTTTTTATCTAATCAAATAGAGTTGAGGCAAGGATGTAAGAAAACAACTTAAGAAATGATGCAGTATGTCATGATAACCTGACCACAGTACTATAACTAGTAAAGTATTGAAGACAGACAAAATATTTCAAAAATGAAGGTAGGACTTGCTCTTCTGAGGATGAGATGGCAGCTAAGGGAAATAGCTGATCCTTAGCTATTGTAGACTATAGAAGGTGAATAAATAAAAAAAGAATGGCAAATTAGCCCACATGTAAGCTAAGCTGGAAATTAAGGAAAACAAAGAGAGCTTGAAAGAGGCATATGTATGCTGTAAGCCCACAGCAAGCACAGGGCAATGCTGAGATGGTGTGAATTGTAACTTACACAATCTCCATGCTGCAGTTAGAACTCCAAAGACCCTCTTATGTCCTTTTAAAAATGGTCTGTATTTCAGAATAAACTAATTAACGTTGAAAGAAAAGGAGGAATGTGTTAATTCTGCAGTTTTGAGAAAAATCTGTTTCTAAACCTGAAAAAACTTGCAGTCAGGCTTATTAGCTTATTAACATTTTGACTTCAATTTTTTAAGGCTTAGAATGTGAATAGAAATAACCCTTCAGAAAGGACATGTCATAAAATCCCTGGAGTACATCTGAGCTCTGCCACTAATTAACTCACTAATGGGATCCTCCAAAAGGCTCCTGCTACCTGTTTTGATGCAGGCTGTACTGTCAAGAGAAATGGGCTGAAACAAGGTGTTTCACCACCAAGGACTCATAGTAATGTGATGGTGGACCCATTGCCAATATCCTGTGAATTGGGAGGGATCAAAAGGGTTTCAGCGTAAAGAGAATTAACGGGGGTGAGAGAGAGAAATGAAAGTGGAAGAGACATCCGAGCACTGGGCTAGAGCCCAACAAGCTTATGGGTGAATAGTTGTTTTTTAGTGTTTCATCAGAACTTCTACAGGTATCACTGTGTCAACTTTTCAGCTTGATGAGATCCTCAAGGTCATTTGACACAATAGCCTTGAGTTCCAACTGGGGATAGATTAACGCAAGGGCAAGAGGGCATCACTCTGATATTCTGAAGGTTAACAAGCACTTAAAACAAAACTAAAAACAAAACAACGTTTAGAGAAATGATAGAGCAGCTTGTAATTCTTAAAAATTCATCTACATGGTCTATAATCCAGATTTCCGAAGACCTCTGGGTGATCAACCTGCGTTGTTTTACTTAACCCCGGCTACTGTAAAAATCAACATGTCAATACGGCTGCACTTGTGTTTATGAAGCACCTTCGAATCATTTGCAGGTGTGATCTTCAATCCAGGAAAAGAAAGTGAACAGTTAGTTATAATCCATGCTAAATGTTGATCATCAAAAAAGCAGCGGGCCTGTTTTACCACAATCATTGGAGTTGCTTCTGGCAACACAAAAATATAATGCCAACATGCTGTCCCACAAAGTTGCCAAGTCAGCGCCAGGCTCTTTATGAGACAATAAAGAATAACTCTAACCTGGAAGACCACACTGGGTGGTCCAGCGGGTATGCAACTCAGTCACTGTTGCCAGCCCAACCTCAGCAGGGAAGGGAGGGCTCGGTCATCCTTCCTAACTGGAGAGCCTTTCTTTTTTTTTTTTTTTTAATTTATTTTTTTATTATTATTATACTTTAAGTTTTAGGGTACATGTGCATAACCTGCAGGTTTGTTACATATGTATACTTGTGCCATGTTGGTGTGCTGCACCCATCAACTCGTCAGCACCCATCAACTCGTCATTTACATCAGGTATAACTCCCAATGCAATCCCTCCACCCTCCCCCCTCCCCATGATAGGCCCCGGTGTGTGATGTTCCCCTTCCCAAGTCCAAGTGATCTCATTGTTCAGTTCCCACCTATGAGTGAGAACATGCGGTGTTTGGTTTTCTGTTCTTGTGATAGTTTGCTAAGAATGATGGTTTCCAGCTGCATCCATGTCCCTACAAAGGACACAAACTCATCCTTTTTTATGGCTGCATAGTATTCCATGGTGTATATGTGCCACATTTTCTTAATCCAGTCTGTCACTGATGGACATTTGGGTTGATTCCAAGTCTTTGCTATTGTGAATAGTGCTGCAATAAACATACGTGTGCATGTGTCTTTATAGCAGCATGATTTGTAATCCTTTGGGTATATACCCAGTAATGGGATGGCTGGGTCATATGGTACATCTAGTTCTAGATCCTTGAGGAATCGCCATACTGTTTTCCATAATGGTTGAACTAGTTTACAATCCCACCAACAGTGTAAAAGTGTTCCTATTTCTCCACATCCTCTCCAGCACCTGTTGTTTCCTGACTTTTGAATGATCGCCATTCTAACTGGTGTGAGATGGTATCTCATTGTGGGTTTGATTTGCATTTCTCTGATGGCCAGTGATGATGAGCATTTTTGCATGTGTCTGTTGGCTGTATGAATGTCCTCTTTTGAGAAATGTCTGTTCATATCCTTTGCCCACTTTTTGATGGGGTTGTTTGTTTTTTTCTTGTAAATTTCTTTGAGTTCTTTGTAGGTTCTGGATATTAGCCCTTTGTCAGATGAGTAGATTACAAAAATTTTCTCCCATTCTGTAGGTTGCCTGTTCACTCTGATGGTAGTTTCTTTTGTTGTGCAGAAGCTCTTTAGTTTATTTAGATCCCATTTGTCAATTTTGGCTTTTGTTGCCATTGCTTTTGGTGTTTTAGACATGAAGTCTTTGCCCATGCCTATGTCCTGAATGGTACTACCTAGGTTTTCCTCTAGGGTTTTTATGGTATTAGGTCTAACATTTAAGTCTCTAATCCATCTTGAATTAATTTTCGTATAAGGAGTAAGGAAAGGATCCAGTTTCAGCTTTCTACTTATGGCTAGCCAATTTTCCCAGCACCATTTATTAAATAGGGAATCCTTTCCCCATTTCTTGTTTCTGGAGAGCCTTTCTTAATTCTCTTGGTCTCATGGCAGGGCCTCTGTTTTGTGGGCCGCTTAGCAGAATATACACTACAAACCTTTAAGCTCCCCTTAGTTGTTGGAATGGCTCTGCCGTTCACGAAAATATGAACAGATTCTCTTCAAATCCATTTATATTTTCTTCCATGACTACCACCTGAGGTCATGGGTCCCACAAAGGAACTTGCTGTGAGAACTTGTAAGCCAGAGAGCAAAATGTGTAAGCCTTCTTTTCTCTGTGAGAAACTGCATTAAAATATTCCAAAGGCATGTTTTAAAGCAATAAAGCATATTTGGAAAATGTCAAGGAATTTACTCAAAAAAGATATAAAATATAGAGTCAAAAAAAGCAAAGGTCTCAGACTGAAGGCTTTCATTAGCCTTATTAAGGGCTCATGATATTTCAGTCTCTGAAACCAGGTCAATATTTCCCTCTTCCCAGGAGTGATCCCAATGTCTGGCAAATAGAAGGCTCCCATCCAGTCCGTATTTATTTAGAAAGATGAATGAATGAATTAATATATTCACATGTAATCTATGTCTGTCAGGCCTAGTAATAGGTAAGGTAAAATGC
Organism: Chlorocebus sabaeus; assembly: GCF_047675955.1. Taxonomy (NCBI): domain Eukaryota; kingdom Metazoa; phylum Chordata; class Mammalia; order Primates; family Cercopithecidae; genus Chlorocebus; species Chlorocebus sabaeus. Next base: position 26,433,086 of record NC_132914.1, read on the forward strand.
TGTAAGATTTAGTATTTCCCTGTTCTTTCAAACATTTTCTACAACCATCTTAATATAATTTACTTTTTTTCATAGCAGCTATTACTATCTGACACTATGTATGGGTTTCTCCGTTTATTCTTGGCCTGTCTCTCTCACAAGAATGTGAATCCGCGAAGGCATTATTTTTGTTTCTTTGTCCAGACACTGTGCCCCTGGTGCTGAATAGTGCATTCAACAAACACTTGTTAATTGGCGAATAAATGGATTTTTATCACATGTTATCACCAACCCAACATTTCCCAGTTGAGAAATGAATACCAGAGAGAAGGCAACAAGGCCAAGTGAGGGAAATCAGAGTCCAGTGAGGCCAACCAAGAGGTCTCTGCCCAGCCACTAACAGGCTACAAATGGCAAACTCATTGTCCCAAGGTCTAATGCACTTTCTTAATGTCCTCCGGCTTAACCGACTTATGTAATGTGGTTCTTATTACTCCACCTGTATTCCCAACCTTGGAGAGCTTACAGACATGCATTCTTAAGCAAAATGTTTTTAATTTAAAAAAATGAATAAATTGTTCTTCTTTTGCCTTCTGTTGAGTGATCAACCAGGCCAGAGAAACTCCAGTGTTCATACTGACAATTTGTTGCCATAGTAACAATTGCAAGCTTGATTTCTTTCTAATAAGACAAGAACTCAGTTTTCTCAGTTGAAAACTGAAAGAATGATCTCTTGTTTTTTATACTTGTATATTTTTCATGCAGAAGACAAGACTATCTTTTCCTTAAAAGACATAGTGTCCAATTATTATAAATCACCTTGATGTTTAATTTTAACAAAACCTTGTTTTAGAGGAGATACCCTTTATCAGCAAGTGGAAAACAGCATCACCTTCATTTGATAGTTCCTTAAGGAAGAGACATAATCAACTTTCTTCCCATTTTACAGAAGGGTAAAGAAAAATATCACCTGGTTGGTCTGTCTCAGTCCAAAATGAAAATGACTGAATCCAGTGATCAGAATTGTAGCCACAGTGGATTCAGTTAGAATTCAAAACTGATATTTAAAGCTCTGCAGATATAATCTTTTTCTCTCTTCACATTTGGTTTGTTTTTCCAATGACTCTATAAAATAAGGAGGCTCAACATTGATGCCTATTAGTAAGATGAGTAACAAATGGAGAGAGTGAAAATTGAAGGGAGGGTGAGCATTCATAAATGTTTGGGGCAAACTGGATTCTTTTGGACTGAATGGGTTTTTTTTTTCCTTTTTTTTTTCTTTTTGAATTATACTTTAAGTTCTAGGGTACACGTGTACAATGTGCAGGTTTGTTACATGGTATACATGTGCCATGTTGGTTTGCTGCACCCATTAACTCAGCATTTACACTGAATATTTCTCCTAATGCTATCCCTCCCCCAGGCCCCCATCCCACCCCACGACAGGCTGCGGTGTATGATCTTCCCCCCACCATGTCCAAGTGTTCTCATTGTTCAGTTCCCACCTATGAGTGAGAAGATGCGGTGTTTGGCTTTCTGTCCTTGTGATAGTTTGCTCGGAATGATGGTTTCCAGCTTCATTCATGTCCCTGCAAAGAACATGAACCCATCTTTTTTCATGGCTGCATAGTATTCCAGGCTGTGTCACATTTTCTTAATCCAGTCTATCATTGATGGACATTTGAGTTGGTTCCAAGTCTTTGCTATTGTGAATAGTGCTGCAATAAACATACATGTGCATGTGTCTTTATAGTAGAATGATTTATAATCCTTTGGGTATATATCCAGTAATGGGATCACTGGGTCAAAAGGCATTTTTAGTTCTAGATCCTTGAGGAATCACCACACTGTCTTTCACAATGGTTGAACTAGTTTACACTCCCACCAACAGTGTAAAAGTGTTCCTATTTCCCACATCCTCTCCAGCACCTGTTGTTTCCTGACTTTTTAATGATCACCATTCTAACTGGTGTGAGATGGTATCTCATTGTGGTTTTGATTTGTATTTCTCTGATGGCCAGTGATGATGAGCATTTTTTCATGTGTCTGTTGGCTGCATGAATGTCTTCCTTGAGAAGTGTCTGTTCATATCCTTTGCCCACTTTTTGATGGGGTTGTTTGTTTTTTTCTTATAAATTTGTTTGAGTTCTTTGTAGATTTTGGATATTAGCCCTTTGTCAGAAGAGTAGATTGCAAAAATTTTCTCCCATTCTGTAGGTTGCCTGTTCATTCTGATGGTAGTTTCTTTTGCTGTACAGAAGCTCTTTAGTTTAATTAGATTCCATTTGTCAATTTTGGCTTTTGTTGCCATTGCTTTTGGTGTTTTAGACATGAAGTCCTTGCCCTTGCCTATGTCCTGAATGGTATTGGCTAGGTTTTCTTCTAGGGTTTTTATGGTTTTAGGTCTAACATTTAAGTCTTTAATGCATCTTGAATTGATTTTTGTATAAGGTGTAAGGAAGGGATCCATTTTCAGCTTCCTACATGTGGCTTGCCAGTTTTCCCAGCACCATTTATTAAATAGGGAATCCTTTCCCCATTTCTTGTTTTTGTCAGGTTTGTCAAAGATCAAATGGTTGTAGATGTGTGCTGTTACTTCTGAGGGCTCTGGTCTGTTCCATTGGTCTATATCTCTGTTTTGGTACCAGTACCATGCTGTTTTGGTTACTGTAGCTTTGTAGTATAGTTTGAAGTCAGGTAGCGTGATGCCTCCAGCTTTGTTCTTTTTGCTTAGGATTGTCTTGGCAATGTGGGCTGTTTTTGATTCCATATGAACTTTAAAGTAGTTTTTTCTAATTCTATGAAAAAAGTCATTGGTAGCTTGATGAGGATGGCATTGAATCTATAAATTACCTTGGGAAGTATGGCCATTTTCACAATATTGATTCTTCCTATCCATGAGCATGGAATGTTCTTCCATTTGTTTGTGTCCTCTTTTATTTCATTGAGCAATGGTTTGTAGTTCTCCTTGAAGAAGTCCTTCACATCCCTTGTAAGTTGGATTCCTAGGTATTTTATTCTCTTTGCAGCAATTGTGAATGGGTGTTCACTCATGATTTGGCTCTCTGTTTGTCTGTTTTTGGTGTATAGGAACGTTTATGATTTTTGGACATTGATTTGGTATCCCAATACTTTGCTGAAGTTGCTTATCAGCTTAAGCAGATTTTGGGCTGAGACGATGGGGCTTTCCAAATTTACAATCATGTCATCTGCAAACAGGGACAGTTTGACTTCCTCTTTTCCTAATTGAATGCCCTTTATTTCTTTCTCTTACCTGATTGCACTGGCCAGAACTTCCAGCACTATATTGAATAGGAGTGGTGAGAGAGGGCATCCCTGTCTTGTGCCGTTGTCAAAGGGAATGCCTCCAGCTTTTGCCCATTCAGTATGATATTGGCTGTGGGTTTGTCATAAATGGCTCTTATTATTTTGAGATATGTTCCATCAATACCTAGTTTATTGAGAGTTTTTAGCATGAAGGGCTGTTGAATTTTGTCGAAGGCCTTTTCTGCATCTATTGACATAATCATGTGGTTTTTGTCATTGGTTCTGTTTATATGATGGATTGCATTTATTGATTTGCATATGTTGAACCAGCCTTGCATGCCAGGGATGAAGCCGACCTGATCGTGGTTGATAAGCTTTTTGATGTGCTACTAGATTCGGCCTGTCAGTATTTTATTGAGGATTTTTACATTGATGTTCAGTAGGGATATTGGTCTAAAAGTCTCTTTTTCTGTTGTGTCTATGCCAGGCTTTGGTATCAGGATGAGGCTGGCCTCATAAAATGAGTTAGGGAGGATTCTCTCCTTTCTATTGATTGGAATAATTTCAGAAGAAATGGTACTAGCTCCTCCTTGTACTTCTGGTAGAATTCAGCTGTGAATCCCTCTGATCCTGGCCTTTTTTTGGTTGGTAGGCTATTAATTATTGCCTCAATTTCAGAACCTGTTATTGGTCTATTCAGGGATTGAACTTCTCCCTGGTTTAATCTTGGGAGAATATATGTGTCCAGGAATTTACCCATTTCTTCTAGGTTTTCTAGCTTATTTGCATAGAGGTGTTTATAGTATTCTCTGATGGTAGTTTGTATTTCTGTGGGGTCAGTGATGATCTTCCCTTTATCATTTTTTATTGCATCTATTTGATTCTTCTCTCTTTTCTTCTTTATTAGTCTTGCTAGCAATCTATCAATTTTGTTGATCTTTTCCAAAAACCAGCTCCTGGATTCATTGATTTTTTGAAGGGCTTTTATGTGTCTCTATCTCCTGCAGTTCTGCTCTGATCTTACTTATTTCTTCCCTTCTGCTAGCTTTTGAATGTGTTTGCTCTTGTTTCTCTAGTTCTTTTAATTTTGGTGTTAGGGTGTCAATTTCAGATCTTTCCTGCTTTCTCTTGTGGGCATTTAGTGCTATAAATTTCCCTCTACACATTGCTTTCAATGTGTCCCAGAGATTCTGGTACATTGTATCTTTGTTCTCATTGGTTTCAAAGAACATCTTTATTTCTGCCTTCATTTCGTTATGTACCCAGTAGTCATTCAGGAGCAGGTTGTTCAGTTTCCATGTAGTTGAGCAGCTCTGAGTGAGTTTCTCAATCCTGGGTTCTAGTTTGATTGCACTGTGGTCTGAGAGACAGTTTGTTGTGATTTCTGTTCTTTTATATTTGCTGAGGAGTGATTTACTTACAACTGTGTGGTCAATTTTGGAGTAAGTGTGATGTGGTGCTGAGAAGAATGTATATTCTGTTTATTTGGGGTGGAGAGTTCTGTAGATGTCTATTAGGTCTGCTTGGTGCAGAACTGAGTTCAAGTCCTAGACATCCTTGTTAACCTTCTGTCTCATTGATCTGTCTAATGTTGACAATGGGGTGTTAAAGTCTCCCGTTATCACTGTATGGGAGTCTAAGTCTTTTTGTAAGTCTCTAAGGACTTGCTTTATGAATCTGGGTGCTCCTGTATTAGGTGCATATATATTTAGTGTAGTTAGCTCTTGTTGTTGAATTGATCCCTTTACCATTATGTAACGGCCTTCTTAGTCTCTTTTTATCTTTGTTGGTTTAAAGTCTGTTTTATCAGAGACAAGGACTGCAAGCCCTGCTTTTTTTTTTTTTTTTTTTTTTTTTTCCCATTTGCTTGGTAGATCTTCCTCCATCCTTATTTGAGTCTATTTGTGTCTTTGCACATGAGATGGGTTTCATGAATACAGCACACTGATGGGTCTTGACTCTTTATCCAATTTGCCAGTCTGTGTCTTTTAATTGGGACATTAGGCCATTTACATTTAAAGTTAGTATTATTATGTGTTAATTTGATCCTGTCATTATGATGTTAGCTGTTATTTTGCCCATTATTTGATGCAGTTTCTTTCTAGCATCGATGGTCTTTACAATTTGGCATGTTTTTGTAGTGGCTGGTACTGGTTGTTCCTTTCCATGTTTAGTGCTTCCTTCAGGAGCTCTTGTAAAGCAGACCTAGTGGTGACAAAATCTCTCAGCATTTGCTCGTCTGCAAAGGATTTTATTTCTCCTTCACTTATGAAGCTTAGTGGATATGAAATTCTGGGTTGAAAATTAAGAATGTTGAATATTGGCCCCCACTCTCTTCTGGCTTGTAAAGTTTCTGCCGAGAGATCTGCTGTTAGTCTCATGGGTTTCCCTTTGTGTGTAACCCAACCTTTCTCTCTGGCTGCCCTTAACATTTTTTCCTTCATTTCAACCTTGGTGAATCTGACAATTATGTGTCTTGGGGTTGCTCTTCTCAAGGAGTATCTTTGTGGTGGTCTCTGTATTTCCTGAATTTGAATGTTGGCCTCCTTTGTTAGGTTGGGGAAGTTCTCCTGGATAATATGCTGAAGAGTGTTTTCCAACTTGGTTTCATTCTTCCCATCACTTTCAGGTACTCCAGTGAAATGTAGATTTGGTCTTTTCACATAGTCCAATATTTCTTGGAGGCATTGTTCATTTCTTTTTAGTCTTTTTTCACTAAACTTCTCTTCTCACTTTATTTCATTAATTTGACCTTCAATCACTGATACCTTTTCTTCCACTTGATAGAATTGGCTACTGAAGCTTGTGCATGCATCACGTAGTTCTCATCCCATGGTTTTCAGCTCCATCAGGTCATTTAAGGTCTTCTCTACAATATTTATTCTAGTTAGCCGTTTGTCTAATCTTTTTTCAAGGTTTTTAGCTCCTTACTATGGGTTCAAACATCCTCCTTTAGTTCAGAGAAGTTTGTTATTACTGATCTTCTGAAGCCTACTTCTGTCAACTCATCAAAGTCATTCTCCATCCAGCTTTGTTTTGTTGCTGATGAGGAGCTGCGATCCTTTGGAGGAGAAGAGACACTCTGATTTTTAGAATTTTCAGCTTTTCTGCTCTGGTTTCTTCTCATCTTTGTGGTTTTATCTACCTTTGGTCTTTGATGTTGGTGACCTACAGATGGGCTTTTGGTGTGGATGTCCTTTTTGTTGATGTTGATGCTATTCCTTTCTGTTTGTTAGTTTTCCTTCTAACAGTCAGGACTCTCAGCTGCAGTTCTGTTGGGGTTTGCTGAAAGTCCACTCCAGACCCTGTTTGCCTGGGTATCACCAGTAGAGGCTGCAGAACAGCAAATATTGCTGCCTGGTCCTTTCTCTGAAGCTTTGTCCCAGAGGGGCACCCACCTGCATGAGGTGTCAGTCGGCCCCTACTGGGAGGTGTCTCCCAGTTAGGCAACACAGGGATCAGGGACCCACTTCAGGAGGCAGTCTGTCTGTTCTCAGAGCTCAAACATCATGCTTGGAGAACCACTGCTCTCTTCAGAGCTGTCAGACAGGGACGTTTAAGTCTGCAGAAGTTTCTGCTGCCTTTTGTTCAGCTATGCCCTGTACCCAGAGGTGGAGTCTATAGAGGCAGCAAGCCTTGTTGTGCTGCATTGGACTCTGCCCAGGTCAAGCTTCCTGGCCACTTTGTTTACATACTCAAGCCTCAGCAATGGCGGACACCCCTCCCTCTGCCAGGCTGCTGCCTCGCAGGTCAATCTCAGACTGCTGCTTTAGCAGTGGGAAAGGCTCCGCTAAGCCAGGTGTGGGATATAACCTCCTGGTGTGCCGCTGCTAAGACCATTGGAAAAGCGCAGTATTTGAGTGGGAGTGTCCTGTTTTTCCAGGTACAGTCTGTCACAGCTTCCCTTGGCTAGGAAAGGGAAATCCCCCGACCCCTTGAGCTTCTCAGGTGAGGCAACACCCTGCCCTGCTTCGGCTCACACTCCATGGACTGCACCCACTGTCCAACCAGTCCCAATGAGATGAACCAGATACCTCTGTTGGAAATGCAGAAATCACCCGTCTTCTGCATTGATCAAGCTGGAAGCTGCAGACTGGAGCACCATCTTGGAACGGGATCCCCTGAATGCTATTTTGAAAAACTATGCATAAAGCTTTTTTGGAAGGGGAGTTCTTAAATATATTTCATACTCTAGGCAGATTCTAATAATCAGCGATATTTTTCAATGTATGTATACAGTAGTGTATGCCACAAATGAATATTAAAATTAATGTTTTAATACATAAACTTGAATAACAATATCCTTTGTAATCACAAAATGAATCACATTGGCCTTTATCATCATAAATATTTACGATTTTTTCTTTCCTTGCTATATTTTACACTTTTTGAGAGTATGGGTCATGCCTTCTTCTTTATTTGTACCCAATTGTCAAAAAATGTTTATTAATTGCTTGCTTTCTTTAATAGATATTGAAAGTAATCACAGTGGTTTATTTTCTTTGGAACATAATGTTTGGTAAATTATTACTTATAATACTTTATTATTACATTGGTAAATTATTACTTTACTCTGAAAATAATTTATTTTAGAAAAATTAGACTTAATAAAAATAAAATAAAAATTTATTATTTTGCCACCCAGAAATAACTTACATTAATAACATTTAGTAAGTTTAATTTACTTCCTTTTTCTCAGTGTATATAAAATATGCTTTTAAAAAATAAAAGCCACAAATGTCATATTGCTTTGCATCCGCCTCCTTTCATTTGATAAAAGTTAGTCATTTTCCATTTTCCCACAGCAGGCACAATATAAAAGCAAAGAATTAAAATGGAACACCTTATATTTTAAATTAGAATTAATCACAAACATGTGCACTGTTTCTTTTAAAATGTATTTTTTCAAACCACTCAGTTATTATTAAGCTCTGATGCAATAAACAGAATTGCCTGAAGCTGTACTCTGAAGTACAAAAAGAGGATGATCTTCAGGTCTTGCTGAATCTTACTAAGGTTCTATTGACCTATTCTTTCCACTTCAGTTGTGGCTTGTCCTTTTGTCAAGAAGGCTCCAGTTTAAGGAAGTGGCACAGAGTGGCTCGTCCCATCCTGTCCCATCATTTCTTTCAGCAATTCACATGTGCAGGTATCTTCTCTATCCCCCAATACAGCAGTGCTTCAAAGCTTCTTTGAACCCTTGTTTTTAATTTATCTCAGGTCAGAGCACCAATCAAAATCACCACCAACATCACCAATGCATTGGCCCTGGCTTATATCACTATAGCCTCTCCTTTGCTCTATTCATTTCAGGAGTCACTTTATTTCATGCTTTTTTTTGTTAGTTTATTTATTTATAAAGTAAAAGTTTTGAAACTCTTTAGAGTGATGAAATGATTCCACTGTTTCTTATGAGCTGTAAAAACATCTTCAATTCACTAAAGAAATATTTTATTGGGTTATTTTACTTTTTAAAGCAATCATTTAAGTTATTTAAACAAACTTTTAATTTTAAAAATTGAACATAAGAAGTTTGTGACTTAAAAATAATAGAGCAAGGTTTTTGTTTTCCTTTGCACTTTTAACTTTCATATGAATTTGGCATATAAGATAGAAACTAGAATATTTTTGTCTTATTATAGAAGTCACCAACCATCATTGTCTGGGACTATACTACTTTAGTGGCCATTTCAGTGGAACTGAATGTGCCTTGTCCTGGGGAAACCCCTCAGTCCCAAGAAAACCAGAATGGTTGGTACTGTTCAGTCAGATAAGCTGCATTTACCAAGCTACTAACATTCATGATGCTAGTTGGCATTGTCTAGAACATGAACAATAGTGTAAACAAATCACACTTTTACCTACTTCATGGTCTGTCAAGTGTGACAACAGTCTATTGTGGTCCTTCTGGGAAACATTTTCAGTCCTCTCCATTTCTTACAAAAATATATGATCTCAAAAATGTTGTGAATTGCCAAAAAGTCCATATGTTGATGCATACATAAATAGCAATTTGACAAACTTGCAAATGCTTCATTTTCCACTGCCCTTTTGCTTCTGGCTACCGGTAGTTCTGAACTGAGCAAAAGTCTGGATAATTCCAAACTTTATGTCTTTCAGATGTGATTTTTTCCCCCAAATCTTTAGCAATGTGTGCTAAAACTAACATTTTCCTATCGTTCTCTGGAGTTGCTGCTCTGCACCAACACGATACAGCTAACAAGAGGTTCTATGGAGAATGTTCTGTTTGGCAGTGCTGTAATTGAAGGACACCTGCCAGTCTTTTGCCCATCAGTAGGTAAGATTCTGCCCCTGGGAAGTGGGGGCTTGTATGTTCACTCTCTCTCTCTCTTTCTCGCTCTCATTTTAACAGATGTTGCTAGCAATCTGTCCTCAAGTCATATTCTGTTGGTATGAAAATTCGTTACTGTTTTCACAGAGGGCATAGAAAACATTTCATAACATCTGGGAAATACATGTTTTTATGATTTAACAACAATGAAAAAATACCGACATCTCCTTTTCTGCTCACGCTAGTTTATAACTCACACTGAGGAAACTCTGGTGTGTTAATGCTTATTACTGGAGTGTCTGAGCACCTGGAAAATAAAAGCTCATTGTTTTTGGTAAATGTCTCTCATATTCAAAAATGTATAACAGTTTCATATCCCTGAATTTAATTTCATTGTAGACTTGGAAAGTGTTGTCACGTTTTTATCCTGATAAAAATAGCAAAGAGCAACTTTTAAAATCTCATTTACTAGATACAGGTTTGAATTTAAACGGAGACCTCAGTTTGAATGGTGACTCACATAATTACTGGGGTACCATATTTTAGTTTTAGAGAATATTTCACGTGAAGAGCTGTATCATCACTCAGAGATATTGGAATTTGTTGTGTACCTCAGATTAAAGAGCCACAACTTTAATGCCCAATGTAAAAGTCATAAGATAGTTAGAATGTTGTTTCAGAATATTGTTTTTTTAAAAACCCACAAAACTGCAGAGTTGCATTGTATACAGCTAGATTCCTTAAAATTTTTCAGTTTATAAATATTATTTAAGGATTGTATTGGCTCCATATGACTTTTGAGGGTTTGCATTTTCCATGGAATGTCAGTTGTAGATACATAAAGAAGGATTTTGTAAAATATCAGGTTGGAACAATAAAGGCAACGTGGCCTCATTTAGTCATCTAGACTTTGTAATCAGTTAGACATGGGTATAAGATTCACCTCCACCACTGACTAATTGGTCCATCTTGAAAAAGGTACTAAATCTCTTTAAGCCTTGATTTTTGTCATCTTAAATGCTCTTATGAGAATTAAATGAGATAATGTACCAAAAGCAGTGTCTAACACAATCTCTGACATGCGTTGAGCACTCAGCAAATGATATATGCTATTAGTAGTACCATTAAACACTGGAGACGTGGTTAAGCGCAATGTGGGCAATATTCTTAAAGCCATTCCATGCTCCATAGAATCTTCATAGAATGAGCCTCCCAATTTACACCAATTGACAGCCCTGCCAGACTTCCAGATATATCCCAAATGGCACTTTTTTTCCTAAGAAACCTTCTTTGGTCCCCTCACCTAAATGCCCAAAGTATTGATCATTTGCCACATTAAGTACATAGAGGCACTGGTGTTTAGAGATCTTTGTGTTGACAGTTCTTCTTGGGTTAGGGGTTCTGTTTCACACAGTTTAGCTTTCCCCATTGTCTAAGCTCCTAATATCTGATAGGAAAGAAAAAGAGAACACAGACAACTAAAATTATTGTGTATAATATGTGCAGCAAAAGTAGTTAAACAAAGCTGCTAATATTAAGAGTTGGGAGAGATGATGGTTTGTGATTAGGTAATAAGGAGAAATTGGTTTGGAGGGAGTAGCTTTTAAGTGATTTTAAGGGCCAGAAGGGCTTAAGAGGGCTACACAAGGGAAAAAAATGGAGTAAAAACAACTTCGTGAAGAAACCAATGAACCACAAAGAGTGAGTCCATTTGATTGAAGGATGTTGAGTGTGTGACTGGTAGAAGACAATTCTGGAAAGGTAGATGTGGCACAGTTGCAAAGAACAGGAAAGGACAGGCAAAGGAAGTTGGATTTTATCTGAAGGCCAATGAGGAGTTGCCTAAGGTTTGAGAGAAGGAAGTAACACAGGGAAGGATGTCAGGTGTTATATGGCAGCCTTTCAACACTGGACTTATCAACACTCAGATACATTTGCTGACTATTGCCAAAATACCCACACCATATCTGCCCTTTAAAGACAGCTAACCATGCCACATACCAAGCCTTGCAAGTACGTAAAGCAAGCAGCAAACTATAAATCTTGTTTCTGCAATAGAAAGTTAAGTATAGTACCTGGTTAAGAGTCTGGGTTTGGGAAGCAAAAGATTTGGGATTCAAATCTCAGCTCCGCCAATGACTGAAGAGTGACCACAACAAATTACTTAACCACTCTCTCACCTATAAAGTGTGGTAGTTATCCTATTAACTCACTGCGTCATTGCGAGGTTTAAATGCCACGCATGTGAAGCAATTAGTACCTGATCCATAGAAACTGCTCACAGGACTCTGTGACTCATCATGCCTCCCTCTCATTGCTTTGATTCTGGTTCTCTATGGCCTCCAACATTCGATAGTGATTTCTGTTCTGCATCATGTTTGACAGTCTGATTGGGTTTCTTTCTCTATCATCAGGGACATCTCAAGAAAAGATGATCCACTCAAAGGGCTTAAACCTGAAAAGAGTATCATAAAGGAACTACTTACAGAGATACAGACTGGGTTAAGAAGGCAAGGGATGGTGAAGCATCAATGAATGAGAAATCATGATCATTCTTAGGTTTAAAGGTGTTATTGGAGCTAGAGCTGCAGAGGACCTGGGGCCTTAGAGGAATGCAGCCAGCCTGGAACTCCAAGAGGCAGGAAGGGAGCAGTGTGTGTACAGGGGATAAACGTAACCTCTTGCTCCTCCTTCCCTCTAACCTTTTGCCACATTCGTATGGCACAGGGAAAAGAGCAAGTGAATTGACAGAAATCCCTGATGCCTCCAAAATGATGTGGTATTCATCACATCCACTCACACTCCAAGGGTCAAAGCAGGTTACACGACCATGCCCAGAGTAAATGAGCCGGGAGATACGATCTCCTTATGGTAAAAGGAGATTGAATAATTCTGAAAAATAGTACAATCTATCACCATAGGATGGTACAATTCTGACGGATTGGAAAGAACAGAATCTTTGGAGTCAGAAAGGCTTGAGTTTGAATTTTGGTATCAGCACCTTACTAGCTTTGTGGCCACAGAGAAGTTGGAAATCTCTCTGAGCCTCAGCCTCTTAAAATGTAAAAACCTGCCTCACAGGATTGTGTGAATATTAAATATGCCAGTACAATGCCCGAAAAATACTGTAATATGTGCTTGGTAAATATTAACCTTGGCCTCTTGTTCAAGGATTAACCACAATGTAATCATCCCAAAGGGAAAAGTCAGAGAATACAAGCCACATGTAAATACATTTTTCCCCTAATTTTCCTAATAAAACTAAGGTAGAGTCCCAAATACCTAATGCTTTTATATACTATATCTCTTTGAACAGTGTAGTAACAAATCACTTAGAGTGAAGGAAGTATAGTATTACTCTTCTGAATGGGATCATTAAATGCAATCAATATCAGAGTAGAATTACTTTATAATTATCTTTCTAAATTGATGATTCATTTTAACACCTATTCTTGGCTTATGAAAATGTTATCATAAAGCTATAATAATTATAATTGGAAAACTGGCCAAATCAAACAGTGAATAATACCCTGTCCTTGGATTGTTTAGACTTCCCTTATAACTTGCCCAGATGATTTTAAGAGTTATTGCTGATTTTTAGCTTATAGTATCTATCGCTTTTAAAATAACAATCATTACTTGTTACTTTTTATTACATAAAAAATAACAGACAGACAGACATACAGACAGACATACACACACACGCAAATGAAACAGTACATTTTAATCAGAAGAACTAAAAAGTCAAGTCCCTCCAACCAATAAGACAGTAAATTCAGTCAACATTTTAGTATGTATTCTTTCATTTTTGACCCTGAATAGATAAGTGGTAGAATGTATGTGTGTATACATACACACAGACATGTATACATATGTATATGTTTATATTGTTGTGTATTTACATACACTTTAACAAAATAGGGTTATACATTTTATTTTATTATTATTATTATTTTTGAAACAGAGTCTCATTCTGTTGCCCAGGCTGTAGTGCAGGGGTGTGATCTCAGCTCACTGCAACTTCTGCTTCCCAGGTTCAAGCGATTCTCGTGCCTCAGCCTCCCGAGTAGCTGGGATTACAGGCGCACACCACCATGCCTGGCTAATTTTTTTTTGTATTTTTAGAGGAGACAGGGTTTCACCATGTTGGACAGGCTGGTCTCAAACTCCTGACCTCTGGTGATCTGCCAGCTGTGGCCTCCCAAAGTGCTGGGATTATAGGTGTGAGCCACCACACCTGGCATATATTTTATTTTATTACCTGCTTTTTCATTTAGTTATATACATATATGCCCTTGTGTTAATGATTACATTTATGGTTTCTATGCATATTTCTCAATGAGCACCTTATTATTGGATGTTTGGATTATTTGTCAATTTTCTATTATTCAGTCTCTTAAATGTAGTTTTCACTAATCAATATACATGCACTACAGGAAGCCAGGCCATGGGAATTGTTGTCTGGGACACTAGTCGGATTTTGGCCCTATTCACCCCTACTCACTTCTCTGATCAGATCCCATCCTTGGCAGCTCTGTTCTTAAATGTCCAAATGTATTCTAGAAATGTTAAAGAATGAGACACATAGAATCTCCCTCAGAACGAATAAGCCCTTTTTGAAATTTCCAGTCATTTTATAGTATCAACAGTTGCCAGACAGTATTTAAAAGTATTTATCCCTTGGTATTATTAACTGCCTTTGCCAAGATTTGTCTTTATTAACTAAATTCTCTGTGAAAGGGCATCAAAAATGGCTAAAGTGTTATTGGTTTTACAGGTCACGGATGCATAGAGCATCTTGTGTCCAGTGTTACCACAAAGATGCCTATGGCTAAAAAACTCAGGTACAGTCTTTTCTACCCCCGAAACAAAAATTTTAAAAGCAGCCTTATGTTCTGATTCTTCTTCTTTTGCTTCAGATTAAGGAAATGATTGCTCATAAAGTCCCCCAAGAACTAGCAATAATGACTCTCGAATGCCCTGAATTCTGTCATTGTTATAAAAATTTGGCTCTTTTTATGGGTGAAGCAATTACATATTATTTATTTTTTCTACATACAAGGAATTAAATAGAAGTCTCCATCTGCCTTTGTTAAGAGATCCCTTTGGAGAGGTGGAGAGGCCAATTACCCAGGAGCCATGGATGCTGACCTCTAGCCTGGCTCCCCTGGTCCCAGCCTTCCATTGTCTCCTGGTCTCCCACTGCAGCTTTTTTGATGAATGTGCTATTGTTGGTCTCCCCAGAGAGAGGCTGTAAAAGGAAAGGGAAGATTATTTGCAAGTGAGTAGGAAAAGATCCAACAAAAGAATGAAAGGAAGTAATTAGTTCCCTGCTATACATAAGCACCCTCACTGCTGCAGAATCTTCAGGCGGTAGTGATTGAGGAAAACAATGACCTTCTCCACGCAAGGCGGAGTCACCTGCAGCCACTGACCAATCACAGTCGAGGCCACCCTCTTCTTCTTCTTCTTTTTTTTTTTGACGGAGTCTCACTCTTCTCACCCAGGCTGGAGTGCAGTGGCACGATCTCGGCTCACTGCAACCTCCGTCTCCCAGGTTCAAGCCATTCTCCTACCTCAGCCTCCTGAGTAGCTGGGATTACAGATGCTCGCCACCATACCCGGCTAATTTTTGTACTTTTAGTAGAGATGGGGTTTCGCCATTTTGGCCAGACTGGTCTCAAACTCCTGACCTCAGATGATCCGCCTGGCTCGGGCTCCCAAAGTGCTAGGATTACAGGCATGAGCCACCACACCCAGCCAAGGTCACCCTCTTCTTTACCACAGGAAGGATAGGAGGTTGGGTAACCACAAATTTGTCCTAGTATATTTTTTATCGTATTAAAATCTTTTAAAATGGGGGCCACTACTTGACTGACTGGGAGGGCTATGTAAACTGACAATTCCTCAGGGAACTAATTTTTTTTTAATGCGCTATGTCTTTTTAAAAGTAGAAAGGTAAGAGATGTGTGGGACAAGATTAGTTGATTAATAGTTTTTACTATATGTAAAAGGCACTGTTGTGGCCTAGTATAGGGGGTGTCCGGTTTGGGCTTCCCCGGGCTACATTAGAAGAAGAATTGTCTCGGGCTACAAATAAAATACACTAACACTAATGATAACTGATGAGAAAAAAAAAAAAAAAAAAACTACAAAAGTCTCATGATGTTTTAAGAAAGTTAAGAAATTTGTGTTGGGCCACATTCAAAGCCGTCTTGGGCTGCCTGCAACCCATGGGCCATGGGTTAGAGAAGCTTGGCCTAGAGTAAAGCTCAAAGAAAGTCTAGAAGCTTTACCATGATGCTAATCTGGAGAGCCTGAGGTCTGCTATGAATTTCAAAGCTATAAGCAAAGGTTTCTTAAACCTGATCTATGCTGTATCATTTTGGACCAAGGAGGGATGTCATGGGTTGTCTACCTCTTAGATAAATGATTTGGACAATTTGATATTGTAGACAGTTTGAAAATGTGGAAATACAGATGGACAACTGGAAAATGGGTACAGCAGAAAGATGAAAAGGAACACCTGTGCATGGCCCTAGCTAGCTACAAGTTAGCTGATAGCTTTCTCCAAGAGATGGAAGATGATGTGGCTATTATACCTTGCGGAGAGACTTGAAGAAGGGGAGCTGGTGGGCTTGCCACAGGCCAGGGAGTGCTTGTATGAACATGGTTGCCACAAATGAAGAAAAAATAGTTAATTTCTAGGGGTACATTAAAAATCAACCAAAGTGTTTGTTTAAAGAATGGAGTGGGATGTGAAGCGGACAAGAGTTAAGAAGAGTGAGGAGGAAAATGAAAACATTAAAGTCATCATAATGATGTACATTTAAAAGTCTTTCTTAAAGTTGCTGGCTTCTTACCTTTCTACTTCTCCGTCTCAAATCTAATGCTGTAAATAACATTGCCCTTAGGAAGCAGCCTTCTGTTCCCAACCTGAGTGAGACACCTTCATCCAGGCTCGTGGGGGTCCCCCATCTCCCCTTATCATAAAGATCTGCAATGACCTAAGTGTGCTTGTCCATCTGTCCAGTTGACACCGAGCCTCATGAGTGCAGTGATGGGCCTGCCTTGCTCCCTGTGGTGGTCTTAGGGCCTGTAATAGTGTCTGGGACATAATCAGTGTTCAAAAATACGTTGAATGAATAATTTACAGGGGGAAGTGGCAGAGATCATAAGCAGAGAGGAGAGCCTGACAGAGGGGAGCAGATTTATGGGGATGGTCAAAGTCCACAAGCAGAGAAGATGAGCAGTCTGGAAACTTAAGATGCATAACAGAGTGTGAGGGAGTGGCAAGAGAGGGTCTCAACAGGAGAGCAGGCTTGATCACATAGGGCTCCTTAAACTGTGTGAAGGAGATTAGAATTAACACTGAGGGCAGTGCAGAGACATCAGCAGAAATGTTGGGAAGTGATATGGTTAAATGTGTATATTAAGACAGAAGTATTCTGCTGCTATGTGGAAGAGTTTGGAGAGAAGCCAGCATGGAGGCAGGGAGTCCATTTGGAAGACTGTTGCAGAAATCTATGGGAGATATTATCATGGGTTGAACAGTAATAGTGCAGAAGTGATGGAGACAGTGGTAGATTTCAGAAATTTTTCAAAAGTATCATTGCCACAGCTTTGATAATGATTGGAAAGATGATGAGGAAGACAGGAAGTCAACACTGGTATCTATGTTTTAGGCTCGAACAAATGGATAATCAATGGTAGCATTCACTAAGAAAGGGAAAGTAAGAGGAGGAGCACTCTTGCATTTTTGTAAATTCAGTTTTGGGCAGATTGAGGTCCAGGTGCCTGTGAAATATTCAAGAGGAGACTGCCACAGGCAGTTAGATAGCTGCATTTCAGAAATCAGACGAATAACAGGGCTGGAGATGCAGAGCCGGTGTTCATTGTCATCGAGGTGGTAATTAAACCTGGGAAACTGATGAGATTGCTAGAGGAGTGTGTAGAGGGAGAAGACAAGAAGAATTAGAACTGTGAAGAACAGACAGATATTTTGAAAGGGCAGAAGACAGGAACCTAAAAAGAAGTGTATGTTGAAGCAGCCAGAGAGGTAAAGAGGTGTCATAGAGGCTGAGAATTCATTTCAGGAAGAAAGACTGGTCTAAATGTCTAACTCCACAACAAGTTAGGTTAATAACTGAAAGATGGCTGCTAAATTTATCACTAAGAAAGTGATTGGAGACCTTGATGAGAACAACTTCAGTAAAATTTACAGGACAGAAACCATATTACTCTGGCTGAGATGTGAACAGGAGGTAAAATGGATACAATGAGTGTAGACAAATATTGTGAGTAGTTTCATCATAAAGGGGCGAGTCCTCTTACAGTTTTCAAAGCCCTTAAACATTCAACCTTTCTGGGAAGAAATAATTGGCAACTAGTTGTGGGCTAAGGAAGAGTAAAGAGTAAATCATGCCCCCCACCCAAGAGCCATAGATAAATCCAACACCCTGGAGATGATGGTTCCACTGACAGAAAGCACAGGAAGAGGAGTTTGTTGGGGAAGTTCAGTTTTAAACTCTGGAATGTTAGATGACAGTTTGCCAAGTGAAAATATACAAAAGCAATTGAAAAGCGAAGAATAGAGCTAACGGAGGTGCTCTGGCTCAATGACATTTAAAGAGTTCTCTGCATCAGCGGCAGCTGAGACCATCAACAGGCAAAGGCCTCCTAGGGTAAGGATGAACGGCGGCAAGAGAAGACTTATAAGGATGATGACACAACAGTCCATTGATAACTGTCACCCAGGAGCCAGGCACTTTTCCCGAGTGGTCACCAAGGAGCATTCCATGCAGACTTTTAATCTTTTACTAAATCATCTTGAGTATGAAGAAAATCTAAACTTTTGATTGTTGAAGACAAGTTAGCAATTCCTCACCCCACCCCACCCTGAATGTTGTGCAATATTCTTGACATTACAACTTGAAATCTATTCAATTAAATTTATTCAGTTCTTTCAGCATTTCCTGTAAGGTAGAATTTCCATGAACAATATATTTCCCACTGTAAACGACTATTTTCAATAGTGAGTTAAAGCATGTAAGATACCAATGTGGAGTTCCCCACAGGCGCTCTTTGAATGAATGCTGAAAGGCATGGTGTATATGGGCACCAGCAAGAGCATGAATGACTGAAGCTCAGGGCATATGGAGTGCTATCTTAAGAGCTGAGGCCAAAAAGGTTGGGGGAAATCAGATCATTGCAGTCTGTAATATTCTGAGTACTTTCAGCTTCACTGTAGACAATGGGAAGTCACTTGGTTTTTGTGAATAAGGGAGTGATGGGCATAGATCTGAGTTTTAAGCAGGTAATTCTGGTTAATGATGTCTGCAAAGTAGGCTGCTAAAAATATTTGTCAACTGAATGGAGAAATGATGACTCAAGACTAGAGGATCAGATAAAACTAGAGGTTCCAGTCCTTACTGTCTGGAGATAATGGGAGATAAGGTAGAAGGTCTCTTGCTGAATGAAATTGGGAACTGAATGTGGTCAATCATTTGTAAAATTTGTTAAAGCAGGGAATAAAATGATACACACTTATCTTACACATTATACTTTCACCTAAGACATGTGTGGGTACATTCATCCAGTAATTGTATGATAGAATGCAAAGACCCTTGCTTTGAATATAGGTCTGCTAATTAGAGTTTTCTACCATTTTTCTTGTATAAGCTACATTCACGTTTTTGTTTCTGTCTTGTTAAATTGCAGCCAAAGGCAATCTGAGTGCAGAATCTTCAAGACATTTTTACACCGTTTTTCTCAACCATTTTTGGTTCCTCTTTCCCAACACTTAATTGGATTACCATATTTTAAGCCGCTCACTCTCTTCAAGTCTTTCCAAAGTCTTCCTTTTAATTTTCATAGGAACAGCTCTCATTTACATTTATATGTATTGGTTTACATAATACTTAATTAAATTTTGTAACATAATAAGCACAACTGCATAGACCAGTTTCTAAACAAAATACAAGTGTTTCTTTGCAAACTCACAGCTAAATTGATGGAACCAGGAAAACCCAACGTATCACTCCCTACCAGCCTCCAGTGACAAGCGTGGAAGAGGATGGGATAATAATGAAGTTAATAAAGTGACTGGACTAACTGGGGATTGCTGACAGAGCTTCTACCATAGTGAGCAGAACTAGGGCACCAGCAATGGAAACAGAGAGGAGAAGATAAATTGAAAAGACATATCAAGACACTAGCTTTGAAAACAAATGGACTTGAATCAAATACTGACCTTGTCACTTAGCTGTCAACCTCAAAGTTTCTTTTTTTTTTTTAATCAATAAAATAAGAATAAAGCAGCATGTAGTTGAAAAACCAATTGAGAAAATGTACCTCATGTATACTTAGCAATGTGCCTGAAACAAATAAGTAATTAATAAGATATTAAGAAAGTATTATAGCATTTGACGTCGAATTGAGGAAAATGCAGTGGCTTAAAAGGCAGAAAAGGATACATCTCTCACAGGAAAGAAAAGAGAATGATAGAAGATTCAAAAAAATATTTAAATTGAGGATAAGATAATTTGAGAAAGTCATATCATTTGGCCTCTATTTTTTTTTTTTTTTTCAATAAACTCAGAGGCAAAGTGGTTGGCTAAAACTGAGAAGGAAAGATAGGACTGGAAGTATGGGAACAGTGAAAACCTTTTTAAAACCCAACGTAAGAAATAGAATAAGATTTAATTTGAAATTGGTAGAAACATTTCCAAAGAGCCTGGAGGCCCAGCGGGCATTGGACATGATGTATGTGAAGAGCAGCCAGTTGCTACAATATCTTCCATGCTGACACTTACCTGTCTGGGAACAGTTGCAGCAGTTAGAACTTGCCAGGCAGGTGTTGGGAGAGTTCATGGGGAGGAAGTCTGAGCTAGCCCTCACTCCCAGGAGAAGCTGTTCCATTCTTGTGTTGACCTTCTTAGGCAATGACACCACCACACCCTCTGTTGCTTCTTGCAGAAACCCTGCGTCATCCTAGATTCTTCTTTCTCTTTGTTGAACCCCATCTAAATAATCTGCAACTTCTGCCCAATTTTTCTCCGAGACTTTGCCCACCTTTGCTGCTACCACCTTTGTCAAAGCCACTGTCATCCTCTTGCTCTGTTTATGGCCTTGAATCATAGTTCACACTTTGTGTTGCAATTAGAGTGGTCTTTTAAAAATCACGTGAGTTTGGCTGGGAACAGTGGCTCATGCCTGTAATCCCAGCACTCTGGGAGGCTGAGGAAGGTGAATCACTTGAGTCCAAGAGTTCAGGACCAGCCTGGGCAACATGGTAAAACCCCATTGCTACAAAAAAATACAAATATTAGCTAGGTGTGGTGGCATGTACCTGTGGTCTCAGCTACTCAGGAGGCTGAGGTGGGAAGATTGCTGGAATCTGGCAGGTGGAGGTTGCAGTAAACCAAGATCACACCACTGCACTCCAATTTGGGAGACAGAGTAAAACCCTGTCTCCAAAAAATAAAAATCATATCAGGTATCATTTTACCCTTTTAAGATCCTTAAAAGGTTTCTGACTGCTTTTAAAATAAGGACCAAAGTTCTCAACACAGCCCACCAGGTCCTTATGATCTAGCCCTCCAACATCTCCAACTTACCTGGCGTAATCCACTCTCTATTCTCTGAGCACATGGCCTTCTTGTTCTTCAAAAACATGGAGATGATAAAGGACCAACAGAGACAGAGATAGGATGTGGGGCTGTGTCACATAATCAGACATCATGGGCTTCAAAAGGAACAGAGATATTGAGTTAAAGAGGAGGAAATGCTCAACTGTAGGAAAAAAAATGCTGACATTGATTCCTAAACTTGATACAAGAAGCAGGGAGGAAAAGTGAAATGGCCTTCGTTTGAAAGTATGGTGATTCAAGTAAAGCTGTCAGAGAAAAGCCATTTTTAGTTAGTTGTATCCACAGTTTTTCTTTCATTGAATTAGAAATATCTTAAGTTGAATATTTCAATATATGGCTGTGAAATGACTGAGGCATTGAAGATAATACGTATTTGCTCATACGAAAGGGCCACAGGTTTCTGCAAAGCTTAAATTACTTTCATACAAAAATGCCAGAAAGGATTCTCAGGTCTTTTGTTTTATGATAATAGTGTAACATTTAGGGTAGTTCTTGAAGAACAAAAAAATCACTTGAAAGTTGGTTGAACTGCAGCAACGACTCAAAGTGAAATCACCAGACAATATGTGCAATAGATGTTTTCACATTTCCCTATTTAGTGGGTGACACAGCTCTTGTTCAACAGAGCCTTAGGGATAAGTTACTGCTGCCTCAAGATCACATCATACAAAGTAAGTGTTCATAATCCTTTCTTCTAGTGGGCAGAGCTCTGGCAGAGCTCGCTAAAGAACCCCATCTCAAATGACTTTGATCGCTTAGCAAAGAGCTGTACTTCCAGGCATCTTGGGAAAGGAACCTCTTTCTGAGTTTTTGATGTGAGATGCCAAAGCATTGTTGGTGTGAGGAAATCTACTCGAAGTGCTGTTATTTGACAAGTAAACATCATTTTCCAACCAGTCCCTGAATCATAGCTACATACCTGGCAAACAAGGATATCCAGGAGCTGTCTAGAGCCTCAAGATATGCCTGCCATTTATCTACAACCAAGATTGACATCCCAGCCTGAACCCAAACTGGGTTCAGACATTCTGCACATGTGTGAGAAAGCGACAGCGTAAAACATCTTTTAAAGAGTCAGAATGATCAGCTTGATCAAGAAACACATTTGCAGTTAGAAGATAGGAATGATTACGCATGTAGTTTGGTAGCTATCCTCAGAAGTCTCTCTGTCCTCATGAGCTCATATCTAGATAAGAAAGAGAGAAAATGAGGTGGAGGAAGGTTTCACTTTGATCTTTCTCTAAGACACCATGACCCAGAGAGAGCTTTAGCACTGCAAGAACACTGGTGCTTTAGTGTGAGGAGGATCAGGGGTCACACTTGGCAGAAGGGAACTTGCAGGACCTCTTATGAGACCCTTACTGTGGACTATTAAAAAATACTTGTTATGGAAGGTAATTTTGTAAGGACAGTAAAGTCTGAAACAATTCACAAACTTCTGGCCTGGCCAGCCAACTGGTGGTGATGTCATTTCCTGAAATAGGGAATAAAAGAGAAATAGATGATGACCAGTCTGACCTTGGCATGTTGAATTTCAGGTGCCAATGACACTTCTCAGGGAAGGTATCACGAAGGCAGTTGAGAGCTTTAGAGAGAGTCTGGGGTAGAACTATAAATTTGGAGTCATCAGTTTAGCGATGTTAGCTGAAGCAATGGTCCAGAGAAAACATGAAGAGAGTAAAAAGGATAGTAACACCCCGGGATTATCTACCTTAAAGGTGTAGCAAAAAGTGTGACCTCGGTGCAGGACTTTGGAGTAACAGCGGAAGCCTGGGGGTGAAAGGAGACCTGGAAGTAGATGCCCAAAGAATGTACACTTAGAACTTAATCTACAGAGTCGATTCTGGAAAATTATATTATTTCTTTGCTTCTATATCTTCCCTTTAAGAAAACTGACTGCAGAGTATTAAATCTGCAACTGGATTTCTAAATAAAGGAAACAATTGAAAGGATTCAGTTTTAAGGATATAAATCAGCAAGTAGTTCAGCCAAGGAATAATAAACAGTCACTAGCTGAGGCATAGCAATGTAGCTCCCAGAAATTTTTATATCTTTTTAAAAATTGATTGTCCAGTGAGACACCAGTGACATAGAGTCACATTAATTGGTGCTTATAAAATGACTAATCTCTGTAATTCCCCTCCAGTCATTTGAAACATTCTATAAGATGCCCTTGTATAAAATGTAGCATTTTAACAGGGACTTTACACCGTCTTTTATTCCACAGGGTTTTCCTGTGTGGTGGTGTGGTTCACAGCATCGTAATTCAACACCAGCCTACTTCAAATCACATGTGTTTTTATGTAAGTTCAAAAGATATGCAGGACTGTGAACCCCAACACTGAAATTTTACAAAGCACAGCTTCCTTCCTCCCCACTCCAAACTTTTCATTAACTTGAAAAAAAAAAGACTGTTGTTGACCTCATTGTGAAAGAGATTCTACTTGATGAGAAAGAAGGATGACAGCCTTGCCAAGTCCCTCCATTTCCTCTCCCTTTAGGGATAAAACACCTATTGACATTTGCCTCCATCATGTCAGGTGACATGGAGCTCTGTGCCCAAGTCCCACAGTCTCCAAACCCTTGTCCCAGGAGGAATCCTACCCACTCCCAGCAACTGTTCTCCAGTAGAACTGAGAACAGTAGAACTGTCAATGCAGTATTTTACATTTACTCTATATACATAACCCACTGAGTGAGTGGGTGGAAGCCTCCTGTGACTCCAGGGTTGGCCTCTCTGCTCTTCCAATCTCGGAACTCCCAAACCCTCAGGAACTGAAGGAGCAGTTGCTGCACCTGGTAATTAGTGAACCCCATTTCGCCTTGTCTTCCCCTCTGCCTCTGTCTGGTTCTGATGATCTTCCCACATAGATGTTCAGTCCTACCCTTCCAAGATAGAGAGTATTTAAAGGATCTGGGACCCTTGATCTCTTCACACTCAGGAAAAATGTAGCGCTAAATGTCCTGGGAGGTGGTCCGTTGGCTTGTTGTTATGTTGGTAAATATCTCGCTGCCTGCCCTCCATCAGGCTGCAAGGCCCCAGCATGCTGGTCCACACTCCGCCTCTCACTCCTCTGTGATGTCTCCATTCTGACAATGGGCCTCTTGTACTTGCCTTGCCTTTGAGAATCAGCCCTCCTTTGCTCTTGCTGACTCTGCTGCCTGAGAACTAAAGCTTTGCTCTGCATTTCAATTCAGGGCCAAGGTCCCTTCTATTAGGTTGTTACAAAAGTAATTGTTGTTTCAGACTGTGGATTGTAAATCATTATAACTAGGCTCAAACACATCTTTATTAATCAAAATAGGAACCATTATAATCAGCACATTTTTGCCAATAAGAAATAAGTTTGTTTATTCCTGTAGCATAAAAATCCATGCTTTGGGATTCAATGATCTCTTGGAAAGCATTTTCTGCATCCTGCTGGTTTTGGAAGTGTTCTCCCTGCAAAAAGTTGTCGACATGCTTGAAGAATTGGTAGTTGGTTGGCGAGAGGTCAGGTGAATATGACAGATGAGGCAAAACTTCATAGCCCAATTAGTTCAACTTTTGAAGCGCTGGTTGTGCAACGTGCAGCCAAGTGTTGTCTTGGAGAGGAATTGGGTCCTTTCTGTTGACCAATGCCAGCTCCAGGCATTGCAGTTTTCAGTGTGTCTCATCCATTTGCTGAGCATAAGTCCCAGATATAATGGTTTTGCCAAGATTCAGAAAGCTGTAGTGGATGAGATGGGCAGCAGACAACCAAACAGTGACCATGACCCCTTTTTTTTGGTGCAAGTTTGGCTTTGGGAAGCACTTTGGAGCTTTTTCTCAGTGTAACCGCTGAGCTGATCATCACTGGTTGCCATATAAAATCCACTTTTTGTTGCATGTCACAATCCAATCAAGAAATGGTTCATTGTTATTGCGTAGAATAACAGAAGATGACACTTCAAATTCAAAATGATGCTTTTTTTTTTAAAAATTTTAGGTCAGCTCATGAGGCACCCACTTATCAAGCTTTTTCATCTTTCCAATTTGCTTAAAATGCCAGAAAACTGTAGAATGGTCGAAGTTGAGTTCTTCAGTAACTTCTCGTGTAGTTGTAAGAGGATCAGCTTTGATGATTGCTCTCAATTGGTCGTTGTCAACTTCCGACGGCTGGTCACTACACTAGTCTTCAAAGCTCTCCTTTGCAAAACTTCTTGAACCACCACTGCCCTGTATGTTCGTTAGTAGTTCCTGGGCCAGATGCATTGTTGATGTTGCGAGTTGTCTCTGCTGCTTTACCACCCATTTGAACTCGAATAAGGAAATCACTTGAATTTGCTTTTTCTCTAACATTATTTCCATAGTCTAAAATAAACATAAAATAAACAGCAAGTAATAAGTCATTAGCAAAAAGTCATAAAGAGAGGCATGCCCATTAAAATGATGTATAACATAACCACATTTATTTAAGAATGTACTCTAATATAAAACGGCAAATTCCAACCACGCAAAAACCACAATTACTTTTGCACGCACCTTAATTCCTCTACACAGGCCAACTGAATACAGGCTGTTAATCTCTCTAGACTTGCATCATGGGCTTTGGTGGCTGCCCATTTGCTGGAGGCAGCTACAACCTTGAATCTTGGTGTTTTCTGCTTCCCTAGTGGATCCATCCTATCAGTCGTAGAATTGGCACAGGTCTTGTCAGGCCAGGCCTATATTACTGAGGGGTGAATATCAGATTAACAACACTGCCCTCTGCTCTCACTTGCTAAGAATAAATATTTTTGTGTCTCTGATGGATCCCAAACCATACCATTAACATCTAATGCACAAGAATGCTTCACTCTACATCAAAACTACGCTATTGATAACCTGCATAATGAACTTTCCTTTAATGTATTGAATGAACGTTAAAAATGTGTTATGATCACATAGATGTGGTACCTGAGTGTTAGTGACAATCTTTGCAAATAATCAGTTTTTAGTAAATTATCTTTCAATTTTAGCACTGAAAGTCCTGCAAACTGAGATGGGTGGTCAGCCTAGGAAACGAGTCAATCTCTCTCATTGGTATTGATCTGTAAAATGACAAAGGGCTCAATTATTATTATATATATAATTATAACCTGATAATATTTCATTAACTAGTCTCTTTTTGCCCACTTGCACACCATAACTGCATAGTATTTGCAGCTAAATGGGCTCTTTTCCACTTAGACCTCTCGCCTTTAAAAACAAACAAACAAACAAACTTTTCTGCTCCCCATATGACACTTTCTATTCCTGAGACTGTTCTTAATACTGCCTTCTAGATTCAAGCAGATCATTTTGTCCCAGACAGCAACTCTGGCTCCAAAGGGCTGTCTTTTATCCAAGTCTAGCAGTTGTTGTGATTTTCTCATTGTTCTGACTGAGGCACTGCAGTGTCTCATTTTCTCCATCCTACAGCAATTGTTTTAAGTGTTTAACCCAGGAAAGGAGCAGAAACCCAAATGCTAAGTTAAGCCAAATAAACAGGCTTTTTTCCTATTCTTCAGAGCTTCTTAGAGTCTTAATTTGCTAAATATACACACAATGTGAACTCCAAAGGAATCAAGTACATTTACTATTTCCCAAACATCCTCGATCATGAATGTCTTTGGAGTGATAACATTACTAATACCTGGTGGAATTCACATGTAGTTGTACAAGGTTTGGGAAGTGCTAGTAAATAGAAAAACACAGATTTTGGTGCCAGAGAGCTCTGTATTCACATCTTAGCTCCAATGCTTCTTAGCTGAGTGACTTGGATAATTTACTTAACCTATCTGTAATACTTTAATTAAGTTCCTATGATGTTACTTTTTTGAAAAAAAAATGGAGAGATGAGAGATTTAGAGGCAATTTCTGTTTCTTTTTTCTTTCTTTTTTTTCTTTCTTTCTTTTCTTTTTTTAGATGGAGTCCTACTCTGTCGCCCAGGCTGAAGTGCAGGGACACGATCTCGGCTCACTACCACCTCCATCTCCTGGGTTCCAGCGATTCTCCTGCCTCAGCCTTCCCAGTAGCTGGGATTACAGGCATGCACCACCATGCCCAGCTAATTTTTGTATTTTTAGTAGAGACGGGGTTTCGCCATGTTGGCCAGGCTAATCTCAAACTCCTGACCTCAGGCGATCCACTCACCTCAGCCTCCCAAAGTGCTGGGATTACAGGCATAAGCCATTGCGCCTAGCCATGTTTCGTCTTTTGTATAGCAAGTGCCTACCTGTTAGAATTGTTGTAAGGATTTATAAGC
Source organism: Chlorocebus sabaeus (assembly GCF_047675955.1). NCBI lineage: Eukaryota > Metazoa > Chordata > Mammalia > Primates > Cercopithecidae > Chlorocebus > Chlorocebus sabaeus. The sequence continues at coordinate 26,460,524 of NC_132914.1, forward strand.
TTCTGCATGAAAGGCACCTGCCACACTACCTCAAAAGATCATTGTGAAAATCTCACTCCAGTGGCTCTAGATTAATGGAAAAAGACTAAAATTAAAAGCAGGAAGCCAATGTGTACTATGATTTGAGGAGGGTACATACATAAAATCATTGACGCCCTTGCCTGTCCTTTCACAGTTCCTTTCCTTTGAGACTTAACATTTTTGTCACCTTAAATGGTTATCAAATGATCCCTTAGCACCCATTGCTTCAAAGATAATGGGAGAAAAAATAACTGGGTAGAAAGACAACAGCAACAGGGTTTGCTTTTGTTTCCCTACTTAGAGACCCACAATGCATATTAGCATAGTAAAGTCACCCCTTGGGGAATAGATGAGTAAAAAGTCACAAAGAGGGTGGAAAGGATGGGCTAGAGGCATTAAGGGTACAGTTCACACCCTCTGCTTACTTAACAAATGAGAAGAGACAAGAGGGTTAGAGATCTGATTGTTAAATTCCTGAGTCAATTATTCTACCTGGGAGTGGGGGGCTTCTGAATCTATACCTAGTATTGTTTCACAGACTAGATGTGTTCCCAAAAGCAAGCCTTTGTACACGTTTATTAAGCACGTGTTCCCAGTAGCTTTCATTATAAGAACAGAGATGCAATTCCTGGGAGAAGAACTAGGCCAGCATTCAGTGTATCACTGTGTTACCCGGAAAAGAACCCAAACTTTTGTCTGCTGTGCGATGCGAAGAAGGTTGTTTCCCTTCATGAGACCTCAATTTTCTCTTTAAAATGGAGGTAATAATACTAATGCCCTTTCCCAGGCTGATTATGTGGATCAAATTAAATAAGTTATGTGAAAAGCCCTGCTAGGTATCGCCTCTCTGAGGCCGGACACCATGTCTGTCTTACTCATGATGGCATTTCTAGCATCGTCTCAGGGCCCCACACAAGGCGGGCACCTAATATACCTTTGTCCAACTGCTAAATTAATATTTTACAAACTCGGCCAGGCACGGTGGCTCGTGCCTGTAATCCCGGCACTTTGGGAGGCCAAGGCAAGCGGATCACGAGGTCAGGAGTTCAAGACCAGCCTGGCCAACATGGTGAAACCTGTCTCTACTAAAAATAAAAATAATAATAAAAAATAGCTGGATGTGATGGCACGCGCCTGTAATCCCAGCTACTCCGGGGGCTGAGGCAGGAGAATCTCTTGAAACCGAAAGGCGGAGGCTGCAATGAGCTGAGATCACACCACGGCACTCCAGCCTGGGCAAAAGAGTGAAACTCCGTCTCAAAAACAAAACAAAACAAAAACAAAAACAAACAAACAAACACCTCAAAAGCCTTGATAAAACACTTGTTTGTTTTTTTAAAACATTTCTTTATATAATTTAGGAGTCTTTCATAGCAGTGTTTTCAGACCTTTAGGTTTCATTGCATTTATTCTTAATGCCATTTTATACAAGAAAGCATTTTCAAATTTAAAAAATTAAGATTGATGTCATCTCTGAATATAGGTCAATCCTTCTCATGAAAGGACAGTTGGCATCCTTAAACTGTCCAAAAATATTATCTAACCTTTATTGAGCACTTAGTGGTCTATGTGTTTATTAATGACTGATTATTAATGACTAATTTGTAGATTAGTTGTAATAATAAAAGAATATGAGAAAACCGGGACACAGAGATGTAAAGTAACTTCCCAAAAATCACGGGAGGCAGAATTCAAATTTGCTTCTCATAGTTCTTGGCATTGCTTTTATTTTGCACTAGAGAAAACTTCATCTTGGACCAGCACTATTCCAAAGTCTGGGGAACTCTGGTTTATTTTACTTGAGAATTATTTTTGCTATAATTACCTTTTTCTCTAAAATCCCAGCTTGCAGGAATTTCATCTACAACTTGGGATAAGAATGAGTAGTTCTCATCAGAAGGTAATAATGGGGGAAAGGAAAAAATATACAGAGGTGGGATTCTCTTTGTAGAGAGATGAAAATCAGAGAGATATACTAAATGGAGGTGAAATCTATTCTGTTAGAGGGGGAAACGTATCCAGAGAAATTAGTAAAATTAAAAGGATTAAGTCAGTGGACTCACATACTAGACACGAAGTCATGGAAAACCTGACAAACTTGTACCTGTGAGGTGGACAACCTGGAAAATGCTCCTTCTTGAGCCCGCAAGAGTGAAATGAGCGAAGATCATGAGTAGAGTCGCACCAATGGAGCCAAGGGTATAAGTGAGAGTGAATTCTGCACGCAGGGGGCCTCTCCCCCAGTTCATGAACTAATCAGTGCAGAGGCACGGCAGCGTGTGGTTTACCTCCCCTTAGGGGTGGACTTAGCCAGGAGCAGTGAGGATTTCAGGAGCAGACACTGCCGCTTTGCCAGCTGGACCCATGCCAGACTCTGCCAATAGCGGGTGTGAGAGGCAGCCTGGAAGGCAGAAGGAGGAAAAGGGGACTTGTTCCTCCATCTGCTTCCATTTAGCATCCTGGTGGCTTCCTATTCCTTTGAGTCTCTCATCAGAAACGTTTTTTCACTCTCAGCAGTTGTTCCAGAGGTGGTAGTTTTCAGGTTTCCCCCCTCACCTTTCCAGGACAAGTTTAAACACACCATCTGAGAATTACCAGCATCTGCCAGTCATCGCCCCACCTACAAGACTGGCTTCCAACTTGGCAGGGCCCCTCCTCCGGGCTAAGTCCTAATAACTCCAACCCCTTCACTTTGCTCCCACAGTCTAGGATGGGGAGCTGCTTCCTGCTGTTACCTACGGTTCCCTTTCATACTTTCAGTGCTCAAATACCCATTTGATAAATCTCTTCGTTAAAATACCTTTATTAATTTCCTAATTTTCTTCTAAAATACCTTCATTAAAATAGTCTTTCTGTTTCTCCTGGCTGGACAGTGTCCATATCGATCTTTGCTTCTTTAATGCTTACTCTTCATATCCCCACCCCTGCCACTTGGTATTTGCAGATTTGCATTATTACTGAGGTTATTAAATGTGTGAGTTCTGACTTCCCATTTAGAGAAAAACTGGAAGCACAAAGAAAACATGTTGCAGTGCTCAGATTTAGAAAGAAATAGATTTAAGATCTGATTCTTCCATTTCACAAACGAAGTGAATTTGAGTGAATTATTTAACATCTCAGTACATTACTTTCTCTTCTAGAACGATGACAATAATGCCTGCCTCATAGTGATGTTGAGAGGATATAACGAGTAAGATATATATAAAGTACCTGATAAGGTTTGGCTCTGTGTCTCCACCAAATCTCATGTCAAACTGTAATCCCAAATGGGGGTGGGGCCTGGTGGGAGGTGATTGGATCATGTGGGTGGTGTCTCATGAATGGTTTAGCATGACCCCCTTGATGTTATTCTCATGATAGTGAGTGAGTTTTCACAAGATCTGTTCATTTAAGAGTGTGTAGCACCTTCCCCCATCTCTCTTGCTCCCACTTGTGCCACGTAAGAAGTGCTTGCTTCCCCATTGCCTTCTGCCATGATTGTAAGTTTCCTGAGGCCTCTCCAGAAGAGGAAGCCCCTGTGACTCCTGCAAAACCTGAAGAACAATGAGCCAATTAACGTTCCTTTCTTTATAAATTACCCAGTCTCAGGTATTTCTTTAGAGCAGTGTGAGAATGGGTTAATACAGTGTCTTAATAAAAGCACTCAGTGTATAAGGGTTTTCAATAAGTGACTTTTTATTTTTTGTGTGTCTGTGCACAATTTCCTATGGCACCAGTTTAGCACTAGCTTGCACATGGTAAGCCCTCAATATATAGCAAGTGATTATGGTGATTATTTAATATCTTTATGTGCATCTGTGTCCCATGCCATAAGACACTGGCTAGTACATAGTAGCACTCAATGAATATTTGTAGATGATAAACATATGTTTGAACTGCTTGATTAATAATTCATAACATGTAATAATTCATTTGTTGTGTGTTTTTACTAAAAAATAGACTGCTGCTCTGCCCGCAAACAATTCCAGAGCATGCTCTTTGACTGGAGGTCTGTCTCACTTCTATGGATAGAACATACCTGGATCAAGTGCTGGTACAATGTATTTGGAACAAAAGATCTGTTATCTGTTCCTGTTCCCCTACTGACAGGAAAAATGAAACTCCAGATGATCTTTCTTGAAGCAAAAAACCCCCCCAAAAAAAACAAAAATAGAAAAGCCTGTGACTTTCATTACTGATCTTACTTTGGATGGAAATGGCAAACATTCACCACCCACAGTTCGCAGGAATCATGAATGCCCCTGAGGACAGTGTGTTTTCACAGTGGAACAACAGAATGCGAATTCCTGCAGCCCCTCTGAGTGTCCTTGAGGAGCTAGAAAGCAGACCTGCATGTTTAATCATGGAGAAAAACTAATAGAGATCAGATGTCTAGGGAGGGAGTGCCGAGGAACTCTGGCCGACTCCACTCAACGCAATATAGTGTAAAAATGTTTTATTGTCCCTGTAGCTGGCTTTCGTTAGATGAGGTCCATCATCCACTGGAAGTAAAGTAATTACAGCCCTTGAAGAGTTTGAGGGGAGCTTTCTTACCTAATTCAGTCAGTCTTTAGAATATATTTATGCTGAGCCACAGCAAATATCCAGCATATTTACATTTATATTTATAAACTAAGCTCATTAAGAGATTGGACAACCAGGGCCTCCTATTTGCTCTTGTAGGAAAGGTCTGATGTCAGAGTGAACTCGTTCAGAGAACTGAGCTTGAGTTGTGATATCTGAAAAGAAGTCGTGACTCAGGAGTTTAACTCTGCTGATGATGAAATGCTGTGCTTCCCACTAGTGAGGTCAATCAAGAATATCTCAAGTAGAGTGGTTCTCAAGCTTGAGGGGGTATCAGAGTCACCTGACAGGCTTGCTAAAACACAGCTTACTGGGCCTCCCTCTCAGGGTGGAGCCTGAACTCACTGCCCGAGTATGTTAGTCAGGATTCTCCAGAGAAGCAGAACTAAGAGGAGATACACAGAGTATGAAAGAGATCTGTTACAAGGAATTGGCCTGCACAAGTATGGAAGCTGAGAAGTCCCAAGACCTGCAGTCAGCACACTGGAGGCCTAGGAGAGCCAACAGTGTAGTTCCAGTGTAAGTCCAAAGTCCTGAGAGCCAGCCAATGGCGTACATTCCAGTCTGAAGGCTGGCAGGCTCAAGGCCCAAGAGCCGGCTTTTCAATTTGAGTCCGAAGGCAGAAAAAGACTAGTGTTCTAGCTTAGGTAGGCAGGAGGGATTCTCTCTTCCTCACCCTTTTTGTTCTATTCAGGTCTTTAATTGATTGGATAAGGCCCATCCACATGAGGGAGGGCAATGGACTTTACTCAGTCTACGTCAAATGTTAACCTCATCCAGAAATGTCCTCACAGACACATTCGGAAGAATATTTGGTCAAATGTCTGGACACCCTGTGGCCCAGTTGACACATTAAAATGAACCATCGCACCAAGGGATGCTGAAGCTGCTTGTCCAGGGTCCATGCTCCAAGAGCTACTGCTGTAGCAGAAATTGAGTCAGGACTAGAAACCTACCACTTGCTTTATTTTTATCACAAGGCCCAGTACAAAGTGGATACTTACTAAAAAGTATATTTAATGAGTGAATAAAGTAACAGAAGGAGGGAAAGGATAAAGGAAAGGAGAGAAGGAGGTCTCTTGGATAAAGAGACTGGAGTAGATATTAGATGGTCAGAGTTCTAGTGTGGCTGGCCCTCACTTTCCCCAGCTGTAGGGTTTAGTGTTCACAATAACTCCGCGATTCCCATTTTGTAGTTGAAAAAACTGAGTTCACACCTTAAGGAATTAGTAGAGCGGAGTTTCCAACTTAGCTTTCTCTGCCCCCAAACCTTTGCTCGTATACTGCCTACACCATAAACATTTGTGGAACATTGAATATGGGCAAGCCACCACATGGTGAGGAAAACCTCAAGGTATTTATAAGCTAGTGAGAAGCAGGCTTTTATTTTTGTAAATACCTAAAGAAATCTGAAATGGAAGATTGTTCAAAATGTCACTGGAAAGTGGGATTAAGGCACCATGTATATCGATTTTAAGAGCGTACCTTGTGGTTCAGTCTCTTCTGAGTCTGAATTCTTTTTCCATCACTTATGATCTGTGTCACCTTTGTCAAGAAACAGGGTCTCTGTGCCTCAGTTTCCCCATCCATAAATACTTATCTCATAAGGGTATTTACACTCTTACAGGATTACACCCTTACAGGGTTAAGTGAGTTAATACAGTACTCCTCTTTATCCATGGTTTCATTTTCTACAGTTTCAGTTACTCGTGGTCAATCACAGTCTGAAAAGATTAAATGGAAAATTCCAGAAATAAACAATTCATGTTTTCAATTGCACTCTGTTCTGAATGGTGTGATAAAATCTGGAGCTATCCCACCCCCTCCCTCCCAGGACATGAATCATCCCTTTGTCCAGCGTATCCCTGCTGTAGGCACTGCCCACCCGTTAGTCATTAGTTGCTGTCTCGGTTATCAGGTCCACTGTCACAGTAAAGCAGTGCTTGTGTTCAAGGCACCCTTATGTTACTTCATAATGGCCCCAAAAAACAAGAGTAGTGATGCTGGCAATTTAGATATGCCAAAGACAAAGTATAAACTGCACCTTCTCTACACTGGTGTAAAATTTCTCTTCTAGAGATTGTAGTAAATATCCATATAGCAATTAACGTTTCCTATATAATCGTCTTTCCGGAAACCCACTCCTCATCTTTGAATAGCTTCTTCCTTTCTCAAGACACCAATTTCAATAACAGTTATTACTATCCCTCAGTGTGCCTGTTTATTGCTGGTTCGGTGATGTTATATGAATATGACTTTGATGTACTACATAAATACAGATGCATATACAGTAGTCCATATACTTCCTTTAAGTGAAAAAGTGAAAGTTCTCCAATGCTGAGGCTGCTGTGATCTATAATAAGACTGAATCTTTGATCCATAAAATTGTGAAAAAATAAATAAAATTTGTGCATAGTATATATAAGGTTCAGTACTATCTGCTGTTTTGGGCATCCACTGAAGGTCTTCAACATATCTCCAGTGAATAAGGGGGGACTATGGACTACTGTATATGTAAAACAGTTACATAGTATTATTTACAGGGAAATCAGTATATTGGTGTTCACTATTATTATTATTATTATTACATCCCCAGCACCTATCTTAATGCCTAACACTTGAAGATGATACTTACATATGTGTTGAATGAATGCTAGGAATGTTTCTGGAGGTTGTAGTGAGTATCCATATAATAGTTAAATTTTCCTATATAACTGTCCTTCTGGAAACTCATTCTCCACCTTTGAATAGCTTCTTCTTTTTCTCAAGGCACCAATTTCAATAACAGTTATTAACTATTGCCCCTCAGTGTGCCCGCTTATTGCTGGCTCAGTGATGTTATATTAATATGGCTGGATGCGCTACATAAATACAGAGTTAGGAAACGAGGCAAAACCTTGAAATTTCCCTTCAATGCCTGACAAGTTTCAGTTCTCACAGCTGAAGACGATTGATACTCAAGAGAAAACAACCAGGAAGAACTTCCGAATTTGCCTTTTAATATATACCTTATGTATGAATTGCAGCCGATGACCTCTTGCTTTGCTTGTCAGATTAACTTCACAAAAAAATCACTTGGAAATGCAAAACTTCACTGAATCTTTCTTTAAAAAGTAGCATGTTGCCAAAGAATTCTTAGCCAAGCATATGGAAGTGAGAACTGTGGTTTGTTGTCTGACATGTGAAAGTCTACCTGAGCTCTTTAGTGCATGGTTACTGAATATTCAACAACGTCCTGAAATTTCCAGTGCTGCTGCTTGCTTCAGCAATTTCATTCTGAGGATATGCCAGAATTGCACATTAGCATTTAAATGGACAGCCAAGTCCTACAGAAACCTCATGATATATGTCACACTGGAACCAGCTTCAACTCCTTCAGGGGCTGCGGAGTTTCTTGTGCCTTTTCTGATGTTCCAACTTCTCTTTCAACTTTTGCCTTTGTGGATTTGGGATGATCAGTTATCTGCAAGATTTATAACCCACAGCTTTGATGTCGGACAGATGTATGGTGTCAACATTCTGCAATTCAAGAAAATTCTCTTTCTCCTTTAGGATGTAATATGTTTTTCTCTCTGCTGACTGCTCACTTTGATATAATAAAGCAAACTTCAGTTCCCTGGGTTTCTCTTAAAGTGGAAAATTTTACAACAGTTCTCATTCCAAGTTGGAACTTAATTTGATATAACATCCCTAACTTCACTAAAACACCATGCTAGGTCAAAAGGGCTCATTTTTCATATACCTAAAACCCACAGCTGCTTACATCTCAGTAGGAACACCACAAAGAAGCAACTACTAAAGGGTTTTCATTTGGATGTGATTATCTGCCTCCTGAAACTCAAACTTAAAACATAACTTAAATAACATGTTTCTCTGAGATGCATCATGGATCCTATCATTTGACCTCCTGAGTGTGATAAAGATGGATCGTATCAATATTCCTGGATAACCTCTTTATGCAGCCTTGTCACTATAACAACAGATACAGAATATAAAGCTGCTGGGTTGAGTGTCATACAAGAGTGCAATCATACTACTACTTTCTAGTGCATGTCCCTTGTGGTTGCTGCACAAAGCAACCCACTAATGATGGCATCATCTACAGCATCCTGTCCCATAAGGTAGCTGCTTGTCATAACTGGCTACTTAAATTTCAGTCTTCTAGGGCTAAAATCAGGGCATTGGCAGGGCTTGTCCCTTCTGGGACCTTTAAGGGAGAAATTATTACTTGTCTTTTTCAGCTTCTAGAGGAAGCTTGCATTCCTTGGCTTGTGGCCTCTTCCTCCAATCACTCTAAGCTTCTTGCTTCCCTCATCACAACTGCTACTCCTCTGTCTTTGACTTTCCTGCCTCCCTATTATAAGACCCTTGTGATTACATCACTGGGCCACCAAGACAATCCAGAAAAATCTCCCCATCTCAATATCCTTAACTTAATCAAATCAGCAATGTTCACTTCACCACATAAGGATTAGTTTGTGGACATTTTCAGGGACCATTATCTAATCTATCACATCACCTTCAGCATTTGATTTTTGCTGTGTTTGCTTACCAATATACTATTAACACTGTTTACTTAATATTTGTCTTAAAAGTTTTTTACTTAATCTTATCTGTGAACTCAATGGGCTAATTACATTTTTTTCTAAAACATAGCAAAGTAACATTTTAATTATGAAAATAAAAAAGTTTCATTTATCTTCCAACATCTCCTGGGCTATGAGTGATATGCATACCACACTGATTATAAATTCTGCTATGAATTGACTACCCTCAAGGATCTGCCAAAGATTTCTCTAAAATATTACATAACGGAGAAAGTCTAGCCCAGTCTAATGAGCAAGCTTCTCTTCTAAATTCTTTAATTTCTTTAATTTCTGTCCACGTGTTATATTTGAAGGGATAGGTTTTGAGTTATATTATTAAAGCCAGACATAGAAATTCCTTGACTGGGTTACAGTTTAATGTTGAGTCCTCTACCATTAGAGAAGGTCAATGCAAGAATCATCTCCTTGAACTGAATTTCTGATCCTTTTGTAAACCTGTAATTGGAGATATGACCCATTATGTTACCGAGTGTTCTTTGCACAGGGAGGACGAGTAATACATTACAGTTTGAGCTTAGCTTTAGCAAAAAAAGATGGCCTCTAATGTTAAATTAGTTGACTTTCTTTTGTCATAAAAAGGAATGTGTTCCTCTTTTTTCCTAAGCTGCTAAGCATAATCAGATTCAAGTATAAATGAAATTGCATTATCACTGGGACCTTGGCAACAACATTCCTCTGCTCCAGATATGTGAAGTACATGTTGTTTTGAGACCTAGTTGTACTTCATATTGTGTCAAATCTTATTTAAAGTAATTATATCGAAGTCCTGTTATGATAGAACTTATAATTAGGTGCACTTGGGTGTTTCATATGGAACAAATTCCTGAATCCTGAACGATATTTAGTATTTTAAGAGAGTAATTGTGGTGATTATAAGGATGTGCCTTGCAGACCTCTGACTACACTGAAATTGATAGGGGCCCCAGTTGCCTTTCACTGAAATCCATTCCTGTGTCTGCACTGAGGCCGTTCTTCCCACTGGCTGCTCCCAGGTGAGGACTGAGTGCAGCAGGGGCACTAAGACAGCCTGCTCCTGGGAGACTCAAGACTCCCCTTTGACTGTCAACTTTGCCTTGAGGACTCCCTGTTGATCTCCCTGAACCTTCCTTAGATTTCACTGTCATCTAGGGTACTTGCATCCACTCTTCACTCCTTCTTCTCACTCATTCTTCTTACATTGTGGCCAGAAGGCTCAATCTTCTCTGGGTCCGTTCCTTTTTTCTGTTGCAGGCATTTCCTGAATTATATATCGTTTAACCGTTTAAGCTGTCTTGGCATCTACATCTAGGAGGACCCAGGGTAACAAACACTGGCCGGGCACGGTGGCTCACGCCTGTAATCCCAGCAGTTTGGGAGGCCAAGGAGGATGGATGGTTTGAGACCAGGTGTTCAAGCCCAGTCTGGGCAACATGGAGAAATCTCTGTCTCTAAAAACAATGCAAAAATTAGCCAGGCATCATAGCTCCCACCTGTAGTCCCAGCTACTCAACAGGCCGAGGTGGGAAGATCACTTGAGCCCAGGAGGTTGAGGCTGCAGTGAGCAGAGATTGCGCCACTCCACTGCACTCCAGCCTGGGTGACAGAGCGAGACCTGACCTCATCTAATATGTGTGTGTGTGTGTGTGTGTGTGTGTGTATAATTTTAAAACCCAAACATTGTAATTTTCTGACTCTTAAAATAATCAAAACACCTTTTTTTCTTATTTGATGGCATGTATGCACATAATTTATACAGTGATTGTACCAAGATGTTTGGCTGTATATTTAAAAGGAGAGAGCATAATACACAGCTTTGTCCTGGTTCCATTTAAACTTGAGGTTGTATCTGCCTCCTGGAATATTTTGATGCAGATTGCACAGTGGAACCAACAGCTTAGGATCTACATTAGTGTAGTACAGTTAGACCCTTAGGTCATCAAAAGTCTGCTGATAGAATGATGAATGCTGAAAACAGACTTTGGTCACTATTACAAGTTTTGTGATGAGATGAAGTAAAGAGAAATAGAGTTATAACACGGCTTAGGTGTGAAGTAATTGAAACTAGATCTCGCTGACAATTCAGTTAAGAAACTACATGGAAAAGCCAAAATCACAACTATATTGAAAGGGGAAAAAAATGGCAAAGAAATGATATAATAGAATAGTTGGCCTGAAATCTCCTATTAAAAAGATGGGCTACTTATAAATAATACCCAACTTGAAAAAGATACAGTGCAAGTAAATTTTAGTCTTCCTCACTGCTTCAGATCCACAGATGGGGGTCACTTCATTCTTTTATCCCTTTTCTAGGGACAAGAATTTTATTTCCATGCCTCAAGCGCTGATAGCATTTTAGGTTGTGACAAAGGGGCAATCTCCCATGCTAAAACTTAACTCCACGCAGGGGTTTTGAAAATTTCAGGGTTATGTATACACTTGCAGTTATAACATATTCATGCACATAAGCAGACTACAAATATGTGTCCATAATGCACAAAAACTCGGAAGACTAAAATACGCATCATAGCTATGTGTTAGCATATACAATGGTCATCTTTCAGGCACCCCAGATGGTACTCTGTATTACAGCATAATCTCTAAATTTGACGCTATGTAGTACAATCAGGGACCTGACAAGACTTCTTTTACCGACGTTATATTTTGGTCTGAAAAGAGACGTTGTTTGTCTGGTAAGCGGTGAGTCACTGGTGCTAAACAAGATTAGCTGTACATAATGTTCAAGAGAATCTCGTTCTAAATAACACATATGAATCTGGACGTTGTTGGCAGATATAAATTGTTTGAAATGTTCATGTTTCAACTACCTGTTCTTATTAAATATAACAATGGCTTAATATGCAGTTTAATTGAATTTCTCCCAAAGTCCATCAATTGAGTAATTGAAAAAAAATATTTTAAAAGGGGTTGGGGTTGAAAAACAGGAAGAACTATGGACGTATAATTTCCTTATTGATTTTAACTTTAAAAAAAAAAATCATAGCAGGACAATAACTTACTCTAAAACACGTGCATATTGGAAAGGAGAAGGGAGGGATTGGGAAAGAATTCGAAAACCTGCTGGAATTCTTTGCAATCATCTTAAAACATTGTGTATATATATTTTTAGTAATGGAAAACATACACTACTACAAAGATCTTTATGGGATTGCAATAGAAATCCGTTTTCCATCATGGTGTTTCTATGTTAAAAAAGCAAGAGTAGGGCCCTCCCAAGTTTAAGTCTCCTTTTAGTACTAGCATTTGACAACACCCTCAGGTTTCAAGTTTTCACTTTAGCAGACTACTCCGAAACTCTAAAAAATGTTGGTGTTAAAGAGAATACCATCTGGTAAGAAGCAGGATAATGAACAAAGAGGACTAACAGTAAAAAGATTTTAGATTCAGGTGCATTTTAAACCAAACTAAAGTTATTTTTACGATAGAAGGCAGATAAGCATCAGTAAAATACCACCAGCACCTCTGTAAATGGAAAAAGAAGCAAGAATGCAATTAGGTACTGGAGTTGTCCAATTACTTAAATCGTTCCTGGAAAGGAAAAGGAGTCCTACGCCCATTGGATAGAAATGGAAACTAGCAGCTAACAGAACTAAATTGTGATTTCGTTCTTCTTTAAATCCTTTAGGAGAAACATTTTGTTATACAGATGATTACTAGCACCTCCCAAAGACAAATGAACTGGTGACAATGCCCAGAACATTCTTACTCTACCTTAATGTCATCATTATCAATTCTATTTAATAATTGTGGTATGACTGTTGTTATTTACACAGCTGGAGTAAAATGTCTCCCTGTGTAGCATAAAGCCATATTTTTGTGTGCTTTTGTTCCTCCATGAGTATCACTTACCAGCTACCTATAATGACATCACTTAGACTAGGAGTCCCTTGAGCTACAAAATTCTTGGAGTCTATGAGGTGCAAAAGACATGGTTTCTTCTTATAGAAAACAAACAACTGGAGAACTGGATCAGTTCTTGACCAAAACGAAGTACCAGGGAACTGATTTTCTTCACTTGAAATAAATGTAGGCTGGACTGTGGCTCACGCCTATAATCCCAGCACTTTTGGAGGCCGAGGCAGACAGATCACATGAGGCCAGGAGTTTAAGACAAGCCTGGCCAACATGTCAAAACCCCATCTCTACCAAAAATACAAAAATTAGCAGGCTGTGGTGGTGCATATCCCTAATCTCATCTATTCGAGCAGCTGAGGCACAAGAAGGGTGTGAACTCAGGAGGTGGAGGTTGAAGTGAGCTGAGATGGCGCTACTGGACTTCAGCCTGGGCGATAGAGTGAAACACTGTCTCTAGAAAAAAAAAAAAAAAAAAAAAAAAAAAAAAAAAAAAAAAAAACAAGAAAAAACAAGAAAAAAATGTAAAATAGGTGAGAAAATAGTTTTTAGACATTGGACAACAGACCAAACCAAAGGACTGTGTTCCCTGTGAGAAGAGACACAGATGAGCCCTAGGACTGCACTAGCTTACTGCCTTGGGAGAGTGTCCCAGACACAGAGCAGGGATAGATCTAACATAGCATGGTAGTCTTGCTGTGTTGACGATACAGAGATCAGAGTTCCAAGTGACTAAGGTGACTAGAATTTATGAGGCAGAGTACCAGAGTGGAGAGAGAGAGACAGACAGACACAAGGAGAGGCAGAGAGACAGAGAGAGAAGGAGTGCTCTAGAAATCTGCAGAGGGGGCTGGGTGTGGTGGTTCACACCTGTAATCCCAGCACTTTGAGAGGCCAAGGTGGTGGGCGGATCACATGAGGTCAGGAGTTTGAGACCAGCCTTGCTAACATGGTCAAACTCCGTTTCTACTAAAAACACACAAAAAAATTAGCCAGGTGTCGTGGTGGGCACCTGTAATCTCAGCTACTGGGGAGGCTGAGGCAAGAGAATCACTTGAACCCGGGAGGCAGAGGTTGCAGCAAGCCCAGATGGCACCATTGCACTCCAGCTGGGGCAACAAGAGCGAAACTCCATCTAAAAAACAAAAAAAGAGAGAGAAAGAAAAAAAATCTGCAGAGGGTTCCCTTTGAGTCTTTCAGCTCTGTGCTAATCAGTACATGCATGTGAGAATACTACCCAAGTCTAGGGAAAGCACAAGCTACAAGAAAGGAAAGGAATAGGCATAACAATATCTAGAGCTCACACAGGGCTGGGAATAGTTTGTGTTCCCACCAGTCAAGTAAAAAGATTGCCATACACATGGCGCACTGGGAAGAATTATCAGGAGGCCTTAGCGGTGGGGCTAAATTAACCCAAAACCAAAGGCTGCTCAGAATTTACTCTAGCTAAGCTTAACATTGAGTTTCTAAAGGAACTAGCTGATTCCAACTAAGTTAATTGTATGCAGATAAAAACCAAATACTATTTGAAGAAACAACAAAATCCAGCACCAACAATGTAACATTCACCATATCTAGCATTCAATTAAAAATTACTGGCAGGGCATGGTGGCTCACGCCTGTAATCCCAGCACTTTGGGAGGCCGAGGCGGGTGGATCATGAGGTCAGGAGATCGAGACCATCATGGCTAACACGGTGAAATCCCATCTCTACTAAAAATACAAAAAATTAGCTGGGCGTGGTGGCGGGCGCCTGTAGTCCCAGCTTCTCAGGAGGCTGAGGCAGGAGAATGGCGTGAACCCAGGAGGCAGCAGAGCTTGCAGTGAGCAGAGATCGCACCACTGCACTCCTGCCTGGGTGGCAGAGCGAGACTCCATCCAAAAAAAAAAAAAAAAAAAAATTACCAATATGCAAAGAAGTAGCAAAAAAGGATATTAACCAGGAGAAAAATCAATCAAGAAAACAGACCCAGGTATGATGAAACCAGCAGACGAGAATATTTAAATGGCTGGTATACATGTGATCCATATGTTGAAAATGATAGAGTAAAAACATAATCATGATAAGGAGAGGAGTGGCAGATATAAAAAGGACTCAAATAGAACTTCTGGAGATTAAAAAATGCATTATCTGAGATGAAAACTTTATTGTATGATTTTAGCAGTAGATTAGACCTTGCTAAAGAAAAATATCAATCAATGTCAAGACATTGCAACAAAATTATCCAAAATTAAGCAAAAAGAATTTTTTAAACTGAAAATGACCAATGAGACAGTATAATCTAGCCTAATATATGCATAATTGGAGTCCTGAAGGATATCAGAGAGAGAAGGACAGAAAAAAATGTTTGAAGAAAGAATGGCTAACGATTTTTCAAATTTGCTGAAAACTATTAACCCACCGATCCAAGACGTTCAACAAACCCAAAGAAGAATAAACATAAAGAACACCATGACAAGTCACATAAAAATCAAGTTTCTGACAACTAACAATAAACAATCTTAAAAGCAGCCGAAGAAAAACAGACACACAACATACAGAGAAACAAAGATAAGAAAGAAAACAATTGACATCTTTCAAGTACTTGTCAATGTAGAATTCTATAAACAGTGAAAGTATGTTTCAAAAATCAGGGCTTAAAAAAGACTTATCTCTGACAAACAAAGATGAAAAATAACAGACATCTGCAATTGGCTTTACTCCTTTGATATAATTTAAATTTTTTGAAAAAAAAATAAATAAATACTTGCATTACTTAGAACTAGCTAAAGGATGGTCCAGGCTTTTCTGAACTGTAAAGCCTCATCCTCCCCTACTTTTCCTCACACATAGCACCCCAGCGTGGATTCATACCATATAATACGATGGTAGGTGGCAAACCTGAGCATTCCTCGTAGGAGTGTGGAAGGATCATCTCATCTCGTGTATCATATTTTCAGTGTCTCAATATAAAGGTAACTGCATCCATAATATACAAATCATACAAAAGAATTTCCCCCTTTCTTACTGAAATTAAAACTGTATCAGTTTCCTCATATTTAAAACAAGAATATTTGTCTAATATTTAGCTAATATTCCTTGTTTGTCTGAAATCACATGAGCCTAATAAAAATGCTGTGTTTGTTCATTCTTGCATTGTTATAAAGAAATACATGAGACTAGGCAATTTGTAAAGAAAAGAGAGTTAATTAACTCATGGTTCCATGGGTTGTACAGGAAGCATAGTGCTTCTGCTTCTGGGGAGGCCTCGGGAAACTTACAATCATGGTAGAAGGCAAAAGGGAGCAGGCATGACTTACATGGCCAGAGCAGGAGCAAGAGGGAAATTGGGGGAAGGTGCCACACAGTTTTAAATGACCAGATCACATAAGAACTCACTCACAGTAATGAAAATAACATCAACATTCACTCTCATGATCCAACCACCTCCCACCAGGCAGCACCTCCAACATTTGGGTGGTTTTTATCCTAAATGCAAGGTTTAAAGCAGGGTAGTATTATCAACTATTCTTCCTTTTTAAAAGATCACTAATTTTTGGTCAAAGCAGAGCTGTCCAATAGAAATACATTGAAAGTCACATTGAAAATTTAAATTTTCTATTGGTTATATTTTAAAAAGGAAAATGAAACATTAATTTTGATAATATAGTTTATTTGACCCCACATACCCAAAGTATTATTGTATCATTATATAATCCATGTAACATTTTATTATTAAGACCTCTTACATTCTTTCTTCATATTAAGTGTTTGAAATTTAGTGTGTATTTTATATTTGAAGCACTTCTTAGTTCAGACTAGCACATACTAGACAGAGAAGCTCATTGGAATGAAGTGGAGGGGACTGGAGTAGAAGGAGATCCCAGTCCAGAGATTACTTCAGAAGTCCCTGAGAAAGATAAGGGTTGCTTGGATTAAGATAGTAACAATAGAGATGGCCGAAAGTGAACAGATCTGAGATTACTTTGAAGGGAATTAAGAGCAATGAAGTGAAGGAATGTGAGGAAAAGCATTAAAAGGCAAATTACAACAGAAATAAACTGTAAGATAATTCTAAGGATGCTCCTCATTACTACTTGGTCCTCAATTTTCTCTTTGTGGAAGGGCCTTGTTAACAGGCTATGTATTTTAACTGTCACTTAAGATTTTATTTTCTTTCTTATACTTAATTTTATTTTTGATCAGCTACTTTTCTGTGTTGGTCTGCTTCAGAATTCCTGCTTCTTTATCTGTTCATCCATTTATTTAATTTAACTTCATTTTGCAATTACTATTGAGTGACTAATTTGTGCTAGGTTTTATGCTAAACATTGGGAAGGTAAAGAAAAATAAACGATTCTAGTCATAGCTTTTCTTCTTTCTGTATTTCAAGGGAGGCTATTTCATCAGAAAATCTAACCTACAACCTGCTGGGTAGGGGTTCTGGGAAGTGTAGGTCCCAGGCTTCTCCCCTGCAAGGCAAGGGAAAACAGAGAGAGTGGGCACAGGCTAAGTTGAAATATATACCTAGATACCTGTATATTAGGCATGTTTTTGCCTCTGGGGTAAAATATTGTATGACTGTAAATCTCAAATATTCAGTTTCAATTTTGTACTCCCAAGTAAATTTTTCAATTACATTTCTAACATTTATGTCTTGAATGATGTTATTGTTTCTTTCACCAGAATCAGAAAGTATTTTAAGAAGTTTGAAGGTCATTAAGCCCTAAAAAAGTATTGAGACTGAATATTCAAACAGCCGACGGCCAGAACATATACAAAATTAGAATTCTGACCCATAATCTGCAGCTACCTGCTCAGGAAACCAACCTGACATGCAATAAATATACAATAAACAACCCAGGAAGCTAGCCTGCTAGAAGTCAAATTCACAGGAAAACACATTGCCATCTCCAGTGACAATCCAGGAAGTTAAACGATAACTTTTGTAACCATCAGCCCAAAATGGTCAGGACTTGATTAACAGCTGGCAGTTTTCCTATTTTTTGCCTCCCCACTTCATTTCCAACTAATGATCGATCAGAGAAAGTTAAATATGGACCCCCCTAAGCAATCACACAGGGTGCCCCACCCCTAGTTAACCTGCTTACAGCTTCCCCTTGAAACAGCCTCTCATCAGGGCATACCCAGAGCTTTCCCTTTTTCAACTACAAAGCTTTCCCACTCCCTTGCCTGCCTTTGAGTTTTTGCCAAAGTGCAAGCAACGATGGCTAACTTCTTGACTATAGCAAGCTCAAAGTAAATAGCCTTGGTTTTTCTCATTTGGTTTTTATTTCCACATTGTTGATCAAGCTAGCATTTGATCTGAAAATAAATTGCATTTGATAAAGGAAACAAGACATGTTATTTCCTGAAACCATTTTTTTTTCTCAGATATAGCAGGCGGTATGCCACAATGGTTAAGTACTTGAATTCTGGAATTAGAAAAGCAATCAGACTTCAAATCTCATCGTTTTCACTTTCTAGCTGTGTTTTATCAGACTAATTGCTTAGCTTTGATAGCCTTGGTTTTCTCATCAATAAAATGGGTAAAATAATGATATCTATTCTTTAGGGTTACAGGGAGGATTAAAGTAGGTGATTAACTGCATTATCTAATTTGGTATTTTCATTATTTTCTGTTTCCAACCTCATGACCTCTGATATAGTTTGGATATTTGTGCTTGACCAAATCTCATGTTGAAATATAATCCCCAATGTTGGAAGTGGGGCCTGGTGGGAGGTGTTTGGATCATGGGGGTGGATTCCTCATGAATGACTTGGACTTTCCCCTTAGTGAGAAGTGAGCTCTCATTCTGAGTTCACACAAGATCTGGTTACTTAAAAGTGTATGGCACCTTCCCGCAACTCTCTCTCTCGCTCCTGCGTTTGCCATGTGATGTGCCTGCTTCCCCTTTGCCTTCTGCCATGATTGGAAGCTTCCTGAGGCCTCCCTGGAAGCTGAGAAGATGTCAGCACTATGCTTCTTGAAAAGCCTGCAGAACTGTGAACCAATGAAATCTCTTTTCTTTATAAATTATCTAGTTCAGGTAATTCTTTGTAGCAATGCAGGAATGGCTTAGTAAAGAAAATTGGCACCAAGGAATGGGGCATTGCTATAAAAAATACCTGAAAATGTGACAGCAGCATTGGAACTGGGCAATGGGTGGAGGTTGGAAGAGTTTGGAGGGCTCAGAAGAATACAGGAAGAGGAGGGAAAGTTTGGAACTTCTTAGAGACTAGCTAAATGGTTGTGACCAAAATGCTGAAAGTGAAGTCCAGGCTGCCAAGATCTCAGATGGAAATGAGGAATTTACTGGGAACTGGAGCAAAGGTCACACATTTTATGCTTTAGCGAAGAACTTGGCTGCATTGTGTTCCTGCGCTAGGGATCTGTGGAAGTTTGAACTTCATAGTGATGATTTAGGGTATCTGGCAGAAGAAATGTCTAAGCAACAAAGCATTCAAGATGTGGCCTGGCTGCTTCTGACAGCGGGAGCAAAGAAATGACTTAAAGTTGGAATTTATATTTAAAAGGGAAGCAGAGCATAAAAGTTTGGAAAATTTGCAGCCTAGCCTTTTGGTAAAGAAAGAAAAAACTTTTTCAGGAAAGGATTTCAAGCAGGCTGAGGAGCAACCACTTGCTAGTGAAATTTATATGACTAAAAATGAGCCAAGTGCTAATAACAAAGACAATGGGAAAAAGGCCTCAAAGGCGTTTCAGAGACTTCCCATGCAGCCCCTCCTATCACAGGCCCTGAGGCCTAGGAGGACTGAATGGTTTCGAGGGCCAGGCCCAGGTCCCTGCTGCCCTGCACACCCTTGAGACAATCTCCCTGCATCCAGGTGGCTCCAGCTTCAGTTGTGGCTCAAAGGGGCCCTGGTACAGCTCAGGCTGCCACTTTAGAGAATGCAAGCCATAAGCTTTGGCAGTTCCCACATGGTGTTAAGCCTGCAGGTATACAGAGGGCAAGAGTAAATGCGACTTGGCAGCCTCTGCCTAGATTTCAGAGGATGTGTGAGAGAGCCTTGGTGCCTAGATAGAAGCCTGCTGTAGGGGTGGAGCTTCCACAGACAACCTCTACTACAGCCATGTGGAGGGAAAATGTGGGTTTGGAGCTCCACACAGAGTCTCCAATGGGGCACGGTCTTGTGAAGCTGTGGGAAGAAGGCTGATGTCCTCCAGGCCCCAGAATGGTAAATCCACCAGCAGCCTGCACCTTGTACCTGGAAAAGCTGCAGGTACTCACCTCTAACCCATGAAGGCAGTTGTAGGGGCTATACTCTGAAAAACCACAAGGGTGGAACTGCATAAGACCTTGGGAGCCCACCCTTTGTACCAATGTTCCCTGGAGGGAGTCAAAGGACATGGAGTCAAAGGAGATTATTTTAGAGCTTTAAGATTTAATGACTGCCCTGCTGGGTTTCGGATGGGCATGGGGCCTATCGCCCCTTTCTGTTGGCCAATTTCTCCCCTTGGGATGTGAATATTTACCCAATGCCTGTACCACCATTGTATTTGGGTGGTAAATAAATTGTTTTGATTTTGTAGACTCAAAGGTGGAAGGAGATGAGTCTTAGATGAGATTTCAAACTTTCAACTTGGTGTTGAAATAAGAGGACATGAAATTTAGGGAGCAGTGGGTGGAATTATATGGTTTAGCTATTTGTCCCCTCCAAATCTCATGTGGAAATGTAATCCCCAGTGCTGGAAGTGGGACCTGGTGGAAGGCGACTGGATAATGGGGATGGGTCCTTCCTGAATGGTTTAGCACCTCTGCCTTCCATCATGATTGTAAGCTTCCTGAGGCCTCCTTAGAAGCTGAGCAGCCAGCATCACGTTTCTTGTAAAGCCTGCAGAACCATGAGTCAATTAAACCTCGTTTCTTTATAAACTACCCAGTCTTGGGCATTTCTTTATAATAATGCAAGAATGTCTTAATACAACTTCCATCCTGGTCCACACATAAATTACCTCTTAACCTATAACCCTTTATCAGATCCTTCCTTCAGCCCATCCAACAAGAAACAATCAAATAAGTCTTCCTTAATTATTGTTGAATCATCTCATTCCATTACTCAGAAATACCCAGGACCTTAAACACATTTAAACCCATCTTTCTGAATCTTCTCATGCTCTCCCTTACAAGAGTGACTCTGTGCTAGCCAAATACACATACATACACACACACACACACACACACACACACACACACACATTCACAAACATATTCATTGGTCTAAACTGTCCCCCAAAGTCCTATCCCCAAAACTGTTTCCCTTCACTGCTCATGTTTGGAATGAACTGTGCCTTTTTCAATATCTGAATCCTACATTTCATTTATGCTCCAGCTCAAATCCTTTCTCTCCCTTAAAGTCACATTAGACCACTGCATTCCACAGCATTCCACAGCAACTTCCTCTCCCTAGAAGTCTAAATCTTTTACTAGACTCACTGAATCATATTCTGATTTTCAGTATATTTAACTTTTCATGTATGTATGCCAAAACCTCAGTGAGAGGATAACATTTGTGAAGGTAGGGACAACATTTATTCCTTTCTATGTATTGCCATATAGCCAAGCATAATAACAATCATTGTTATTCAAGACTATGTTTCTGATACTCTGCCCAACACTTCATTTTACCTTATTTAATTCACCCCAGAACTCTTGAGAGAGGGACTAGAATTAGCAAATTGTCAGATGAGAGCATTTAAGCACAGAGAATTTGAGTTAGAGGAGTTAGTAAGGTGGATTGGAACCACTTAGGTATGTCTGACTCTACAGCTTATACAATTAATTAGCATTTTATAGATTGGTTAAACATATTGCTTTATGAGATCTTACTGGACACATACACAAATTTTCTTTCAAAGGCTTCTGGGGAACCCCAAATACAGGATTCATTTTAGAGATTATATAGCTCTACAACAGAATTAACTTTCTAAGACATTTTTCTTGAATTTGCATTGGAAATCTTAAAATAATCATAAAAGCATCAAAAAATACATTTATTTAGTCTCATGGTTGTTCAGAATTGAGACACAGGAGAGTAAATCAAGGGAGGCCATGCGACACCTTTGTGTTCTCCATTCATATTTTGAATAAGACTTGGGTACCATTCTTTACTGTTGGGTTTTAGGCTACTTGCCTAGGTCTAAGCTAAGGAGAGGAATAATTTATAATTTATAACATTGTAATAACATATAAAAATCAAAATTAATATAAAACTTTAAATATTAAATATTCCATGAAGTTTTTGTGTGAAATAGAGAGTTGTTTTGTTTTGCTTTCACTTGTCCTCCTCAATAATTTCAGTGCATTCATTTTTTAAATGCTGTGGGGTGGTAGAAGTATGGTAAAGTTATAATGGACTTTGTCTAAGATATCTTACAGTTTTGGATTCTTTAATCAGAGAAGAGCATGAACTCTCTTGTGCCTTACTGAATTTTAAAAGAAGCCAACCAAATTAAAATACTTGATCATTCAAGGACATTAAACTGACCTTACACTTTCTGTGATCCACAGTAAATAAAATTGGGAAAATCTGAACCTGATAAAGAAACTCTACTCCAAAGAGTGCAATGTCCAATAGAAATCATTCCCAAAATACACTTAAAATATTAAAAGACCATATCTTTATTTTATTCTTGTTTGTTCTATAAAAATACAAATGTATAGGAAGGAAATGATCATTTCAATCAACATTCAGTGGTAATTAAAAGCAATCGTAGCCCTTGGGCTGTTTCTTTCAAATATGATCCAGTGATCAGAAGGAATTGGAAATGATTACATTTTAACTCAAAACACATTTCCATCCAGAACTGAGCTTCGAAGCATGAAAAAGGCACAGTGGTGGCCCCTGTTTGTGTTTCCATCTGGGGCTCTAATTGAACTTCAGTGATTATTCTGCCAGATTTCTGACTGTGCAGAGATTCAGAAAGTCAAAGCAAGCATATTCTTGTATGCTGTTTCACGCAAAAAAATAAAATTGCACCAATTACCATGTTTGCATTTTGTAGAATGGCTCTATTTAAATCGATTATATGTTAAACAAGAGCATTTGTAAAATTCACAGCTCAGAGTTAATCTGGCTTTATCCCAGGCACCCAAGCTGAAAAGTAAGTGATTGTAATCGCTCTGAGAAAGGAAGTTAGCAACAGTTTATAATGAAAAACAATCTGGATCAATTAAATTCAGCTTGATTTTCAAATTAAGAAATATATCCCCATGGTTGATCTTCCATTTGACAGACTTCTTCAAACCCTATTAAAAATGCTCGTCTTTTTTTGATATTCTGTTAGTGCTTCCAGAATGACATGGTCATTAAAGATAATGATAAAAGTAGAGAAAAATATAAAGACTCATTCCAGGAATTAGTCATACAAAACACCTGGAGGTTGCTGTTGTATTGCTCTGACTTCACAGCTCCTAGCACTGGGAATTTCTGTTTTCTGTGACCAGGAGAGAACAGTGAAGTCATGAATGTTTTGATGGGAAAGAAAAGAAGATGGCTTTGTGGGCCCTCAGGAGATTGACAACTTACTATATTTGGTGCGAAATGCACAATCCTTTTATTTTCTTAGTCTAAATGCCCATGAATCTCTGTTAGAAATAGATAATCGGTGCCACAAGGAAAAGTCAGCACAGAGACAAAGGACCTCTCAGCAAGGCAGTCTTTACTTTCTGCAGAAAGGGTGCTCCACACGGATGGAACAATGGTGAGGCCACACCTGAACAAAGAAAAAACAGACACATTTATCCCTTATGCATTTGAGTCATCCTTACTGCTGTGTCCTGCATCCATTGGCTGGAGCTAGACCTCACATTCTTAAACTGATACCTGATTTGCTAATAACCTAAAACTTTCCTAAATAGGTAAGTGCATGGGAGAACAAAGGAGAGGAAGTTGCTTATGAAAGGTTTAAGGAAGCAATAACATTTCCAAATAAGGAAGGGGCATAAGCTATGAGCTAAGACTTGCCTGGACCTGTCCAGTCATGCCTGAGTAAGTCAAAGCAACTAACTGGGCTAAAGTGTAAGAACTAATAGCTGATAGGGGGCTTTAGAGTAAGAAGCTATTATTCCTAGTGTCTATTATTTTATTTTTAAACTAAGACAAGCTTTGAAGAGGAACTTTTCTACTTTCTACAATCTCTACTCTTGATTCTTATACTGAGAATTCTAATAGTTACCTAGAATATTTAGTATGTTTACTTAAATATTCTAAGTAACTGTTAATATTATACATAAGATTGTGAAATAACAGAATAATACTACTACCTCTCTCCATAATCATTTAGTGACTCTTCATTACCAAAACATTTTTCTCGGGAAGATAATGAAGAGAAATGCTCTAACGGGAAAGGCAGAGTGATTCTTAGGAACAAGTTAACGTTCTCAGGTGGCATGTTCTTTTTGTTTTTTCTTTTCATTTCCTTTCACAAACATCTATATAATGTGTCCTATTGCCAGACACTGTTCTAAGCACTTTACAAATATTAATTCATTTAAAGTCTCATGTCAATGACATAAAGTTGTACTTTCTTTTTTTTTTTTTTTTTTTTTTTTTTTGAGATGGAGTTTCACTTTGTTGCCCAGGTTGGAGTCAGTGGTGCGATCTCGGCTCACTGCAACCTCTGCCTCCTAGGTTCCAGTGATTCTCCTGCCTTGGCCTCCTGAGTAACTGGGATTACAGGCGCCTGCCACCATGCCCAGTTAATTTTTGTATTTTTAGTAGAGATAGAGTTTCACCATGTTGGCCAGGCTGGTCTCTAACTCCTGACCTCAAGTGATCCACCCACCTTGGCCTCCCAACTTGCTGGGATTATAGGTGTAAGCCACAGTGCCTGCAAGTAGTACTATTTTTAACCTCACCTTACAGATAATGAAACTGAAACACAGAGAAGTTAAGTAAGTTACCCAAGGTCACACAGTTGTAGAGCCAAGAGTTTGAAACCCTGTGTTCTGGATCTTGTTGCTTAGAAAGTCTCATGGTGCAACAAGCTTGTCACACACAGAGACCATCAATAAAAGCTGTTTGACAACATGAGGTTTGAGAGCAAATGGTAAAGTAATTTTAGGTTACGTTGTATAAATTGTATAGCTTAGCAATGTTTGTTATAAAAGGTCAAATCTTTTAATGCTGTCATCCAATCTATAGCTGCATGTATGTGCTGAGAAAAATGTACATCAGTCAGATGATCTGTCTGTATGACTTTTCTTACTAGCTGATGTAATAAGGATAGATCTTTGGAACATAGTGCTAAGAAGAAAAATAGGAAATAAATTTCTTTGCATTTATCACAATACTATTTCTGCAAATTAAAAATATGTGCAACATAAAATGATGATACATATTTTACAAGTACATATACCAGAAGAAAATTATACACAGAAAATGCATTAAAAGAGTTGTTTATGAGAGGAGACAAAGGGGAAGAGTGAATGGGGATAAAAGGGAATAAGTAAAACAGGAATACAGACTTAAAAGGATCCTTCATCATGGACTAAGGCTTATGATTAATTTAACCTTCTAATAACAAGGTCTAAAGCAGGGAAAAAGCATCTATCTAACCATGTATCCATGCATATATATGTTCCTCTTATCTATATATGTATGCATGCAAACAAGGGAAAGTGAAATTGTTTTATGTGTTGCCGATTGTGATGGCTAGTTTTATGTGTTAGCTTAACTGGGTCATAAGATGCCTGGACATTTGGCCAAACATTCTTCTGGGTCTGTCTGTCAGAGAGTTACTGGATGAGATCCATATTTGAATCAGTAGATCGAGTAAAGCATATTTCTCGCCCCAGTGTGGGTAGGCCTCATCGAGTCCACTGAAGGCCTGAATAGAACAGAAGCCTGAGTAAGAGAGAATTTTCTCTCTGCCTGACTGTCTTGTAGCTGAGACAGTGGTCTTCTCCTTCCACATGGAACTCAAACTGAAACTTGGACACCATCAGCTCTCTTGCTTCTCGAAGACTTGGATCAGAATTATACCATCAACTCATGTATCTCCAGCTTGCTGACTTCCTAACACTTCCACAACCATGTAAGCCAATTCCTTATTATATATATACACAAATATTTATGGATATTAATATAGTGTATATTGATTATATATCATGTTCTATTTTATTATAAATTTATTATATAAAATTTATGTATATTGAGGTAATATGTGTACTTATAAATGTATATAAATAAAATCTATAGGTTTTGTTTCTTTGGATAACCAAGACTAATACACTGCTATTCATTGGACTGTTTCACCATATAACAATCATTAACACTTGATAGCAATAGTTCTCCCATGTTTTGGACTCAGGACACTTTATACTCTAAAAATTATTGAGGACCCTAAAAGAGAGCTTCTGTTTACATTAACCTAAAGAGTTTATACCCTAAAGAGATATGGTTATATCCATTTATGTCTATTGATATTTACCATATTAGAAATTGACTGAGAATATTCAAATATTCACTCATTACTTTTAAAATAATAGTGGCAAATCTATTAAATGTTAATATAAATAACCTATTTTTAATTTTGAAAAATAGCCATATTTTCCAAAACAAAAATTTCAGGAAAAAAAGGGAATCTTTTTTACATTTGTGTAAATCTCTTTAATGATTAGATTAATCGAATACAGTGATTTGCATGTCTGCTTCTACATTCCATTTGCTGCAATGTGTTGCGTTGGTTGAAGTATATGGAGACAATCTTACACAGCTATGTAGCTGGAAAAAGAAGAAATGTTTTAATGGTCTTTGAAATAATTGTAGATATTTTTCTTTGATACTATACCAAAACTTTACAAATACTAGCTTTTTAATGGTTATTGTAATATGGAATCTAAAACCATATCAATGAACTTTTTATATTGTGTTACATTAAAATACACTGGTCTATATTATACCTTGAATTAATCTTTTACCCATGTATGATTTTGTAATATGATGCATTGGTTATTTGAAAAATATTGATTTATTGAGTTATGCAGATCTTCAGAATATTGACACATTTCCTCAAACTTCAAAATATCACATTTGTTAATATCCACATATTAAACACAGATCTCACAATTAAAAGTCCTTTTAAGTTTTGGGAAGCTTTTAGCTCACAGCGGTAGATACAAATTTTCCAAAATTCAAATTTCTATTTGAAAGCTTTAATTTTATCATTGGCAATAAATGCCTGTTATTTTCCTAGAAGTGACAGGCTCACTTCATTTTTCTTAAAATAACCGTAGCTGTTATTTTAAGCATAAATGTTCAGCTTGCAACTCGAACAATGGTTTTTCCTATAGACAAGCATTGGACTTTGGCATGCAGTAGGGCTTAATGTGTACAGAATATTAAACAGATGTGTACTCAAGGGTTGAGATTTAATAAATGTTTACTGTTTTATCAAGGACATTATTAAGTGAAACTTACTGAGTGCATGACAATGAAGAAGACAACATTTAGTGCCACCTCCCTGTTTTCCGCTAAGACGCCAGCAGATTTACCTACGGTTGCTTTTTACTATAAATGCAGACGTCAACACAGTAAGTAGAGAATAACGTCTTAGCACCATTATAAAAATAGTTTTGATATCATAGGAGCCCCAGGGGTCCACAGGTCGCATTGCTGCTCTACAATGTGATATCAATTCAAACTTGGCACCTAAAGAATTTACATGCTAAACTTATCCCAAAACACGACCTAATGAAATCTGATTCAGGCACTTCCTAGGTCTCAAACAAGAATTAATCCAGTGCCTTCAGAGCCATCTGTTCATTAATTAATATTGTATTTGCCTTAGGGTATTTGCTGCTCTTTAAAAGGTTAAATATTTAAGTGAATTTTCAAACTTTCTAAACTTCTTATTCAGAAGGATTTCACAGCAACCCCAAATGAGATTGCCTATTAAGTCAGTGAGCAATTCTTTTGCTTTATGGCTTATTCACAGGGTAATTCTGGGGCTGTTTCAGGACCAGGCTGGGTCACTGATCAATACTTAATCAACCCACAGACTACAATTCATGAAATCACTTTTTTGGAGTCATCCGTTCGATCCTGTTCTCAGTCCTCCCCTACTACATTAAAACCTACAGAAACACTGCCAAAAAGTGTCCTAGTTTTTGCCCTAGAAGCAGACTCAGAGGCCCCTGAAATTAGTTCTCTGAGATATTTTCTATATTTCTGCACCCTCCCTCCCCACCACACCCTTTTCTTTTGGTGGTTATGAAGTTTTGTTCTGTTTTAAAATCAGCCAGAAAAGGAAAGTATTAGTGCCTTATAGCACATGTAATTCATCAAGAACATGAATACATCCCACTTCACACTCAATCAACAAACACCTCTTGATACTCTCATAAAGATGCTGGATTTAGTGCAGGGGATTTGGGGGTGAGGACAATAGTAACAACGTTATGAAGACACTGAAGTTACAATTCTTGGCCTCAATAAATCAAAATCATTTTTGGGAAGAACTGCTCGGGCTCACGTGAAAGGTTCATGATGAATCAAGGCAAATGTCCAAGGAGAAGTGAAATGAGTAATACTAAATCCATGCTATTCCTACAAGTACAAACACATTCCTGGTCTCACAACTTCTTCATTCAATGTTCCCGTGGCCTGGAAACTTTATCCCTTAGCTCTCCACACATTATCCATCTCTCTGTTCAAATGCCACCTTAGCAGAGGAGGCTTTCTCCTATCTAAAATTTCATACCCTGTTTTATTTCCTTTACAGAAGCTACCAATGTCTGACACACTATATATTTTTTGCTTGTTTTCTATTGCTTGCCTCACCCCATTTGAATGTAAGTTCCAGAGAGCAGGAATTTAATTATTCACTGCTGTATCTTGGTCTAGACAATTTCTGGTTCATAATAGGACACAATAAATATCTGAAGAAGTCCAGGCATTGTGTCTCACACCTGTAATCCCAGCACTTTGGGAGGTCGAGGCAGGTGGATCACCTGAGTTCTGGAGTTTGAGACAATAAATGTCTGAAGAATGAATTAATGAATGCCATAGTAGCTTAGAGCATGGAGAGAAGACCAGTGGGTACTAAAAAAGATGTTAAGGAAGTACTTCACAGGTTTAAGTGTGAGCTAGGCCTTGACAGGTGTTCCAACATGTAGGGCCAATGAGCAGAGCAGTCTATTTGTTTTACAGGGCTCACGTGAGATGCCATCTTCTCAAGGAAGCATTGCCAGGGCTTCTGGGGCTGGGTGAGTTACCTCTGCTTTGGGTTCCTGTAACTCTCCACATTCTCTCCCATGGTCCAGGTCACCCAAGTATGTCTTATCTGTTTACCTGTCTGATTGCCCTAGTAGATTATTATTAGTTCTGGAACAATAGGCACAGTGTCTTATTCATAGTTGCATATCTAGCCATACTATAGATGCTGTTATGGGATAGCAATCTCATAAATACTTGCTAACCATATGATTTAATGAACTAAGAAGAAAGCTCCTGTTATGGACAAAACCATGAAGATTCATGGAGCAGAGTCATGGAGTTTGGGTTTTGATAATGGAGATGTTGTGACAACCAATTATCTTAGCAAGATCAATATGAGCATGTTGTACATGATGAAGGAAGTTAAAAAAAATTACAGAGGTGGGCTATAATCATCCTACAATGCTCTAGGCACAAAATAATAAGGGCCTGGGCCAGGCTGGTGGTGAAGGAAAAAGTCTGAGGGTACAGATGTAGCCAAGGGTCTTGGTGATTGATTCGATGTTAAGAGCAGCATAGGTGAGTGCATATTTTAAGTCTGGGTGACTATAAGAAGGTAATGGAGCTCCTCTAACCCATATTTAAAATCTCAATGCTTGTAAGAAAAGAGTATTTGGCAAATTATTCATAATAATGTCATTATTTCCTTATTCTAGCAATACTTAATGGTGGAATCTGTAAGAATGTGTTTATACAGCCTATACGCTGATATTAAGCTTTTAGACAAAACTTAAAAGTCCGAAGATTAAATTTTTTTATGAATGCTGCCAGTTATCTATGAGAAGTTGTTCAGTTCTAAGATATAAAGGTAAAGATATTGAAATATTAAATTTCATCACATTCTTCTTCAGAAGTATCACAGAATTCAGGGCTTTGAGAAACTTCAAAGCAAATAAGGCAAACACAATTTATCTCTCATGAGAATGATCTAAGACTCCACACAGGTGCAGTGATGCCTGGACCAGGCTGGGATGGGTGTGTAGGGGAAACGGCAGTCTAAGTACCAGATGATTTCTCTTCCTGCCTTGGAAGTCAGCTTTGGTGACTCCTCTTTTGCAAATAAGAAAGTTGCAGTAAGATTAAAAGGGAAGATGAACTACCCAAGGTCACAGGGCTGATCAGAGACATGATTCCTTACACTCAGGTGAGGAGCAGAGCCTAACATTTACACAACACTACAGTTAGAGGGATAGGTAAGTTTCAGAAATGGCAAACTTTGGTCCTCTCTATCTCTTCTCCAACAAAGGAAGACAAGGAACTCAGGAGCAAAGAATAATCAGGAGTATTTAAGAAGTTATTAGAGGATATAGAAAATCTGAAATGCCAGAAAATTCATGGGAAGAAGAGGTTCAAAGATAAAGTCCCAATTGGTTTTGTATCAATTTTCTCCTTTGGCTTCTGGATCTGGATCTCTGTCAGTGTCATTTACATCTCAGTTTTCTAATCGAAAGCATCTGTATGACTTAGGAGTATGATACGGGACCTGTGCTTTCCATACTTTATTTAGTTATGTTCTTTAGCATCTGATCTGAACAGATTCAGGGATTCATTTGACAGCATCTTGATTTCATTTTGCTTTCTCCTTCTCTCACCTCGGTTTTTTACTTTTTGATTCAGTTCTTAGATCTCTTCGAGTGATAGCAAACAGCCACTGTTCTGTCTTCTCAACAACCACAGCTAAAGATCTTTTTCTCAATGTTCCAAGGGCCCCCAAATTGAATTTTACTGACTTTTATTACATTATATGGTCTTCCTTGAATCAATCATTATATTAAGAGAGTGATAATTGACCAAACATAGGTCATGTGCTCACAGACGGAATGAATTGATGGGTCGATGACATCCACAGTTCATGAACCTTAGTGAAAAAGAGTAGTTTTCCTAGACAAAAGTAAGTGTGCTGTTAGCCACAAGAGAGGAGATGTTGGGCACAGAAATGGCAGCTGTCCACTGTACTCACTCAATCTAGTTCAAGTAAAAGTGGATTTCTTCCGAGGAAACATGTTGATTGGAACTGGGCCTGGACTGTTTTCAGGAATGAGACAACTCTAAAGACCATGCTCCCCTTCCTTCTTTGCCTAGCTCCCCATATCATTTCTGGGGTTTTTTTTGTTTTGTTTTTTGTTTTTTTTTACTGGAAGATTCTTTTAGCTTAAGCACGGTTTTTTTGCTTTCTCCTACTTTAGTGTGGCACGGACCCAGCTCTCTCTAGTGGCATCTCTCATTGCATTCTTTCAGTTTCTGCATGTCTTCTCATTGCCTCATTCTCTCCATTTCCTAATTCCAAATTTAAGAACAGAAAGCTGGTGGTTTAAGTTAATTGTATGTCCATGTCGGAGGTAATATGCCACACACTAGATAAGGCAATCTGTGGCTTGCCTACCAAGTCCAGTGCTAATTCTTGTTCTAATCAGCTTAGTGGTGATAGATGCAGAAGGCAGATAAGAGGGAAGGTCCTCAGAGAATCACCCACCGGTCTTCGCAGTGGGAGGATAGGGTGGAACCTCAGGAAGTTCACTCTGTTTACAGCAGGGAGGAGCCTGGCCTCTCCTGTTCCTGGGTGGTAACCTGGGATTCAATCAGTGAGGTGGAGAGCCTGTTAGCAGGACTCCATCTTACTTTGCTGAGTTGTTTTTCCTTTTTCCTTTTTGCCCAATAAATTCCCCTTCTCACCCTTCTATGTGTCCACAAGCCTAATCTTTCCTGGTCATGTGACAAGAACCTGCTTTTTCCCTACAACAGTGGGAATGGAAGGGAGATGTTCTTAACCCCCCTTGGCCAGACCATGGGCTGTAATATTTCTTTTAGCAAGTGGTGTTGGAAGGACAGCTTTTGTTGAATAACCTCTCATAGGTGAAGTCCCAAGCACAGTATCAATGACATTTCCCTAATAACTTTACATTCCCACACTCCAAATCAATTACTTCCCGCCTTCCAGCATACTCTCAGCACCCACCCTCCCTTCATTCTTCTCAGGGAAAGCATATGCACTCTGAAAGGAACCACTCTATTCTCCTGTCCCTAAATCTACCAGCCCATGTTCTTATCTAAAAGCTGTCTACATCACCTTGGCTCTGAATTCTACCCCATTCCGTTTCCCAAGGTTTTCTCTCCAACCATTATCAGTTTCCTAAGTTGTGTTACATGTTTCTCCCTGTATTCATTACCTGTGCCTTCCCACTTATGCCTGTCCACTAGAAAACAAGATCCTCGAGGCACGAATGCAGTATGTTTCATTTAACAAGACTCCCGGCCCCTGGATCAGCAGCTTGACACATACTAGGCTTTTGATTAATTTTTGTGGTCTGTTTGACTAATTTGAGTGTGGTAGTTCCTCAATAAATAACACTACCCCACTCATATTCCCTTCCTTTAACTTTGTTCAGTGTTTATTTGAGAAATTTTCTGTTTAAAGAAACTTTCCTATAAACAAAATGTGAATATCAATCCTTTTGGTAGAAAAGCATCCTTACTTTGTTGGTACTGAAGATCAGTAACACATTGATTTGTATATGTTTTCCAGAAATATGAATGTGTTCTTCTAATGTCTCTTTCATGACTCATTCAGTTTAATTTATTAAGAATTCTGGAATGCCTTCCAATTGATGATGCATTTCATGGTACGCATATAGCAGAAATAAAATGCTTTGCTCTCAGGAAGCTTCAATCTATTAAGATAACAAAGATTGCATCTGCAAGGATGTTTATCACACTTTGGTTTATAACAGGAAAACTCTGAAGTAACCCGAATGCCTTTATCAACAAAGTAGTCAAATAAATTGTAACTGGCAAAGAAGGCTGCTTATTGCAGCAGTTCTGAAAGAGCAAAAGGCTAGGAAGATTCCAAATGCCCACCAATTGTGGACAAGGTGAATAAACTAAGGTTACACCAACAAAAGGAGCACTATGCACCTGTAATCACAGATATATTGTTAAATGAGAAAAGCCATTTGTATGGTGTGTGTATGCTATGTCATATTCCAGCTAAGGAAGAGGGACACTAATAGTTACACACACACATACAGACATATACACACACACACCACACACACACACAGTGGCTTATTTTAAAAATGCCAAGATAAACTAAAAACTAAAAGCATGGGCTACCTTTAGGTCAGAATGAGAATTGGGTGAGGGGATGAATATGACAGTTTCAAAAAATATTTTGTAGATTTTACTCTGGAAATATATGTACATCATCCAAAAAATATGAACTTAAAAATCAATTCTTAGAATAAGAAAGCTAAAAGAAAATAATAAACCTAACTATCTTTGAGTTGGTGACTTAACCGCTCAGAGAAGGCTTATTTCAAAGTGACTTTAAAACAGTAATTTTACCATATATCACTAGTGGGTTACATTCTAAGAACAAAAGAAGTGCAAAAAAGTCTCCTCAGTAATCGAGACTCTTCTCAGTAATCATAAAGTTAATTTTAATATATTGTCATTCTGATACTATTATAATAAAAAGTAAATAAATATTTATATTATTTCATTTAGGAACAAAGGCATTCAGTGAAAGAAGGAAAAGATACAAATATAAGTTAAATAAGTAAAAGTCCTATAACCAAAATTGGTGTCAGAAGTATTAGTACGGACTCCTGAGCTATTTTTCTACCTTTGACCGCTGAAAAGGTCTAGAGACGTTGATCAACTCAGCAACTAGACGAGGGATTCTAAATACCATTCTCCATTAAAAAGGAACTTTGTAGAAAGTCCTGATTCCAGATCTGGGGCTTCCAAAGACAGAACAATTTGATTATATAAAGGAATAATAACAGCAGAGGACTTAGCCTATTAAATATGTTTAAAATCATTTGCTTACCCCAATAATAATTTTAAAAAGCTCATTGGTGAATTTTGCCAGTTGTTAAGGAATAAGTTCATTATTCTAAAATTTGATTGTCAAAACTCAAACATTTATACACCTTTTCTGTACAAAGAGTACTTCAAGGTAACCAAATAGTTAATGTAGGAAAGCCATTTTTTTCTAGAAGAATTCCAGCTGATATATGAAGAAGAAATTATAGAATTGGACTATCTCGATTTTGTAATCTCTAACGAATTACCCATTTTATGTGGTGAACAACTACTAAAATTATTAGGTAAAAAGCTGATGAGGAACTTTATAAGGAAGGATTTGGCTGACAT
The DNA here is from genome assembly GCF_047675955.1 of Chlorocebus sabaeus. Taxonomy (NCBI): domain Eukaryota; kingdom Metazoa; phylum Chordata; class Mammalia; order Primates; family Cercopithecidae; genus Chlorocebus; species Chlorocebus sabaeus. Next base: position 26,494,937 of record NC_132914.1, read on the forward strand.
TACCCATCAAAAATTGATTGCTCTTAACATCATAAACAGGGAGACAACTTGTATTATGTTCCTCCTGATGTGATAAAATAGGAAGAATTATGTTCCTCCTGACGCAATGCAATATTGTGATCCAATAAGAAGTACACAACAACATGTATGAAATATTCTTGCAGACATTTTTAAAAATCTAACTTAAATCTGATTAATTTATAGAAATACAAGGGACTGAGAACATAATAAATGACACCACAGGGGTATAAACAAATCAACAAAATCCACAATGTGATATATACTCCACAGGAATTTTTTCAATAAATAAATTGCAAAAAAAAAAAAAAAAAAAAGGAAAAATGAACCTGTATATTACAAGAATACTGGAGACATAACAACCAAATGTAATGTGTGAACTTTCTAGGGTCCTGATTTATGCACACTAACTTTTTAAAAAGAAGAGAGAAGCACATAATATTCTCAATACCATTATTACTTTTTTCAAGCGTGATAATAAGTTTGGGCATATGTTTTTTAGAAAATCTTGTAACTTGCACAGGTTCATAATGAAGTATTTACAGATATGAGAGATGATGTTTGAGATTTACTCAAAAGGACCCGGTGTGTACAGGGAGAGGGAGGTGAGGGTGGAGGTGGAGATTAAAGACTGGCTGCATGCGGGTAACTGCTGAAGTTAAGTGATGGTCCCATGGACGATCACAATAGTATTGTCTCTACTTTTTTAATACATGTGACAATTTCTATAATAGACATTTTTAAAAGCTGGCTATATCTTTATTCCATTTGCTTTCAGGTCTTTCTGGAAAACTCTAAGATGACTTATGGAAACAATGAACCATAAAAATTCTTCTTCACAATAATAATGAATTCAAAGGCATTAAATCTCTACTCTTCATCAGTTATTTTAAAAGAAGACTATTTCTCACATCAGCTGACATGATGTATTTATGTAATGGACCCCTGACTAGTAGGTTTTTATTTCACATGAAGGGATTACAATATTTGAGTTAGAAAAATATATACATTTTTAAAAAACACAAATTGTTTGAAATTATTTTCCCTTACAGTAGCATTCCATTCATTTGACATTCAGTAGGACTAAGTTCTATTTTCCAATTTGCCAATCAAAATTGCAATCAAAACAATAGAGCATCTTTCTCTGGACCAAAATCAATCCTCCAAATCTTTTTAATCTTGTTTTCCACAATGAACCTGTCATCGATCCTGTGCCTAAGCTGACAAGGTTTCACAAGGGTTTGGCCATCTCCCCAATCAAATGGACTGACAGCCCCGTCTTGAATCATGGCTAGATCTCAACTGTCCTAGGTAGCTGTAGGAATAAAGTGCTTCAGAAGAAGGAATGGATTGCAGCGAATAGCTCACATGAAATAAACTTTACACAGTTCCATGTTTCTAGTAATCAGAAAAATAAAGACAACACTTAACAAATGAAACATGAGGTAGAAGAAGGATGGCACCAACATCTAAGTATAAGTGTTGATAGCAAGTCCTGAAAATTGCCTATCATGTCCAAATGAAAGCAGAGATATTAATTTTTTCACATACATGTGTATGTCTGTGTGAGCATAATAAAGGCAACATCACAGAATCCCTGAGAGTTATGCCACAGTTTATGCTGGAAAATTCTTGGAAAGGCGATGCTCCCATTCTGCTCCACTGGCAACACAGGAATATGTTTACAAGCATATGTTTAGCAATCTGACTGCCTGGGTTCAATCACCAGCTTCACTATGAACTATGTAAAGAATACAGTACCTTAGTTACTATAAACTAATTGCATGGCTTTATCCAGTATGTACTTCAGTCTTGTCATCTATGAAATGGAACTATTTAGCCTTGACACATAATAGTAGCACCTTCTTCCTGGGTTTTCATGAGGATTTTATGACGAAGCACTTAACACAGCACCTGGTGCACTGTTACCAGAGGGGAATGTCCACACCACACTGATGTCTTAAATCACTGGATCTGGATTGAGGCTCTTCTTGCCAAAGCCCGATGTGGGCTCCGCAGTAGATGCTGATCATTGTCTAGTCCATCATTTACTGATTCCTTTCTCCACGATAACAGAATCCTTGTTTTTAGTAGACCACATTGTCACCTGGAGTAAAAGATGACACTTTCCAGACTCCCTTGAGTCTGGGAGTGGCCATGTATCTTGTCCCAGCCAATGAGAATCAACTAGAAATGTTGTGTGGAACTTCTAGGAAATTTCCTTGAAAGAGGTGAATCTGCCCTTCTCCCATCTCCTCCTCCACTCAGCTTCCTGGAATGTGGATGTCGTGACGGAAACTAGGGCAACCCAGCAGACCATGAGGCTGGGAAAGCGTCCATGGCCTTTGTAACACTAGAGCTGCCTTGCCAGCCCCGATCTTTCCACTTCCAGACCACTTGCAGGTGGGAGATCAAGTTCCAGCTTATTTAATCACAGGGTTTTTGCTTTGATTTGTCTTGTTATTGTTGTTGTTTTGTTTTGTTCATGCAGTCAACCAAGTTCTTTAGATCTGGCAGAGACAATAAACATTGACTGAAAAATACATGTTTCATTTATGAGTGTCTGCGCTGTTCCATGCATAGGTGAGAGGAGAAATACGACTTACAGAACTAAGTAGAGGGACACAGAAACCACATAGAGGAACAAAATCACACAGTTTTGGAAGGATCACAAGAATCAATACATGGCTATGAATCATCATTAATATATTGCAGTATAAACAATATACAGAAATTTCTAGGGGACTCAAGACAAAAGCAGTAGATAAAATAAGAAGAAAAGACAACTAGAGTTATTGTTAATGGTTCTGGAGCAGGAGGAGAGGAAAAATTTATGCAATTGCTGGGGTTTGAGAATGAGCCAAAGTATTTTGGCAGCCAAGCCCTGCAAGTTGGTAATCTATAATAAATGAGACCCACTACACCAAAATTGTTCCTAGAATGAATCCATCCTGAATTTAATAAAGGAAACAGCTCCATCCATACTGAGAATTGTTAGTTCAATGGCAACTTCTAAAAATTTTCTTCATTTCTCCAGTCACGGGTCAAGGCACGCGCAATGATTTATGTTCTAAGAAATTGTCGGTTGTTGTCTTTCGTAATAGCAAATGCAAATCCAATGCAATCAGCACTAAAAATCCAGTCAGTCTGGCTGACCTGGAATTGTCTGTTAAAAGCTGATTGATGGGTCTCATGTTGTGCTCTGTGAACAACCAGAGCATGCCAAAATACTCATCTCTGCATTGTGGCTGACCCATCTCTTCAGTAATTGTTTAACAGATTTTAAATTGTGCAACATATCTTCCATACGCAGTGCCTTGCTCTTTTCCAGTTATATTTCAAAGCTAGAAAGAACCTTCACATTCATCTACCACAGCCCCTGGGTTCAGGTAGATGCCAAATTGAAAATAGCCAGGACTGGTGATTATACACAAAGCTTAAGTCAAAACTCCCACCAAATTTCCTAGAACCTCTTCTTTATACCAAGTAAAAATGTACACGATTTCAATGTAATCATTTCCCTTTGTTTGGTCCTCTGTGAACACAGGAATAGTGAATTGGAATCTTCCTAGAAAACCTTTACTATTCTTGAAAACGAACCAGTTTATCCTGGTCCTTCAAACAATTTCAATTCTTTTGACTTTTCGTCATGTCAGTATTTGCATATTTGTAGTTCCCTTTTCTGAATCTGTTCCAGTGCCTCCACACTTTTTTTTAAAGGTTTGAGCCAGGCACTGGTGGCTCACACTTGTAATCCCAGCACTTTGGGAGGCCGAAGCAGGAGGATCACTTGAGCCCAGGAGTTGGAGAGCAGCCAGGGCAACATGGCGAGACCCCATCTCTATAAAATTGCTTAGTTAGCCATGCATAGGGGCATGCACCTGTGGTCTCAGCTACTTGGGAGGCTGAGGCAGGAGATTCACTTGAGCCCAGGAGGTTGAGGAGGCTGCAGTGAGCCCTCTTTGCACCACTGTACTCCAGCCTGGGCAACAGAGCAAGAATTTGTCTCAAAAAAAAAAAAAAAAAGGTCTCATGACCTAAACTGCACATATTAATCTGATAAGTATCTGACTAACATGAATTCATGTATGAAGGAAAAATCATTTCCTATATATGACACATAAACTTTTAACATATTTTCGTATCATCTCATTTGTAGAGCACACACACACATGCACACAGACAAACACATACACACCATGTGGTCACTGATGGAGCCAAATTTACTACTATACTTCTATCTAGCTGGTGGTCCCTGACTTGTGTCTGTGTGGTTGGGGTCTGAGAACACAATTGAGACCTCATCTCTTTTCACTTCCGTTCTGCTTTTGTGCACGACTACAGTATGCAAATATGTTGTAATAAGATGGTTGTGAGCAGTAGCTGTGGTTTAGAAGCCTTCAAACTAGTGTGGGCATGATTTCCAGGGAAAGATCAGGAACACATAACATAAAATTGGCTTTGGTGAAAGTGATAAATTGTGGTGGAGAGCAGCATGATGATTGCTAGCTTACTACGTGCCAAGCACAGTGCTCTCCTAAGCCTTGCAACAAATGCAAGGGGTAGATATTTTATTCCATTATGCAGATGAGAGAAATGACCTCCTTTAATTAGCCTAACTACAGGAGATAGGATTTCAGCCCACAACTGACTGAAACCTAGACTTGTGCTCTTAATCATTAAGTTAAAATGGTTACCTATAAATATGGATATGTCCACATAAAGTAGAATTTGGGTGAGATTTCTTATACTAAAGAAACTGAGAAAAGCTGGAACATCTTCAAGAACCAAGCAATGGTAACTGCTTAGTCAATATGAGAGTTTTCATAGAACGCTTGCCCTTCGCTTGAAATGGTTTTAGCATCAATTCTAGAAGGGTGGTGCTCAGAGGCCTCTTGATTATTGTTTCACTGGTGACAGCATCTGGCTTTCTGATATAAGAGTTGAAGCGTTTTTGTAATTAAATCATGGTTGTGCACTTGAAACTAGCCAAAATCTAGGCAGGGGTGGGGAATTAGTGCTATATAATAACCAATGGAAAAATACAGTTTTGAGTACTAGATGAAAAAAACCAAGGCAGACAATTCTGCTTCATATACACATATGAAACCTTCTGTGATTTTATTTTTAAAGTCTTCCCCAGATGGTTTGGCAAAGGAAAAGTATATGCAGAGAAAAGACTGGAATGAGTGAGGCCAGATGTTAGCAGTTAAGTTAGGGCTGTCAGATTCACCAAAGAAAAACACAGGATACTCAGTTAAATTTGAATTTCAGATAGACAACAAATAATTTTTCAATATAAGTAGGTACAAAATATTGTATGCATACATAACTTTAAAAATTATTTGGCTTTTTACTTGAAATTCAAATTTAACTGGGAGTCCTATATTTTATCTGTTTAACATTACAGTAGTTGAACCCAGATAGGTGTATATGAGTGTTCAGTGTTATTCATTGAACTCTGTGACTTTGAAAGCTTTTAAAATAAAAATATTCAAGTGATTTTCAAATGTTTATTTGTGTAATGATATTTTCACGGTTCTTAATATTAATTATAAATTTTATTGTGTAGAAAAGGAGAATGATTTATATTTTAAAACTCTATTTAGGCCGGGTGCGGTGGCTTATGCTTGCAATCTCAGCACTTTGGGAGACCCAGGTGGGTGGATCATGAGGTCAGATGTTCAAGACCAACCTGGCCAAGATAGTGAAACTCTGTCTCTACTAAAAATATAAAAAATTAGCCAGGGGTGGTGGCGAGCGCCTGTAGTCCCAGCTACTGGGGAGGTTGAGGCAGGAGAATGACTTGAACCCAGGAGGCGGAGCTTGCAGTGAGCCAAGATTGCACCACTGCACTCCAACCTGGGCAACAGAGCGAGACTCCGTCTCAAAAAAATATATATAAAAATTAGCCAGGTGTGTTGGCGGGCACCCGTAATCCCAGCTACTCGGGAGGCTGAGGCACGTAATTGCTTGAACCCGGAAGGCGGAGGTTGCAGTGAGCTGAGATCGCACCACTGCATTTAAAAAAAAAAAAAAGAAAGAAAGAAAGAAAAAACAAAATCTCTATTTATAGCCCAGAGACATTCGGGTGAAGGTGGGAGGGTTGAAACTGGGCAGAGAGACCCAGCTACAGCAAGCAGCCTGACCTGTGAAGGCTGTGTTCCCGCAGGCTCCAGACTCTCCTTCCCTGTCCAGAGAGGAAATCCCGCTAGGCCTCTTCCACACCAGGAGACACACAGCGGCTTAGCCTAGGGAAACCTCTTAACCCTCTCAGGAAGCACCTGTAGGGACCATTGAGAACCCCATCGACACCAGATAAACCAAGTCGACCAAAATAATGCCTTGAAGGCTCTGAGAATTAAAGTGTATCATACAAAGCACAACACAAAAGTAGATCAAGGCCGGGCACAGTGGCTAACGCCTGTAATCCCAGAACTTTAGGAGGCTGAGGCAGGTGGATCACCTGAAGTCAGGAGTTCCAGACCGGCCTGGCCAACCTGGTGAAACCCCATCTCTACTTCTCTACTAAAAATACAAAGATTAGCTGGGCGTGGTGGTGGGAGGCTGAGGCAGGAGAATCACTTGAACCTGGAGGCGGAGGTTGCAGTGAGCCGAGACTGCGCCATTGTACTCCAGACTGGGCAACAGCCAAGACTCTGTCTCAAAAAAAAAAAAAAAAGTAGGTCAAGATCCATGTGCTAAACCTAAACAGGGTGTTTTCCTGCTAAAATTAAAAGATTTAAATAGGATCCAGAGTCTCTGAACATAAAAAACAATATGTTTAGGACACAACAAAAAATCACCCATCATACTAAGAACCAAGAAAATTGTGACTTGAATGAGCAAAGACAATCAGTTGACACCAATTCAACATGAATCAGATGTTGGAATTATGTGATGAAGGTTTAAATCAGCCATAAGAAAAATGCTTCAACAACTGAGTACAAATTCTCTTGAAACAAATGAAAAAAGAAAATCCCAGCAAAGATAATGTCAGTTCTCTCTAGGAACGTACCAGTGCATAATTTCCATTTCTTAAAGCAAAATATTTGAATAAATATAATGAGTAAATATAGCCAAAGTAATGTGATATAAACACTTAATCAAGTATAATCAATGTCCAGAATAAAAGAAATGATGACTGAAAAGGCGAGCAAGGCATACAAACTGTGCTTGCATGGAATTTCTATTTTTAGAGTACTAGTGCTAGGAACAGAGGAATAACTTCAAAGTTGTACCAATCTAAGCAACTCAATTCTTACTTGCCTTAAGGCTATTGCCAAGAATTTCACAAAAAGATTAAATATTAGAAGTCTAACACCAAAGGGCTTGGCTTTCTACATGTTGTTCCACAGTGGAATTGAAGCATTGCAGAGTTATGTAAATGATTCCCCAAGCCATATTTTTTGTAGGCTCATGCCCTGTTGAAGTGAAATGATGTGAGTCAAGGGCAACACAGTTGTAGTCTCTAGGCCCCCACCGGCTGAGAAGGCATGTGCTTTGATGTGCGCTCAATTGAACTGAACAGCACTTATTCCAGAGAAGTATATGGTAACTGTAAATATGATTAAAACAAATATTTGCACTTAAGAAATTTTCATAGCCCAAATAGGTGTTCCAATAACAATAAATCTAGCAGAAATTTACTGTGCACTTGCTATGTGCCAGACACTTGATAAGTTTTGATTTGTGTTATGTAATGCATATAGCATTCTTCATGATAAGTATTATTATACTCATTTTACACATGAGGGAATTACAATTCAGAGAGGTCAAATAACTTGTCCAAGGCCACACAGCTTTGTCATACTTGCTTAGTAAAACCCCAACTCCCCTTTGAATCAAACTGTCTGTTTACTCTATAACTGCACTGCCTCCTTCCAGCTGAACATGGTACCACTTTAAATTCATATAGTGAACTTCATGTGTTCCTTTGATCTGCCAACATTCAGACTACATTTTCCTAAATTCCTAATGTTTTCACTTGTAGGTAACCATTCACAACCTCTCCTTTAATTTCAACCCCTCCCTCCCATCTTCACTCTTGGTTTATCTTTTTGCTTCCTGCTTTACTGAGAAAATACAATCAGAAGATAAATTAGAATCCTCACACTGTGCCTTCCTGTTTGTTACTGTAGGCGAACCATCTGTACCCTGTGCTCTACCTCAGGCAATCTCCCCACTCCTTTGTGCCTCAGGTCCCACCCTTTCCTATTCGACAGCATCCTCCAGCAATTCTCCCATTTCTCACTTGCATTATTATTTTTCCCTTTCTACTGAATCATGTCTGTCAGCATACAAACATGCAGTTATTTCTCCCATCTTAATAAAACAAAATGAACACAAAAACAGAATTTCTCTTTCCTCCTCGGCCATTGCCCGTGCACTGGCCCCTTTGTAGCAACATTCAAGACTTGTTTATAGTTGCTCACTCCAGTTCTTGTTCTCTTTAAAACCGACTCTAAATAGGCTTTTCTCTATCTTCCCTCATTCCCGAGGTGATCTCATCAAGTCTTCTGGTGCTATCTTCTTTCTGCCAGTGACTCCTAAATTCCTGTCTTTAGGCCTCTTTCCTGCATTCCAGACTCAAATATCCCACTGCCCATTCTCTTCTCTTCCTTAACATCTCAGTAATTCCAAAACCAAATTTCTGATCTTCCTTTCATACCAGTCCTAATCCTGGCAAGAGAAACGAATGGTACACTTTAATTGGCTAATTTGAGAACAGTTTATAAAGAGGCTATGTACAAGGTGAGGAGAAACCACAGAGGGCAGTGCAGTGCCCCAGTGCTTAACAAAGGTGGTTATTGTCGCATCAATCTTGGAGGGGAAAGAAGTGAAGAGAGGAAGCGGTTGTCACTGATAGAGAGAGAGAAAGAGAGAGAGGTATGGAAGTAATTGACAGGAGCTGTGACTCCTGTAGGACTGTAACCAGCTTAAAGCATCTCTTCCTTCCTTTGAATCTCATACCAGTGCCCCTCATTGGCTGAACATACACTGGAGACCCAGAGAGCACAACATCAGTAATGTACTCCACAGTAGGCTTACCGGGGTACAGAAGAGAATGAGGACGGGTAGAGTGCCCGCACAGTGGTAAATAAAAGATATCCTGCACACTCCCAAAACAACTCCACCTAGGATCTTTCCCCTGTCAGTTGATGGAAAAGCTATACTGTTTGTTCTTCTAGGAACAAAACAAGGAGTCATCTTTGACTCCCTCTTACATTTGACCTGTCAGATCTCATTGGTCCTCCCTTCCAAGTATATCCATATTGATCCCTTCTCACCAGGTCCAGTGCTAACCTTCTCACTGAGCTACCATCCTTTCTTGCCATTCACAGCTAACAGGTCTAACTATTTCCACTACCATGCCTGCACTATAAACACAGTAACCAGAAGACACTTTCATGTCTTTCTAGGTCTTTATCCAGTTCATCTAAGTTGTTTAATTTATTGACATACAATTGTTCATAGTGTTCTTTTAGAATCCTTTTTATTTCTTTAAGGTGGGTAGTAATGTTCTGTCTTTCATTTCTGATTCCAGTAATTTCAGTCTTCTCTGTTTTGTTTTGTTTTGTTGTTTTTTTCTTGGTCAATTTAGCTAAAGTTTGGCCGATTTTGCTAATCTTTTCGAAGAATCAGCTTTTGTTTTCATTGATTTTTCTCTATTGTTTTTCTATTCTTTATAAAATTAATTTCCTCTCTAATCTCTATTGTTTCCTTTCTTCTGCTTGCTTTAAGATTAGTTTGATTTTCTTTTTTCAGTTTTCAGGTAGATTACATGTATGATTTGAGGTTTATTGTTTTTTAAAACATAGACATTCACAGCTATACATTTCCTACTAAGCACTGCTTTAGCTTCATTCTGTAAGTTTTTTATTTGCTGTCTTCATTTTTATTTCAAAGTATTTTGTAATTTCTCTTCTGTGATTCTTCATTGAATCATTATTTAGGAGTATGTTGTTTATTTTTTACATATCTGTAGATTTCCCAAATTTCTTTCTGTTATCAATTTCTAATTCTGTTCCATTTGGTCAGAGAACATATTTGGTATTTTTAAGTTATTTCTATTCTTTTAAATTATTTCTATTCTTTTAAATTTATTGAGTTTGTCTTGTGACCTAGTTAGTACATGGTGTATCCTGAGAAATGTTCCATATACACTTGAGAAGAATAGATATATTCTGCTGTTGTTGGACGAAATGTTCTATTGAAGTCTGTTAGGTATAATTGGTTTAGACTGTGGTTCAAGTCTTCTATTTCCGTGTTGATTTTTAGCCTAGTTGCTCTATCCATTATTGAAAGTGGGCTACTGAAGTTTCCAACTACTATTGTTGAATTTTCTGTTTGAGTTTACACTTCATGTATTGTGGTGCTATATATACATGTGTGTATATATCTATACACACACACACACACACACATATATATATAATTGTGTTATCTTCCTGATAGGTTGACTCTTTTATGATTACAAAAGTTCCCCTTTATCTCTACTAATATTTTTGTTTTGAAATCTATTTTTTCTGGCACTCCAGATTTCTTGTGGTTGCTGCTTGCATGATATATCTCTTTCATCCTTTTAACTTTAATCTATTTGTATCTTTGAATCTAAAATATGTCTCCTGTAGGCAGCACATAGTTGAAATATTCTCATTTAAGGTAATTATTGATGTAGTTGGATTTACATTTGACAGTTTACTTTCTGTTTTCTATATGTCTCATGTATTTTTTTTTATATTCTATTCCTCCTGTACTGCTCCCTTTTGCATTTAGTGAATATTTTCTCATGCAGCATTTTAATTTCTTTAATAATTTTTTGATACATTTTTTAAAATTTTAAAATTATGCCTTTACTGATTGCTCTAGAACTTAACTTTTCAAAAATAGCTTCAGATTTATATTAACTTAATTATAGGTGTTACTTCTAATCCATTTCCACGTTTTTCTTGTATTATTGTTATTCATTTTACATCTACGAATGTTATAAATCCAAAATTACATTGTTATGATTTTTTTATACATTTTGTCTTTTAAAAAATTGAGAGGAAAACAAATACATAGTTACATATGTATACATGTATATATACTTACAGCTTTTGCTATATTGACCTTCTTATTCATCATCCTCAGTTTTCTTTATTTATTCCTATGAATTTGTGATACTAAATGGAGTCATTTCTTGAGCCCAAAACAGTTCTGTTCCTACTGTCCTTGGTGCTCTTATTGGCAAGTATATTACAGTTCTATATGTTATAGGCCCCCAAATACATTATATGTGTATTATATAAAAGCTTTTTAAATTAGTTAAGAAAAGAAAGGGGAAGAAATATGCATTTATACTGTCTTTTATAATTAATCATTATCTTTAACAATGTTCTTTCCTTTTTTTTAAATGTGGATTTGAATTGCCATATGATTTTGCTTGCTTTAAGATTGAAGCACTACGTTTAGTATTTCTTGTAAAGTAATTCTGCTAGCAATTTAATTCAATTTCACTTGAATTTTGTTCATCTGGGAATGTCTTTATTTCCATGTTCATTTTTTAAAACTAACTGCTGGATACAGGATTCTTGAACAACAGTGTCTTCATTGAGCATTTTGCATATATCATTCTACTGCCTTCTGGCCTCCACTGATTCTGATATGTCAGCTGTTAATCTTATTGGGGTTCCATCATAAATTACAAGTCATTTTTCTCTTGCTGCTTTCAAGATTTTCTCCATGTCTTTGGCTTTTGGCATTTTTACTATGACCTGTCTGTTTGTAGATCTCTTTATCTTACTTGGAATTAATTGAGTTTCCTGGATTTATAACTTAGTGTTTTAAAATAAATTTCGTCAGTTTTCAGCCATTATTTATTTAAATATTTTTAAATCTCCTTTATCTCTTTTCTCTCCTCCTGGCACTCTCATTACATGTATGTTGGTGCACTCAATGATATCCCGTATTTCCCTGAGGCCCATGGTTACTCTGGGATGACACTGGTTCTGGTGGGGTATCCTTTAACTCTCTGTTCAACACCCAGCTTTTCACGCCCACTAGAAGCTGAGTGTAATGAGAGACGTATTTGATAAGTGTGTGTTGGGCATCTGAATAATGTCAAGACACAAAATCTATTGAGTATGACCGATTAAGATACTTGTTTCAGTTAATGTTCCACTTTTCAATGAAAACGCATTAGGCAGTGATTCTTCACGCCTCAGTGTAAATTGCTTTAACTCACAAAATATCTCACTTTTATTATTTTGTGTATCACTCTACTATATCAACTTTGGAAACAAAAGACAGCATTCTATTTATGGCATTCTGTTTTTAGTTGTGGTATTTCAATTTACAAAATGTAGTGATTCTCTGTTGCTGAAAATGTCAAATCCTAGAAAGCATACCATTCCTATGTGTGATGTTAACATTGTTCTCAAACAGTTGTTGGCTGAAGATTCATTTGATTAATCCAAGTTTTCCAAAATAGATGATTCTAATGTAGTTCTGTTTAGAAATAACTCCAATAGCCGTTTTTATATTTTATTTTCACATTGAAAATCCATCAGATTTGCTTCAACCTCAGAGTGTGTTTATGTCAAATTAAATGAGGATGGACAGCGGGCTGCATTTTTTTCTCAATGGGAAAGGGGTTAATGGACTTTCTATTCCTCTTATCCCTTATCCACTTACACAAGTGTTGACCTGTGTAGAAGGTGTGGTGAGGCATCTGACTTCTGGAGTGGTATTTGCTTTTGGGAGTCTATAGAGTATCAGAGATCAATGGTTCTCAGGGAGGTAAAGGAAAAGGAAGTGAGAGAGGAATTTACTCCAGGTACACACACCTCCTATCTGTCCCTTGATCTTACCAAGTTTAAGGCATCTGCCTTGTCAGTGAGAATGCCCTCACCCTGATGTTCGTGTGGCTGGTCCTTCTTGTCATTCAGATCTCAGCTTAGGTATCACCTCCCACCACCACCAAAGAGACTTTCTCTGATCTCCCAAACTGAAGTGATTAGCAGTCACAACATTTTATTATATTTTAATTTAATTATAATAATTATAATAATAATTAGATTATTATAATTTAAATATATTATTATATTTTAATTCTCAAAAATACTTCTTATCTGATGTTTTTCTATATACAGTAGTTTGCTTAGTCTTTTCTCCCATTATAAGAAAACATTGTTTATCTTGTTTACCTCTTTATCTCTAGCATCTAGAACAGAGATACATGCAAAATATTTAATAAGTATTTGCTGACTCAAATTATCCTTTCTTCTCTTCTTGGGCTTCTCATCTCCTTCCACTTGCTCCTCATTAGAAGTGTTAAAAGAAATGAGCACAAAGTTATCACCATGATCACAGGCTTTTTCTATTTCTAGAACCTTCAGAACATTGTTCCTAGAGAACCATAAAGGTCAGTGGTATAAGGGCACAGAAGAGAAATGGGACAGACATATTATCAGCTCACAGAGAGGTTGATAGTGAAAGGAATGAAGAAGGATTGGTAACAAAAAAGAAAAGAGAAATTTAATGCAGTATCAATTGAAAACTTTTATTTTAAGCTTAACTTCAGCTATTCATTTATATTCAATAACTCCTTGTCAGTCATCTGCTATGTGCCAGAAAATGAATATTCTCCCATTTCTTCAAAAAGGAACAGCTTCTTTTCTATACATTCTGTGCTGGGCATGGAAGAATACTGTTTGGATCTGACATTTAAAGAAATAAGAGACTAAATGTATCAGAGGCACAGAATGCATTCAAACACATTTAGGCAACTGTGCCTATGTTGAAAGGCACTGAACAAATCGACTCAATATGAGAAAAAAAACAAGGCTTTTTTGTGTTACTTTCCAACATATAGGGCACTCAATATATATTTATTAAATGAATAAATTTGCAAGAAGAAGAAACAAATATTTGATGGTCCAAGGACTCAGGGAACTAAATGCCTTTTACCTTGCTCATGAATATTAGGATTAATGTTGTAAAGAATGTGATGATTCAGGTTTTATGTTTGTTTGGTTTTAGTAGTAAAAGAGTTGACAAAGAAAATCATAGAACTTATTTAGTGCTTTCAGCACATTAAGTTGATTTTATAGAATAAAATAAATGATAGAAGCTATATTGTCTTCTGTAGAAATAAGTCTGAATTCCTGAGAATGAGGAGAATGTGATTATCGTTGTTGATATGTTGAGTTTTGCTTTTCTTTTACGATTGATTGCATAATAAATGTCCAAAGAAATGATATCCAGGAAAAGAGAATTGAACAGTGGTTACACAGGCATCAGTGACACAAAGGAGGAGAAAAAAGAGCAGCCCTAGATGAGAAACACAACCAATTCAGATGAATGGACGCCCTCAAAGGGACTTGTTCTAATCAAGAAGCACAGATCTGCTTCTAATAGGTCCCATGGGTGCCAGGGCAGGCCTCTGATTTATGAGCTGGTGCATTCATATTTGCATATTACATATATAAGTAACCAGCAGTGCAGGGAACAGATAATGGGAAAATAGGAACAGGACATTGAAAGGGCATGTTTATCCGGTTATAAACTAGTTGGAACACAACCAGATGTTAGTGTGTATAGACAAAGAAATATCTTTTTGTAGCTGGGCTCAATTCCCAAACCAGATCAATGCACAGCCCTTACCTGACCAGTCCAACACCTATTGCTGGAAGGTAACTTCCAAGCATCTTGTGTAACTATCTCCTTCACTCTCAGAGAAGTAACTAAGGCAGTTCAGACTTACTCAGCTGACATTTACCAAGTATATACTATAAACTGTGCTATTATATGTAAGTCATAAAGGAAACATGGTATATTGTTCAAGGACTTTACCATTTAGAGTGGAAAGGAGACAGATAACTAGTTAAATTCTCTGTAATGTGGTAAGTGAAGAGATACAGGTTTGTACAGAATGCTGTGGGAGCCCAGAGGAGGTATGGCAGAGATGTAGACTATAGGAGAAGGAGGTTTCCTGGTACCCAGATGCAAATCATAGATACATAATCCAAGACAGCTTAATTTTCCGTGCCCACACCTGATATGGAGGAGATGTGAGGGGATTTGTTATTTCACTCTATGTTTTGGTTCTGTGTCTGCATTGCTCCCTTTAGAGTTGGTAAACTGGTGCTGAATTTCCTATTTTGTGATTAACTGAGAAACTCCATAAAAAGCCACTCCAAGAAATTTTTCCAAGACTTCATGCAGAATCTGTCTTGGGGCCACACAGCGTGTTTCCCCATCTGGATTTCTGGAGCAGCCCTGGCTAGGCCCCTGTCTTCAGTTACTCTTGAAACAAGAGATTGGGCTCTGTCCTTCCTATAAAGTGGGAAAGTGAAAGGTTTGCTTCTCTGTTTATAGAAAATAAAACAAGGTCATGTTGTCATATAACAAAGTTTATTCGCACAAACTTCAACAATCATTAATTGAGCCAAGTCCTGTGGGAGGTGCTGGGGGTAGATACAATGGCACATAGGACAGGTAAGTTCTCTCCTTTGGAAAGGACCTTGTTGGAAGGAGGCTTTGCCTAGTGGTTACAGATAGATGTTGGAGCCAGACTGCCAAGGCTGGAACCCTGGCACCATCTCTGCACTTTAGGCAAGTTACTTCATCTCTCTACACTTCAGTTCCTTTAATTATTAAATGAAAATTTAATAGTACTTATCCCATAAAATGATTGTAAAGGTTGAATAAAGTAATCTACAAAGAGCACTTAAAAGAATGTTAGGCTTGTAGTAATTCTAGTAACTATTATTATTATGGAGTTTAAAAGAAAGAAAATTAGCAACTAAATAAGTAAGATAGTTTTAGAGAGTTATAAGTGCTGTGAATAAAATAAAACAGGATTATGAAAGATAACATAATTGGTATATTAGGGCATTTTCATGCTGCTGATAAAAACTTACACAAGGCTGGCTAATTTATGCAGGAAAAAGGGTTTAATAGACTTACAGTTCCACGTTGCTGGGGAGGCCTCACAATCATGGTGAAAGTCAAGGAGGAGCAAGTCATGTCTTACATGGATGGCAGCAGGTGAAGAAAAAGAGAGAGAGAGCTTGTGCAGGCAAACTCCTGTTTTTAAAACCATCAGATCTCATAAGACTTATTCACTACCATGAGAACAGCACGGGAAAGATCCACCCCCATGATTTGATTACATCCCACCGGGGTCCTCCCCGACACACAGGAATTGTGGGAACTGCAATTCAAGATGAGATTTGGGTAGGGATGCAGCCAAACCATATCAACCGGGAAAGCTGCTTTAGGTTGGGTCCTTAGGAAAGGCCTCCCACAGAGGTCACATTTAAGCTGAGTCCAGCAAATGAGGGGATCAGCATTCCAGGCAGAAGGAATCATAAATGCAAAGGCCCTGAGGCATGATCACACTTGGGATATTCTAGAAAGAAAAGGGAGGCAATGTACCCAGTCAAGAAAGAGAGTGAATGGTAAGGAAGTCAGAGAGGTAGGCAGAAGTCAGATGATCGAAGTCTGATTATGGACTAGAGATAGGTTCTCGTTTCTCTCGATAAATGGACTTTTTACAGAGAACAAGGCCTCAGAGGGCATGGGTGTGTACTCCACAAGCAAGGTTCAATCCCAGCTTCCATTTTCCTCATCCCTAATAGAGGAAAGAAGGGATATCCCTCAGCCAAAAAGGGAGTCAAATGGGAAAACTCAACACTCCAGGTGGGGTATGCACAGAGAGGGAAGAGGAATTGCTAGGATTGCTGAAGGTTCTCAGGGACAATGCCCTCTCCCTGCCTGATGGAAGTAGGGCCCACAGTCCACCAGTGGGGTTGCAGGTCACCACAGCAGTGTGGCCTGGAGAGGAGGCTGTGCTGGAGAGATGGCCAAGCCCCTCTATCAAGAAGACAAGACTCAGGGCCAGGGCTGAGTAACAAAGCAATTATTTTTAAATACAGCTAAAAGCCAGTCAAACTAAATCTAACCTTCTGCATTATAATCAAATTGCTTCAAGCTTTGCATTTGAGGCTTATCAACTTTAATTAAATTAGCAGGTGTTTCTCCCTTCCTATAAAAATTCAAAAAATTTTATTACCAAATTATATTGTTAGTATTTACTTAGGGTGGGAATGCTCCAGGTCACTTAAGTAGGGCAATTATATAATTTGTCATCTGTTGGACACTTTTGAAAGTGAAAGGGGTGCTATTAATAATAATCTTAGAAAAACAGTATAAGCCAGGACTGTCCTGGACAATCTAGGACTCTATTAAGAAATTATCTTTCCATTATTAAAAGAAGTTCTTGAGATTTTACTTCAATGAAATTGGAAGCTGTTGGCAGGTTTACTCAGGGGAGTTACCTGATCTGATTTATATTTTCAAAGGAATATAAATTGGTACAGTCATTATGTAAATCGTTTCTTCAAAAAATTAAAAATAAACCTCAATACCATCCAGCAATCCCACTTCTGGGTGTGTTATTCAAAGGAAATGAAATCAGTATCTTGAAGAGATATCTGCATCCTCATGTTTATTAGAGTGTTATTCACAGTAGCCACAATATGGAAACAATCTGCGTGTCCTTCAACAAATGAATGGATAAAGAAAATACAGTGTATATATACAATACAATATTATTCATCCATTAAAAAGGAGGAAATTCTGCCTTTTGTGACAACAGGGATGAACCTGGAGAACATTAGGCTAAGTGAAATAAGCCGGACACAGAAAGACAAATACTATATAATCTCAGTTATATGTAAAATTTTAAAAATCACATTTATAGAAGCAGAGAATAGAATGATGGTTGCCAGGGGCTGGGGGGTGGAAGAATAAGGTGAAATGTTGGTCAAATGGTACAGACTTTCAGTTATAAGATGAAAAACTTCCGAGGATCTAATGTGGTGCCTATAGTCAATAATACCATAGTGTTTGAAATCTACTAAGAGACTAGATATTAAGTGTCCTCAATGCACACTCTCACACACACACACACACACACACACACACACAATGATGACCATGTGTAGTGGTGAATGTGGTAATTAATTTGATTGTGGTAATCATTTCACAATGTATATGTATAGATGTATATTAACTCATCATGTTGTATACTCTTTTTTTTGGAGACAGAGTCTTGTTCTTTCGCCTAGGCTGGAGTGCAGTGGAGTGATACCTCCGCCTCTGGGGTTCAAGTGATTCTACTGCCTCACCCTTATGAGTAGGTGGGGTTAAAGGTGTGCACTACTACGACTGGCTAATTTTTGTATATTTTTAATAGAGATGGGGTTTCACCATGTTGGCCAGGCTGATCTTGAACTCCTGACCTCAGGTGATCCTCCTGCCTCAGCCTCCCAAAATGCTGGGATTACAGGCATGCGCCACTATGCCTTGCCTAGACACAGTTTTTTTGTTTGTTTGTCTTTTGTTTTGTCAATCATACCTCAATAAAACTAGAAAAGGAAAAGATCACTCTTGCTTCTGGGTGAAGACTGGATTGTAGGGGGCACAAGAAGAAGCAAGGAAACTTTTAAATGGTTTTTGCAGTCGTCTAAGCAAGAGATGAAAGACGCGTGAACTAGGGAAAAGGAGGGACAATGAAGAGGAAAAAATATAATAAATACATTGGAGGTAGAGCTAGCAGGACTTACTGATGGATTGGATTTTGGAAATGAGGAAGGGTGGCATCCAATCGCTTGAGCTATTGAGTAGATGAAGTTGCTATTTACTGAGCTGATTTTCTTTAAGTGTCAGCAAAAATATATACTATGTTTTTAGCTTGATCAGATGCCAGTAAACAACAATAACAACAGTAAAAAGCAATCTCTTTTGATTGCTTATGTGTCAGATACTATTCTAAGTACTTTACATGTGTAGCCCCATAACAGCCCTATGAGGTAGGTGTTATCATTATCAACATTTTACACATGAGTAAGCTACAGAATGGAGAGATTAAGTGGCCCAAAGTCACACAGCCGGAGAACAGCATAGCCAGGGTTGCGTTTTACTGGTTCAAGAGTTTTTATTCCAGAGTCTGCCTTTTAACCCAATGCCACACTGCCTGTCTGTTAGTTTGACTCCACGACCCAGTCTAGATCCTCAGTTCTAACCATTTGCCTCCACGGATTCCTGCTGTTGGAAACAGGCATCTCAGATGATAGAGTGTGGGTTGGCTCAGTCTAGAATACTGACGGAGATCAGAGCACACATACCACTTCATCAAGGATGTTCAGAAAGAGATACACTGAGATCAGAGCATCACACATTTATCCTAAATAGGGTTGAAATTTCATGGAGTAAATGAACACGAATCCTGTGTCTGCTACATTTTGTGAACTAGGAAGAGTTCATAAAACTCTTCCTTGCCTCATTTTACTCATTTGAAGTAATGGGGAGTACCATGAATTATTTCTCGGCGAGGAACCCTTGTACCATGGTTAAAAATGATGTTCTAGAGTCGGATTCCTGGGATCAGATTTTAGCTTACCACTAGCTGGGTGACTTTGTATTTAACCTCTTTATGACTCAGTTTTCCTATTGGTAATGTGAAGATCATAACACTATGCCAGAGATTGGCTCATTTTTCACTAAATCCAATTCCCTTTCCTTCTGACCACAAAGATAGACTGGATTTCCCAGCTTATCTTGCAATTCAGCCTGGCTAGAGGATTCTGGCTATTAGGACAAGGGCAGAAGTAGTGGATGCTGCCTTCAGATCTGGCCCATACAGATCCTCCAAGTGACACTCCACACTCTCTCTTCCCTGTCTGCTGGCTGCATATTGAGGATCTAGCAGAGGACTCCAAGGCCCCAGGGGAAAGCAGAGCCACAGACTGGAAAGAATTTGAATCTCTGAATGACTGTGTGGTCCCACCAAGTAGGATCATCCACCTTGTGCTGCAAAAACCAAAAGTAAACGTTCATTTGCTAAATCAGTAAGAGTTAGGAGTTTGTTTATTAGAGAGCGTGAATTTCTTATCCCAACTAGTATAATAAATGCATACCTGGTAGGGGTACTTGGCATTAATGTATCTGTAAAGTGCCTGTATAAATGTGCTCTCAACATAGGGAAAAAAAGTGTCTCCATGATTCTTTATTTCCAAATTCTTTGTTACGACTAGAGAAGAGTGTAATACTTCTTCAAGAATACATGAAATCATGGTTCCCCACATGAGGCATCTTACTGTGATTAACAACACAGCTTATTTGTATACAAAAATGGGTATAAACAAATTATATAAAATAAGCAGAACACAAGAGGTGGACAAATGTGACTTAAGAGAGTTCAAAAGACTGTTGTCTTAGTCCATTTGTGCTGCTATAACAAAATATCTGAGACTAGGTAATTTGTAAACAACAGAAGTTTATTTCTCACCATTGAAGGGGCTAGGAAGTCCAAGATCAAGGAGCTAGCATGTTCAATGTCTGGTGAGGGCCTGGTATCTGCTTCACATATAACATCTTGAGCGTTGCATCCTTGAGAGGAGATGGACACTGTGCCCTCACATGGAAGAGGGCCAGTAAGGCAAAGGATCTAGCTAGTCACCTCCAGCCTTCCTATGAGATTGCTAATCATGTTCATGAGGGATCTACCTCCATGACTTAATCACCTCCTAAAGGCCCCACTTCTTAATACTATCATGTTAGCCATTGTGATAAATTGCACCATAAAAATTTGCAGCGACACATTCGGCTGTGCTCTAAAGGTTTCTCTGATCCTTCCCAGAATCCCTATGACCTTAGTCTGCAGTTAGGCCTATAGGATCTGTGTAGCTGGGTCTTCCCAATATGATTGCACAGCCTCACTGGAGATTAAAATTAATAGCTTTATTGCAACCCAGGATCTCATCTTCAGGCTCATCTTCAGGCTTGTCATGCTATAGCACCCCGTGCCTCTTACAGCAAGTGGACAGGAAAGGAGACTTTAAAAGTTAGAAAATTAGTTAATTAGTTAAATCATGTAGAATCAGGAATGCATGTTTAGAAAAGGAAATCATTCTTGAGAAATACTTAGCTTTCCTTTTGAAAATCTTTTATTATTGCTGTATAGTCTAAGTCCCAGAAAACTTCAGAGATTCAAGAAAACATTCAGCAAGTGATCAGTGTCCTACCCACTAGAAATATTTTAAACAAAAAGAAATCTTAAGCCACTTGGTATCTCACTTCTGTATTTACTAGTTTCTACACAGTCTGCCAAATTTTTTCTAGACTTATGTTGCCAAATAAATCTCTTGAAACTTGATTTTAATTTTTTCCAGTTCACCTTCAGGCTCTTAAGATGCTGTCCTCTGTGATCATCACTCACCATCTTGTATCTCCAACAATATCACAAATCTTATTTTATGATGTAGCACTGTCAGCAGATATACCACTCGGGTAACACAGAGAATATCTGTATTATGAGTATCTAAAATGGCCTTGTAGATAAATAAGTCTATCGGTTCAAATATATTCAGGTACTCACAGAAACCTATCATTATTGGCAATTTTCCAATGTTTCAAAATGTGTCTAAGGCAAGAAGCACCAGCAGAAAATTCTTATTATAAAAGCTTATAACTATCATGCTGATGTAATCCCCAGGAAGTCCTGATCACGTGGCTCAGTCCCAGAGAGCTGCTAACATTCAGAGAAGTACCATCCAGACAGGACATCCAATATTTATGTACATATTTCAACATCCTCAAAGAGGTTGCAACAAACCATTAAAATTCTCTCTTCTCAATTTTATAACGTCCCATCGCCAGGGAGTTTGTCACTTTTCTATCCCAGAATTGTTTATGCTTTCACATCATTGCATCGTCCAGATTTCTCTCTTCATGAGGTTCATCGTTTGTTCCCAGAGCCCCCCAGCAAAATATGTGCCTTGCCTATAGGGCTCAGGACGTTATAGTTTTTGGGTTTTTTCCATGCTTTTTGACTTTCTGTCAAAAATCCATCTGCCTTGCTTTTTGGTTTTTTATCTTTGCCTCATTCCACCAATTTTGCATCACAAAAGCTCAAAGAATTGCCTGGAAATGGTGAAGCCTTCCTCTGTGTGCAGGACAGGGTAGGGAATGAGCTGGCCCAACCAGAGCTTTCCTCATGTTACTTAGTTTTATTTCATCACACCTATTAAGTATAACGCCAGCCAAAAAGTGTCCTAAATGTGTGCACGTTTACTGTACAGGCTCACATCCAAAGAACATTTCAGTTCAACAGCAACAGCAATGCTTTGTGGAAAATGAAGACAGCCATTTGCCTCTGGTAAAAGATGCAAGAAAGTTCAACATGATAGCACCATCTCTCAAAGGCTTCACACAGCTAAGCTTTAAGTAATATAAAAAGTCCTCTTCTGTTGCCTAGTAAAAGAAGAATAGCTTATTCTCCTAGCGGGACTAAATTAAAAGATGCATCTGATCTGTCATATTTAGCAGCATTCTCATAATGCACAAAAGCTTTTGTGGCACTGATTAAAAAGAGAACATATCATGTGGCTGGTAGAGAAGATCTGTGGCTAAAACAAAAGTATTCTCACCCTTGACTAAACATTGACTGTCAACCATCTGTCTTCTGCATGTGACTGGAAAACAACACTACCAAATACACACACACACACACACACACACACAAACACAAATGGTCTATTCACGATAAATCTGTTTCAAAGAACAATTACGCAGGAATAATTTTCTTTGGCTTTTAAACTAAATGCTTTGCAAATGAACATCCAGATTAAATGTGCCTTCTCCCATCAAGAAGGTTCACAGGCCACTTGTGCTAGTTTTCAACAGAAAAAAAGAGAGATTATTTTCTTAGCACATTATGATCATTATATTGCTCATTATTTCCACAAATAGGTTTCATTAATCCAAATTAACTGTCTGGGATCTCTACCCTATGCTTCGATTGACTGAAGGGCACAGACCTAGTTTTTTTGTGTATATGTGAAATATTCTTGCTGCAGACAAGGAATCTCTCTGTACCTTGATCTTCAAAAACTGGAATGAGTTCATCCTAACAAAGTCATTATTTACAACAGTGCAGATTCTCTTTCTTGGGTTTTTAGTCTCATTTAAGTGAGATCCAAGTGTTCAGTGACCTTGGATTAAAGACTTCTTTATTCTTTGTGACAACATAGATAAAATATTTCTTTGAACAATAGAAGACCTTATTTTGTTTTACTTCCTGTTAGAAATTCCTATCTAAAATATGTTAATGTTTTCACTATTCAGGAAGCTGTCATTATAATGTGTAATTATAATGATTTCAGTTTAAACCTTCTTATACATTGATGAAGTGTTTTCCTTGTGAAATAAATTAGAAGCAGAAAAGATCATGATAAACCAGTTTCATGAATATTGCTCTAATTTTCTTATTTTCCAATGGCTTAAGACAGTATTTCAAATATCATTCTTTCTTATTAATATGAATTATCCCTATACAAAGCAGGAAAATTATGTGTTACAGGTAGATGAGAAATATGTAATTACATATTATACTTAATATCAATAATTTCTTGATTGAGGGGTTTGCTACTCTATAACCTTCTATACCATTTAAAATTTCTCATTACTTTTTTCTGGGGCTCTTAAATCACACCATCTGATTTATTTTTGCTTCTCAGAAAGGAGGTCTTTAATGCATTTATTTGTTAGTATTGCCCCAGCATATTCAAATGGCACCTGCAGATGCTTAATAAAATTATCTGAAGATAGATCTCAAACCATATCTGCTGCTCACATTGTAATGAGATGCATATAGGAATAAAGACAGACTATTCCTCCAAGACCTATATTTAGAATTGAGAGAGGCTCCCGTTAGAATAGTGGAGACAGTCTGGAACCTCACATTCAAAGAAGAGGGAGGTCTGGAAGCAATCCCAAAGGAAAATGACAAACATTTTCAATTATTGGGAAGTGGATCAGATGGGGAAAGCAACTGCTCTTGTTTAGCTTAGAAAAGAAAGGACTTGCTCACACATGGTTCCCAAGCATGTAAAATGAAGTGCAGTTGTAAGGAGAAAGATGACTAGCTGTTTTTTCCTCTCTCTCCTCTCTCTCTCTCTCTCTGTATTGAGAATAGACACAAGGAAATATTAATAGAAAATAACTACATTAAAATCGTTTTAAAGAGATACACTCAAGTTAGATGTGTCATAAAGAAAGGTAGGCAGTAATGCCGGCCCTACAGAAAATTGTCCAGTGAAAAGTTTATTTCTATTCTTTGGCTTTTTGTGCTTCATTACCAATTCAATAACCATATTTTCCCATTCTGCAAGGCACCAGACACTTGTTATTTTTTTCCCTTCCCTATCAAATCTACCTCAATAAAATATCTGATAAAGTAATCCACATTATGATATGTGACATGGATTGTTAACACTTTAAACACAGTAAATATTCAACACGATAAATATTTCTTGAGTTCCCACTGAGTATCAGGCTTTGTGTGTCACTGCTATCCAAAATCTTCGGAAACAAATGAGCAATTCTGGGGGGCAAACATACTTACATTTGAAAAAGCGGGTAAAAATTATTGAGTCAAAGGATATAACCTTGGTTGTTATGTGACATTTTTATATAATGGTCTTAAAACTACTGACTATGAAACATTTGTTTCCCCACATACAAACAAGCATTCTTAGCTTCACAGATGAAATGATTAAATGAAATGATGCATGCCACATGTTGATTTTGCTATTGTCACCATTACTTCTTCTTTACACCACTTTCTAGGTCCAGAGAAACTTGGAAAGAATCTGGGAATCTTTTCTGCCCCCAAAGTCAGAACCTGGGAAAGGAAAGAGAACAATGCAAGCATAGGTAAGTTTTCCTAACAGAGAGAATGGCGGTACAAAAATAAATAAAACAATAACATTAATAGGAACTACCATTTTAAGCACTTGCAATGCACTAGATATTATGCTAATGACTTAATGTTTTCTTCTTTAACCTTCACAAAATTTTGGGAAAGGAATGTTATTATCATTCCCCTTTTTACAAATGAGGTAACCACAGCTCAAAGAGATTAATTCATTCCCCAGGGTTAAATAGCTAGTAACTAATGGGACTGGCATTGAACCCAGATGATCTGGTTGCCTAGCCTACACTTAAATATACAGCTTCCTTTTCCTGGACCTAATACTCAGTAAGCATGTATCAATCTCTGTTTCTACTCATCTCTGATGTGATTTAACTAATTGGGTTAAAATACATGAACTCACTGGGCACTGGACTTTGAATACTATGAACAGGTTTAATTAAAATAATTTATCTTGATTGTATTCATGTTATCTCTTTGAGTATTAGACCTTATTTTATTAATTACTTTTCCAACAACCTGAAACTTAGAGAAAAACTGCAAAAACAATACAAAACCTTTTTCATGAACCAATTTGAGAATTAGAGAGAATGTCTGATCACTCTCACATGTTATATTGTATATTTATCTAAGAAAGGATATTCTCCAGTATACAACCACAACAAACCATCCAACTCAGGAAATTCACAGTGATACATTACTAGCACTAATCCTCAGACGCCACTGGAGTTTTTGCAAATTGTCCCAATAATGTCTTTTATAGAAGAAAGATCCAGTCCAGAATCACATATTGCCTTTAGTTATCATTTTATCTTGAACATTTTCTCAGTATTTCCTGGACTTTCATAATTTTGACAATTTTGCAGATTACAAATGGTCGGTTATTGTAGAATGCCCATCAATCTGGGTATATCCAATGTTTCCTCATAATTAGATTCAGATTATTTGGCAGGACTGTCATAATTCTTATTTGTCTCATCACTGATGGTATTAAATACCTTGAGTAAAGTGTCTGTCAGGTTTCACCACTGTAGAACTATTTTTTTCCCTTTGAAATTAGTAAGCATTTTGTGGGAAGATACTTTGACACTATGTAAATATCCCATTCTTCATCAGACTATCAACTTCATTTATTTATTTATATCAATATGGACTCATAGATTTATATGCTACTCATAGATTTATATGCTATTCATTAGTTTTAATCCATTACTATAATTATTTCTTTTAAAGCTTAAATTGTCACAGATTGGGCCAGCAGGAGCCTCTTCAATCTGATCTCTGTGTCCTTTTGACATGTCTCCATCATTCTTTGAACAAGTCTTTGTTTCTGGCACAAAACTGTGTTCCAGAATCATGTAATACTTTTCCTGCGTTAAACTAGGGATTGGATATTTTTCCAAGGTGTCCTTTGTGCTAGGTGTGCTCTTTGTGAATACATATACATATATTTCTCTCTCTGTTTCTATATATTGAAAACAATGAGTCCAAACAGGCAATTCTAATTCCACTTCAAAACCACAGATTTCTCTTATTTAATAGTAAGGAAGCTGGTTCTCATTATCTTTAATATATTTATTTATTGGATTAGTTCTGCATATGTAATCAATTTCTCACCGCTGCCCCTCCTCTCTGCTGACACAGATGTTCTCACTCCAAAACCCTAAACCCGGCGCCCCCATGCAAATTCCCTCCTCATCCTATTTGGATGTCAATTCCATGCCTGGACCATCCTACCACTTGCCTACTTCAATCCCCTAAGCCTACTTTGCTCAGTCCCGTTTAATGGAATTGACTCAACTGTTCAAGAAGATGAAGAAAGTGAATGCAGCATTTTTGGATATTTATACTAAATCATGTAATTCTTTTTTATTTGTAGGTCGACTGAAAACAATTAGTACTTCTAATGTAAGGTGCTGCTTGAGTTAGTCTGTAATCTACTATCTACATTAGGCTACTATGTACTATCTACATCCTAAATTAGAATAATTGATGCTGGGCTAGAGTAAGAGAAATTGATTTTATTCTCACTTTTCTAATTCCAACAGGTAAAATATTCCACTGTATCTTTTAACTTCTCCTATGAAGATAACCCATAAAGCCAGTCAGGAGGCAAAACTGTCATTTACAATTTGCAAAAATATGAATAATCCTCCTTCAGGAAAGTTCACGTTCATGTTTGCATCCAAGAACCTTGGCCTGGCTGGTAGCTTATCATATTCTGATTGTATACTATAAATGCTCTGAAACTGCTAGATGCTTAGTCTACAACAGTCTGAAAGCAACGTGAGAGAGTTCAAAAGCAACGTGTTATAAATTTCTTAATGAAAAGTCTACTGGAATGCTTAAAGACGACTTCATCTTATAAGGATTTCTAAAAGATTCAGGGTGAATTGCTTGCACATTGAGTCAGTCATGCTATTTATGTAGAAAGGGCAAGTCTTAAAATATCAGCAGCTAAATTACGGATGGGCAATAAACATATGAAAACATACTCAACCTCATGAGTAATCAGAGAAATGCACCTTAAAATAAAAATGAGATACTGCTACTGACAATGCCAATCTTAGCAAGATTGTAGACCAATGAAAACTCTTTATATGCTCTTTGTGAGAGTATAAATTGGTACAACTTTTGAAAACAATTTGACATTTTCAGTAATTATGAAGTTATATAAACTGTAAACCAGCAATTTCATTCCTTGATATATACCCTAAAGAAAAATCACAAGATTATATAAGAATATACATAGTTGCATTGTTTACATTGGCAAAATAATGGAAACAAACCAAATGTTCATCAATAGAAGAATGGATAAATAAATGGTAGTTATATGATGAAATAACATAAAGTCATTAAAATGACTGCTTTGCAGCTGAACAACATGGAGGAATCTCACAAATACAATATTGAGTCAAAAAAGTCAGAGTTCACGTAGTAAAAATCCATTAGTATAACAGCTTTTGAAACTAAACTATATCATTTGATAATACTGTATATGTAGTTAAAAAGAGAACCTCTAAATTCACATTACAGTTACCTTATAGGAAGAGGGTGAGAAGGGATTGAGTACAGTCTCATAGGAGACCCCAAAGATGTTTGTAATGTGATTAGCTAGTACACAGATGTCCATCTTATTCTATTTTTTTTAAGAGACACGGTCTGGTTCTGTCACCCAACCTGGAATGCAATGGCACAATCATATCTCCCTGCAGTCTCAAACTTCTGAGCTCAAATGATTTTCCCAAGTAGCTGGGACACATCCATGCCACCAAGCCTGACTAATTTTTAATATTTTTTTGTAAAGACAAGGTCTCACTATGTTGCCCAGGTGGTAATGAACTCCTAGCCTCAAGCAATCCTCCTATCTTAGCCTCCCAAAGTACTGGGATTACACAGGCATCAGCCACTGCTCCCAGTCTGTTATTCTTAATATTTTACACAAATGTGGAATATTATTTTCTTGTTATTAATTATTTAATTTTTAAAAGTTTTTAAAAAGGAGCTGTCTCTTCGAGGCTCCTTGTACCATTATAACTCTATGGGTGACTATTTTGTTGTTAGGAGGAGTGAATTTTCTGAGGCCAAATACATACCAGGAGTTTTCAGATGTTATTCTTCTTACCCACTTTTAAGGTAGATACTTTACTGTCTTCTACAGATGAAGAAATAGATCCACAATGTGTAAATTATTTCCCCAGCATCTTGTGGCTGAGTAGAGATGGGATAAGAATTTGAAACAATGTCTCTTGATTCCAAAGTGTGGGTGCTTCCTGCTTCACCAAATGATACCAACCTTTCTCACACAAATTATCTCATTTAGTTTTCTGAATAACTCTCTGGGGGAGGGTGGAATTAACATCTTCATTTTTAAGATGAAGAAGGGTCGAATGGCTTTTCCATGGCCTTGGCATACAAAAACTTAACTCCAAGTCTTTTGATTCCCAAATTCAGTGATTTACCCATCAAGAACGTTGTCATCTTCCCAATCACAAATCCTAAAATAAGTCAGGGGGAGAGTAGGAATTCATATTTAAATCAACATCCAATACATATTAGAAACACTAGAGTTATCTCATTAAAAATCTTCATCAAGTTTTCAGTCTTTTTCCTCTAACATACATAACTAAAGTAACATTTATAATTATTTTATATTCTGATAGCTTCATAAGTGCTAATTTTCCTAGTCCCCATATTCCTAACTCACATATCCTATTTCTTAGAATGGGAAACTCAGGCAGGAAGGGTAAATGAATTGCTCAAGGTCACAGACCTTGCAGCAGAGCTTCACCTTCCAACAGCCAGATCCAAGCCCTTATCATCTACATTGATTTCACTCAGCTAGGAAGGAATATTTCTACATATTTCTTCATGTCCACCTCAACCTTTAGTTTATTTACTTTATTCCACACAACATCTAGTACTTTATTCTGTCAGTCTTAAGAAACTCTTGATCTCTGATGACCAGAGAGCAGGAATACAGAATACACTCTGTACACTCTCTACCCTGGAATGCTATTTTGATTCCACTTAAACTGTGAGAGATTGCAAAGGTTGTGGCTGCTGTGACTCTCACTTTTTGATAATTTATTTTTAACACAAAATAATTCACATAAACAAAAATAAAATGTACCCCATCTTAGAACTGAGGTACAGTCATGGAAATTACATTTTCTTCTCTCTGGGACACTGGTGACTTCAAGTCAGTAAATGACAAGAAAGTGACACTGGGCGCTTCAAGTCCAAAATGTATAAACCTTAAAATATGAGAGATTTTGACTTTCTTCTTATTTTGAGTTAATTTGTATAAATGCAGAGGAATTCAAAGTCCCTGTCTCCATAGTTCTGGAAAGCAGGAAGGACACTTTGTGAGGTCTGAGGTGTGGAGAAGTGCAACATGGGAGATGCAGAAAGCTCACGGGAATTGGTTGGGAGCATTAGAATATAAGCCTCTGTTGGTCAACTGATCAGTTCATTAACATATATGCAGATATAAAGTATGCAAATATCCACATACAAAGAGTAGCTACAGACATGTGCTGGTGTATAGCAATGGAAAATGAAACACAAATCTCTCATTTTTCACACTGCAATCTAAGTGAAGGTGTTGCTTGAATTAGTCTGAAATCTACTATCTACACGATGCTTTACTTTAAATGTCTCATGTTTAGAAGTCTGAGCTCTTATTCTAATGTTGAAAGTGAACATTTTAAATGAGATTCTGTGCCATGTACTCAGTACGTTTTACAACATTCTCTTATTTAACCCTCATGACTTTCATAGGCAATAAGTACTGCTATTATCCCCGGCATTTATTCAGCAGAGCATCTGAAACTTGGAGAGGTTCAATGCCCAGGGTCAGAGAGCTGGTGAGTGGTGGAACCAGGTTGAAATACTTGTCCTTCTGGCTTCTCCATTGAAGTTCTTCCCCATTGTGCAGCACAGACACTCTGCTTTTATACCCAACAATCTGATTCTATTCTAGTTGGCCTACGGCTTTCCTGTTTCCATGTGGAAAGTACTCTGTACTTTGCAGGGAAGAAATAGTGATGTTGAGGAAGAGAAGAGACTCTGCCTCTGAAAAATTGCTTAGATATTTTCCAGACTGTGTCATGAGGACAGCTTAGGCCCAGACCCAAAAGGCACTTAGGTGAGCCAGGATATCAGGGTCCTGGGAGAGGGAAGAGTCGGGCAAATGTTCCATACGTGAGTTACAGTCATTCTTCTTATGTATTTTATGGCCTTAGAGAGCACAGAACAATAAGGTCAGCCAACCAGAAGTGGAGGCAAAGCTCACCAGGTGCTAACTTTCTCCAGACACCAAAATGAACATCAAAGGCAGCTTTGAAGTTCAAAAGAAGTCATCAAGACAGCCTGAAGAGCTGTGAACCTGGGAAGAGCACTATTTCCCTGGCAGTAGTGCTAGTTTTGAAAGGGGAGAATAAAGGGAGAGGTTATTGAGAAAAATGAGCATATTAGGCTTTGTTGTCTAATTCTCACATCCTTGATCATCTTACAAGATGATAAACTCCAAAACACAGCCAGAATCTAGAACTTCCGGTTTTATACTGTCTACCTATTTCAGAGCAGGTGCTAAATAAATAATAATTCATTCATTCTTTGTTATATTTATTAACATTGATTGATCAATTGATAGAGCACCTCCTATGTGCTTCTGTCCTAACTTGGAGATGTGAAAATAGATGAACCAAAGTCCCTGCTCTTGTGGAATAAACTAATCAATAAAAATATATAGCATGTTAGGTAGTATAAATGCTCATAAGAAAAATAAAACAGAGAAACGAGAAAGAATGAAAACTAACACAGAGCCAGGAGCTAAACAGAGAAAGATAGTGATAAAGACAGATATCTAGAGAGACAGAGATAGATATGGAGAGAGCGATAGAGATAGAAAGTGATCAAGAAAGACCTCTATTAAGGAGGCGTTTAGGCAAAGAGATCTGAAAAAAACGGAAGGAGTGACAGTGCAGATATGGAATAACAATCTAACATAATCAATTAATAATCTCAATTTCCCAATCCTAATGCCTCCAACCCCTACTTACTTGAGTGCAAGAAGTCCAAAGTCTGCCAATCAGGAATATCTAGGAATCACCGGGTGCATTGTCATTTGTTCATAAATTAGACTTGGTCACTGGCTTAGTAACCTGCTACCTACTACATGCAACCATATGTCATGGTTTTTGATATCAACTAGTGAATACATTTCCATCTCTGCTTGTTGGTCATTTTCCTAAAAGGTGAATGGAAATACTATTTCCCATTTCTTACATCTAAGGGAGCTACTATACTATTGCATATAACTGAAAAGAAGTTTGAAGTCTTTACTTCCACTTGATGAACTGTTTCAAGCTGTTCTAATGGAGTATTAGAGAAGTTTTAAGTCATAATAATAATCCAGTGTTGAACAATACTTTTTGGCTGCTGCTGATCAGGTATTTAACTTTTACTCTGATTTTTGAAACAATTTTGCTCTATGGGTCAAAAGTAGAATGCCCTAAGGCACAGGAGTAACAGTTGTTCAGTAGAGCCACCACCTGGACAGTCAGTAGGCAAGAGGTCAAGTTCTCCATATGTTTCCCAAAAAAAAGCGTATTATTCCTGGGTATGACCAAGCTCTATTTGATTCAAATCTAGTAGATCTTTATTTAGTGCTTTCTCTATGTAAGGTGCTATGCTAGGTGCTGTCACACAATTTTTCCCATTTATTCCTCATAGGAACATGCAGATCTACCAAAATGTCTTAAGGACACAGAGGTTTAATATTTTAACAGAATAGAGTGAATACCCTATTTTAGAATGTCTTGTACCCATTTGCCATTTCCATTTCATACTTTTCTTTAAAGGAACAGAATTTAAATGATTAAAAGTTTTATTCTTTCCTCAGTGATTCTCATTGTTCTTAAGAATTACTAGGCTGGATCTGGTGGTTCACACTTGTAATCCTAGTACTTTGGGGGGCTGAGGCAGGCAGATTGCTTGAGACTAGGAGTTCAAGACCAGCCTGGGCAATATGGCAAAACCCTGCCTCTAAAAAATACAAAAATTAGCTGGGCTTAGTGACATGTGTCTGGTAGTCCCAGCTACTAGGGAGTCTGAAGCAGGAGGATCCACTGAGCCCAGGAGATCAAGGCTGCAGTGAGCCATAAACATACTACTGCACTCCACCCTGGGCAACAGAGAAAGCTCCTGTCTCCCTCCATCCTCTCCCCCTCCCCTACACACAAAAAAATAATTACTAATTACTATACAGGGTTGTATTTACAAAACCTTTTACATTGTACTTTGTGGATGATTTAAGGAATTTCTCCAGGGCAATTTTGATTATAATTAATTATTGGCTTGCTAGCTAACTTAAGACTTTATACTCTTAGGTAAGATGTGACTCTACTCTACATTTGAAGTTAAAAACAGATCCAATTAAATATATCTGGTCAAAATTAGAAGATAAGAAAAAAGACCCAATTAAAACTTTCTGGTCAGCATAAGTATACACATTCCCTTTGGACCCATTCACAGACATTTGAAGATTTGTAATTTTAATGAATGAAACCTGTGATCCCACTGTAACTCTGGGCTGCTGCTGCTGTCCTTTCACGGAGCTCACTTATGCCACGGATTTTATCATGCAGATGTAATGGACAAGTATTGTTTGAATTAGGCAAACAATTGCATTTGTATATCAGGAATGTTGTTGAGAGAAAACTGGCCCTTAATAAATAATTCCCAACTCTCTTCTTTAGTGTTGAAAGTTTCCACGTTATACTTGACCCACATCCTATGTTCAATAGCTCCCCACCCATCCCCAAATGGCATGTTTTTAAGTGCCAGATGTAGAGGCACTCAGCTATAAGGGAAGGTATAAAGTCAGTATATAAATGACTAGCGCACAAGATATCTTTGTTCACTAAGTTAAATATTCAAGGAAGATTTTGTTTATCTAGAAAAAATTTACTAGCACTTGTTTGACAACCATCCAAGTTATCAAGAATTCTTCTCAATGTTTCTCACCTTCAGATGATAAGTAGATAAGGACAACATTTAAATTTCAGGAATGTCTCACTTCAATAGACAGTG
Organism: Chlorocebus sabaeus; assembly: GCF_047675955.1. Taxonomy (NCBI): domain Eukaryota; kingdom Metazoa; phylum Chordata; class Mammalia; order Primates; family Cercopithecidae; genus Chlorocebus; species Chlorocebus sabaeus. Next base: position 26,528,319 of record NC_132914.1, read on the forward strand.
AGAGGAAACAATTTCCAGGCTTTGCCTCATGGGTGGAAAGGTATATGAGAGAACAAAGGGGACCCAGGTCATGTTTCACAGCATGATGATAGAGAAGAACCAGTTTCTGGTGAGGAAAATATACCACCAGAAAAACTATGATGAACCAGAGAGAGCTCTGATATTCTATAGTAACTCAGTGGCTCTACCTCACGCATGAGTCATTCTACAAGGCCAAACCCTGTATCTGCATTATATATAAAGGAAATGCAATTATAGAATACATTCTTAGGTGATCATAAATCCAGGAACATTTGATCCAGAGATTATTTAGAACAGTCATGATCCTGACATCTCTTCCATTAAATGGCACCTAAGACATCTATCGTGCCACTTTGATTTCTAACAAAAAATGGACACGTTGACTATGAAGTAAAAATTCTGTATAGCACGCCAACAAGAATGTCTCTGCTGGACACTCTACATAAAAATGATGCATGCGAGCTGTTGAATATATAGATGGTGCTAGTAAAGCATCGTCAGTAGGAAATGGGTTTTGACTATTTATTTATTTATTTATTTATTGGTCAGGCAGAGATACATTGCGGTCTCTTACTCATCCTTTCTGTAGGACCAGTGTGAGATGTTGAGCATAATTAGGAAAATCATATATTACACAAGCTCCTTTCACAGGTGCCAATAGGATTCTGTTTGATGGTAGGCTAGTAAATAAGCTTTTAAGGAGACAAATTCATTAGAGAAGTCTGTATGGAATGTTTAGTATGAGGATGCCTTTCAAAAGAAAACAGTTTGGACTGTGCCAACAGATGGAGCTTTAAATCTCAGCTCTACTATTTACTAGCTGTATGACTTGTATGGACTAGCCTGGGCTCTGTCTTAACTACAAATCAAGTTCATGGTATTAATCTCACTTGGTGGTGGAGATAATGATAACAGGATATAGTGCCTAAAACATGGAAGCCCTCAATAAGTGTTAGTTTCTACTTTCCTTTGAAGATCTATTTGTCATAATATTTCTAAATATAGTTAATTCTGACTTTCATGGCTAGCCAAGATGAAGTAAAAGGATATGGATTTACCATCCCACGTAAAACAACTTTGAAAATGGATGCAATATATGAAACAATGTCGTGGAAAAAATAACCCTCAAGAGAAGAAAAACAAGCAAGGTGAGCCCTCTGATTGCCACAGCAATTGCTTGGAGAACATGGCCTGTCCACAACACAGGGAAGCAAAATCCAGGCAGGGTCTGGCAGTCTCCCTGAGGTAAGGAGACAGAGCTGAGGTTCTGGGGATGGCAAGATGGAGCTTCTCGGAACATAATACAGGAGAGGGAGACAGCTACACAGAGACAGAACTCTGGAGAACTGTAGAAGGCCCCTGTAAGTATTAGGTAAGTATTCATCTGAGTACTGATTAGCCGTGTGTGTAAATCAACTATCAAGGCTGGGTAAAGATCCAGTAGAAATTATTAGGGGAACAGTGTCGGAAGCTCACACAGGGGCAGGAATAGTGCTTAATTCCAACAGCCAAAATGGAAAACTTCATGATTCATGGGGCCTCAGTTGGAATACTAACCAGGGTTTTGCCTCAACAGTAGGGAAAATAATTAACATTAGACTAAACATTGCATTGGTCCCTCTTAATAAAGTTTAAAGGCATGATCCAGGAGGATTAACTATTCCTAAGTAACTTAACCATGTCTCAGAACAAAGCTCAACAACTATTATGGGAATACAAAAACACCCAGCACCCCACAGGGCAAATTACACAATGTCTAGCACCCAATTTTTAAAAAATCACAAGGCAGACAATGGAGGGGAAAAATAAAATGCACAATGAGAAGAAATGTCCATCAAAATTGACCCCCAAATGACACGGGTGATAGAAACAGTAGACAGGAGCATTAAATCAGTTATTGTAATGATACCGCATATGTTAAAAAAAGCTAGCAGAAAGACTGAACATATTAAATATATATATTGTTTTATATTATATATTAACATATAATATATAAATATATAATATAAAATAATACATTAATATATATTAATATATAATATAAAATTATATAATATAAAATAATAATATATAATATAAAATAATATGAAATATAAAATATATAATATAAAATAATATATAAATATAATTTTATATTGTATATTAATATATTATAATATATTATATATTAAATATATATCATAATATATAAATTATATTAAAAAGACAAAAATTGAACATTTAGAAAGGAGATCTATAATTTTGAGATAAAAAAATACTCTAAATTAAATTAAGAGAGAAAAGATGAGTGAACTTGAGAACACAGCTATAGAAACTATCCGAAATGAAACACAGAGGGACAAGAAAGCCATCAGTGAACTATGTGATAATTTTAACTAGCCAAATATATGTGTAATTGGAGTCTCCAATACAGTAGGAGAAAATATTTGGAGAAATAATAGCCAAAGTTTTCCAAATTTGATAAAAATTATAAACACACAGATTTAAGAATTTCAACAAACTCCTAGAATAATTAATGAAAAGAAAACTACTCCAAGATGAATTTTAATAAAATTCCTTGAAGACAAAGAGATAAATCTTAAAAGCCACTTTTGTGTATGTGATGCAGAGTGGGGAAGGAATGCTACATAAAGAATAAAGACAAAAAGAAAAGCAGATTTCTTATTGAAACAACACAAGCTAGAAGGTAGTAGAGCAACATCTTTAAAATATTAAAGAAAAAAGTTGCCAACGTAGAATTTGTTAGCCAGTGAAAATATTTTATAGAAACAAAGATGAAATAAAGAATTTTTCAGACACATAAAAGAAGAATAAATAACCAGACCACATATCTATAAAATATGTCAAGAGGAACCCTTCAGGCAAAATGAAACTATACTGATAAAAACCTGGACATACAAAAAAGAAAAAGAAAAAACCAAAAGTGGTAACTGTCTTGTAAATATAAAGAATGTTTTTCTTGGCAGGGCGCGGTGGCTCACGCCTGTAATCCCAGCACTTCTGGAGGCCGAGGCGGGCAGATCATGAGGTCAGGAGAGAGAGAACATCCTGGCCAACATGGTAAAATCACATCGCTATTAAAACTACAAAAATTAGCTGGGCGTGGTAGTGCATGCCTGTAGTCCCAGCTACTTGGGAGGCTGAGGCAGGAGAATCGCTTGAACCTGGGAGGTAGAGGTTGCAGTGAGCCGAGTTTGTGCCACTGCACTCCTGCCTGGGCGACAGAGTGAGAATCCATTTCAAACAAAACAAAACAAAAATAATAAGTTAATCAACAGATTGAAGCAAAATATTACTAATACGTCATGGAGTTTATAACCCATATAGAAGTAAAATGTATGAAGACAATGGCACAAAGACCAGAAGAGGAGAAAAGGAAGTGTATTTTGTAGGGGTCTTATACTTGAAGTAATGTAATAGTGCTGGAAGTTAAACTGTGATCAACTAAAGATGTATAATATAATCCCCCAAACAATAACTAAACTAGCACAAAAAATTATTTACAGCCAATGCACAAACAATGGAGATGAACTAGAACCATAAAAAATACTGAAGAGAAAAAGAAAATGGAAGAACATGTGTGACAATAGAAAATAAACAGTAAGATGGTAGATTATAATAATCACATTGAATGTAAAAGGTCTGAACATACCAACTAAAGGCAGAGCTTGTCAGATTAAATAAAACTGACCCAATTATATACTTTGTTAGAAGATACAAATAAGTTCAAAGTGAAGGATACAAAAAGATATAGAATGCTAATGTGAATAAAAAGCAAGCTGGAGTAGCTACATTAACATCAGAGTAAACAATGTAACAGACAAAGAGAGGCATTTCATAATGAAAAAGAGGGTAAATTCATCAGGAGGATATAACAATCTTAAACATTAAGACCTCCAATAACAGATCTTCAAAATATCTGAATCAGAAATAGATGGACTGCAAGGAGAAAGAGATAAATCCATAATTACAATTAGATATTGTTTATGAACTCTAATAGTTTTTTGTGGGTTACTTAGGTAGACAATTGATTGACATGTGTATAAAGGCAATCCAGTGGATAAAACAGATTTTTCCACAAGTGGTTTTGGAAAAATGGAACATTAGCATCCAAAAACAAAGCAAAATAAAAACTCCAATCTATTCTTCGTACAACATGTACAAAACCAAAAAAAAAAAAAAAAACAGTTCAATGGACTTCATCAAAATTAAACATTTTTGCTCTCTGAAAGACACTGTGAAGAAAATGAAAGGATAAATCACCAACCGGGTGACAATGTCTTCACATGACATACGTGGTAACAAACTCATATCTCAAATATTTAAGGAACTCTCTAACAACCCAATGCCTTGAAAATGGGCAAAAGATTTGAACAGACATTCCTCGAAGAAAATATACAGGTGGCAAATAAGCACATGAAAAGATGCTCAATGTGATTAGTCACTGAGGAATGGAAATTTTTGAAAATGAGATACCACTACACAACTAGTAAAATGAATAAAACTACCAAGACTTAGCATACCACGCATTGACAAGAATGTGGAAGAACTGCAACCCTTATACCCTGCTTGTGAGACTATAGCATGGTACAATTACTCTGGAAAACAGTCTGCAGTTTCTTCAAAAGTTAAACACACATCTACTATATGATTCAGCTTTTCTACTTCTATGTGTTTATCTAAGAGAAATGAAAGCATATATGTATACAAAAACTTATGCATGACTGTCATAGCAGCTTTATTATAAAAGCCAAGGACCAGAGACAATCTAAATGCTTGTTAACATGTTAATGGATATGAAAATAATCGTATATCCATAAAATGGAATCTAGTCAGCAATGAAAAAGAATGAACTACATATGCAACTGCATGGATGAACCTCAAAATAGTTATGTTGGGTGAAAGAAGCCAGAACAAAGAGAGTACATACTTTATGTTACTCAGTTCAAACTACTGTAACGAGTTATCATAGACTGGGTGTCTTAAACAATGAACACTTATTTGTTATAGTTCTGGAGGCTACGAAGTCTAAGATTAAGGCGCCATGAGATCTGATGTCTTGAGAGGGCCCATTTACTGATTTGCAGATGGCTGTCTTCATATTGCGTCGTCACACATAGAAAACAGAGCAGAGAGAGCAAGCTTCGGTATTTCCTCCGATTCAAACATTGATCCCATTATCTAATTACTTCCCAAAAACCCCCGTTCCCAATACTATCACACTGGGGATCGGGATTTCAACCTATAAATTTTAGGGGAACACAAACACTCAGCATATAACATACTATATAATTCCATTTATAAAATATTCTAGAAACGTAAACAAATCTATGGTTGTAGAAAGTTCCCTGGGAATAAGGTTAAGGAAAAACGGAAAAGAAGACTTGCAAAGTGATATAAAGAAATTTGGGGGGGGTTGATGGATGTGTTCATTATCTTGGCTCGGATGATGGTTTCACAAATGTATAAATAGGTGTCATTAAATTATCCACTTTAAACATGTGTGATTTATGGTAAATTAACATTTTCAATAAAGCTATAAACAAAGTTGGATCCTATTTGTTAGAAATAAAACATTCTATAATTGCATTACACAGCACTTTTCTAAGCATGTTACTCAGAAGTAATGTTCCGCAGATTTTAATAGGTTTTACTGAAAAAGAAGATTCTGTGGTTTAATAATTGAAATAGGCTGGATTAAACACAGTTAATAGATTTGTTTTGGACAGGACTTCTGGGAGATTTTAAAATGCCAATATGCATTGTGATATTTCAATAAGGGAGTATTATTGAGTACCATATTTCCCTAATTTCATCAGAAACTTTCTTCCAAGATGACTTTACAGGATTAACATGCCTCGGGCTTTTTATTTGGAAAATGCTGGCATAAAGACATTGCAACGACTTAACAGTAAATAGAGTCGATGTGGTAAGAACTTTGGCCTCTCTTCTCACAAACTATTAAAATGTATGACTAGGCCGAGTGTGGTAGCTTGCACCTATAATTCCAGCACTTTGGGAGGCTGAGGTGGGAGGATTGCTTGCTTCAGCCCAGGAGTTCAAGACCAGCCTGAGCAACACAGGGAGACCCTGTCTCTACAAAAAAACAACAATATGACTTATGATTAGACAATATAACCTTCATCTAAATTCAAGCATTCGAGCAAATTGCAAATTTTAGAAAGACTTTAAAAATTTGTCCACCAAATTAGTAACTGATTGCTCTCCAATGAATGTTTTGCATGGGATCTTTTTTCTTTTTTTAATTAATAGACTTCTCTATTTTTTTTTCTTTTGGCAGTTTTAGGCTTACAGAAGAAATGAGTAGAAATGTAAAAAGAGTTCTTATATTTCCTTTACCCCTTCCCCGATTTCCTGTATTTATTAACAGCTTGCATTTTGTAGTACATTTGTTGTAATTGATGAACCAATATAGATACATTATTATTAACTAAAGCTCACAGACTACATTAAAATTCACTCTGTGTTATACATTCTACAGGTTTGGGCAAATATATAATGACATGTGGCCAGGTGCTCACGTTTGTAATCCCAACAATTTGGGAGGTTGAAACAGGAGGATCCCTTGAGTTCAGGAGTTCAAGACTAGCCTGGGCAACATAGCAAGGCCATGTCTTTACAAAAACAACAACAACAAAGAAAAATTAGCCAGGCATGGTGATGTGCAACTGTAGTCCTAGCTGCTCAGGGGGCTGAAGCAGTAGGATCATCTGAGCCCAGGAGTTTGAGGCTGCAGTGAACCATGATGGCACCATTGCACTCCAGCCTGTGCAACAGAGTGAGACCTTGTCTCTAAAAACTCAAAACAACAAACAAAATTACATGTGTCCACCATTACAGTGTCATGCAGAATAGTTTCCTTGCCCTAAAAATTCCATGTATCCCACTTTTTCATCTTTTCCTGCCTCCCCCAACCCCTGACCTGTTTCACTGTCTCTGTAGTTTTCCCTTTTCTACAATGTCATATAGTTGGAATCATTCAATAGATAACCTTTCAGATTGGCTTTTTTCATTAAGCAACATGCATTTAAGTTGTCTCCATGTTTTTACATGACTTGCTGGCTTGTTTCCTTTTATTGCTGAATAATATTTCATTATATAGATGAACCACAGTTTCTTTATCCATTCATCTACTGAAGGAAATATTGGTGGCTTCCAAGATTTGGCAATTATGAATATGGCTGTTATAAACATTTGTGTGCAGGTTTTTCTGTGAACGTACGTTTTTAACTCATTTGGGTAAATACCAAGGAATGCAAATTGCTGGATCATATGGTATAAATATATTTAGTTATGTAAGAAACTGCCAAATTGTCTTCCAAAATGGCTGTACCATTTTGCATTTCCACCAGCAATGAATGAGAGTTCTTGTTGTTCCACATTCTTGTCTGCATTTGGTGTTGTCAGTGTTCTGAATTTTAGCCATTCTGATAGGTGTGTACTGGTGTCTCCTTGTTTTCATTTGCAATTCTTTAATAATATATAATGATAAGCATCTGTTCATAGGCTTTTTGCCATTTGTATATTCTCTGTTAAGGTGTCTGTTCATATCTTTTGGCCATTTTTAAATTGGGTTATTTTCTTATTGTTGAGTTTTAAAAGCTCTTTATATACTTTGGATACTAGTCCTTTATTAGACATCTGTTTCGCAAATATTTTCTCCTACTCTTGGCTTGTCTTTTCATTTTTTTAACAGTGTCTTTTGCAGAGCAGAAGTTTTAGATTTGAGTTAAATCTAACATCAATTTTTCCTTTGATGGTTCATGTTTTTGTGGGATATCTAAAAAGCCATTACCAAATCTACATTTTGTCCTATGTTATCTTCAAGGAGTTTCATAGTTTTGGGTTTCCATTTAGGTCTAATGATCCATTTTGAGTTAAATTTGGGGAAGGGTATAACGGCTGTAGGTAGATTGACTTTTTTTTTTTTTGTCCATGTATATGTCCAGTTATTCTAACACCATTTGTTGAAATGACTATGCTTTTTCCATTGAATTGCCTTTGCTCCTTTGTCAAAGATCAGTTAAATATATTTTTATATTTCTGAGCTCTCTATTCCATTTCATTGATTTATTTGTTGATTCTTTCACCAATACCACACTTTCTTGATTACCGTAGCTTTATGGTAAGTTTTGAAGTCAGTAGTGTCAGTTCTCTGATTTTTTTTCTTCAGTATTCTGTTAGTCACTCTGGGTCTTTTGCTTTTCCATATAAATGTTAGAATAACTCTGTTGATATCCATAATAACTTCCTGGGGTTTTTTTGTTGTTGTTCTTTTTGTTGTTGTTGTTTTGTTTTTAGAGAGGGTCTCACTGTGTCACCCAGGCTGGGAATGCAGTGTGTGATCTTGACTCCTGCAACCCCTGCCACCTGGTTTCAAGCGATTCTCCAGCCTCAGTCTCCTGAGTAGCTGGGACCACAGGTGCATGCTACTACACCCAATTAATTTTTGTACTTTTTGTAGAGATGGGGTTTTTCCATGTTGCCCAGGCTGGTCTCAAACTCCTGGCCTCAAGCGATCCACTCGCCTCAGTCTCCCAAAGTGCCGGGATTACAGATGTGAGCCACCGTGCCTAACCAACTTCCTGGGATTTTGATGTTGAACCTAAAGATCAAGATGGAAAGAACTGGCATCTTGACAATATTGTCTTAAATATAGGATCATTAAATAAATGAATCATGCTAAGTACCATAACTTCCTTCTTGTAGTTTTTATTGTCCTACTTTCATTCTTTCTCTCTCTACCAAGACTTTTTCCAATATGTTCTTTTTCCTCCCATCATTTGCCTTTTTGCACTTTAAAACATGATTCCTGCCCAGAAATTAGACAGATTTCTCATTAAGTCAAACAAATGAGAAGGTCAGGGATCAGATAGAGAGAATCGAGGTAGTAAGGATATGAAGGAATGTTGTGGAATGAATAATAGGTGCTCCATTACCTATACAAAGCCTTAGCATCTGGCATAATGCCTTGCCAAGGGACTTAGTCAATATTACGTGAATAAATGTGTGAGTAACTTGTAAATATGACATGTTAAACATCCATCAGTGACAGAATAGATGGTATTTTGATGACATAATTACTATATGATACCTGTGGGTGGATCTATGACTTAGGGATTAGATTTTCTTCTCACCCAAGGAGTTTTTGATGAGATCTCTTAAAACTTTGCAATGATTTTCTCATTTTGATTAATTATTTTCCTCTGTAATATACTAAGGATCCATCTTTTTTTCCTAAGTGGTAAAGTTGGGCCATCCAGGATGATGTTCTTGCAAAAAATCCTAAAGAAAACTTAGAGGTAAAGGAGGAAGATGCACAATAGACAAAACCTTCCAGTAATGTAAAAAAGGTATCAATCTTTCAGCAGGCACATATATTGAGTTAATAACAAAACTAACATCTTAAAATTGTACAATGCTATCTATTTTCCAAGGTACTTTTCATGGATGTAATTTTACTTAATAGTTGCAAAAAACCTGTGAAGGAGAGACTAAGTGAGCCCAAAATCACAAAGTGGCTGACACTATCTCAAGCCTAATTCCCATGTATTCTTTTCCCTACCTTTGAGCCTTCAAATTATGTAGCTATCACAAAGTCATGCATCTAGTAGATAACAACTATATAAAGAGCCCAGATGAAAATGTTAATTTTGAACTATTCTCGTATTATTTCCTCTCTTATGCCAAGAAAAGTTATGTGTTTCTCCATTTGGTTGGCAATTAAACTTCTTACAACTTCAAAGTAGTGAAAGAAGAATTAAGCATCCTGTGCAATGAAACAGAACAGGACTTGTCTTTCTATTTTTGAGAAGAACGAGGCTTATGTAAATAAGAAATTTTGAGATCTAGGGAGAAAAAAAAAGGCATGTTTTTCTCCCACATGACTTGCCCTCCCATGATCCTCAACTCTGCACTGAGTTTTATTGCTAGAGGGAATCATGGTTCAAAATTATGGGAAATCCCAACTACAAGAAGTGAAATGTGCTCAACAAACGTATGTGTAAGTATATTTGTATCTGTGAATACGCGACATGTAGCACTAAGTTCTAATACTGAGAAGGCTGTGCTTTTATGCAGAGCAGAAAAAATAAACAACTATAGATAGTTGTGTATTAACTGTTTAAAGTCAAATGGAGGGGAACTATAAACATAGAATGTTTAAGTACTTAAAAAAATAAAGCCAGGTGTAAGCTTTAATGCTTTGAGATTGAGTTGACTTCTACTCTTTTCACATTATGGGACAAAAACAATTGATATCTTTGGGCAAAGTGTTATAAAAATGGTATACTGGTTCTTGAGAACTGGATGTTAGGCCTGGATCCACTACTAAGAAACACTTTGTAATTAGGTACAACATCCAATATTTCTCAGCCTTAGCATCCTCACTTGCAAAATGGTCAGTTGTGACTAAGGTTTTTTCCATCTCTGATTTTCTATCATTCCAAATTACTTTTTAAGGCATTCCAACTAGTAATAGAACCACGCCTGATGTGCAAAGAACTTTTTCATTAGAGTGTGGTGCTCTCTCCTTCCTACCATGCTGAAACTGTGAATTATGTACATAAATAACATATTGTGAAACAGAGAATACTTGATCTATAGATATCAATAATGCAAACTCTCACTTCACATACAAGCAAATTAAGACCCAGAAAGGGCAAGTGATTTTTCCTTATTAAGAATATGTTTTCCCCTTTTCACACTTATTTTAAATGTTTAAACACTTTCACTTCATGTATGTGAATAGGCACTATGTAGAGATCTATCTTATAGTTGATCCTTTCACTGTAAGGAAATTTAACTTATTGTTTTTCCATTGATTCCTTAATATTATGTGTTCTACTAAAAATGTTTTCAAATAATGAAACACTGTATTACACTAAGTTTACAAGGCACTTTTTATATACAATATCTCATTTAATCTTATTCTAGCAATGGTGAACTAGGATAGGCACATATAGAGAATCATGACTCTCTTCTACCTCTACTAAGACTGAGAAAAATGCATATGCATGACCTTTCAGTATTGCTGGTAAACAAAAGTTATAAAATTAATGTTCCTTGACCCCAGGGAGCTATGTCTCAGATATATAGCTAGATAGGGAAGAGAGTAATTCAAGGTACATTGAATGAAACAGGCCTTTATAATCTCCAGGATGATTTCAGTGTAATGGAAAAAGCTCACAACTCTTGAATCATAAATGTGCTGAATCAATTAAAAATTTTCTGAAAAAAGGTAGGACCAATTTGCATATAAATTTAAATCGCATTCTTTGGATGCCATCTGTTCAGTTTCTTGACTTTGACACTACCACATTTCTTAAACTTTGTATTGAAGTGTAACATACATACAGAGAAGTTCATAAATAACAAGTGTATAGCTGGATGAGTTTTCACGAGGTGTACAGCTCACGTACCTGGCACCCAATCAAGAAACAGAACATGTGTAGCGTCCCAGAATTGCACTTCTGTACCCTCTTCTGGTTATCAGACCCTCCCAAAACAATCACTGCCTGTTTTTTAATTTTATGTAAATAGAATAATCCAGTAACTCCTTCTTTTGCTCAACATGATATTAATATTTCCGAGCTTCATCTATATTGTGTGTGTGTGGTAGTTTGTGTAGTCTCATTGCTGTGCAGTGTTCAATTGCTATGTAGTTTCAATCTACTTGTCCATTCTAATGTTGATGGGTGTTTGAATAGTTTCCAGTTTCGGGCTAGTAGGAATAGTGCCCTTATGAACATTCGTATACATGCTTTTTGTGGATATATATGCATTTTTATCCTTGCTGTATCAGTGGTATGTATATATTCAATTCAGCTTCAGTACATAATGAAAAGTGGTTTTCTGAAATGGCATTCCCACCAGCAGCATATGACAGTTCCAGTTGTTCTATAACCTTGCCAGGACCTATTACCAAAACACTTAATGATGTTGTTTTTATTTGTATTGCATACCTGTAGTTTTTAAAAAGTGACTTTGAAACAGTGAGCTTTTATATAAAAAAGGGAAAAAATTAAGTAGGGGGTGAGAAAAAATAAAAAGTGAAATAATCCAATTAATCTTTGCAGTACGGCTAGATATGCTAAATCTGTCCTGACTCAAAGAAAATTTTGAGAAAGATGTAAAACATATGGAATCACTCTAAGTATGCAGTTTGTATGAGAAAGCACTGAGTAATATAATTGGTTTAATGTGTGAGTCAGAATCAATGTATAATTTTTAGCTGAAGAGTTCTGATACTAGTTTGGAAGATATGTGAGTTCAGGAGCATGAGGAAAGTTTGGATACTTTGAAGGGATGAGGAATAATTTCCCTACCCTGGGTAAACGAAGCTCAGGAAGGACTCATTTTTTGAGATGTTCACAGTCAGTATTTCTATGTACTTTATAATGTGAAAATAAATGGGCAATGTTAGCCTAATAAGCCATCAAATGTTGATTGTTTGTGACCCCAGATGCCACAATTCTTTCCTACTTCCCTAATAGAAATACAAACAATGAAATTTACAAGGAAAATCAGTAAAACAGAAGATACATCTGCAGCTCACGTTATATTTTGGTTTATAGAAAAATTACAATAATTACAGGTCATTTACATTTCTGTTTTAAATTTAGAAATGATGAAAAGCTGTAGTTGACATAAGAATGATTCCTCCCTCAAAGTGAACAGCCCAGAGGCATGAAAATCCAAAGAGCTATTTGGTAGTGATGGTGGTAGGAAACCTCATCCTTGCAAGCCCAAACCTACTCTTTTCTTTTCTTTTTTTCTTTCCTTCCTTTTCTTTTTTCTCTTTTCTTTTCTTTCTTTTTTTTCTTTCCTTCCTTCCTTCCTTCTTTCTTTTCTTTCCCTTCCTTCCTTCCTTCCTTCCTTCCTTCCTTCCTTCCTTCCTTCCTTCCTTCCTTCCTTCCTTCCTTCCTTTCTCTCTTTCTTTCATGTATTAGAGACAGGGTCTCACTCTGTTGCCTAGGCTGGAGTGCAGTGGCACAATCATAGCTGACTTCACCATCAAACTCCTGGGCTCAAGCAATCCTTCTGCCTCAGCCTCCTGGGTTCCTAGGACCCCTAGGCACACATCAACATGCCCAGCTACTTTTTTTTTCTTGTGGAGATGGGGTCTCACTACGTTCTCTAGGCTGGTCTCAAAGTCCTGGGCTCAAGCAATCCTCCCCTCATAGCCTCTCAAAGTGCTGAGATTACAGGCATGAGCTACTGCACTTGGCCTTTGCAAACCCTTTCTAACTGGCTCCACCAGTTCTCTATTTTTCCTATCAGCTGATCTCTAATCACCTTATGTCTGGATTGTTACCAACATCAACTTCTCCCTCTCTTACCTATTGCTGCAAAATTTTTCTTCAGAAAAAAACTATGCAAAGATATGCCCATATATTTTGTCACCTATAAATCACCAACTTCTTTTAGTCATGCTTTTTTTTTTTTTTTTAAAGAGACGGAGTCTTGCTCTGTGGCCCAGGTTGGAGTGCAGTGGTGCGATCTCGGCTCACTGCAAGCTCCGCCTCCCAGGTTCACGCCATTCTCCTGCCTCAGCCTCCTGAGTAGCTAGGACTGCAGGTGCCCACCACTACACCCAGCTAATTTTTTTTTTGTATTTTTAGTAGAGGCGGGGTTTCACCGTGTTACCAAAGATGGCCTCGATCTCCTGACCTCATGATCTTCCCCCCTCAGCCTCCCAAAGTGCTGGGATTACAGGCGTGAGCCACTACACCTTTAGTCATGCATTCTTTTATGCAAAAAACAATTGTTGATTCCTATATAGAAAAGTCTGAAGATAACAATATTTTATAATCACCAACGTAATCTGATGAATAAAATGCCCTCCTATAAAATTAACATGAAGCTTATAAAATAGCTCTTTCTGCATCTCTCCTTATAGATTAAATTTCTATCTGATGGGAAAAGTTGTGTGATACATGACTTCTGAATTTCTTGAGAGTACAAAGATTTAGTGAGCCAAATAAGAAAATCATTCTCCTCCCTTGTGTACAGAGAAGTGACTCATGTCTGCCTCGCATTAAGATAAGATTGTAAACTCCTAGTGGAAACTAACCTTCTGTGTATTAATCATCTCACAATGTCCAATAAAATGATACACATATAAAGTTATATAATGATAATCATCTGATTATTTGTTAACAAATAAACTTAAAAAGATAATAATAGCTGACTTTGACTATGTTCAGGGTATCAATCACTACATACACATTTTTTTTTCACATTTATTGTTAACAATATCCCTAGATAATGACCCCAGGGGACCTTTACCCCCAAATACAGATGAGGGAGCTGAGGATCTGTTAAGACAACTTGTCCAAGTCCACTTGAACCCAGTTCCGTCTGTGCCCTTAGTCACCATGCTTTCCCGAAAGAAAGTGCCCTTGGCAAAAAATGTAAAAATTAAAAACAGGGAAGAGTGTTATCACAAGAGCTGACTGATCATCAACAAAAGACATTTTTCAATTTCCACCTCAACCACTGGCCACTGAAAGCCCCGCAGTAAATTAGACACCCACTTTGAGGCATTCTCCCGACCACATTATTATGATTACAGAGTTGTTTTCTTTCATCTCCCATCATTTCAGGAAGAAGTCGTGTTCTGCAAAGAAAAGCTTTGTTGAAAAGATATACAGCACTAGGCTTTCTCAGTGAGAATTTGTCTCCTATAAGGACTAAGGCCAAAAATGGAGATGACAGCCTACATTTTGCGCCTAAACCTGGGGACCTAGATTATGCATTGGCAGGAAGGTCCATCTTTGCATTCAGAACAACAAATATTTAAAATGCAAAATGCCCACAGTAAATTCCACAAATGTAGGGGCAGGAGGCATTAGTACACAGTCCATCACCATCTTAAAATGTGAGTCCCCATAATGAATCCAAACAAAATTTTATGGCAGTTCAAACAAGGAAAATACTATTTGAGCAGGTGTTCAACCTTCAAGCACCCTGCTTAGGCACTCCTTTATAACACTGTGTCCCTAGGCTTTAGGTCTATTTCGGAAAAGTGATTAAAGACAAGTTCTTCCCTGAAATTAGGGCCAGGGGATCACAGCCACTGAGGCCTTCTGTCCCATGAGCAAAGACTGGGTGATGAAGCCTCAGCTGTTTCACCAAATTGTAGAATCGGAGTTGTTATTTTACTGATTAATGACAGTTTCCTATTTCCATCAAAGTCAGTCAGAAGGAAGTAGGTTTAAACTGCAAGAGGAGTGATTAGGTACTCAAGTGAAAACAAAAAAAGTCCTAAAATTAGCAACTAATGAAAATAGTCACCATTTATTGAGCACTTGCTGTTGGTCCAGCACCACTTCGGCACTTTTTTTTTTTCCTCCTTTTTTTTTTGTATACAGGGTCTCACTCTGTCACCAGGCTGGGATGCAGTGGTGTGATCCTAGCTCACTGCAGCCTTGACTTTCTGGGCTCAAGCAATTCTCCCACCTCAGCCTCCTGAAGGATTGCTTGAGCTCAGAAGGCTGGAATTACAAGCACACACCACCACACCTGGCTAATTTTTAAAAATTTAAATTTATTTATTTATTTATTGTAGAGATGGGGTCTCACTATTTTGCCAGGGCTGGTCTCGAACTCCTGGCCTCAAGCAATTCTCCCACCTCAGCCTCTGAAAGTGCTGAGATTATAGGCATGAGCTACTGTACCTGGCCTGTTAAGCACTTTCTAAGACATACGTTAATACTCATAAGACTCTGCATGAGTAAGTAATTCTCCTTTTTTTGGATGAGGACATTGAAACTTGAAACAGTAAGAATTTTGTTCAAGCTCAGACTTGCCACTCAAATTGGTCAAAAAGTCATATTCTTTTTACCACAGGAAATGTGTCAAGTGGTAGACTTTGGAACACTGGCTTTATACAAAAATAAAAGATATTGTATTTGAGGCTGTGCATGATGGCTCACACTTGTAATCCTAGCACTTTGGGAGGCCCAGGCAGTTGAATCATTGAGCCCAGGAGTTTGAGACCAGCGTGGGCACCACAGTGAAACTCTGTCTCTAAAAAAAAAAAAAAAAAAAAAAAAAAAAAAAAATTGTCAGGTATAGTGGCATGCGCCTGTGGTTGAGCCCAGTGGACAGAGGTTACAATGAGCCCAGATCATGCCACTGCACTCTAGCCTGGGTGAGAGAGTCAGACCTTGTCTCAAAAAGAAAAAAAAAATTACATTTGGAATAAATATGTTTGAGAAATACTGGGTTAAACAAAGTTTCAACAAATTACTTCACTATCAACTTTTTCAAAATGTCCTGGTAATGTACATCATGAATCCCCAAGGGAGGATTCTACTGTCTAACACCTCACATTTTCCAAAACTATTTTTGTTACAGAACACCTTTATTTCTGCTATAACTTAAATCTCTAAAAACTCATACTGTGTAGGACAGAATTTAGGAAAATCTGTACTGCACAAACCTGCCTTGAATTTTCCTTCAGTAAAAACCTTCTGAAAAGTAAGATCATTGGTTCACAGAATCACAGAAACATGACAGCTCAAATTTTCAGTGGCTGTGTGATCTCCCACTTTCCCAATGTATAGTAACACATTCCTGGTTTGTCTGAGCTGGTAAATACCCCGATGGGTGACTGATACCATGACCACACAATTCCTGAATGTTGGGAAACTCTCTACTTGCTATAACCTGTCTCCTTTCCCCTCCAAGTTATTTCCTGAAGTCAATTCTTGCCACCAAAGAACAGTGAAACAAGTCCCTCACTACAACTAAGCATGGCCACCGTGTATTGTATTTGCTGACTGTGCACATTGAAGTCATTCTTCACTAGCTTGAAGGTTGCAGGTTGTAGCTACTCAATTTCTGGATGCAGTTAGGTGTGAAAAATAGGAGGGTGAGGAAATTCTAGATTAAGGATTCTTTGTTCACACCCCAAGGGCACAGTAAATGACTCATATCCAGTGTCACAGTGTCCCAGACCCTCTGCCCTTGGATATCTCTCACACCCCAGTCTTTGTATGCATGAAAGGAAGACTTGGTGTAGTCACTGTAGAAGTAAGTAGCATGGCTCCCACACCTGTGCGAGTGTTCCCTTCAGTTGCTTTGTGATGCAGCCTTCAAAAGCAATGCTGACATGAATGATGCCCAAGGATTAAGGGAGGATGTGTTGCAAAATAGACATGATTTGCATTGTATCGACCCTAGCATTGCCAAACAAAAGATGACTGCAGGCTCCCTGCTGTGCCACACAAACTTTCTTTTTAGTGGTAAAGTGTTTCCCTACAAAAATGCTCTACAGATGCTCCTCCACTTACCATGGAGCCACATCCCATAAACGCATTATAAGTTGAAAATACCGTAAGTCGAAAATGTAGTTCCCACATTAAAGCTACAGAACATCATAGCTTAGCCTACCCCATCTTTGAATGTGCTCAGAACACTTACAATTAGCCTGCAGTTGGGTAAATCGTTTACCACAAAGCCTAGTTTATAATAAAGTGTTGAATAGCTCATGTAATTTATCTAATACTGTACTGAAAGTGAAAAACAGAATGGTTGTACAGGTACCATGATAAAGTCCAAAAATCATGAGTCCAACCATCTTAAGTTGCGATCATCTGTATACTTCATTATGCTTTTTTCTTTTGTGAGACAGAATCTTGCTCTGTGGCTCCCAGGCTGGAGTACAGTGGCATGACCTGGGCTCACTGCAACCTCCATCTCCTGAGTTCAAGGGAGTCTTGTACCTCAAACTCCTGAGGAGCTGGGATTCCAGATATGCACCACCACGTCTGGCTAATTATTTTTGTATTTTTAGTAGAGACAGAGTTTTGCCATGTTGGGCAGGCTGGTCTCAAACTCCTGGCCTTATGTGATCCGCCTGCTGTGGCCTCCCAAAGTGCTGAGATCACAGGCATGATCCACCGCTCCTGGCCTCATCTATGTATTTTCCCTCTTTGATAATAAGGTAATTGCAGAAAGGAAACAAACAAATGAAACATAATATAGAAATAACTGATGTAATTTGTTCTTTGCATGTCTGAAACCTGGAAGCCTATAAGTATAATCCTACACTTGTCCATAGCAATTTCCCAAAGGTCAGTAGTTTTGTCATTTATGTCTCTAATCCTTGCAGTTTCCAACTCAGTAATTGGCACTTAGTAGGCACTCAGAAAAGGTAAAAATGAGTAAATGAATTAAATTACCCCAATTGCTTGATTCAAAAGTAAAAAGTAGAAAAAAATAATTGTTTAATAAATAGACTTTCACCAATTTCAAACAAGACCTCTTCTTGGATACAATTCAGGTATTCTATAAAATCTAGCATGACTACTAGTGCTGTGGAAATACAATATTCCATTTAAGATTTTTAAGTAGGAATTTAGTAAAAGTGACTTTCTGCCTTCAATACAGAACTTGCCCAAATTATCCTACACCTATGTTCTCTTTCTTAGAACTAAAAATATATTGACACTCTAATTCATGATTATTTTTAAATAAGCAGAGAAAAAATAAACACACTTATGCACACATGGCATCATCCCAAATATACTTACATGAGGATGTGAAAGGTATTTCCAATTAATATTACACAATATTTCTGACATAGGTGTTCGTGATATTTCAAGGGCAATCTGAGGCCATGAGATTTCAGCTGGCAACTTTCATGAAGATCCACTCATAAGCCCTCTCCATCTTCATTTAATAAGCAAGGGAACGGTAACCTTCAGGGGTACACAAACAAGCTAAGGCGACACAAGAACTTACTGGGAAATTCAGGACTGAAACCGAGTTTCCTAGTTTCCAGCACAGAACCCCAAGTTGTTTATCTCCAGAGCTGACCTTCCAGCTTTTCCAGACCAAATCAACTCCACTCCTGTTGACCTTAGGAGCCACTTCCAGTGGATCAAAGAATCAGTCTTATTAGAAACAGGACATTTTTGTTGTTGTTTGGTTTGGTTTGGTTTTTCCTGAAAACCCATTGCTTCATGGCATTCCTTCTTGGAGCTTTGGCTGTAATACATTTGCCTCTAGCAAACAGAGATCTTATTTCTGTCCACAAGAAGCAAGATCACAAGGCAACTCTTTGAAAGTGAACCTTGAAAGGAAGGTTTGCCTGATAACCACATGTGGATAATGAATAGAGTAGTAGCTTTAATAGTGAATTAATCCTTCAAGAATCTCACTAGAAGCACACCAGGCTTTTCTTCTATTATTTAAAGAACTTTTAAAGGTTTAACTAAATCATTTATAGAACATTTCCCATTAGGTTTTAGCATGATAAAATGTCTTAAACAGGCAACTCAACAGAGCTAATCAAATTAGATTGTCTTAAAAGGCAGAGTAATGAAGTTATGGGAATAAGGAAAAAAACAAAATGCTTCATCCAGGACCCAGACTCCAACTATAGCTGTATTTTTTTTTTTTTTTTTTTTTTGGAGATGGAGTGCAATGGTACAGTATTGGCTCACCGCAACCTCCGCCTCCTGGGTTCAAGCAATTCTCCTGCCTCAGCCTCCTGAGTAGCTGGGATTATAGGCATGTGCCACCACGCCCAGCTAATTTTGTATTTTTAGTAGAGACGGGGTTTCTCCACGTGGGTCAGGCTGATCTCGAACTCCCAACCTCAGGTGATCCACCAGCCTTGGCCTCCTTAAGTGCTGGGATTACAGGCGTGAGCCACCATGCCTGGCCAGCTGTATTCTTAATAACAGTTCACTTGGTGGCGACTTTAATAGTACAGTAACTTACAGAGAATGGTAAGGTGGTGCATGATGAGAATATTGGGTTTAATGTACCCATTAAACAAGCTTTATTTATTTTATTAATATATTTATTTGGTTTATTTTTGCCACATACTGTGGTATTTTATCAGAATTGTTTTTGCCAGAATAAAGACAGCCCTAAAATAATCTAAGTACCATCCTTAGTGAGGAAAAAAGAATTTTTCTTGAATTATAGTATTTCCTGGCACAAAACAAGTTAATGCCAGGGATCTACTTCTTCAGAGATATTTTCCACCTCTTCAGGTTTAAAGGAATCAACAGATGGAGGGAAAAGAGAAGTGTGGGCCAGAAGTCCCCAAGTCACACCAGACCTGCATTCGGAGCCCTGGCGTCCCTTCCTATCTGGGAAAGGAGGATGGGCTTGGCTGATGCAGCGGGACAGGTCAGTTCTTTGTCGGGTCACTTAATGTCTGCCAGCTGGGGCAGGACTCCAGAGCCAGCAGTTTATCAGCCATGAGGCTCTTGGGAGCTCTCACCATTGAGGAATGGGCCCTGAGGGAACAGAACACTATCAACTCCACCATCTGACTTCTGCTTCCTATTAGGACTCCTTTTAACAGGAGAAATGACTACCAAGTGGTTGGGCATGTTCTAATTTATTCTTTATTTGCTGGCTGTTGAATTGAACGGGAAAATCCACCATGAGAACACAGTAGCAACACCGAAAGGTCATCTGTCTCATCAAAGTCTGTTCTTTCATACACTCTCTCTACCTAGAATTTCTCTAATTATTACTTAATAATCCTAGCATTTGGTCTCTGCATGAAGCACCTGTTTTGGCAAAGTTCAAAAGGCCTCTGTACTCACTAAAAGTGATCCTTTTGGAGGGGTTCATTTCTGGTAATTACAAAGTTGTTATTTCCATTGTCAGCATACTCAATTTAAGCAATTGTGAAACATGCACATACATTTTAAGAGTCCAGATCTCCAAGGGTCACTTTGAAGAAATTTTTCAGCAGAACTGCATAATTTGCATTGAAGCAGAAGAATACCTTTTCAATAATAGAGTACATACAATCGTATATTTTTTTCCTGAGGAATAATGTTTATTTTGATAACTACACATGATTATGGATAGTATTATGATTACTATCTATATAAAGCTACATTGGTTTTAAAATCTGATTCTAAACAATAGTCAAAGTTTTAGTTGCAGAACAGATCATATGTATTCAGATGCATTTCTTAATGTTCATTTAATTCCTAAGACCTTCAATATTTCTATTATGTCTGTCGTCTTATTATTATAAATATATCTAGTTTGACTTTCTCTTTTTACTCCATCACTCATGTTTATGGTTATTCACACATTTTAACTCATTTTGAAATATGGTGGTCAGCTCTGTATTGTATAGGATGTGAACCCCATGAGGGGTCACCGTGGCACAAAGTTAACAGATTCAGATTTACAGCTGGACCGGTCTGCAGGTACTTTTAGGCAGAAGTCCTTCTCTGGTCCCTACCACTGCTTTAGCATCCTGTGAGGATCCTTGACTAGATGCCAACAGCCTAATAAACTGCAGGTGCCAGTATGTGACACAGGTATTTGGCAACATCTCAGATGAAGGCAGCAAAGCACAGTGGAAGATGACTTTGAAGTCAGACTCAGGTTTAAATCCTGCTCTGACACAATCTGCAAAAGAACCTTGGGCAGGTTATTTTACAGTTCTCTGACTTCCTGAGATAAAATTAATCATAAAGAGTCACAGTTGGATTTAATATGGGTGGCTGTACAGGGCAGTGGTGAAAGACCTCGCTTCCTAAGTTCCAGTCCTGCTTTCCCATTTTCTAGTTGCTTCACCTTGGGCAAATTAACATCAATCACTCTCAGTCTTGGTTTCTTCATCTGCAACATGGGGATAATAAATGTTACTTCTCATAGTGTTTTAGAAAGATTAAAGTTTTTAAATGAAGGAAAACCATGTTTCACATGGCACATAGTAAGCACTCAATATTGGCTATTTATCTTTTACAAACATTTATCTTAAGTGTCTAGCATTAGTAGCTATGCAATACCCTGGAGTCCAGTGCCTCTTTCATGACCCTATGGGGTCTCAGTTCTCTATCTGTTTTCTAAGACCAGGAAGACACAATTACAAGGATAAGAATAATTGCAGAGCTGATGAAAGGGATTTATGTTTACAAAATGTTTTAGAAATAGACTTTATTGTTCAACTACATAGGTCTTATTTTTAAGCCTTTAAAATTATTTCTATATTTGAAATATTAAATCCTTAGGCCATGTATTCTGAAAAAAGTGTACTTCAGTTATTTTCTCTACCTAAATATCTATGTTTATTTTTTACTGAAAGAGTTGTAGCTGATATAAACACTTAGCAACCAAGCGACTTTGAAAATGTTTTCTATTTTCATTAAATAGTGTTTATCCTAAAGAGAAATGCTTAATGCCTTCAGCATTACTTTTAGAATAATACATATTTATGACATAATAGTATGCCACTTTTGGAACTTTTTTACATTTATGTTTCTAAAAAATGCTATTTACATAATTTTCCTCAAGCATTTGTGTAATTCTCTAAAGCACATTCTTTGATGATTTTACATGTACATATTCCTTTCATCTTCTAATAGCAGATTTGTTTATCTCTTCATTCAATCAGAATATTTTAGATGAATATTGAAATAATTATTGGCTTTTAAAAAAATCATGTAATCAACAGCAGGGTATGGCTGCAAATTATATCCATATTTCATCAGTTTTAAAATATACTCATTCTTTATAGCAAATTTCATACAGATAGCTTTTTAAATTACCTTTGACACGTAATTTAAGTTTATAAATGACACATAGTTTAAGTTTATAAATAAAGGTGGCTTAACTCTGCTACCATATAAAGAAAACTTATCACCATTTTCTAAACTTCAGAAATATGGAGGACATTTCTATTTACTATGGTACATGATTTATGTATTATATATATTATTTGTGCATATTATATATATATTTTATATTAAATTAGCATCAGGATATGTTATTAATGTCTTCAAGGTACCATCTTTCTTTGATCCATGTTCAAATCATCATCTCTTTCCATCCTCCCTCTTCTGCCATCATCACTACTGGCCATGGTTCTTGTACCATTCATAACCCTTCAATAAGTATTATAGAAGACACTAAGGCATTCTGTGCTTCTGTGCTCTGCATCCCTCCTCGAAGTCTCTCTACCCTGCCCTAGCCTCCATCCTTATCCCAACACACACACATACACAGCATTTCCTCAAGTCCATGGCTACTGTGAGGGTTGCCTTAACCATATTTAAAAATGTATGTGTTGGCCAGGTGTGGTGGCTCACATCTCTGATCCCAGCACTTTGGGAGGCTGAGGTGGGAGGATCGCTTGAGCCGAGGAGTTTGAAACCAGCTTGAGCAACATAGTGAGACCCCATCTTTCCAAACACTTTAAAAATTAGCCAGGTGTGATGGTGCCTATCCATGGTCCCAGCTACTTGGGAGGCTGAGGCGGGAGGATTTCGTAAGCCTGGGAGATAGAGGCTGCAGTGTGTGTTACTGCACCATTGCACTCCAGCCGGGGCAACAGAGTGAGACCCTTGTCTCAAAAAAAAGTATATGTTATTTGGTGTTGTGTTTACACATAGGTAAATTATACATATATAATAAAATATATACATATTAGTTTACACACACATAGATCTTGTTGGGAGGTCCTAGCCAGACAGCAGAAAGGCTTACATACCCTTGACTGAAGAATGATCCTTCTCTATCAGGAAAGGCCATCCTCTTTGACCAAGCAGCCGCAGGAGAGATACGCATGGAGCTGTGAGAAAGGGGACACCCGCCTAGCCGGCCAGATCTGCTGAATCAACCCTGGCCATCAATTGGGTGACAGATGTCTCAGCCAGATGACTTTCACATCCACATCCACATACATCTTTCCATATGTTCATGTGAAATAATGTAATCATACGATATACACACAATTTTGTTTCCTTCTCTTTGGTCAAAAATTGTATTCCTTCCAGATATTAATATGGTACTAGAGGAAGCTAAATGCCCTTTTCTCAATGACCACTGCAGCCTGAGAGCAAATTGATGTTGTTCACAGACACATTTTTGTGTACATATTTAGTTGGTGCAAATACTTTTGCACCAACCTAATAGTATTTTCCAGAACATTACTTGGAGCAGGGCAGGAGATGGAAATAAGAGGAAGGGCACACACTCTCTTGGGTATTTCTTTATATGTACAGCTTCAGCCTCCATAGATGTTAGGTTTGAATGTTCTTCTCCACTGCAATTAGATTATGTCAAAGGGACTCAAAGTTAGTAAACATAGACTGTGAGAAAGTCAATCTCTTTTAAACATAAGTGCAGAAACCATTTTATCCCTAGTTCCCGGCTCAGTATCTACCAGATAATCAGCACTCAATAAATATAGATTAGGTGACTGACTGGATGAATGAATGTAGTGCAATTTTGGTCCAGGTAAAAATGAAAAGTGGAGAGGGAGAAATTGTTCTTCATTTTCAGAGATGCATGGCTATGTATTCTGAAGACCGAGAAGACAATCTGGTAGCCTAGAAATTGACAATCATGAAAAAAGGGAACTTGACAACTTTTCCATTAGGGACTCGGCATCGCGATCTGGTTTCAGAACCCTAGACATGGGCTGAGATCAAATAAATAAGTTCAGGAGAGATCAGTGACTCTAAACATACTCCTACTCCTTAATCAGTAAGCTTGCAAACCAAAGAAAATTTTGTGCTTAACTGTGACCTCAGTCTACAGAGAAAGCTCCAGGCTCCACAGAAAATGTGTAAGAAATGGGTCTTGTAATGGTATTATCAATATTTCACTGATCACAGTGACCTTACCTTGTATTAATGATTACCTTGCTTATGATGAATGACATACTAAAGGTCAATAAAAACATCTTCTATGTATAAACTTCATTGGGAGCTACTATCACCTTTAAAGAAAGTGTCATTCAGCAATCTAACATTCTTTGTAGTCTTTCTGGAAGTGGGTGGCCACTTAGGACTATCTGGACACAGGAAGCTTAGGATACAATTGACCAGGCAGCTCTTTAGAAAATAGAAATCTGGCTGACCTTCCTGATCTCCGTTGACTCTGAGTTTGTTTAGACTGATGCATTTGCATACATTCCATGCAGCTTACTTTTTTCCCCCTAACTTGGTAATAAAAACATGGCAAGATGGAAAACACACTACATTCATGCATTTTAATGTCCTAATATTTGTTAACTTGGAATGAAATATAAAATATATCCAGTTTTAGCACCCTAGCAAGCTGAATGCCTTGGCCATCTGTTCATTTCTTGCTTTTATACATCTTAGCCATTTCACTTCTGCCTCTAATTGTAACTGCCACTTTTATGCTGATGGCACAAATCCTGAGACCCTTTTAATGCCACTTTCAGGCCTCCTTGGCTCATCTAAAATGATGGCTTCATCTCAATTGCTTTTAAATTTATTTTAAACCCAAGGGGTTGATCTAAATAAACAGGTGATCTTGAATAACACAATTCCATTTTCTTTATCTGACTTCTTGTTTTATTTTTCACATTGGCTACCCAAGTCCATGGCCTGGTCCTCAGGACCATATCATTTTTCTTTCATGTCTTACTCTCTCCACTCCATCGCAGCTGAAGCTTTCAATCACATTATCCTATTGCACATTATAATTTTGCTTTCACACTGCCATGTACTCTGTTTAATTAAATAATTTGTTGACACACTCAGATTTCTATTTACCCTAGTCTGGGAGTTCCAGCCAAGATCATTACATCCAGGGCTTCAGGACCTCCCTACGGTAAAATGTTGAAGTAGGGAACATTTGTCTTTAGCTGTCTCCCACAGGATTTACCAACTCGGTATCTTCTCTTCTCTCCTCACGTTCCCTCCTCCCTCCTTCCCAACACGTGAAGTGATTATCCATTTTGGCTCTTCCTATCCATTCCTGATTTTAAATCTTTTTCCCCATTATCTTTAAACCTAATTGTAAGTCTATGTCTCTATCCAGCTTAAAAACACAGGAAAATTAGCAAAACCCCAATCCTCTTATTCCCACTAAAATATCAGTAAACAAGAAAACTGTTGGTTCTTAAGGATTTGAGCTAGTTCGACCATGTTGAGGGAAAAAAGTACTTACCAAGTGCTGACTATACTCAAGGCACCATGGTAGGTGCTAGGAGTGTGGCAAGGGATAAGGTGCCAGTCCCTGAACTCCCAAAGTGTGGAGTCTCCTAGAGAAAACAGACACAGGCCAGGCACAGTGGCTCACACCTGTAATCCCAGCAGTTTGGGAGGCCGAGGTGGGCAGATCACCTGAGGTCAAGCATTTGAGACCAGCCTGGCCAACACGGTGAAACCTCATCGTCACCAAAAAATAAAAAAAAAATAGCTGGGTGTGGTGGCATGTACCTGTATTCCTAGCCACTGGGGAGGTTGAGGTGGGAGGATTGCTTAAACCCGTGAAGCGGAGGTTGCAGTGAGCTAAGATCGTGCCACTGCATACCAGCCTGGGCAACAGAGCAAGACTTTGTCTTAAAAAAAAAAGAAAAAGAAGAGAAAACAGATACAGACAACGAATATTACAATATTGCATGAGTTCCATGACAACACATACACTAACTTTGGATGCATAGACAATGGCCAACTGCTCTCAGCCACCCTCCATTCATCTATCTAGTCTGTTTTCTTTTTGAAGTGGGTATTTTTTTTATTAAGACTTCAATGAATAGCAATTGCTAACAGTTACTGAGAAAATATTATGTGCCAGGGATTAATCTAAATATACTTCATATATTAACTCATCTAATTCTCATAAATTACCCCAGTAAGTTGATGCTTATACCCTCATTTTGTAGATAATAAAACCAAGGCACAGAAAGAGTAAATTGCTTTCTCAAAGTTAGACAGTAAGTGTTAAAGACATAACTCAACTTCAGACCAGGTGCAGTGGCTCACGCCTGTAATCCCAGTACTTTGGGTGGCCAAGGTGAGCAGATCATTTGAGGTCAGGAGTTCCAGACCAGCCTGGCCAACATGGTGAAACCCCGTCTCTACTAAAAAGACAAAAATTAGCCGGGTACAGTGGCGCGTGACTGTAATCCCAGCTACTTGGGAGGCTGAAGCAGGATAACTGCGTGAACCCGGGAGGTGGAGATTGCAGTGAGCTGAGATGGCACCACTGCACTCCAGCTTGGGCAATACAGTGATCACTCATTCCATTTGACTCTAGAACAGTGCTGTCCAAAAAAACTTTTGAGTGATGGTCAAAATTTTCCAAATCTGTTTTGCCTAATACAGGGGCCACTAGCGTGAACATCTGAAATGTGGTTATTGGCAACTGAGGACCAGAGTGTTTACTTTTATTTAATCTTTGCTAATTTTAATGGACATAGCTCCTAACCTGCAGGTCTCCTCCTGGTCACTAGGCTCTACTCCTCTGCAGGGCATAAGATGAGGTGAAAAAGAAGGAAAAGTCTGGGCAAAGATATCTAGTAGGGCTTTCCATCAGAGATGTCGACAGCAGAATGGTCTGGTCTAGAAAAGACTTTAAGACCTGAAAAAATAAAAAGTGGCATAATGAGTATGGACTTGAAATTTAAAGGATGGCACCTCATACCAGTGACTTTTCATCAAGTCACTTTCATTTACCAACAAAAGATACAAGTTAACATCAATCTTGCTCCTTCTGACACTTAAGAGAAATCATGGTAAAGCTCTATAATTAGACCTTAAGAGTGGAATTTAAATACTATATTTTATTTTAAGCACTGTGAATTCCCAGGCAAACAGAGACAAATCCAAAATACAAGTTTAAAAGGAAGATAGATGAAGCTCTTGACATGGGCAAAATAATAAGATTGATCATGATAATATCATTTATCAAACATCTATAAGTCTAGTAAGCAACTTCAATACATATTATATTAAATTATCATTTTGTCCTTACAAGTCTGAAAGATGGGAATTACTGTTTTCGTTATGCAGATAGAAACATAAAGGCATAGGGAGGTTATGGCATTTATGCAAGATCACATGTCCTGTAAGTAGTGGAACCAGATTTGAGCCTTATCAGTCTGGGTCCAAAGTCTATGCTTTCTCCTCTGTGTAAATCATCTTTTTGCTAAAATTGCCTCACAAAGCATTGATATCTGGGTGTCCAATCTCAGTCTCTAGTCTCAGCTTCAGTATCTGTCACCTGGCTTACATGGTAATACTAGTAGAAGACATTGAAAAGATTACCCAGGAGGTGCTCTATAAATGCTAATTTTCCTTTATAGCTCATTTTCGATACCCCAGATCGACCTCCTCGTTACAAGGTTTCATCCTTGTCATTGAAAAATTCTAAAGAGTGCTGGTAGGATCAGGCGTAAATGCCCCAATCTGTCACAGAAGTAATCTGATTCCACCAGTTTGCAGAGGTGCATTGAGTGGTCAGTGTCAATGTAAAATCTCCACTGCCATCCTGCTGCCTCCCTCACCACCCGCAGGCATGGGCAGACCCCTGCCTTATGCCCTTCTTTGGTCTGGAGTTCCCTCATTTCTCTCCACCTATCCAAAGTGCATTTGTCTGACAAAATCCAGGTCAAATCCCTTCCTCCACGAAGCCCTTCTGACTACTCCAGCACCCACACTCTCTCTCAGGCGAGGCCCCTATCACTAGTTAGGGTCATCGTCACACACTTTTATACTTAACCATATGTTGTGCTGTTATCAAGTTCTCTCATGCACATATTTCTTGACTCTCCAATGAAACCACAAGATGCTGAAGAGCAGGAATACACTTTTAAAAATCACTTGAGAGCTACAAAACATATCTGGTATCCATTTGGAAATTAAGGAATATTACAAAGAGCATATGCGATGACCAGGAGGGTAGGACTGACCACAGCCTCTAGTTTGTGTCTTCCCATTCAACTGTGATCTTTTCAGGAAGAGTGCATTCCTGATTGATTTTTGTACTTTCCTAAGTGTCTCCAGTGTCTTTCTAGCATTTTCAAATAGTGAATGCTCAGTAAGTATCTATTAGTAATATTTATAACAAATTGTGTGCCAGTCCCTGTAGAAAAATGATGTTTATGAATCATCTCACTCAATCTTCCCAGGCAGGAGTAACAGGTACATGGTGCGCTGTCCAGATCTCCTCTGAAAAACTGAGCCTCTCACTCCCTGGCTCCCAGCAGTGTTGCCGGCTGTGTTACTCTCCAGGAATTGCACTCAGCTGTCACTCAACGTTGGTTTTCTTCCCTCATTGACTGATCCCAGGGTTTAAAGGTCCAGCCCACTTGCCGCAGGTGGGCGACTCTAAAGGGCCCTCTTAGCTCCTCGATGCCACATGGGATCAGCTGGGGCTTTCGTGGGCACTGCATTGTAGTTCAATTCCCAGCTCTACCGAATCCTGCTTCCTTTATTCCCACAGATGTGGATACCAGGGCATCCACACCGAACCCCCTGCATGCAAATCTCTACCTCGGAATCTATTTCCCAGGGAACTCGCCTAAAACAGTAGGTGTTACTAGTATCATTGTTCTCATGATGCAGATGAGGAAAGAGAGGCTTAGAGAAGTTAAGTAATTTGATCAAATGTAAGCACATAGTGCAAGGCGGTGCAGGGCAGAGCGGATGAGCCAGCCCCGAGCTCTTACCAGGATGTGCTGCCTCAAGAGCCCGTGCGTGCACAAACTCAGTAGTTTTCTATTTAACCTAACTAGACAGAGGAAATGGTTGTAAATATACCCATGCAATATCTAGGATGAACAGGGAAAACAACTTCCTGATGATGAAGAAAGATTGTGAGTCATTTTTCTTTTTATAGAGACAGGGTCTCACTAGGTTACCCAGGCTGGTCTTGAACTCCTGGGCTCAAGCAATCCTCCTCTCTTAGCCTCCCAAAGTGCTGAGATTACAGGCATGAGCCACCACACCTGGCCCTATTGTGAATGATTTTTAAGCACAACTGTTATTGTGGAATCTTTTCCTTTGAATGAAACAATAATCACGGAAGTCAGGGCTGGGTGTGGTGGCTCATGCCTGTAATCCCAGTGCTTTTGGAGGCCAAGGCAAAAAGATAGCTTCAGGTCAGGAATGTGAGACCAGTCTGAGCAACATAATAAGACCCCATCTGTACCAAAAAATACACAAACCCGCCAGGCAAGATGGTGTGTATCCATAGCCCTAGCTACTCAGGGAGCTGAGGCGGGAGGATCACTTGAGCCCAGGAGTTGGAGGCTGCAGTGAGCAGTGATTGTACCACTGCACTCCAGTCTGGGTAACAGAAGGATACCCTGTCTCTAAAATGATGATAATAATTATCGCAGAAGCCAACAAAGTATTTGGAGGATAATGAAAAATATTGAGAACTCACACCAAGTTCTAGAAACCCTGCATGTGTAGAAGTTCCCCTCGATCCCTTATAGATGTAGAACAACTGTGTCTGGAGAACTTGGAAAGGAGTTTGGGTCGAACATTTGCGTGATTTCACAAGGTAAGGAATGGATCCATATCCTTTCAAGATAGTGGTACCTTAAATAGCTAGCCTCTGTACTTAATTTGGATTGAAAAAAAGTTAGGTGCAACAATAGGGTTCTCTTCTCTATGTCTTCATTTTTTCAATTTATCCTGCTCTGTTAGTGTTTATGTGTAGGAAGGAAACAGTTATTTTAATCTAAGAAATATTTATGTCTTATAATCTAGTAATAGAAGAACACAAAAAAGATGTGACCTTGAAAAATATGAATAATTAAAATCAAATTTTGCGGGCCGACTATTTTTCTGAGCATATTTCTGTGTGTGTGTGTGTGAGTGAGAGAGAGAGAGAGAGAAAGAGAGAAAGATAGGTGGAAAGGAGAGACAGCCTTTTTTCATAACCATTTTTCCTAACTTAATATTTTAATTGAGATATATTCTAGCACAATTCTACAGTAGTTTGGGTAAAATACATGCCTGACAGACGTGGGAGATGGTAAAAGGCCTTCTTGGTTAAGTACTTTCTAAGAGGAAAGATTCAGCTGACTCTGAAGCCCAAATAAAATAATGCTTGCACCCTACAATATTTGTGCCCATTTTGAATTTACATAAATTCTTTAATACCATGCCTTAATTTATCTTCTTTTCTTAAAACATTTCACAACATTAAGATCATTTTTTCCCTAATTTCAACCCATGAACTAATTCAACAAATGTTTGTTATCTCCTACATGCCAAGCACTATACAAAATGGTTGAAAAAACCTTCACACCAATTATGGCCTAAAACTATAAACCCAAAGCCACTTAACCTCTTGGGATGTCTGTATTTATATCTTCAAAATAATGGCTGGGCATGGTGGCTCATGCCTGTAATCCCAGCTTTCAGAGGCCAAGGCGAGTGGATCAGGAGTTCGAGACCAGCCTGGCCAATATAGTGAAACTCTGTCTCTACCAGAAAATACAAAACTTAGCTGGGTGTCATAGCACTTGCCTGTAATCCCAGCTACTCAAGAGGCTGAAGCATGGGAATCTCTTGAACCCGGGAGTCGGAGGTTGCAGTGAGCTGAAATCGTACCACTGCACTCCAGGCTGGACAACAGAGTAAGAACCTGTCTAGAAAAAAGAAAGAAAAAAAAAGAAACTTACTCTCTTCTGGGTTTTTTAACCTTTTTTTAACATGAAACCTTCTCGAATTATATTTTTTTCTTATTTCTGACAGAGTCAGAAATATTTTTCTTTCTTAATCCTACAAGAAAAAAATAATACAAACACAGTGATCAACACCAACAGACAAGAGTATTGCCAGCCCACAGGGGAGTACCAGGGTGGCCTCACACTACAAGCTCAGCCGCACCTACAGGAGTACCTGCTATCATGGCTGGTGTCTCCCACATGAAAGACAGGCCCAGTGCTGCCTCATATTCCAAATTTTCAAGAGAAGCCCAACATATAGATTTTTCATTTGAAATATACCCACTTAGAAACTTTGGCAACCAATTCAAAAAAGTATAAGAACTTGATTTGGGTCATTACTGTGAAGAACAAACAACATACAATTGAGGCAGCTTTGGCCTGGGAGTTGTCAGTTTGAGACTTTGGGACTAGGTGATCTCCGAGATCTTTTTCTACTTAAATAGTTCTATGGCTTTCATGAGAAGGCCTTGAGGCTTGGAACAGAGTGGCATGAAGCCAATTAAAATCACAGCTGCAACTGCCAGAAGAGACAGTCTCAGTGTTATATGCATCCTGAAAAAAGGATGGTCCTAAGAGAAGCCATTCATTATGTTTAATAAAGTGGCTGGTAACAAGAAGTTAGGAAGAAGATCATTAAATCTAAATTAGATGATGTGTATTTTTAGGTGTGGGTTATAATTCTCCTGAGAACTGTGGAACACCAGATCTTTGATATTTGATATTAATAGGGATTGAAATTGATATATCTTCTGAAATGGGAAGACCACTTTGGTACATTATTGATCAAATTTTTACATCATCAGCATTCACAGAATCTCACATCACAGAGAAAGTGCAGAACAGTTCCTTGAGAGCACTCACTGGACCATATTACATCACTGATCCCATTGGTTCAGTAGACACATGGCTTCCATTGTGATATGCATCCACCACTGTGTTAGCTTAAGGCATCTCAAACTGAAGACAGGCACCTAGTTTCAGAGTTCCAGAGAACATGAATTTATATCTTGGCAAAACGTTTATTAGTCGTGTGACCTTGGACAAGTTACTTAAATCTCTGGATTCATTTTTTCACCTGCCAGATAGAAATTGTGAATATGAATTAATACATGCATGTAGATCCGGGCACAGTGACTCACCCCTGTAGTCCCAGCACTTTGGGAAGTCAAGGCAGGAGGATCGCTTGAGCCCGGGAGTTGGAGACCAGCCTGGGCAACATAGCGAGACCCCATCTCTCTCTCTCCCTCTCTCTCTCCATATATATATATACACACACACACACACACACATACATACACACACATATATATGTACACACATGTAAAAGACTGACATAAGGTAGGTATATTCAGCAAATGTTGCAAATGTTGGTAAAATGAAAGAATGTAAGTAACCAATTGGTTTTGATTCCAGAAAGATTCCAGCAAATCTAAGACAGAGTTTCTCATGAGAATATCCTAACACACTAGAGGGTCAGACCAAGGGTAGGAAAAGGCTGTAGCTAGGGTCTGTGCATAGGAAATTACACATAACCCAGAGCTTACCTTATCTTTGCAGCAGCCAGCCTGTCAAAATCTGAACAAACCCATGGAGGTGTCAAGCATATCGAGAAAATGCAAAGATGCTTTTCACGTCTCAAGAAACAAAATCCTTTATTATTTGTGCACTTTGTTGTATCTCAAGTCATAACTAAAGCCCAGCTGAATAAGCCCACTTTATTCTATCACAGTATTCTGGTAGAAATTAAAGCAGAATGTATACAGCTAAGGGGTAGCAAGGCTGGACACTCATGCTGTCCAAGCTCTGATTATGCTAAGAATTCAATTTAGTTTATGAAAATGTCAGAGACTGTCTCTGTCACAGCTACTCTGACCTCATGAGATCTTCTCCATTGACAACCCCATAAAATCACTGCAGCAGCTAGTTTCTAGGCCACCATAATCCTTTAAATAATAGCTCAAACAAGACACAAGAACATTTATCAAGAGTAGAACTGAAGGTCAGGAGGAAATTTTTGGCTAATGGATCCTGTGACCCTTTTTTTGGTGGTAAAGGAGAGGGAGACTGTCAAAATAAACAATAATTTAAAACTTCTGATATTCTGAGTTAGTGCTAATATTTAGAACGTAATGTATTTTTATCTTGGATAGGTGTCCCTTCAGTGTTGATTTTGATTCTTCTAAGATTTGCCTCTAGCCTTCAGCTCATTTACAATCTCCCCAGCCTAAAAGATGGTGTACAGATTGCCTGAGATAGGGACTAACAGCTGTGTTTTTTCTGGCAATTCAAGCACTTTGAATATAGGTCTTGGCATTTGAAATGCTAGCCTGCAAACTCTGCACTGAAGTTCTTTGAGAATTTATCAGTTTGTGCTTAGGGACTTTTCAAATGGAAAAATGAAGTTATTCATGTTTTCACAGGCAGTTCCAAATTCCAAATTGTGTCAAGGGTAAAATGTTTCTGTGTTTGAAAGGCCAAGGCAGAATTGCGTAACCCAGAAGAGGACGATATAATGCTACCCAAGGAACAAATTGCAAGGCTTTAAATATTTGCTATTATAATTCTATAAATTTATGCAATAGGAAGTGGTTCTTTCTTGCCCCTTAGGGGAACTGAATTTGGTTTTCATAATAAATGTGCAAGGCTCTGAGAATTAGAAATTCAAATAGTTACTATAAAGAAAGAATGTTTTGCTTTATGTGTTTCCACACTTGGGAAGCTGTTTCTGAGTTTTGCCAGTGGCATGCTGTGTGAGTTTTTCCATGTTGTAATAGGTAATTGAGATTTGGGCAATTTTTATCTTTTCTCTTTTTAAACAATTGAGACTTCAGAGTCTGTGAAGCTGGACTGCCATATTGGTTCCCAGAATTCATTACCCAGACATCTTTCCAGGCCACGTACTTCTGACCACTCATTTTTTCACTCATGTTTCAAGCCACGGAATGGGATATGGACTACATAACATGAAAACTAAGAGAACTACGAGTGCATTGTAATGATTGAGAAGTTGTGAAGTGTGTAGAAGGATTTCTATTTGCAGTAAGAATTTTTATATCTAAGTTTGTACATGAGTAAGAGTTTCTACAAAACAATACACCAGTTAAACTAGCAATACTAAAGAAACCAGTACCAAGTTCTCAGTTAGTTTGAAACTGAGAGTTTCAAGAGGTAAATTCTAAGTAAGGACATGATGTGAAATGAAAATATAAACAAATAGGAAGAGAGGACCACTGAGAAAAATATCCTGGTCTAGTGGCTCTTAATCCCAAAGCTCAGTTTTCCCACATCACTTGTGCTGCATTCTGTCTGCAACTATTTTCATTTGGAAACCAAGCAACTGATTTCAAACTATAGGTATATATCTTGGAATATTTGCAAGCAATGGACTTGGTGAGGAAGGGTAGTTAGTTAAAACACACACACACACGGACACACACACAGAGAGAGAGAGAGAGAGAAATCAAGACAGCTATTCTTGTAGGTTCTATGTGTCAAGACTGTTTTGAAAGCTAACATTTTTTTTTCCAGAAACTCTGGTACACACCCTAGACAACCACAGTAAAAGCATAAGATTTTGTAAGCGCTTAAGAGGAGAATGATAAAGGACTTAGAAGTCGAACTCTCCCCAGAAGTTTCTTTCATCCAAACAGAACAAAATCATCAAAATTATGTAACCAAATACTTTTTTTTTTAAGGGTGGGACAGACTGTTTCTTTTAAAAGCATACAAAGTCAATCCAAATTTTATTCAGGCTGATATTATTTGTTGTGATTTGTTTGGCTTTATGGCGAGCACAGGTGTACATGTTCTTCTCTGAAGAGCCTGAAGATGGAAGACAGTGTGCTTGTTCCATTTCCCATTAGAAGGGCGTACCATCATTCTATCCATCCTGGCGAGAACTTAACATTTGACATAACAGAGTAATAGGCATAAATCTTGCAAAGGTAAATGTATTAAACAAACAGAAGATAGCAGCATACGATTGCCTAAAATGATTATGCTATTCTACCCACTTTTTTGTTTCTTTAACTAAAATGACACAAAAGCCATCTATGTTTTTTCCTTGCAATGTTTTGATTTCAGAGCATATTTCTCCACATTGCAATGTTCCAAACAAAGTTCTTTCTTAATCTGGCTTTCTTAGCAAATGAGAAGAAAAACTTAAAAATCAGTAATACATAAAATTTATAATCTGTAAGAATTGGGTGATTTGAAGTAAATAAGTTTGATCAACTTGTGTGTTTGAAAGTTCAATATAGTGCACACAGGTCTGCAGGTATCTGAACAGGTGTGAATTTCAGAAGAACCATAACTTTTAATTTTCACCCAATTTTTTAATTTAGCCATATATATTTTAATTTACCCAATCAGATAACAGCCTACCAACTAATTCATACTTAAGAGGTAACATTCCTTTCACAAATATTTACTAAGCTTCTGACATATGCTAGGCAATAACTAGTCATTAGGCTATGACGGTATCTAGAATGAATCATTGCCCTCCTCACACCTATAGTGATCCAGCATAAAAGGTAGGCAATCAGACAAGAAATAACACAGAGGTGCTAAAGTGTGATGACACAGTGCTTACAGAAGAGCACATATCCAAAGCATCTAACTTAGTTAAGGTGGGATAAAGAAAAGCTTATAGGAGGCACCACACACAAATATCTCCCTTCTGGTATTTGCCAGTACCTAAGCTTATGCAATTGTTGGTTGCCACGTTTATCATGTCTGCTCCTGCTAGCATGGAAGCTTCTTAAGGACAGTGACTATTTTGTTCATTGCTGTATCCCTAGGACCTAAAGCAAGGTCTGGTACAGAACAGGCACTCAGTAAGTACTTGCTGACTTAATGACTGACTGGTTAAAAAAAAAAATGGTGCTGGGGAGGGAGCCATCTGAGCCATACTGAGGAGTTTAGACTTCATCCCTCAGCCAGCGGAAAGTATGGGGAAGTTTTCAGGAGGGCAATGGCACAATCTGATATAATGTACCACACTAGCTCCACAGAGAAAATGGACTGGGCAGAGAAGGGCAAGGCTGATGGCCTTTAGTCAGGGAGCTACACCAAGTGTGGTTCAAAATTAATTGAGGGTGGTCTAAAGATTGTGATGGTGATAGGGTTGGAGAGAAGTGGGCAGATTCAGGAGATGTTTAGGAAGTGTCTATAATTAGACGTGATGGAGGGAGAAAGGGGAATAGTCAAGAAGGTTTCCAGGCTTGAGTCACTGGCTGGTTGGATAATGTTAATATTCACTGAGACTACTGAGACAGGAAGCAGTGGAGCAGGAGGGGTTTTTTTGGGAAAGATTAAGGGTTTGGTTTTGAGCCTGTGTACTTTGAAGTGTCTGCATGACACCCAAGTAAAAATTGTCCAATAGATAATCTGATAAATAGTATTGAATTTCAAGCTAAGAGTGAAGTCTGAAATGCAGATATAAGTTGAACTAACTCAACGCAGAAATTCAGTTGCACCCCAAACTTGTTAGGGAGTTACAATAACCAGAACAGAATTTTTGTCTTTCCGTTTTCATGCCACTTGATGTGCCTCACTTGCTAAGCATTAGCTGCTGATGATGACAACTTCTTGGTGTCAGACTCGTCTTCAAGTTGAAGTGCCGAACTGCATTGACAGGGACCTGGCCGAGTACAATTTCCAAATTGCTTGGCAGCCAAAAGAGGTGAAAAACTCATTACCAAGCCATCTGTCCTGAGATTCTGTCCTGGTTTCTAGGCCAGAGAAATTTGAATAATTTCAAAAAAACTTAAATAGCACACACAAATTAGTGTTCATTCGCTATCCGCCCCATATCCTAGTTTCTTGTGCATGAACAAATCCCTCAGAAAGTTGGGCATGGTGGCAGTATTAGCAAGTAGATACCCTAGCTGCAGCCTTCATTTCTATAGAAAACATAATTTAACAGAGGATCGGAAGCCTTTCCATTAAGTACGCTACTTTTGGAACATAAGTAACTTTTGTTACTAGTATTATATTTTACTCCCAATTCTATGTTCCACTTTTAATCCTGAAATAAAATATTCATGTACAATAAAATTAAAAGGTAATAATAGCAATGAAATTTATCTAATGGTCAATTTGATTCACTTGTAGAAAAACTTTGCTGGATTTTTATTTATTTTATTTTATTTTATTTTATTTTATTTATTTATTTTTTTTTTTTTTGAGACAGAGTCTCGCTCTGTCACCCAGGCTGGAGTGCAGTGGCTGGATCTCAGCTCATTGCAAGCTCTGCCTCCCAGGCTTACGCCATTCTCCTGCCTCAGTCTCCCGAGTAGCTGGGACTACAGGCGCCCGCCACCTCGCCCGGCTAGTTTTTTGTATTTTTTAGTAGAGACAGGATTTCACTATGTTAGCCAGGATGGTCTCGATCTCCTGACCTCGTGATCTGCCTGTCTCGGCTTCCCAAAGTGCTGGGATTACAGGTGCTGGATTTAAATCTTTCCTCCCCTCTTCCTTTTCTTTTCATTCTCGCTCTCATTTTCTGTCTCTCTCTCTCCCCTCCACTCCTTGCTTCTATTTCTTTTTCTTCCCTGTGAACCCAAAAGCATGTGAGACAGGTCTCAAGCAATTTAGAAAGTTTGTTTTGTGAAGGTTAAGGACACACCCATGACACAGGCTCAGGAGGTCCTGACAACATGTGGCCAAGGTGGTCAGGGTGCAGCTTTGCTTTTATACATTTTAGGGAGACATAATACATCGATCAATACCTGTAAGAGTTACATTAGTTCAATCCAGAAAGGCAGGACAACTTGAAGTGGGAGCTTCCAGGTCATAGACAGATTCAAAGATTTTCTAATTGGCAATTAACTGGTTAAAAGTTATTATCAATAGAAAGGAATGTCTAGGTTACAATAAGAGGTTGTGGGGATCAAGGTTTTATCAGGCGGATGAAGCCTCCAGGTAGCAGACTGAGTGAGAATAGATTGTGAATATTTCCTATCAGACTTAAAGAGTCTGTTCTATCAGTAATTCCAAAAGGCAGGAAAGTATAATGAGGCATGTCTGGCTCCCCCTTCCCATCATGGCCTGAACAAGTTTTTCAGGTTAACTTTGGAAAGCCCTTGGCCAAGAGGAGGGGTCCATTCAGATGGCTGGGCGGGCAGTGTGGTGGCTTAGACCTTTTTTGTTTGTTGGTTGGTTAGTTTACACTTTGTATAATAAAATAACATGAAATTTCGAGTCAGACAGAACTAGGTTTGAGTCAGGTCTCTACCTTATTTTAATGGAATGGCCTGAACCTATTCCTGAGTTTTAAATAATCATAATATTGATTATTTAAAATATCACAGGGTTACTGTGAGGGTTAGATAAGAAAATATAGACAAAGGACATTGCAGAAAGATGACTCACAGGATGTGTTCCACAAATGTCATTTATATTCCCTTTTCCTCCAATATAAAATGTCATTTATATTTCCATTTTCCTCCAGCAAAAAGGCTGTGGGGTATCAGCATCATGAAACTTGCTGGAAATAGTTCAATTAGTTTCAGTGAGTGGAGGAAGAGAAAACTAGGCGGCAATTGATTCAAAAGTAAATGAAAAATAATGATTTGTAGATAGTAAGTGAGGCAGCCACTCTGTCAAGAGGCAGAAGAGGGTATAAGAGTGGAGCAACCGTAGGAAGGAGAATCAGAGTCAAGAAACATTTCTTGTTGCTAGTGGTTGATTGCTTTTTTAGGATGAGACTTGAGTATGCCCATAACAAGAGAAGAGGGCTGATGGAGGGGAGGAATATAAACATGAGAGAGACCAATGATAGAGGAAAATCCTGAAGGAAATAGAATAACAGCAGCACTGATTAAAAGTAACTGTAGCTATGAAAACAAATTGCCAGCTGAACACAAGCTCCCCTTGGGCAATGCAAGCAGGACTTTGGAGACCTGGGATCGCTATGATCCTGGACTTCATTCAGACTTTTTCTATTAGCCAGCAGTGCCAGGGCCCTCAGTGGATCTGTAGTTCAGGGATGAAGGGTACTGTAGGAATCCACTGGAAGTAGCTGCCTTCCCCTGTTACCTTAAAAGGTAATTACTCATTGTATATCATATATCAAGTGATGAAGAGTTATAGAGCTTAGATAAATGCCTGTTTGTGGGAAGTATAGACTACAGTTGGAATACAAGCTCCATCATTTATTATTTGCATGATCTTAAGAACAGTTTTTAAATTTCTCTAACTTTCTTTAACTCTAAAATAAGAATAATAGCTCCTAGACACGAGAACTGGAGATAATGTATGCCAAGTAACTAATAATGATTAGCATACAGGGACCACTTTTTTTTTAATTGTAGGGTGTCAGAATACTATAATTTGCCTATTTGCCTGTTATTGAATAGTTCTTTGTTTTGTTTTCTTTTCTTTTCATAAACCTTTCAGCACATATAATATAACGTGCTTGCAGAGATTTAAGCTGTTATCACTATTATCGTTGTTACTCTAGGGTAGTCAAATGAAGAGATTGTCCCAGAATTCTGAATGTGGCCTGAACCAACAGACCTGTGACATTCCCCAGAAGAACCCAGGCCTTTGGTGCCACAGACACACGTGATGCAAAAATTACCATGACACCCAGTTTCAACAAGAGAAAAGAAGGGACATTTGTATTACAGCTGAGGACATTCACTCGAATAATCTTTCCTAAGACTTCAGCATCTATTCTTTATTTTCATCAGATTTAAAATCAGTATGATTCTTCCCAATGTAATAGTAATTATGACACCAACAAAAGCGCAAACTACAGAAATGCAGAGGTTAAAAGAGTGTCTAATTTTATTTCACTTAAGAACATTATTACTGTTATTATTATTAAGTATTGTATTTAGCCAGTAATTTCAGCTAGACTAATTCTCATTATGAGTAGATTTTTAATATGAAGAAATCGGAATGTCTGAGGCTTACTTCATAATAGTCCTATTTTTGTGCTGCCTTTCCTCAATCCTGACTTCCTGTTCCAGTAGAAAAGGCAGAATCTAAGATGTATTATGTAATTACATTGAATAGTGAAGAATCCTTGGAAAGATTTAAAGGGATAGGGCAAAGGTATGGGGTAAGAAAAGACCATATGGACCGATCCTTTGGTAAAGTAGAGAAGCACTTCGCAAAATGGAGTGTGCACATAAGTCAACTGGAGATCTAGTTACAGTACAGATTCTGATTCAGTAGGCCTTTGGTCAGGTCTGTGGTTTTGCATTTCTAACAAGCTTTCATATGCACTGCTGCTAGTTCCCCTCCCTCTCCCTGACACTCTGAATACTGGGGAAGAACCTAAAATCCAGTCATGAGTCGGGAGGAACAATGACATGTGCCCTCCTTCCAGCTCAGCATCACAGAAAGTGTCTGAAAACTTCAAGCACTGGCCCCTTGCCATTTGGAGTCTCCCACGTTGTAACACAACAGCTCTATGACACTTTGATGCTAGCAACCGACTTATACCCATCCAAGGCAGAGGGCATAGGCTATGGAAACACGTTATCTAGAAACCTGACAGACATCGGTCAAATAGCCAGAGGAGTAGCAGTAACAAGATGATGTCATCTGTGGAGGACACACAACAAAATCAGGACCAGGAATGTAATTGGTCGCCTTTCTCGGAACCAGGCCACTCACATGTGGGCCCAATAGTGATTCTCAAAGTAGATCTTCTGGGAAAACCCATCGCAAATCTTTCTCCTGAGATTTTTTTTTCTGGTGGGCCCTTCAACAGAGGGGTTCCTCTCCACTTTCTTTAAAATAAAACAAACTCAGACTCACAAATTATTATATACTAAGCATTTATTTTAAAAAGAAACAAGAAAAATATGTGAATAAATCAATACACTAGAAAGGCCCTAATTTCTTTTAGAATCATATACTTCAATGACAATGCAAGAATTATAGTGGAAATCCATACTCCAGTTTATCTCCTGTTATGGGTGTCTTTTCAATAGAATATTTCCTTTTCTAAAAGCAGTCACCCTTTTGGGGCAGTGGAGACAGGCCAGTTATACCTACTTGCTTTTCATTGTCAAAGGTAGTACGTATCCTATAATG
Organism: Chlorocebus sabaeus; assembly: GCF_047675955.1. Classification (NCBI taxonomy): domain Eukaryota; kingdom Metazoa; phylum Chordata; class Mammalia; order Primates; family Cercopithecidae; genus Chlorocebus; species Chlorocebus sabaeus. Next base: position 26,569,858 of record NC_132914.1, read on the forward strand.
ATTTCAGGAAAGATTGGCAAAGATGTACTGTGCATAATGATGTTTACTCAACAGTGAGCTATCACAAATGTTTCAGTGGTTTTTTTTTTCTCTTTAACATTCTAATGGAATATCAGAAGCCTCATTTCCTGGTTAGTCAATAAGCATCCTGCTTTAGGCTTGGATGAGCACTAGGCACTCTTTCCACTGCTGAGTGAGTGATGGCTGTACTGTGACAGCTGACACCTTCACTAAATCGTTATTCTTGGAAACAAGGCAATCTATAAATTCAGGGGCCGATTTTGCTGGCTGGGTGTTTATATCTATATTTGCTACCTTGGGAGCGCACTAACATTATTTCAGGACAACTTGTATAAGTAGAGGTATATCCTAAATTTTACAATGGAATAGCAGCTTCTTCTGGGGGTTTCCTGGTGTGTTTTTTTTGTGTGTGTTTTTCTTTTTCAGTTATTTCAGTTTTGCCTTCTGGGTGCCTTAATATAAAAGAACCCCTGAAAGGGTCTTTCAGATTTATCTTCTTAAACTCTGCTCATCCTCTGGGCTAAAGAGTTGTTGCAATTGCTTCAGAAATGGAAGCACTGATTTGTATTTCACAGGTATTTTCAAAGGTGCTGCAGCACAGCGGGACCCACGTCCGCTTGTCTTCATTCCCTTGATAAGTAGGAAAGCATCCTGGAGGAGAGGCAGGCACAGGCTGTCACTGGGAAGCCGGAGTTCTTATTCCCTGTGAGAGTCATTCATCCCTGCACTAACATCACACCTTGTTTAAACCACCCAGACAAAAATAGATCTCCACTTGAGCTGGAAAAGCAGTGAGATGAAGAAGTACAGAACTACCAGTCTAAATACTTCGGTCCTTTCTGTAAAAATGACTGCCTGCTGGCAGGTAACCTTGGTCAGGTCAGTTCACTTAAGGCTGCAAAGAACTAATTCTCGTTTGCTGCCAACCCAGTGAACAAACACTTTTTAAAATAATGAAAAACATAGACAAAGAAAATGCAGCAAATTAACTTGAAGCTGATAGGATATGAGGTTAAAACATCACTGATGACATTTGGATAGGAAACAAGTACTGAACAAAGGCACACTTGCTTTTTTTTCTTTTTAAATAAGCAGCAAATCTTGAAAAAAATAACCAATTTTAATTAATAATAGTTTTATTGTATCAGTGAACTCTTTATAGGATGTAGCTATTAAAATAAAATCAACAGTTTGACAATTACCTTTTCTTCATTACTCTCCAATTGTTTTACAGGGATTGCTTTCTTCCCAACTAGATTTTAAACTCTTCAAGGGCAGCAATAATATCTTTTTCATTCGGGATTTAAGATCAGACCTTTGTGCTACCCATGTGCTCAACATTGGCAGAGAGGTGGGAAAAAATTCCAGTCTGGTCCCTAAAGAAGTGCTCCATGTATAATAAGAGAATAAAATGTGCTCTTGAGCTACTGACTTTCTAGTTCCTCCATTCTGACAGTGGCACAGCTGGATCAAACCGGAAGTACCATGGGGAATGGTAGGGCAGATGGAGCAGGTGAGGACATTTTGTACTCTGGTTCTCCCTTATGGGTATTGGCCCTGGTACTGTGGCAACAACTCATTATCTTGCTGCTCTTAATGAGATCTCATTGGGGTAATTTTTACCTTTCCTTGAGTTTAAAGTTCTATCCTTTTGTTTTAACAAAATTGAAATATCTATATACAGTGATTCTTGCCATAGCCATTTATTTTACAATGGTAATCCCACTAATAATTATCATTTATTGAGCATGTATTAAATGATGGGTACTCTAAGTTGATTTTCTAATTAAATCTACTCAAATCTCCTCTGCAGTAACTATTATTAATCCCAATATAGAGATAAGGAAGTGGAAGCCTAGAGATCTTATGCCTGGAAAATGAAGGAGGAGGTATTTGAAACCAGGTCTGTGTACAACGCCTGCACTTTCCTAATACAAAAGTCTTGAATGTCTGCAACTTATTCTTATCTTGGAAAACAGGCATTTGTATGTTTGCCAGATTCTATGGCTACTGAATAAACTAAGTGCAGCAGGCTAGGAAAATGGATGGAGTAACCATTTGTTCCAGGCACAGTTAAACTACTACCATAAACATTACTTAATGATGACTGAGATGCAGTTGAGTTTTGAGATGTAGTTGCTGCCTTCAATCAACAGAAATACAAACTCAACCTTCTAGGCTGATAGACCCTGGGTGATTTATGAGACGAGACACAGATTGACTAGACTGCCAAAACTATATCTTTTGTTCTTTCCCTCATGATTTCATCCATAACAGAAATGCAAAAAATTGTCGATGCAGACACCAAAAAGAGTGAAAAGAAAAGTCACAAACTGGGAAAAAAAGACTTGCAATCCACATCACTCACAGAAAGAACTCCACAAATTAATTAGAAAAAGACAAAGGACTCAATAGAAAAATGAACAAAACGCTTGAATAGGCTCTTCACAGAAGGGAAGACACAAATGGCCAATAAAAAGGAAAAGATACACAGCCTCATTGGAAATCAGGAAGTTGAAAATTAAAACCACAGTGAGCTATCATGTTATATAAACCAGATAGGCAAAACATTATAACTCTAGTGAGAACATGGAGTGTCCCAGCACTTTTACAAGGCTAGAGGATATGTAAGTGGGTAAATTTGAAAAGTAATTTAGCATTATCTAGAAAGCAATTTGGCATTTTCTAGAAAAGTTGTTTTGCTCTTAGGTATATGCCATAGTGACAATTTTTGTCCATATGTACAGGGAGACAAATGGTTCGAAGTAATACTATGTGTAATAACCAAAAAAAAAAAAAAAAAAGAATAAAATGAGAAGCAGCCAAATGCAACCTCAATCAACAGATTGACAGCAAATGGATAAATAGATTGTGGTATATCCATGTGATAGAGCAGTGAAAACATACAAAGTATAGCTACATATAACAATATAAATGAATCTGGAACTAAAGATTGAATGAAAAAGCTGTTGCAGAGGGACACATAGAAGAAGATTCCATTTATAAAGTTATTTCATGTGCAAGACTTTTGCTATCTTTGATAGCAAGTGAACGGTAACACAAAATTCAGGTCAGGACAGGATGGTCTGTGAAGGGACCAGGAGATCCTGGGAGGGCGCTCATAAAAGGTCAGAACTAAACATAGTACTCTTTTTATTAAACTTGTGCCCAGGTGATCATTGCATAATTATTTATTCTTTGTGTGTTTTTTTTTATTGTGGTGAAATATACATAACATCAAATTTACCATCTTAACTGTTTTTTAATGTATAGTTTCGTGGCACTGATTACATTCACACTATTGTGCAACCATGATAGTAATACTTGAATAAAAAACTTCATAGCAATGTTTGGTGATAATATCATCTTCATAGATTTGGTAAATTTTAGCCAGCTCACAATCATAAGAAAAGTCTCTGATTTTGGTAAATTTGTACAGTGAGAAACTTGGTTTTTGTTACTGAGAAAAGCATATTGCGTTTGGTTTGGGGGGAATCGGTATAATATTCGAAAGAAAGTTAAGTTGTTCAATCCCCTGAAGTCATTAAAAAGCAGCAACGTATTTTCAACGGCATCTGAAAGTTCAATGCTACTTGGAGTTTAAGGAGTTCTATCGACAACTTGTTGGATCAGTTATAAAATTTATTTTATGTCAAATAGTATTTTATTACATTAATTCAATTTCATCTTTCTTAATTATTTTATAGCCCAAAAGTTAAAAAAAGAAGCATGACACATTTACATCTGGACATTTTCCAAGTATTACATAATTAGAAATGGCAAGTAATTGTTTTATAATGATTTTCATAATACCAACTCGTCATGTGTTCTGTGAAGAATGAGGATAAAACAGCAGGTATGAAACCCACAATGGAGTGATCTCAAATTTGTCATCAGCTCGCCCATTTGAACATTATTGATCTCACCTTTTTTGTTAATGCTGGGATTTCAGACCCAAGTTCAGCAATTTCTTCTTGCAGTTATTTGTTCTCTGTGCCTGTTGCAGCATGACTTGATCATTGTTGAAATACATTTGTAACTCCAGAAACTGAGGGCCGAAAAAAGGGAGGAGAAGCTGTGTTAGGCAAGAATTCTGCTTTATAATAAAAGAAGCCATTGAATGCCCAAAGCTGATTATGTAACAAACTCCATTACGGTCTGCAAATTTCCACCAGAGAATGAAGCATGATGGGAATTTTCAAGTCAGTTCTAATTTCTTTTCTGCCTTCAGGAGTTCTTTGCGAAAAGCAATATATTAACTCATTAAAAAAAAAAGTCTGGCAAGACTCCAAAAAAGTAGTTTAATCTGCTACATTTTATGACATTTTATAGCCAATTCATTTTTAACAAGTTCATTCACTTAATAATTATAACAGATTATCTGACACAGTGATCTTTTATACAATAGATTTTTTCTTCTGAAATAATATTTTTTAATATTTTTTAAATCTCAATTTCTTTGTAGCACAGTTCATAAATATTTACAATGTGTGATATTGTGTTACACAGTTATTATGGAAGCCTTAGCCAACAATGCACCATGAATAATAACAGCAATAGCCTTTGCTGGTTCTGCTTCCTTAGGAGCTTAATTAAAAGCAAGCGCATGACATAAAGAAGGCAGCCTATGGATGATTTGTGACTAAAGACATGGCAAAGTAATTTAAGATTGTAAACAGTTGTTTCACCATCACAATACCTGAGCATTCTCTGAGTACTGAGAGGCAGCAGATGCTAGTGCAATTCCTTTGACAATGCATCCAGATTTCGGTTTTCTCAGTTGTAAATTGAAATAGCACCATCATCAACTCACCTTATTAAAGAATGAAATGAAACTCTAAGTGTAGTGTCTAAACGTAATGATAATCTGCTGGGGGCATTCACTTAAGCTTTTTCTGGAAACCCGTATCTAAGGGAATACATACAGACCCTATTTGATAACGCTGCACACAGTGCTAACTCAAATGTCTGTAAGTCTCTGAAATATTTTTCTTTACAAACTAATGGATATGTGTATATATATGTGTGTTTGCTTATCTATATAAAGCACCCATACACAATACATATACATTACATTATATGCATACATATACATATATATGGCTACACATACATGTATATACATATACAGTTACATATATTACATTATACATATACATATATATATGGCTCCCCCACGCCCCACACCATGCTTTAGGTGGTATCTTCCACACACTCTACCTTACATTTATTCCCAGCTAAGAGTATTAGTGCATCATATTGCAAAGGGATTCTGCCAAAAAAACCCTCTACCTCATTTTCCTGAGTTGTGTGAGTTCTAAAACACATTTGTTACTTGGCTGTGGCTGTTCTTGCTACTGTTTATTTTGTGTTATGGTGAGCAGTTTTGACCCATCATGTATGATAAAAAGTCAAAAGGCATCCACATGATACTTACACTCAAAAAAGGTGGTAAAGGAAGTAAGCAGACCACAGATGTCTGAGGAAACGACTAAGGAACCAGAAAGTAGAGATCAGTAAGCATTTAATGATTTTTGGCAGTCCTCTGACCTTCCTAAACATCGTAAAACATCACTGCACGCTGGGGGACTGACCTGCAAAGGGAGCTTGTTAATGTTGATGATCTAGGGAGCACCTCACTGGGGCTCTCCTGGAACCAGCCGACACAGAAATCATCTGGCCATTTCTGAGAATGTGATCCCTGAAGCGAACCAGCTGTGTTGCATCCAAAAGTTTTCTGCAGACGTGGTCTCCTTTGGAAAGCAATTTTTAAAATATAGTTTTTTGATGGACCAAGAGATGTTTAAGAAACTGACTTAATCACATGAGGCCCATTGCAGTGTGAAGAGATGGACCACATCAGGTGAGAGAGGAAAAGGCTGTACAAAGGTGGAATGTATGTCAAGAAAGAGAAAATAAATATTAAACGAATCTAAGTTTAAATCTCATGCCTAACCTGGCACACTAAATACAAAGTGGAAGCCTCTCTTACTAGGGAGTTGAGAGGTCTAACATGGCAGAAGACAGGAAGTAAACCAGTCCATAATAATTCATCTGACTCCACCAATGGTCCCTGATATATTTATATGCTAAGTAGTGAGTGAATGGATCCACAGATGGTCCACACCACCCAAGTAAAATTAGCCTCTTAGTAGAAAGTGAAGGCCAATCTTTTTTTCCAGGTGGCAGGGTAAATGTTACAAAAATTGCACAAGCAGGAAGATTCCACACCAAATATACAACTTATTTCTTTTGATATTAACAAATAAGGCTACATTTAAACTCTCATAGCTTAGTTATATACGTAATCAGAAGACAAAGGCTTCTCTCGTACCTGCTTACTCAGGGAAAAACTTTATGAGAAACCATAAAGGGTCTTTACTAACATATTTTTTTCCAAATCTCTTTACTAGGCCCACTTTACATAAAATGAGTCCATGGCAATCAATCAAATTGATTATTGGAAAAAATACTGTGCTTCCAAAAGCTGGACCTGCCTCCAAAATATTTGTTTAATATTTTCTACAATCATTTTCACCTTCTCATTTCTACATCTCACAAATTGGGAGAGAAAATATGTGAACTCTTTTCCATGCCTTTCTGCATCCCCACCTCTCCCATACACACATGTATTTGGGGGAAAACCGTTAAATAAATACAGTGTAAAGAAATTCTCTCTGTTGTAAATGAAACAGAGTGTTTTAACCACTGCCTATCATTTTTACCTGCTCCTACTGAATCATCAGAATTTTCAGGGCTGGAGTATTGAGAGAAGAGGCAGAGGAAGTGGAAAGGACCCAGAAGCAGTGACGAGTTCACCCTCCAAGCAGTGACCAGTGTCACTCACAGACCCGCAAATAGATACTATGGTTTATAAGTCACAATCCCTGTCACCATAGAAGTTTCATTCTAAAGGGAGAAAAGCTAAGAAATAGACAATAATCAAGTAAATATAAAATCGGGAATGTTATGAAAGAAACAAATGAAGCCTGATGGATAATCATGGCTGTCTTGTGTACTAGGTGTGAAGACCTGCTTTAGACAGAATACTCCTCAAGGTGGAATGAGAAGGAGCTGGCCATAGAAACAGTAGAGAAGCATTTTCTGGGAGAAACTGACCAGCATATAATTGGTCCTGAGGTGGAAAGAGTGTGAGGGGCAACAAAGGATTTTGAGCAGAGATCCACAGTGACTGATTTCCTTTCTGCAAAGATTGTGCTGATTGACTTATGGAGAACAGCTGCTGGAGGCCAAGCCAAAGGGTAGGGTTCGTTGAGGCATCTTGGTAAGAGAAGTGGGCAGCTGGGACCAGGATGGAACAGAGGACAAGGAGAGGAGTGACAAGGTGTGACTTGCTGATGGAGTGGGTGTGAGGATACCCAAGAAAAAGGAAGAATCAACAATGGCTCCCAAGTTCCAACCTTGAGTATTTGGATGGTGATATGTACAAAGATAAGTAAAACCAGAGACTAAGAAACAGATTTGGAGGGAAGGTATTTAAAATCTGGAATTCCATTTAATTCTCTTCTATGAATTGGCTGTATGCATTTACTGTCAGAAATGTCCATGAGTAGAAATTCAGCCATGAATAACCTTATCACTGATACTGTTTGAGCCATGAAATATCTACTTCATAAAATGAGGCCATTACAAAGCTAAATACAGCAATTATTCTTTTAAACTTGGTACAGCAGCGACCACTGACTTGACTTACTTGACCATTTGACTCACTTACTTGACTACAATGGGTTTCACTTAATGCAAGCACATCCCAAGGTTCTCAAAGGAAAGTATTGAAACATATGGAAACCTCATTAATTTATTATCCAGGAATGTATTGCTGAATGCAGTAGTGCTAAAAATAAGGGTAGAGGTCTCCACAGAATCAACTTAGGTGCCCATCAACAGTGAATTGAATAAAGAAAATATGGTACATATACACCATGGAATAGTATACAGCCATAAAAAAGAACAAAATCATGTCCTTTGCAGCAACATGGGTGTATAGGGAGGCCACTATCCTAACGGAATTAACACAGAAACAGAAAACCAAGTATCACATTCTCTCACCTTTATAGGAGAGTTAAACATTATGTACACAAGGACATAAAGATGGGAATGATCGACACTGGGTACTCCAAAAAGGGGAAGAAAAGGAGGAAGATAGGGGTTGAAAAACTACCTATTTGGTATTATGTTCACTATTTGGGTGACGAGTCCAACAAAAGCCCAAACCTTAGCATTATGCAATATATCCATGTAACAAACCTGCACATGTACACCCTGAATCTACTATTTAAAAAAAGAAAAAGAGTAGAGGTCTAAAATTAGTAACACAGCTTCTTCCCCGTAAAATGCTTTCTCTAAATGTTTAGCAAATGATTGTTGCTCTTGTTCATGAATCTTGGCCTAGTTTAAGAGTCTGTGAGTATCAAAACAAGTAATTTGACAAAGCACTCAATCTGGAAAGTTATTACTGCCTTGTTGGAGTAAAGCCCGTCATATTTTGACATGAGAGTCTTCCTATTTTCTTTGGATTTCTGTGCCATTGGTGTTGAGAAGATTCCTAGAGGTTACACATGGTTTTACTTAGTTTAAGAACTTGTCTAGAGAAAAAAATTATTAATTCTACTACTGTTTCAGGGGTATGAAAGATTACTAATAGAAAGCTACACATGGCTTTTCATCCATATCAGCTGTTCCATTGCATTGATAGTTTAATGTTTTACATGAAATAGTATATGGAGTAACAGGTATTACCTGAACTTAGTTGTCCCCTGAGGCATCCATCAACTAACCTTCAAAGATTTGAAGTGATGGGATAAATAGTTTGTCCTAGAATATCTCTAGAGAATGAGATTTCCCGATCAGATCAATTCAATAAACATTAAGAGAATGTGTATCACGCACCAGAAACTGTGCTAGAGGTCAGTTAATAGCACATGCATGGTGTTTTTGCAAACTGCCTCAAACTATCACTTGTATTTTTTCTAAACAGTAAGTAATGTATATAGGGCACTTACTGTGTTCCAGTGTTTTAAAGGCGTCACCTGTTAAGTGGTCAAGGAATAACTCAGAGCCAGTTATTTTGTGCACAGATTTTTTTCACATGTAAGCAACAGGATGACCAATTTGTTTCAGTTGGCCTGAGACTACGCCCACTTAATTTTGTTGAGGTGAAATTTACATAGCATAAAATTAACCATTATCTTTGGGAGGCCGAGGCAGGTGGATCATGAGGTCAGGAGGTCGAGACCATCCTGGCTAACATGGTGAAACCCCATCTCTACTAAAAATACAAACAAACAAACAAAAAACTTAGCCGCCCGCAGTGGCAGGTGTCTGTAGTCCCAGCTACTCGGGAGGCTGAGGCAGGAGAATGGCGTGAACCCGGGAGGCAGAGTTTGTGGTGAGCCAGGATCGTAGCACTGCACTCCAGCCTGGATGGCAAAGCAAGACTCCATCTCAAAAAAATAAAAAATAAAAAATAAATAACCATTTAAAGGGAATGATTTACTGGCATTTAGTACATTCACAATGTTGGGCAGCCATAAACTCTCTCTAGTACCAAAATATTTTTATCACCTTGAAATAAATTCCCTACCCTGATAAGCACCAACTCCCTGTTCCTGTCTCTCCCAGCCACCAGCAACCTCCAATTTGCTTTCTTTTTCTATGCATTTACTTTTTCTGGATAACTCACATAAATGAAATCATACAGATCTTTGTGTCTGGCTTCTTTCACTTAATGCAAGCACATTGCAAGGTTCTCAAAGGAAAAGTACTGATACGCATGGAAGGCTCATTAATTTATTATCCAGGAAAGTGTCGTTGAAAGCAGTAGTGCTAAAAATAAGGGTAGAGATCTCCATGGAATCAACTTACATGCCTATCAACAGTTGAAAAAAGAAAATATGGCAAATATACACCATGGAATACTAAACAGCCACAAAAAAGAAAACAAAGTCATGTCCTTTGCACAATGTATTTGAAGTTCATCAACATTGTAGCATGTTTCAATGCTCCATTCCATTTTACAGCTAAGCAATATTCCATTGAATGTATATGCCACACCCTGCTTAGTCGTTGTCCATGGATGGACACTGGGTTATTTCCACCTTTTATCTATCATAAACAGTGCTTCTATGAACACTCATGTACAAATATTTGGGTACTTGTTTTTTGGTTCTTTTGGGTATATTCTTAAAAGTGGAATTTTTGAGTCTTATTGTAATTTCATGTTTAACTTTCTGAGGCACCAACTACCAAATTCTTTTCCACAGTGACTGCCCCCTTTAACACTGCCACCAGTAAAGTACAAGGGTTCCAATTTTTCCACATCCTTGTGAACACTGGTTCCCCCCACCCCCTTTTTTAAAAAATTATAGCCATCCTAGTGGATTGAAGTGGTATCTCTTTGTGGTTCTGAGTTTCATTTTCTTAGTGCCTAGTGATATTGAGCATCTTTACAGGTGCTAATGGACCATTTGTCTGTCTTCTTTGGAGATATGTCCTTAACGAGTACTTTGCACATGTTTTAATAAGATCTGAGGTTGCTTTGGGGATTCAACACAAAGCACTTAGAACAGTGCTGGGCACAAATATTAACCATATTTCCAAGAAAAAAAAAGTAAAAATACACACGCTACTCTTTTATACAAAAGCTACTGGTTTTTAAAGCATTGGCTGCTATGGTTTCCAGTCTTAGCAGGGGAAGTATGTTTACCTGGACATGGACAATTCGTGGATTTAGAGGGATTCCTTTCATACACTGGCCACTGGTTTACACTCGAACTTATTAAGACAATGACTCAGAACCACCACCCTCCAACTTCCTAGTTGCTTCTAAAAGTGACTTGCTTCTCTGTGTCCAGCTCACAAGGAACAGATGTTCAAATGAGAAAAATAACACCATAACAATTTCCCCTAATTAGTACCTTTGTGAGCAAACTGAACAAGAAGATGGAACAATCCGAGAAACTAAATTACCCTCTCATCTGTGGGCGACCCTTCCAGCGCAGCAGGATGAGTCACAAGAGAGCAGAGATGGGACTTGCGCCTCTGCTGTGAATAAATGGGGCTCTCAGTCAAGTCTTTTAAGGCTATAAATCTGACAACTTTTAAGAGCACTTTAAGCTTTCTCTATTTTTTAAAAGCTGAGGTTTTCATACCATCTTTCTTCTTACTCTTCTCCTTTTCCCCTTTATACAAAGTGAGATAACTACACTTTTTATATGAAGACACAACAATTCTGTTATGTTTTTATGAGTGTCTATCAGGAGCAGCATAAATATATTTCCAAGTTAACAGCTAACACGGTAAACTTTAGGGCAAAAAAGAAAGGTGAGAGGAAGGGAAGAGAGAAACTTCTTTTACCACAAGAAGTTCCCAGGCAAAAATCAAACAATACCAAATGATTTGGGTTGTTCTAACATGAAATCCAACATTCATTTGAGAATACTATTTTATTCTACTTACCATTGGGCATCCCCTGACAGATGAACTTTAATATCATGAGAAGAGGCTCCAGCATCTTCACTGTTTTATTTGTATGCTATGATTTCAATATGATTCACCCTTGTCAATTTGAAGTCCAGGGGCCCAAAGGAAATGTGCTGTGTCACAGAACTACAACGTTTATTTCTCTGTCATTAAGAACCATTTATTCTTGAAACAAACGTATTCTAATCCAACTTGAAATCTACAGCCTTTATCACAGATTCTTGGAACTGAAAGAAAACTTAAGGGCCCCAGTAGTCTAAGCCAGATCACCTTTAGAATCCACTGGGTGGAGGGATTTCAAGCCCAGTCTTAGGATTCTCTAAGGAAGAAAAGTTTATCAAATCTTCCAATAATTTCTTCCATAGCTTTGACTGTTCAAGGTGTGTCCACGTAACAATGAAACATATTCCCATGAATCAATCTTGAAACTCTCATTTCATAGTTACATTTTACAAAGGGAATTTCCTAAGTTATCCGACGAATATCTTACTTTTCACGTAATTTTATACGAGTTGTTAAAATGAAAATGTTAATTATTTCACTCTTTTAATTAACCTCTTTCTTATTTTCGTACTTTCTTTCCTTGAGTACATTTTAACAGATAATGTAATCTTTCCCCCCCAAAATTATTTTGAGTTAAGAAATTTTTGTCTTATACACTCTTAAGGGGAATTTTTAAAAAACAAATTTATTGTCAAATGTATGGTCTCTTTGCTAATCCTTGATCATCATAGTCTGCAATGTCCTAAAAAGGCCCATATTCATTTTCTGATATAGAAAACAAAACAAAACAAAAAAGCCAGGTGCTGTGGCACAAGGCATGGTGGCAGGTGTCTGTAATCTCAGCTACTGAGGAGGCTGAGGCAGGAGAATTGTTTGAACTCGGGAGGCAGAGGTTGCAGTGAGCGGAGATCACGCCACTACACTCCAGCCTGGGACAGAGTGAGACTCTGTCTCAAAATAAATAAATAAATAAATAAATAAATAAGATTTTAAAATCCAGGTGTGGTGGCCTGCACCTGTGGTCCCAGCTAAGCTACTCAGGACGGTCAGGTGGGAGGACTGCTTGAGCTCAGTAAGTTAAGACTGCAGTGAGCCATGATCATGCCACCACACTCCAGTTTGGGTGACAGAATGAGATCCTGTCTCAAAAATAAAAAATAAAAAAACCCTTTAAATTAAAAAAATACTTCAAAATACACAGACACACAAAAGTGCTTGGTCCAAGGTCATAGCTAGCTTGAATATTTTTGCTGCAGGAACACTAACTGAACCAATCCCTTTTGGAATTATGTACAAACACAAGGTTATGAAAGTCTGTTTTGTAGCTTGTTAGATAAACATTCCTTTTCTTTAAAGACTCATAAATGTGTTTAATTCACAAAGAATGTTTATCTTCCTGAGTTTCTTTCATATACTCCCAAAGAGTACACGATGTGGTTTTTGATAAGTATTTATAATCAGGCAGGCACTGTCTTCAAGAATGGGGATGCAAAGATGAATAAAACTAGGTCTGTACCTGGTGAGGGCCGCCATCTTTCGGGAACCACCAACACGTGACATATTATTTCTGGACAAGTGGCAAATGCCATGAGGAAGATCTCTCTACTTCCTGTGGGGGCCAGAGGAATGAAAATCAGGGAAGACTTTCCAGAAGAGTTGCTCTAATAGTTTAGTTATATGATCACATTATAAAAATTTTAATTTAGTTTTTAAAGAATTATTCTGCATAAAAGAAATTTTTTTAAATAATGTTTATGTCAGAGAATCTGGGAGGGCATGTTAGAGGATAGCAGTGAGAAGGAGGCAAAGTATTTGTCAATTGCGTCACTGAAAAAGGGAAACGTTTTCCTCTTTAGAACGTGAATGCAGATTAGGTGCACACTCACAGGTCGGTTCCAACTCTGCTTACTGTTTGTTCCCAAACCAGACTAGGCATCATTACCACATGGACAGCTTTCAACAGACAACCTACCTGAAGCCACACCTACAGAGAATGAGGTCTGGAGGGCATCCTGGGATCTTTTTTTTTTTTTTTTAATTTTTTATTTTTTAGGCAGGGTCTCACTCTGTTGCCCAGGCTGGAGTGCAATGTCAAGGTCTCGACTGACTGCAGCCCCAACCTCCTAGGCGCAACCAATTCTCCCACCTCAGTCTCCCAGGTAGCTGGGACTACAGGCGTTCACCATCATATTCGACTAATTTTTAAATTTTTTGTAGAGGCAGGGGTCTCACTGAGAGGGCTCTCACTAGTCTTGAAGTCCTGGGCTCAAGCGATCCTCCTGCGTTCGCCTCCCAAAATGCTGAGATTACAGGCCTGAGCCACTGTGCCCAGCCTGGATCTCTTTTTAATACAAAATCCCCAGATGATTGTTTCATAATGAACTCTCGCCTTACCTCTGCTTGAACCAGTATTTAGGAATCATCTTCTACAGCAATGACTTGAATTTTGGTGCAGTTTCGAATAAGTAGGGTCTCTGAGTTGTGTCTGGAGCCATTTTTCTATGAGATTCTGACACTCACCTACTGTAAGAAGCCCTGATCAAGACAGAATGTGATTAAGATTAAGTTCTTTTTCGGTGCCATCTACATGTATGAGGAACTGGAGTTTCTAGACAAAATAGTAATATAAATAAAGCACTGCCATATTTGTTGTTAAGTTTTAAAACATAGGAGACGTTATCAGCCCCCACCTTTACTTTCTGGCTTTCGATGTGCTTGAGCCTCTTCCAGCTGCCAGTATTTCCATCTCCTGCCTGAGGACTTTTCCCAGAACTGAGGACCAATCTCACCATGTACCTAACGAAATGGAAACAGAGCTGGGTGTAGTGGCTCACACCTGCAATCCTAGCACTTTGGGAGGCCGAGGTGGGAGAGCCGCTTGAGCATAGCAGTTGGACACTGGCCTGGGCGATATAGTGAGACATCATCTCTACAAAAAATAAAAAATCACCCAGGCTTGGTTGTGTGCACTTGTGGTTCCAGCTACTTGGGTGACTGAGGGTTGCTTGATCACCCAGGAGTTTGAGGCTGCAGTGAGCTATGATCGTGCCACTGTGCTGCAGACTAAGTGACAGAGCAAGACTCCATGTCAGAAAGATGAAAGAAAGAAAAGAAAGAAAGAAAGAAAGAAAGAAAGAAAGAAAGAAAGAAAGAAAGAAAGAAAGAAAGAAAGAAAGAAAGAAGGAAGGAAGAAATGCAAATGGCAGGGAATGAGCAACCTTCAAAAGCAGCCCTCAATCAATGCCTGTCAGGGGTTCATGTATAAATGTCCCAGCTCCCTTGCCTCCTGGCAGGGTGATTCTGAGAAATGTGTTTGCACTGTTTTCTACAGTTTCCTCATAAGAGTAAGCCCCAGTCACTTACTATGGCAGCTGGCTTCTTTCATTGGCTGCCTTCCCTTGCCTCTATAATTTTCCTTCTCCTTCTCCCCTGTTGGTGCTTGCTACACCTCCTAAATATTTCTTGTACTCAAATTCCTTTTTTTTTTTTTTTGAGATAGAGTCTTGCTCTGTCACCAGACCGGAGTGCAGTGGCACAATTTCAGCTCACTGCAACCTCTGCCTCCCAGGATCAAGAGATTCTCCTGCCTCAGCCTCCCGAGTAGCTGAGACTACAGGTGCACGCCACCATGCCCAGCTAATTTTTGTATTTTTAGTAGAGATGAGGTTTTATTATGTTGGCCAGAATGGTCTCGATCTCTTGACCTCACGATCCACCCGCCTTGACCTCTCAAAGTGCTGGGATTACAGGTGTGAGCCACAACGCCCGGCCTCAAATTCTTTTTTTGTATATTATTTTAACTTGATTTCTTTTATTATTATTATTATACTTCAAGTTCTGGGATACATGTGCAGAACATGCAGGTTCGTTACATAGGTATACACGCACCATGGTGGTTTGCTGCACCCATCAAAATGCTATCCCTCCCCTAGTCCCCCTAGTCCCCCACGCCCTGACAGGCCCCAGTGTGTGATGGTCCTCTCCCGTGTCCATGTGTTCTCATTGTTCAACTCCCGCTTATGTTCTTGTACTCAAATTCTTATCTCAGGGTCTACTTCTGAAGGGGCCCAAATCCAGAGGATATGGCCCATTCGATGTAATAGTATCATTAAGTTCAAATAGCATTTTATAAGTACTTCCCCTCAAAAGTAAAACTACAATGCAGACATAATAAATAAAACAGATAAGCCAACTTGACACCTGTGTTTTATAAGATATGTTGAAAATAGTCATTTGTTCAATTGCATGATTTTTATTCCAGAAGCAGTACCTGGTTTGCACACACTTGGAGGAAAACCACAGTTAGGACTGATAGGAAGGAAGGACAAGTTAGTCATCATTCTAGGTATAAGGCCAGATAATGGGACAGATGGACTGAGGTTTCTACTTCCTAGTAACAAAAATAAATAAATTTATTTAAACCTGTGATCAATTGGTCAGGTGGAAACCTGAAGAGCGGTGCTAGGTTTTGAAAAGCATGTAAATATACACACTGAAAAATCCAGGGGTCCTGCAAAATGTTCCATCTCCAACTGACCCTGATCTGATTGTAAATGAATGAAGGTTCAGTGATGTGCTGGAGCTGGCTCATACCAATCTGTGAGAGCCTGAAAGCCACTTGTGAATTTCAGGAATTTTGCAAGCCAGATAACTTCACTTCATGGCTTAAAATAGGCCATAGCAGGAGTATTTACACCACAGAAATGGGCAAACACTATACATCTGAGTTTCTTCCTCCTCCTCCCTGTAAGAGCCAGTTGTGAAGCATTTTCCAGCATAGCATTGAATCATGAAGTTGTCATGATCCACCTGTTCTATTAAGAGTCAACCTGGCTACAACAAGGAGACCAAGCACTGGGCATAGGTCAAGACTCATTCTCCTGATGCCTTGTAAAATTGTACTCACATGTGAGAGATCAGGAAAAATATTGCCTAGAAAGGTGGTCCTTCATTGGGCTTTGCAGACGCACAGGGGTTTGCACACACAAACAGTTTTAAGGCATTCAGTTTCCAGATCTTCAACTTCCAAATACGCTTTCTAAAAACTGAGTTGCCTGAGAATGAGACCACCTCTCCACAGTCCCGCTCCCACTTACGGCTGTAAGGACCGTCTTCTCACACAAGTCAATTCTTACTACTGCGCATTTTCCTGTGGTGCAAAGGCTCCAAGACCCCAAATGAAGGCATATGAGGGAAAGATGGGTTTGGGAAAAGATTCCTTTCATAAATACGTGGGGCTCCTACCTTACCCTGTTTGACACCTGTATCCCTTAATGTGAAACTTGGCATTAAGAAGGAAGGCATTTGAGCTTATTTTGTAATTTTTCTATATTCAAAATAACTAGAAAAATATAGATTTGTGACAGTCATTCTTTTAATTCTAATGGGAGTGCTTTACACTACCCAAAATTTTTAGATGCTTTGGAAAAACACCAGGCTACAAATCTTGCATGCCTTCTTTATTGTAACACCTCAGCGTGCTGCATTTCATAAGGTAGTTAAAATGCACTTAAACCATATTGTAAAATATTGTAAAATATTTATCCAATGGCAGTCAATCTTCATCTTATTTCATTTTATAAGATGTTCAATATTTTCTACATCCTAGTAATACAAATAAGTAAATTTATTTGAACTGGTGATTGAAACACTTTTAGAAGTCAACTTAAAAATGACTGAAAAACTGCACGGTTTGTTGAAGTTTCTTTAGTGGGCACATGAGCAGAGAAGTCTGGCACTGAGGTGGGGCCGCTCTCACAGCCCTCACCTGCAGAGTCTGCCCGTTGCAGGGCGTATAAACACTCTTTTAGCATACCCAAAGTAAAGAAGAGGAAAAAAATCACTGTGAATAATTAAGTTGTCATTTAGCAACCCTAAGTAATGTATAAAAAAAGTTTGTGGAAAAAAAACCTAGAAGACAATAGTCTTAATGCATCGTGATATTCAAATATATATACATATATGTATATATATATTCAGATATATCTGAATATATATATTTGAAATAAAATTTCAATATCAGAAAATGTATATATATTTCTCTGAATATTGACCTTTGTCATTTCATTTAAGAAAACTATAAACCATAAACCAAACTATAAACTATAAACCAGGGAAAAAAAGAAAAACCTCTGATTTTTATAGTCACTAATCCTCAGCCAAGAATAGATCTCATTGCTTTGTTTCCCCGTGAGTATCCAAAAGTGAGCTTTTCTTATATCCTATGATCTAAATGTACCTGATGTAAGCTGTACTATGGAGTCATACCAGATAGTAAATGTCTATATTATTAATAGTATCAAAGCAATAAATGTGTTCCTGACATAGGCTAACCTTTGGATATTTACGAGACACCTGCACAGTCTTTTAAGAGTTCATGTTGGCAGAATATGTTGAATTGTTTCTTCTAAAAGCATGTACTAAAAACAGTCCTCTTCTTATTCTTTATTAGGAATTCCAGAAGTTATAGTCTCCTATAAAATCAAAATCACGTGGGAGTAAAATTTATCTTCTTCCAGAAAGTTCCTTCCAGCATTAAAGATGTATTTGTAGAACTTCAAATTGTGGAGGCAGCAACCATCTATGCCGGATTCCAAGAGAATTCTCAATCTCAAGGTATCTTGTTTTGGTAACTTGATGACTACATTCAGCCAGATTGGAAATGGTGAAGGCAGATGAAATATCCTTGATCAAGAAAACAGAAAATGTGTTGTTGTTGTTGTTGTTGTTGTTTTCATCAAAAAGCAGACAATCTCAGGGGCAGCATTTTATCCAAATGACTGCAGACGTTGCCTGACTTTTTTGGCATAAACAGTGTAAAGAATGGCAAGAAATAAACTCTGTTTTGGTGGAAATAATCTATTCCTATTATGTTTTCTAGAAACCCGAGGAATAATCCATCCAACAGTTCATCTATTTGTGTGCCTGGGGAAATTTATTCAAAAAAATTCTTTTCTCTTGCAAATGTGTGAGGTAGTATTGATTTAACCACCATTTCTAACATTTGAGGCATAAAATCAAATGATTACTTATATGCATGAAGAGTAACAAAAGACTTAGAAAATGATTCCTGCTAAATTACTCGAAAAAAGCCAAAGGGACCACATTTTAGAGAACAAAGAAAGGGGAATAAAAATGATTAAAGATTTTGGTGATGAAAGGAGCTATGCGTGTTTGATCCAGAGGAAGACACTTAAATGACAATCATGAAGAGGAACAGCCATCGGTTTTGCTTGTTATTCAATGATTAGACACAGTGCAGTAGACTAAAGAATGCCCCAGCGACATGGGCACCGTGGAGGGCAGTCCCCATTACTGCAGCTTCAACAAGCCCTCTACTCGGCAGAAGCAGATGAAGGCTGTGCTTGCCCCTCCCTCATCTATTTCCTCTCTTTGTTTTCCTTCTCTCCCTCCCTTCTGGGTCGCAGACACATTGCCCATTGCACAGTATTCATTACACTCCTGAGCCCGCTCCGTTCTATTTACTGAGGAGCCTCTATTCATTGTGGGTGTAAACAGAATACATCCTATTTTGTCCAAAAAATAACTGCCTCCAAATATTTCTGTGGATCTTCTCCCTTCCTCCTTGCTGATCAACTTCTTGAGAACATTTTCAGCTATTTTTTTGTTATTAAAACAGTCTAATGAGTGTTTAAGACATGGTACTATTTGTTTTAAAAATTTCAATGTCGCTGGATTCAAGCATTTTTTCCTTTCCTGTCCTTGGCTCAGGCAAACTCACTGTATGTGCACGTGTGTGGTGGAGACAGAGGGAGGGTCCTAGGGAGGAGGTAGGTGTTGATCTGCCCTCACAGGGCTCCCCTCTTTCCTCTCCCAGGTGTTGGCCCCTCCAGTGTCAGGGCAGTGAGGAGAAAGAAGAGACAGGCCAATGCCTCCTTACTCAGCTGGCAAGGTGGGGTTCTCGTTGTCATTACTGTTGCTCTGTTACTGTGACCTAGAGACATGACTTTATTGCTGTTTTTGTGTCAAGGGCTCATGCACAGGTCTCCAGGAGAACACATGGGGTTATTTGTAGGGTCAATCTTCCTCCATAAGGCTTCTGGACCTGGGTAGTGGGTTCTGGCCAGACCACTCACCCGCTCTTAGCCCCTGCCACCAGGCACCAGCCCTGCAGCCTCTTTGTGCAGGGAACTCTTCCAGAAAGTAGCCTCCCCCCTATCCTAGGGTGTCCATGCCACTCTCGCATCCTTGCCACTCCTCAGGGTGGGAGCCTGGCTGCATCTGGGCCACCTGCCCCCTCAGCCTGCCTCTTTGCTGATCTTCTTCGTTTATATCTCCGTGTCCCAGCAGTAACGAGCACTCAGCAGCTCCAATGGGTCATGACTTTCAAAGAGGACGAGATCCTTTGTTTCTGACTCTGTGTGAAAGAGTCACCCACCCCCCCTGCAGACTTTCTTGGCAATTATCTTAGACACCTTCCTTGTCTTGGAAGGTAACAGTATTCTCAGCACTGGTACCTCTCACTACACTGTGGGGAAAGGTGACTGGCTCACTGGCTGGTGTCACTCCAAATGTAGAATGTGAGGTGCACAGTGCCTTTAATTCTCCATTAGCACAACAGGGAAAATCCCTTTTGACATTCTGTTACACCCACACTGATCTGGGTAGGTGACTGAGGCAACTCCCTGGCCTTTGGCCACTTGAGAAAGAGTCCTGGCCTCTGGTCCCTGCCTCGTTCAGTCCTCCTGACAGATATTTGGCACTCGTCAAGCAGTTCATTGGTCCTTGTCAGTCCCAGAACAGTACCTGGTACATGGAACATTTCTTCTTGTATTCACAAGATAAGAACCAAAATCTCTTACTAACTCAGGTCACTAGTAACAAGAATATACAAGAGACTGAGGAGGAGAGACCCAGGGACAGAATGTCCACTGAGAGTGCAGCTCCTCTTGCCATTTTCTGAAGGACATTTGCATGTATCCCAGCTCATCTCCCCCACCCGCAACTGTCTCTGTGTATCATTTATTATATTCATCAGAATATTCTGGGATTATTCCTCCCAACTCTGAAAAAAGGAAGCAATTGGATTTATCTGATTCATGGTACCTTCCACACTTACCTCGAATATTTATGCTTTTCATAAGTATTCAAAAGTAACAGCTTCCTTTCAATTTCATTGACTGTGTCAGATTATCCAATTCTCAATGTCTCAAGGCAGAAAGCCTGCTGACAATGTTTCAGCCGCATCATTCTAAATTGTGCCAGAGTTAAATGTGTAGAACTATCATTATCACAGAAATCAAAATGTGCACTTCTTTCTTTGTTTGAGACAGGGTCTCACTTTGTCACCCAGACTGGAGCACAGTGGCGTGATCACAGCTCACTGCAGCCTCGACCTCCTGAGCTCAAGAAATCCTCCTGTCTCAGCCTCCCAAGTAGCTAAGACTACAGGTGTGCATCTCCACACCTGGTGAATTTTTGTATTTTTTTCTAGAGACAGGGTTTCTCTATGTTGCCCAGGCTGGTTTCTAGCTCCTACAATCAAGCAATTCGCCTGCCTCGGCCTCCCAAAGTGCTAGGATTATAGGTGTGAGCCACCACACTGGGCCCAAAATGTGTATGTTGATGCAAGGCCAACCAGTGGCAAATCACAGGCAACTACTCAAGACCCTGTGCTCGGGAACCACAAAAAAACACCAGTGTCTGTGTAGCAACTTAGAAGATATCTATTGGTGGAAAAGTGACAGTTCAGTAATTGTTGGGGAAGGGATGACATACAAATCTTGAACACATAACCAATCTGTAATTTCCAACATAAAAATCTTAAACACACAACCAATCTGTAATTGCTAAAAGTATCACCAAGGAAAAGGGATAAGACTGTCCCTCCTCTTAGACACACTCTCCAGGGAGTCAGTTTGTGACTTTTTTCAGCCTTCTCCCAACCCCTGCAGTGATTATAGCATTGTCCTTAGTGGTTTTGCCACCAAGATTCCATCTGGCTTCAGTGTGAACAGGGAAAGGAAAATGAATGAAGAGATATATTTGCCTGGAAGTAACTTCTAAACTTCCAAATTACAGAAATGTTATAGATGGGCATCTCAGTGAATATGACTCCAGAACTTTTTCAGTTCTTTGATTCTACAGGCAAGAAGCTTGTCCATGGCCACGGACATACAATTGGAAATAAAAGTAAACTTCAAAATGTGTCTCTCTTTTCTCTACAGATTCATGTCATGAATGAGTAAGGGAGAACTAGAACTGCCTAAGAAAACTGTGACCTGGTCTGATCTCCTTTCTAAATAGTGCGAATACAATGTCACCTCATTTCTCAATTATATTCTTGCCTACAAAACACACTGAAGGTTTGTTTATGGCTTTGATTTCTTAATTTGCCTGTCTTGATAACAAATTCCTATTGCTATAAATCATTGTATTACATAGTATTAATCTCTAACTCGATCTCTTGGTGGCATAAAACAACTAATCCACTTTTTCTTTTTCTTTTTCTTTTTTTTGAGATGGAGTCTCACTCTGTTGCCCAGGCTGGAGTGCAGCGGCGCAATCTCTGCTCACTGCAAGCTCCGCCTCGCAGGTTCATGCCATTCTCCTGCCTCAGCCTCCTGAGTAGCGGGGACTACAGGTGCGCCTGGCTACTACTGCATCCGGCTAGTTTTTTGTATTTTTAGTAAAGATGGGGTTTCACTGTGGTCTCTCTCTCCTGACCTTGTGATCTGCCCGCCTTGGCGTCCCAAAATGCTGGGATTACAGGCGTGAGCCACCGCTCCCGGCCCAAACTAATCCACTTTTTCCTGATTGAGTGTATCAACGATTCCCTGGAAGTAAGTTGTCATTCATAAGAATATTTAGAGAGAAAATGTTCCGTAGGAACTTAAAGAATAACTTTAGGCAAGTCACTCTGTCTTTCTAAATCTTAACATCATCATACATGTGATAGTAATAATGATGCTGTATTATAACCTACAATGATTGTTCTAACAATTTTTTTATTTTTTTATTTTATATATTTATTTTTGAGACCGAGTGTTGCCCTGTCACACCCAGGCTGCAGTACAGTGGCTCACTGTGACCTCTCTGACTCCTGGGTTCAAGCGATTCTCCTGCCTCAGCCTCCCAAGTAATTGGAATTACAGGCACCCACCACCATGCCTGGCTAACTTTTTGTGTTTTTAGTAGAGACGAGGTTTCACCATATTGGCCGGGCTGATCTCAAACTCTCAACCTCAGATAATCTGCCTGCCTTGGCCTCCCAAAGTGCTAGGATTACAGGCATGAGTCACTGCATCCGGCCCCAATAATTTATAAACTATAAAATCTGATATAAATATTAGTTATCTACAAGATCCTGCTATAGGGCTCTGTACTACTCCACTTCACCCTGTATTATTATTTATTTACTATTCTGGTAATGGAAGGAGACAGAGCAGGTAAAATGAACTCGAGAATGACTCTCAACTAGATAAGCATTTCCACATGTATGATTATACACATGGATCGTCACAAATTTATTTGGATCATTTCTTACCATTGCCCTTAAAGTCGAGCTGTATTTGAAAGCACTCGACACATTTGAACTATGTTAAGAACCTCCAGCTTCAGAGTGTTCTGTAACTCTTGTTATAGAGCTCAGCCATTGCTAACTGGAAGCAAAAAGAATTGGATGTTATGATGCAAAAGTCATATCAGGAATTAACAATGTGCTCCAGGCACACAACTCTGACTTTTCCAGAGAAGCAGAAGTAAAAATAATATCAAGAAGCGGCTCCATGGAGCCCTTTCAACTTGTGACAGCCGCTGGATAACCCCTCCTTCATTCACAGCCAATGTCTTCAAATTAGCCTTGACCCATCCTGCACTCCTACTCCTGACCTGCTCCCCCAGGCACAGTGCTAAAGAATTCAGTGAATTTCCACTTAACTTTTACAACAATTTTCCCCTTTTTAGAGATGAGAAAATCCTTTTTTTTTTTTTTTTTTTTTTTTTTGAGACAGAATCTTACCCTGTCACCTAGGCTGGAGTACAGTGGTACAATCATAGCTCACTGCAGCCTCCAACTCCTGGGCTCAAGCGATCCTCCCACCTAGGCCTCCCTAGTAGCCAGGACTCCAGGTGTGAGCCACCATGCCTGGCTAGGTTTTTCTTTTTTGTAGAGATAGGGTCTCTCTATGTTGCCCAGGCTGGTCTCAAACTCCTGGGCTCAAGCAATCCTCCAGCCTTGGCCTCCTAAAGTGCAAGGATTACAGGTGTGAGCCACCATGCCTGGCAGAAAATTATTTTTTAATGAGAAAGGAGCAGGGACTGGCACTCATGACAGCCCCTGAATATCCTCTCCTTCATTCGCAGCCAATGCCTTGAAATTAGCCTTGACCCATCTTGTACTCCCTCTCCTGACCTGTTCCCCAGTACTGAGCCCTTAGCATAGCTCCACCTTCTATCACCCACAGGCTTCTCCCAGACTAAATGCAGTGGTTCTTTCCCAGCCAGGTCTGCACTGCTTCTGGCCACTCTGTTAGACACAGTAGATGGAGGTGATGCCCTTCCAAGAAAATGTAAGGGTGACATTAACCTATTCGTTTATCAGGCTTTTGCCTCTTTTCACACCTACGACTAGGAGAGAAAGAAGAGAAATCATAAAGCAGGTAATTTTTCTATTGTAGATCAAGTTTTTAAAAGGTTCGCTCAAGAGGTACGTCATAGTCCCAGTTCTGAAAGTAGGCTGGGATACCTTCCAGATTTAGTCTGCTTTGTCTGTGCTTAACACTGAGACTCTTCCAAATGGCAGCTCCCTCAGGAATATGTGAGCAGCACACACTCTCCCTAACATTTGTCAAACTGCGTTAGCAACTAATGCTTCATTCCCAGTAATATTTTGAAAATTTCCCTGATGTTAGAGTGAAGGGCCTTTTTTCCCCCATCAGCAACACCCCAATCTTAACAGCCCACCATGCATTTTTCTCTAAGTATCACACCAAGGCCACATGATATTCCTGTGCCCAAGAAACTAGAATGTATGTAAATAAACAAGTAGGATAAAATATAAAGCCACAAGATCATGGAAATTTAGAATGAAAATTTAGATGGGGTTTATTTACTTCATAACTCAGCCAGGAGTTCCATTTGCCTAGACACAAGAGATAACATCTTTATCTATTGTTGTGTGACAAATTTTCTCAAACTTAGAAGCTTACAGCAATGTCGACTAATTATCTCACATTTCTGTAGGTCAAAGGCGGGTGGTCTTGGTTGGGTTCTCTGCTGGAAGTCTCATAACCCCGAAGTCCAAGTGTCAGCTGGCTGAGCTCTATCTGGAGGATATAGGAAACAATCCGCTCCCAAGCGCATTCACACATTCAGGTTATTGGCAGAATCCAGTTCCTTCTTACAGTAGAACAGAGGTTTCCATTCCCTTGCAGGCTATCAGCCAGAGGCCATTCTCAGCTTCTGGAGACCACCACCAGCGTTCCTCATCATGGCGCCTCCTCCATCTTCACGCCAACAACATCTTGTGAAACCCTTCTTGTGTTTCATATCTCTCTGCCTCCCTCTTCTGCCACCAACAGGAGAAAGCTCTATGCATTTTGTTGTTGTTGTTGTTGTTTTTGAGACGGAATCTCGCTCTGTCGCCCAGGCTGCAGTGCAGTGGCGCAGTCTCGGCTCAGTGCAAGCTCCGCCTCCCGGGTTCACGCCATTCTCCTGCCTCAGCCTCACGAGTAGCTGGGACTACAGGCGCCCGCCGCCGCGCCCGGCTAATTTTTTCTATTTTTGGTAGAGACGGGGTTTCACCATGGTCTCGATCTCCTGACCTTGTGATCCGCCCGCCTCGGCCTCCCAAAGTGCTGGGATTACAGGTGTGAGCCACCGCGCCCGGCCGAAAGCTCTATGCTTTTAAGGGCTGATGTGTTTAGATTAGGCCTACCTGGATAATCTCCCTCTTGGAAAGTTAACTGTGCCATATAACACAGGTTTTGGGAATTACAGGACATGGAATCGTGGAGGACCATTTAGAATTCTGCCTACACACCTAGCAAGTAGAATTAATACAAAAATTAGCTGGGTGTGGTGGCGGGCGCCTATAATCTCAGCTACTCGGGAGGGTACTCAGGAGGCTGAGGCAGGAGAATCACTTGAACCCAGGAGGCGGAGGTTGCAGTGAGCCAAGATCGCGCCACTGCACTTCAGTCTGGGCGACAGAGCAAAACGCCCTCTCAAAAAAATAAAAACAAAAGTAAAAAATAATTTTGCTGTATCCTCGAAAGATAAAGGTGTTGTAAGTACCTTTATCTGTAAGTTTTAACAGTCAGAAGCAGTTAGAAATAATACTGAGAATGATGTTTAGATCTCTGCACGTGAAAGTTTGAAAGTTAGACTGAATTGGTCTACCGTGTGCACACCAAAGAAGTATCTTTTATTTTATTTTGTGTTTGTCCTTCCAACTTTTATTTATTTATTTATTTTTTATTTTGTGGGTACATAGTAAGTGTGTATTTTTATGGAGTACACGAGATGTTTTGATAATTGATGTGAAGTAAATACATCATGGAGAATGGGGTATGCATCCCCTCAAGTACTTATCTTTTGAGTAACAAACAATCCAGCTACACCCTAAGTTATTTTAAAATATACAATTAAGTTATTATTGACTATAGTGACTCTGTTATGTTATCAAATAGTTAATCTTATTCATTCTTTCTCAAAGAACTATCTTAAAGAAACAAATTCGCATCCTCCGAAGAAGGTACCAATAATACTTTAGTAACCGATTTTTCTTAATACACAATTTTATAAAATATTCTAAAATAATCCCACCTTGTTCTACAAAAAATTTGAGGCCATAATTGTCCTGCTGACCCCACACCTTTAATTTGACAGCCCCTGAATATCTACCCGTTCGTTCACAGCCAACGTCTTGAAATTAGCCTTGACCCATCTTGCTCTCCCTCTCCTGACCTGCTCCCCAGTTAGTGAGCCCTTAGCACAGCTCTACCTTCTATCACCCACAGGCTTCTCCAGGATTAACTGCAGTGGTTCTTCCCCAACCATGTCTGGACTGCTTCTGGCCACTCTGTAAGCAACCTGTGACGAGGTCCAGTCACCGCAGTTTCCCCCTCTCAGCATCACACTGCCTGTCAAGGAAACCTGCTCTAGGCCCCAGGGATAACTGCTTCTTCCCTGGCAAACTTGTAACTCATGAATTCCCCTTGTTTGCCGCCCCCCCCCCATTTTAGTGTATATTCTTCTTCCATTTAACCGTGACTTTAAGGATATACAATTTATTATTTTACTAATGGCTTATTTAAAATCACTTGTATATCCCTTATGTTTGGGTCAATATTATCTCTCTTAGATTATGCACCTTCACAGGTTGGTAAAAAGGTACCAGCAAGTGTTAAAGTGCTTTGGGAAGTATTTGCCCAGGAATGTGGATGATCATGGTGTTGAGATGTTCTGGGCAGATAGTCCCAATTCAATACCTATGTATCACCCCATATGCCAAAACTTTCAAAGTTAAGATAAGCCCAGGTTTATACATGGACCATATTGTTGAAAGCTGAGAAGTTGGAAATAAGAATTTTGAGGTGCCTTTTCCTGTGTGACTGGAACAAAAGTTGTTCCCACCCAATTTCCTGGTATGTACAGCCCCTGGGTCCTGTAGACTCAAACCCATCTCAGAGGCCAATGTCAAAAAATTATTTTTTTCTCACTATTGAATATGAGTTTTTAATTTTGATTAATAATTGATATATTTGTTCAAGTAAAAGAAAGTCTTCTTCCTTATTCATTGCATTCAATTTTTTTTTAAAGTGTTGCCAGGTGTGGTTGTACGTGCCTATAGTCACAGCTACTTGGGAGGCTGAGGTGGGAGGTTCACTTGAGCCTGGGAGGTCGAAGTTGCAGTGAGCTACGATGGCACCACTGCACTCCAGTGTAAGTAACAGACTGAGACCCTGTCCAAAAAACAAAAAATGTTGACCTATCTTGGCTCTCTAAATTTAAATGCAAACCTTGTGAACTTCCATACTTTTTTAAAAATGGGGGAACTTAAAGCAGAAAACTTTGCTTCAGAAATAAATCTTGGGAATGTAAATACAAGCATACTTTATCAATTTTTTAAAATAAAAAACATTTCTAAGTACTGCAGTCTTGGCTACAGACTGAAAATAGTCTCTAACATCTTTTAAAATGTTTTGTTTCTTTTTTACTCTCTGTCACTAGGTACATTATCTTTGGTCCCAGATAACAAAAATGAAGCAGTACGACAGCGAGGGAACCATTTTCTGATAATATTTCCAGGATCGTCACAATCAACTCGGGGAACTCGGTGTGCAGAAGCCCTGCGGGAAGGAAGGGGCTGTCACTCATCAATGGTGTCATTCAGAGCTTTGCCCCGGACTTCACCCGGCAAAATCCCTGTCACGTCTTTTTTCCTCCTTCTGGATTCCAATTAAAGCTTTGTGGCCAAAATATGCAGTGACAGATGGCTCATTTCATTGCTGCAATGTCAGCCTTTGGGTCTCCAAGGGGATGATTCCAGGAATAGAAAGTGGAGCACATACAGGAGTGGATGTAAAACAGAATCTAAGACAAGCAGGGTCCTCTGGTTCTCAGAAGAATAAGGAACTTCCCTTCTAAACTCATCTAACAACAGGGAGCAGCCCCTCCTCTCTCTCAATGTGGTAACTTGTGCATAGACTGAGACTTGGGATCAGTACCTCCTCTGAGCCTTAGCAGCTTGGTTTTGAACGTGCTCCTCAATTTTCTCATAAGTAAACTGGACATCATCATTGTACTTATCTTCTAAGATTCTTGTGAGGTCTAAATAACATCTGAAATGAATTCAGCTAAGTGCCCCGCCCTAGCTAAGCACACAGTAAATGGTAATGCTACTCTCCTCCCACTATTAGCTTTGTTTTATATGAAAAACAATGCATAACGTAACATAAAACAAGAGGCACAACATAGAAAGCGTACTAATCGAAATGCTATCTTGTTAAAATTCCCAATTCAGATGGGACTTACACTAAATTAGACTAAAGCCAGCATTTTATTGTGTTATTATAGAACCAAGGGGTTTTCCCACTGAAACAGGCCTGAAGAGACAATTAGTTTTTCATATCACAGTTGAGGTCTCTAAAGCTAAGACAGATTCTGGTGTACCCATAGTTAGATCTAAGAAGCTTCCCTGATAACAAATGTCCCATGTTGCTCATCGGAATTAGCCCTAATTTTCCATTTTTGTTTGCTTCTGTTTTTGAGAAAACATGTAAAGTTTTCTATCACATGCATTTACAAAGCTATAATTTATGAAGGATCCTGTTTTTCTCTAATTTGGTATATCCTGATCTTTTCCCTAGAGGTCTGTATTGGTGCTGCTGTTTTCCAGTTTGTCAGTTTGTCTTGGCATCGGTGCCTCACCATTTGGCACCTGACTCAACATAGTTTTACCACCATTATCTAAACAGTACCACCCCATCTGAATGTATTTCACAACCGGCCGTCTCCGTGCCATGCCTCTGCCTGGGTCTGCTTTCCATTATGTTACCCATCCATCTGCTCCAAAAGAATGTCAGGAGGGAGTGATGCTGCTTTGTGTAGCGTGTTAAAATCTTGACCTTTACTTGGATTTAGTCACTGTGCATCACTGGATTCCTAACTTTTTTTCTTCGAGATTCTTTCCACACTGAGAGTCATGCAAAGTTCATCAGATTCATAGTTTCTGAAATATCCTCATAAGCCTCCTCTCTTATGATTAATGTGAGTTTAATACCAATTATAGTTAACTACTGGGTGCCACAATCTTTACATACATGACTTTTAATTCTTATAATAGCCCTATGTGTTCCTAAGTGCTATTATCCCTGTTTTATGGATGTGGAAACTAAGATTTGGGGAATTCAAGTGACTTCCCCAAGAGCCCACAGTTTAAGTGGTAGCTTTTCCCGCTAAGCCAAGATGCCCAAGAGGTGCCTTCGAAGGGCAAAACAGTTGTTCTCAAATGTTGGCATGCATAAAGTTGCCTGGTATTATTAAAAGTATACCCCACAGAAGCCGGGTGCAGGGTCTCACACCTGTAATCCCCACTACTCGGGGGACTGAAGCAGAAGAATCACTTGAGCCCAGGAGTTCAAGTCCAACCTGGGCAACATAAGGAGATTCCCCTCTCTTAAAAAAGTATAGCCCATAGAGTCCATCCCTTAAATTCCAGGCTCTGTTCCCCAATTCTGATTCCATGGGTGGACCCAGGCTCGCTCTTTTCTGCACACGCTCCTGGAGATTCTGATGCAGACCATCTGTGCAGCACACCAGCTCAGGTGAACCACAGCTTGGCTCTGCGTCCCCAGCTATGCACCAGCTCCAACCGAAGCACCACAGTTCCTCCCTTCCTTCTGCTTAAAGCCATAAATTAATCAAGTGCTGAGATTCGCTTTTATAATAAAACGTAAGCTCAATGAGGTTTTCCGGAATTCAGGTTCTGTTGGAGGCAGAAATCTAGCCTAGGGATTAATAGAACTGGTTTCTTTGTCTCTTCCCCTTACTGACTTTTTGTATGTCATTTGATAAAATAACCTCATTGTGTTTTTATTCTTCTCCTCTGTAAATGGAATGTGAAAATCCATGTCTACTACACACCATAAAAGACTCTAAGGAGGAAGAGGAAAAATGTGTCCATGAGAGTTGCACGCAAAGCTCCAGGCAGAAATCATAGTGTGAGTCCTCAGGATCGAATTACTCTCTTATACATATTGGACATGTTGATTTTATCATGGTTGCTATTTACTTCACAAAATACAAGGGATAACACATTTGGTTGGAGTTGGTGAGACGTGAATGTGCTGTCTTGCAATGCACAGGTTTTGTACTCTTGGGAGGGTTATGTATTGTCTATGTACCTCATCCTCTTAGTGTGTGAAATGAGAATAATAATAATACTATTATCAACTTCATGGGGTTATGTCACTTAGTGCTTTGCATAAATGAACTGTAACAAATTGCTCAGCCCAAATATTTTCATTCTCAATAGCCTGACTTCAAATTATTGACAATAGCAACATATTCATTCTTAAGTACGTGCTATACCTGCTGCAATATTAGGTGCTACAGAAAACAAATATGCCATTGTTTCTGCTCTTAGGAGAGTTACATTGAAGTAGATGAGATGCTCTTACCTGATACCTAAAGCAACTGACTTGGGGGGGGATTTTCACAATGTGTAGTTAAGGGTGAAGAGCCAGATGCAGAAAAATACATATAATATAATGTTGGTTTTAAAAATCATGACCAAGTCTCCCTTTTTTTTCTTTTAGAGACAAGGTGTCTCTCTGTTACTTTACTCAGGCTGTGGATTGCAGTGGTACAATCATAGCTCACTCCAGTTTCCAACTCCTTGGGCTCTCAGCCTCCTCAGTGGCTAGAAGTACAGGTGCCACCATACCTGGAAAACTTTTTATTTTTGTAGAAACAGGGTCTCACCATGTTGCCCAGGCTGGTCTTAAACTCCTAGGCTCAAGTGATCCTCCTGCTCCAGCCTCCCAAGGCGCTGGGATTATAGACATGAGCCACTGTGCCCAGTCCCCCTGTTTTTATATGTATATTTATATATACAGATATAAAATATTTTATATTAAATATAATGTACTAAATAATTTATATTATATATAATGTACTAAATATATGTGGATAGATTATGCATATAGATGTATCATTAATATATGTTGTTTAGGACAGAGAATAAAGGAATAAAGAAAAGGAGAGACACAAGGAAAAATCACAAGTAAACAATAAACAGGACTGTTCATGGTTAAAAAAATATATTATGACATGATTACATTTAAATAAATTAGTATCTGTGTTTGTGTGTGTGTGTGTGTACATAAAGCAATGCACAAAAACATAGTCAAATGCCAACAGTGTCTAAATCAAGGTAGTGAGATGTAAGTGATATCAACTCTTTTTCTGTATTGTTAGACTCCTCTATAATAACAAATGTGATTTGTAATAACTAAAAACATTTTAGGGAAGACAGACCATGTCAAATATATTTATTATTGTACATGATACATTGTTTTATCTTTTTAAAATTGTCACTAACAGGTATGAATTATTTTTGAATAGGAAAAATGTTATTCTTTAAACAAATATTCTCAGTAATCATAAAATGCAGTGGAACAGTTATTCTAAATGGAAGGTCAAAGCTCCTTCAGTTACCCAAATAAAGTGCACAATGAACTTGCTTTGCAAGAAATAAATCGTTACTGAACTATTTTTTTCCTTCCTTCTTTTCCTTCTGTAGACGTTTCAATTATATAATTCCTGGATTTGTTGAAAGAATTTCAATTTTAAGAAAACTTTACGATATGATTTGACTTATGTTTTTCCAACTCATCATTTTTTTCTACAACTCAACATGTCCCAAACAGAGCTCATTGTCTTCTCTTCGACCTTAACCTACTTCTCTTCCCATCTCCCTTTCAAAAGGAATGTCACCACCATCCTCCGGTCACCCAAATTGGATATCTGGGAGCCACCACGGATATCTTGCTCTAGTTCTAGGTCCTCTGCAGACAATGAGTCAATCATTTCTGTAGATGCTACATCCTAATATGAGGTCTCTCCTTATCACATCCCTTCTTCTCCATAGCTATTGTGCTCATTGATCCTACCTAAATTGTAGCAATTATCTTTAAATCAGCCCCCCGTCTCTACTTTGAAATTTTGATCAAGAAACTCCACAGAAGAATATTCAAACTTCTTCACTTACTATGCAAACAGTTATGAGTTGTCTGCCCAGATTCACATCCTTCAAAGAACCAAACTTCTCCAAAATGTGTTATCGTGGGGTCTATCGGTCACAGTACCCTCACTCCCCATCATATTATAAGCCAGACAGTGAGCATGTTCTCTCCCCATAGGCTCAGTCATTGCTTCAGAGTTCAGAGATAGGCATATGTAAGAGAAGCATCAAGCATTCTGCCCCAAGTCTTTTCTGCTAGAGTTAGAGGGAGAACCCTCTCTTGCTTTTGGTGGGTTACAGGTTAATTTAGCAAACTCCTTTGTAAGACTTATTTCCTCGAACTTTCTGGGAAAGCTCTAGTATGGAAACACAGAACAAGAGAATTATTTTAGTTGTCCTATAAATAGGACATAGATTTTCATCCAGTTTAGGAACCAATCTCAATTCTAGAAAGGTAGCCATGTTATGTGGTGCTTTATGATGATTTCTACATTATTATAAATGTGGTGGCTCCAAAAAAGGGAAGCTATTAATTCTAACTATATTTTCAACTAGGATATAAATGTATTTAGGTTTTTACACCATACATTATACAACTGCCATAAAATTGTCTACTTTTCTGTTCTTTTTGTTGATTAACAATAGGCATAAAAATTACACATATCTTAAGTATACAATTCAATGCATTTTCACAATTGAATGCAATTTTGCTGCTGTATCTTTTTCATGTACATAACTAAATTTTAAGATAGCTAAGGTCAGGACCATGTTTTCACTTTCCAAAACACCTAGGTCAGTCCTAGGTCCAGCAGTAATGCTGCCCAATATTGATGTTGTTGTCTTTTACTTACCAGACAGGTATTGTGTACCAGAAAGTCATTGGGTATAAAGGTAGAAGGACTACTTCAGCATAAATTCATTTAAAACAATAATTACATTAATCTCTAACAATTATCAAGGATTTAAAGGTTTTATTATTATTTCTGTTTTACAGATTAGGAAACTGTAATAGAGAGAGATTAAAAAATTGACCAAGATTAATTAGCCAGAAATTGAAGAGCAAGACCTCAAGATGAAACTTCATTTCCAAAAAATAATTTAAGCCATGTAGTCTCTCCACTATGATAATTCTCTTTTTCTTTGAGGCTGAGAAAAAACTCATTCCTATCTTTCTTAAGACCAAGAATAGAACACACTTTCTTTAGTAAACATTAGTGATGATGCAGCCTTGGAGGAGGAAAGAAGTTGAAGAAACTGTAGTAGCATTTAAAATTCTGCAGAAAAGACAGGCAAGACCACATGTTAGAAATGACAGACTTACTTTTTGATTGAAGGTATCTTCCCTTTCTTCCTGGATCCAGATCACCTCTGCAGCACTGGCTTCTTTTCCATGCTGTTGCTTGTATGTAATTGCTACGATCCTTAATTTGGGCGCTCTGCCTGATGGGTGGAATGATACTTTTGAGTGGGCAGCAGCCTGCCTCTTATCTCTTGAAATGCCTGTCATTTTAGCACAAGGAGATGGAAGAGAAAGTGAGATTGTCCTTGAGTCCACTGAGACGATATCCACCAAAAAACTCACAAAATCGCATTTGTTTAAATTGTTTAAGGTAAGAACATTTTTCGGATTCTTGAATTATATGTTTAAAGTAATCCAAGATTTTTCTTGGAGATATGTAGTCTGGAAAGCTGTATATACTACTAAGAGAATTTTGGACAACATCTTTATATTCTGACTCAGAGTGTATTGTCAATATTTCTGTTAAAAAATTAAAAACAAGCAACAGGCATTAAGGATTTGGTAACTAACGTTCTTTGGCTATATTTTTCCTTAATATAGCTAAGACAAAGAAAATCTTAGCAACATTTTAAACATAGTCAAAGTGAAGAAAATAATATATATGCTAATTTGATGTCACTGCCATGTAATGCTCTAAATAGTACAATAGAATTGACATATTTGATTCTGAACTAGTAGAGACTACACATGAAGAACATGTAGATTATGAATCTGTAGACAGGAAGATAAGGTAGAATTAAAGAATGATTTTGAAATTCTCTTATAATTAAAGTTATGCATCACTTTAGCTTTGAAAGCAAAAAGAAGTCTAATATTTAAAAAATTATCTTTTTAAAGTAAGATTTCCACTTTTTCATTACTAAACAAAGTATGGCAGTTGTGAAAGACAACGTTAATCCACACTAGGGAGAAACATGGCCTTAACCTTTCACAGATATCTCTTGGTCTTTCTATCTCTGTTAATGAATGTCTTTCAAACGAAACAGTAGAAGCACAGCAGCCATATCAGTGTGTGATTGTTTTAATAATTTAATGATCTGAAGAACAATCACTCTTAGTGGAGTGATAACTCCACTAAGCTATCAACCCAAACTGCCCTGCATATAGCCCTATAAATTACCAGGAAAGTTATATTTTTCCCGATAACATATTTTTGTAACAAATATTCCTGATGGATTGGGTTGAGAAGAAGGCAGAATGAGTCTGCAATTCTCTTTAAGACTTGCATGGTGATAAAATTTTAGAGCTTAAAGGGACTTTAGAAGTCATTTCATCTAACTTTCTCATTTTGCAAATGAAGGAACTGAGGCTTAGAGAAGGTCCACAACTTACCCTGAATAATTAAGTAAATTCGTAGTAGAATCATAACCCCAACCTTCCTCTATTGATTCTTAACAATATTAACTAACAGTTTTAAGCATAGACTGTATACAAGCACTGTGCTTAAGTGCTTTACATGAATGTTTATTGCCCTATGAAATTGGTGGTATCATTGTCTCCATTTAACCCCAAGGCTCTGGCCAAAGGGAGTAAATGAGAAGTAGACCATTCTTCACAGAAACAAAAGCCTAACTTCAAATCATCTCTGAAGTGGAATTAATGTGATCCTTTATCTCCATCCTTTATCTCTACTGCTTCTGGCCACTTGCCAGTAACCAAGGTTAATCCTCTCTGAGAGAAGATAGCATCTTAGACTTCAAATTGTTTTTACAATTTTCAAATCAATGGCTAGCATGTACTCATAAATAACCAGATGTATCAGTAGCCAAGATGACATGCCCACAAATCCAAAGAAACAATAGTTGATAAAAACAGAGTTCAGGAGAATCAGGCTAATGTTCAAGGAAGTAAGATACAGGATTGGACACTTTGGCAGAGAGCTGGAAACTACAAAAGTAAATGAAAATCTGGAACTGAAAAATATCACCTTAATGGAGATTACACAGTTGATAAGAAAATTAGAAAGCTAACTAGAACATAAGTCAAAAGAAAATATCCAGATGAAGGAGAGACATAAAACGATGGAAAATTGAGCAAATAATTTAAGAGACATAGACAATACCATGAGAAGCTCTAATTCTTGTTATTGAATTCCTAGAGAGAAGAGAGAAAATAGAGTAGAAGCAATATTTAAAGATAAAATGATTGAGAATTTCCAAAATTGACCAAACACATAAAGATTGAAGAACTCTAAAATATTCCAAGAAAAACAAATAAAAAGGACAACCCTAAAGGTACACAACAATAAAACCACTGAAATTCAAAGACGAGGAGAAAATCTTAAAAGCAGCCAGAGAAATAAAAAGACAAATTGACTTTGAAATAGCAACTGCAACAATGGAATCTACAAGGCAACAGAATATCATTCAAATACTGAAAGAAAATAGCTGTCAACCTATAACCAGCAACATGTACTTTAAAAATGAGAAAAAAGACATTTTCAGACAAATCAAAAAAGAAAAATCACTATAAACAGACTGCACTAAATAGTAAATATTTTAAAATATTGTTTAAATAGAATCAGAATAAAGTCTGCATTTTTTAATTTCTAGATTAATCAGCAAATAAAAGAACAGTAAAAGAGTATATAGCCATCAAGCTAATGATGGAATAGATAATAAAGAAAAGAAACAAGAGGAAAAAGAACATGAACAGACTGGGCATAGTAGCTCCCACCTGTATGTAATCCCAACACTCTGGGAAGCTGAGGCAGGTGAATCACTTGTGCCCAGGAGTTCAAGACCAGCCTGGGCAACACAGTAAGCCCTCATTTCTGAAAAGAAAAAAAAGAAAAAATATATATAAACAAGGTGAGACAAGAATAAACTAAATATTAAAATGGCGGCTTTAAACCTAAGGATAGTGGCAATTACATTAAACATAAATGTACAAAATCTTCTAATTAAAACAGAAAAAATTATTAAGAGAAATATTTTAAAATACTACTAAAAATAGCAATATTCTGTTTCCAACATATACAAAATACAGAAAGGTTGAAAGTAAAGGGATTTAAAATAATATACTATGCAAAAATATTTATCAGACTGCCAACTACGGTATGGTACCTGATAAGTACTCAGAAGTCCTAAAATCAATTTCCATTCGATTGGGAGTGGTGGAAATCTGAGAGATCATAAATGACCCCAAATCATAGTTAAACAAACCTAATATAAACAAATCTGGTCTCAGTATAGAAAAAAGTTCTCTATTAACATAGCATTAAGCAAAACCCAGGTAGGTAAAGACATTCAGTCACAAATTAAAACTGACACCCACAATTTAGCACACTTCTGTTCTTACGCACAAATCAGGATCACACTACATAATAAGTTTTTAAAGTTTAGAATTAACATTTATCACATAACTTTCTTTATGAAAAACTATTAAAGAAGTGATTACTATAGATGTCACAATAGTATTTAAGTTTAAGGCAGGAAAAGGAAGTGCTGTTGAGGAGGACACATGAACAGTTTCTAGAGCGCTGGCACTGTTCTGTTTCTTTGTCCAGATAGTGGTTTCATGAGTTTTTCCATTAAAATAATTAATCAACTTGTATATATATTTACTATTTTATAAGTATTTAATATTTATGTAAATATGTGGTCATATATGTATATTAATAAATACATATTAAATGTTTTTTTAATCACAAGAGCCATTTTCTTGATTATGCTCCTGTTTTCAATTAAAGCAGGATCAAGTTAGGCCAAGAAAAGTCCCAGAGGCATATTCACCACCCCAGCCTGCCCTGCCTCACTGCATCCTCCATCTTCATGACCACGTGATATCTCAAACTTCATCTTGCTAAAGTCTCAAGGTCACATTGATTGGTTTCTATTCATTTCTTAAAAATAGGTTTCTTTTAATATGCCTTTTTCTGTGATACATAGTAATTTTTACATTATCATAAATAGGCACTAAATTTCTTTATCTTTCTAAATCAATAAAACCTGGTAAAAGTCCTCATCATGCCCAGAATAAATTTAACACTTGCTTAGGCAGAGTGAGCTTTCTGTCAGTACAATACTAAGCCATTAAGCAAAGTATTAATAACAGGTAGATAAAGACTATATTGATGGTTATAAGATTGTTCGTATTAAAGAAATAACATCGGCTGTTGAACATTCACTGTTCCATGCATTATGCTTATCTGATATCTCGCAACAACCTATGCGTTAAGTACAGTTGTTTTCCCAATTTTACAGGTTAAGAAACTGAAGCCTATAGGATTTCTCAGTGACACTGGTAGTAGCTTGAAGAAGAAGGATTTGAACCCAGAACTTCTTGGGAGTTGAGTTAAGACATCCTCACACAGAAGGCTGTGCATGACAATAGTCCACCATGAAGCTATGCTATAGAGAAGGGGGAATAGTGGGCTTTTCTAATACTTGTGTCTATGAAGATGTTACACAGGGAATTATCTAAATTCCATTATGGAGTAAAGTAAAATAAAAGCTAAAGAGCATGGAAGGCAGTCTTCCTTCAAAACAGTACTCATGAGGTAATGCCCTGAGAAACCCCACTAAAGGTCTTGGCTTTCTTTTTATTTTTAGTTTCTCATCTGTGTTCCTGCAAGCGTGAAATTGAATGGAGAGATGTATGTATATTTCCAAACACTCGCATTCCCAATAGACTCAAATTCCTTATCTAAATTCCCTAGAATATCTCCTCCTCCAACCTCCTTATTTTTATTTTATTCTTTATTTGGTTCCACTGCTTTCTATAGCAAAGCAATAAATAGTTAAAAGCTTCCCTTTCAAGTCTCTAAATCTTCTTGTCTTTATTGAATTTCTCCTCACTCTATTCTGATGTTTTCATTTTCATGGTCCATCTTGCTCTGTATTTTCTTCTGTGACAATGAACATTATAAATACTCCTGCCTCTGTCCCTGTGAATATTATCAATCCTTCTGCCTGCATCATTTTTATTTTTCTGCCCTTCTGACTGGCTTCGTTAAAATAAACTTCACATTTACATTATAGAAAATATTTATACACCCTTTCTCATATATATTTGCCAAAGATATAGTTCTTAATTCACGGATTTATGTGAGGTTGAGATCGTAGTGTTTATTACAGAATACAGATTAATTATATAGATTCACTGACATTTAATTACACACCTAGCAATGATTTTTTTTAATCACTAGAAAATGAATTATAACAAATGGTAGATATGCAAGAACCTCCTATAATCATGAAAATTATTGTTATGGTAATTTGTGATATTACCATTATCACACTGATAATGATAAAGGTACTGATGATGATGATGGTTATGATAAATCTGTGAACTAAATATCACTATATTTGTATACACACACAGAAATTCCATGTCTTCCCAGGGGGTAGTAAATAGAACAAGCCTACAGTGATAGTTAGACTGTAGTCAGGCCACTAACAATTATTTTTTGCACAAACTCCTGTTTAGTTATTTTAAATTTATTGTATTTCCAAAGGCATTGCCAGATGCCAATCAATACCTAAAGAATATGAAAGAAGAAAAATAGAACAAATGCCTTGAAAGATTATAAAGTATCAACATAATTTTCTATTGCCAACTTCTAGAAAGCTGAAAAGCAATTCCCATTATACCATGAATTGTGATAATCTAGGTTTACATCTTACTTATATAACTGCTTTTGCCAGGTTGCTCTGTTATTACCATTTATTATTTAGGAAGTGCCAACAGGATTTTAAGACTTTGTCCATATTTGTTGAGTTATGCACTATCTGGATAGGACAAAAAAGATGACTCATAAAAACCCAGGAGTGGGTGGGCGCAGTAAATTCTCATTTTCTTTTTTGTTTGCTTCTATGCTGCTTTCTTAGATGACAGAACAAGAGCTCACTGTCCTTCATCAAAGAAGGAAGGGAGGAAAAAGCAGAAAATGTGGCCAAAATCAAGACAAGTCAAAGAAATGTGGAAAATTACCTTAATTCATCCATTACAATTCTAGCTTTAGTAGGAATAAAAAAGGGATATTGTTCTTTTAAGTCTCAGAAAGAAAAAAAGAAAGCTAAGAAATGAATTTGCGGAGTCAAACTAAGAAAATTAATGAGTAAGAATAGCCAAGGTTTGCTTTGAAGCTTGATCAAATGAATTTTACTAGTGCTTTCTTTTTACAGTAAAAAACACTTAATTCATACTCACTTGCCATTAATTTGACCAAATAATAAAGAGAAATAAAAATAAAATTATGATAGAACTGAGAAATAGATATTGTGGCCCATGGGTCATTTTCAATACTAGAGATACAGTAAGATCCAGGATTCTAGAACCAAACCGTTTGGGTTCAAATCCTGGCTTTGTCACTTACTAACTGTGTGACCTTGGGCAATTGAACTAACCTCTCTGTGTCTTAGTTTCCTCATTTGTAAAATATGGAAAAGAGTAATATGTACCCTGTAGAGGTGCTATAAAGATTACATTAGTTCATAAATGAAAAATTTTTAGAACAGTGCCTTCCATATATTAAGCACAATTTAAGTATTTACTGTTATCTGAAAGTCATTTTCAGAAAGACATTTGGTTGATCATAACACTCCTTTCCGGTTTTAAAAATACTCATAAAGCTAGGAATAGAAAAAAAAAAAAGTTTTCTTAACTTGTACCAGTTAAGAAGATTTCTGGCAGCTCATGACTATAATCCCAGCACTTTGGGAGACCAAGGAGGAGGATTGCTTGAGCTCAGGAGTTTGAGACCAGTATAGGCAACATGGTGAAACTCCATCTCTACTAAAAATAAAAAAATAAAAATAATAGCTAGCTGTGGTTGTGGTGCGCGCCTGTAGTCCCAGCTACTCAGGAGGTTGAGGTGGGAGGATTGCTTGAGCCTGGGAGATAGAGGCTGCAGTGAGCCGTGATCACGCCACCACGCCACTGCATTCCAGCCTTGACAATGGAGCAAGACCTTGTCTCGAAAAAAAACAAAAATGCTTCTGGTGGAAAGAAACAGAAAACTATGAGTAGTGGTTTAAGCTGTAAAAACATTTTGTGTTTATTTTACAAGAATTTCGGAAGCAGACAATCTCAGAACTGGGTCAGTGAGCCAAAAATATAACCCAGGACTCAGGCTCATTCTAGCTTTGTGTTCTCACCATGCTTAGCTGTCTGCTCTTCATTCTCACATATTGGTTGCTTACAATCAGAAGGGTTGCCATAGCTCTAGGCATCAAGACTGGAAGTTGGGAACGAAGAATACCAACGAGGTCTCCACTCACACATGCTCTGATACCTACCCCTTAAGAGGCTTCACAATCTGTCTCCCCCATAAGAAGTGGGTAGACTGCCCTTTAATGGAGGAAGTAAGTATCTAGCTTTCCATCATCTACAGTGGGAGGCCACAGAACGGCTGTTGGGTTAGCCCACTAGCTGTGTCTGTTTCTTTGACAAAAAGAATGTATCAGTAACCAACAAGAAATGTCACACATATGGTGAGACCCTCAAAGTGTTTTGATTAAAATTCAGAAA
The DNA here is from genome assembly GCF_047675955.1 of Chlorocebus sabaeus. Lineage (NCBI taxonomy): Eukaryota > Metazoa > Chordata > Mammalia > Primates > Cercopithecidae > Chlorocebus > Chlorocebus sabaeus. The sequence goes on from NC_132914.1 coordinate 26,610,867, forward strand.
AAAAAATCTGCCTATTCATAGCTATTATTCAATATTTGTATAAAGGTCCTAACCGATGGCTATCAGCCAAAAATACTGACTGAAAATGCAGATTTGAAATGAAGTAAAATTAAAATTCAATTCCTCAGTCTCACTAGCAACATTTGAAATGCTCAACAGCCACATGTGGCTAGTGGCTACCACATGGAAAACACAGATAGAAAACATTTTCATCCTCTCAGAAAGTTTGATTTGACAGTGCTACAGTTGCAGAGGCAGTTGTCAGTATCTATTTGCTTTTAAAATGTGAATATTTGTTGAATGTACAACAATCTCTTCTGAAATACACAAGTATACATAAATATATGTACAAGATGGCAGCATTATTAGCAGTACTCACAAAACTGGAAATGATATAAGTGCCCATCAACAGAGGGAGAATTTAATAAATGATAATACATTCATATGACATTGTATCATGCAACTATTTGAAAGAATAAGTAGCTTCTGGATAGTTAAATTTACGAAGGTGTCTGAGAGTGGTGCACTTGGCAAGGGCGTGGAAGTTCTGCCTTCGTTCTCTCATATTTTGCCTTATACAACTCTTCCATCGTGGTGTTCACTGAGGATAGAATTTTAAAATATGTGCACAGCTATGGTTTCATATAACCAAAAATTAAATATCAAGACTGAATGGGGAGGCTGGGTGCGGTGACTCACGCTTGCAATCCCAGCACTTTGGGAGGCTGAGAAGGGCAGATTACCTGAGGTCAGGAGTTCAAGACCAGCCTGGCCAACATAGTGAAACCCCGTCTCTACTAAAAATACAAAAATTAGCTGGGCATGGTGGTGGGCACCTGTAATCCCAGCTACTTGGGAGGGAGAATTGCTTGAACCCGGAAGGCAGAAGTTGCAGTGAGCCGAGATCAGGCCACTGCACTCCAGCCTGGGTGACAGAGAGAGAATCCGTCTCAAAAAACAAACAAAAAGACTGAGTGGGAAAAAAAGGAAAGGGAAAAAAAGAGTGACATTGATGTATGTATTGTCTCTGGGCAGATGGCTTGCCATGGATTGTGGAGTGACTCAGTTAAGTTACGGATCACATACACAGTGTGATCTCATTTTGATTTTAAATATATTCTATATAATTTGTATAAATATGTGTATGTATATTTGCATATGTTTAGGACCAGGACTAGAGGTGCCTGGGGCACAAAGAGTAAGGCACTACCTCTCAGTACCTTCTTAAATTTTATACCCTGGAGTCCTCATTCTCAGTACCCTAGTCCCAGCACTGACATGTTTACATGCACGTAGAAAAATGTTTGAGAATAATTTCATCACACAAAAGTAAAAGAGTATTTGCATTTTGACCCTATTCATCCCTAATTTTTTTATTTTTTTTAATTTTTTTATTTTTTATTTTTGAGACGGAGTCTAGTTTTGTCACCCAGGCTAGAGTGCAGTGGCACAATCTTGCCTCACCGCAACCTCCACCTCCTGGGTTCAAGTGATTCTCCTGTCTCAGCCTCCGAGTAGCTGAAATTACAGCTGCGTGTGACCATGCCCGGCTAACTTTTGTATTTTTAGTAGAGACGGGGTTACATCATGTTGACCAGGCTAGCCTTGAACTCCTGACCTCAGATGATCCACCCGCCTCAGCCTCCCAAAGTGCTGGGATTACAGGCGTGAGCCACCACTCCCAGCCTTGCACTTTTTTAAGAAGGGATACGACCTGAAGCAAGTCATTTAACAAGGGCTGTACACAAAGGACCAATGGAGACTTACAGCAGCAGTAAAGATCTGCTTTAGCCCAGGGATTCCTTCTAGTAAGCAAAATGTTAATATTTGAGCTCCCTTCAATATGTTCACTTCCGGCCGGGCGCGGTGGCTCTCGCCTGTAATCCCAGCACTTCGGGCGGCCGAGGCGGGCCGATCACGAGGTCAGGAGATAGAGACCATCCTGGCTTACATGGTGAAACCCCTTCTCTATTAAAAATACAAAACATTTAGCCAGGCGTGGTGGCGGGCACCCGTAGTCCCAGCTACTAGGGAGGCTGAGGCAGGAGAATGGCCTCAACCCAGGAGGGGGAGCTTGCAGTGAGCCGAGATCTCACCACTGCACTCCAGCCAGGGTGACAGAGCAAGACTCTGCCTCAAAAAAAAAAAAGTTCACTTCCACATCACTTCTAAGGATCTTCATTTATCTTATTCCTTCTCTAACTCTTTGAACAAAGGAAATACTGCCAGCACTCTTATTGTATAAATAGTCATACTTGTTCCTATTTGTATTTTTTTCATGTTGTAGTCTCAGGGCTTATTAGTAATAGCTCTTTTGGATCACAGTTTCTGTATAATTACATGCGATAAACTGAGAAAACATTAATGACTCTTTAAAAACACAGAAAATGCTCAGTTATTTGGCAAACATTTACGGGAGCTCTATGTACCAACATGGCTGCTAATTCTGAAATTTTCTACATGAATATGAGTGACTTCAGTCCTTTTCATTCAAAGTCTCTTTGTATTTCCTTCCAAGCAATGTTCATACTCTTTGCTGTTTTCTTTTTTCTGCTTTTAAGCTTTACATGGTTATTTCAAAGACACTTAATAGCCTCATTTTTTCAGGAGACCCTGTTTGCTGTATCCTGTTACCTTTAGTAATTAAAGCTAACAATTAGCTCAGCTTTATTTTCATTATGTATACTCTCCATCAAAGGAGTCTGTATCTTAAGATAAAGAATAGGAAGTGTCCCCTGTGTTTTAGACTTATAATAGCACAGTCCTTTTACTATTTATGTATTATCTCCATATGATGTAAACTATTTCCATTGTGTTTTCTTGTTTTTCAGAGATAGGGCTGATAGTTTCCTTTTCTCTTTTAAAACCTTTCAAAGCTGCCCATAAAAAAACCCAACCCATAATTCCACTATTCAAATTCATGATTATAAATGAATGAAAGACTCAAATAAATTAAAAACGTATTTCAAAATGTAGATGATTTAGTTTTTATTTTTCCCAAGTGTAATGTTTAAAGACAAATTCAGTATCTCCAAATCCTCTCTTGTGACTCCAGTGTGTCACATGGTCAGTTTACAGAAGACTGGAATCTTTATCTAAGTCAGCCAGCTGTTTGGTCTCCATGATGCCAAACAATGGGTTTGGTCATTTTTCCTAATGACTTGATAGACTTCGGTAACATGAAAATACTGATAGTTGCTTAGAAATTAAAGGTAAGATGATGCCAATCCATAATTTTAACCAAAGGTTCATTTCAGTCAGGTGTTTGTTATTCCTTTGAAGAATAAACAAACTAAATTAATATTTTTTAAAATCAAAAACAATTTTTATTACAACTGTCAAAGAAAATCAAGATTAAGCTGCATTACATGATGTTGGCTTATAGATTAGGTATACTTCATAGATGACAAATTTAATTCATGACAGTTTTTGCAATCCCTGCACTAAGGAAAGAGTTAGCAAAACATGTACTACTGAATAAAGACAATCATGGAAATATAAAGACAGAGTGGAAAATGCATATTAAAAATTTAAATAAATATCTGTCCCTCAAAAACAGTTGTTCAGAATTTCATGCAATTAAAGCCACCTAAATAATATAATTTCTAGTGCCCACAGTTTATAATTCAACTTTTTTAAAAAGCAAATTATCTCATCAGTCCAGTAACAATCCTTTACTCCTGTTTGTTCGTACCACGTGACTTTCAGTCACATAAATTTAACTCTAAAATAATTGGGAGTAATTTAGGTATAGACTAGTGTCAAGTCGAGATGGACTGGTCTGTAATGAGCAGTGTTCACAAAATAAGTCAATATCCCCAAGTTTACAGAGAAACATATACAAGTAAATCTCAACTGAAGAAAATTAAATATATAAACGTTCTATTTACAAAATAGGCAAATCCTGCTTTATTTTCATTGTGGAAGGCTCTATCGCCACTCCTTCCAACACAGCTAAAACAGGTATTAGTTATTAAGACAACAGGGAAATTTACAATCAAATTTCCCAGGTTCTAGTGAATATTTTATCTGAAGAACTTCTATTCTTGATTGTTGACTGCATTTTCTGTTTTAAAAAGAATCTTCTTTCATCTCACTCTCCCAAAAAAGTTATACTCCTGCCTAAATTTCTAAGTAAATTTGAAAAGTATCTTCACATATGTGGCATTAAAATATACACTGATTCTTCAAACTTAAAGTATCAAAGAAAATGTTCTTTCCGCTGAACAACAAGCCCAAAGAACAGACTACACTGGTCGCCAATCTTTAGAATGCATGAAACTTTTATAGGACCCCAGAGGGATTTTCCTGAAGAGGCTGCTCCTGTCTTTCAGTTTAAAGAAATATTTTAATACTGAACAAACTGGCTCATATTTTTAGGTGCATATCTGTTCGTAGATTTTGTCTACATTTCTTGGTTGAAAGAAGGGTGAAGTCACACTTAAGGAAAAGGAATAAACTATTTCTAAATTAGATTCATTCTATTTCATTCCTGTGTTTCTTTTGATTGGATTAAATTGGATGAAAAATGGCATTGATTCGGTTGCCTTTTTTTTTAACTTGTCACTGACTTGAAGCTCATGGTTTCACTATTGGGCCTTGAGAAATTTAAATTTTTTAAGCTCCTTCAGCAGATCATTACTCATTTCCATTATTATAATCCTATGGGAGCATTTATCAATAAGCTTTATTAAATATTTTAGATGCTTCCTTCTGGACCTCAGTTCTCTTACCTATAAATTTAAAATTAGAAGCTTGAAAGAATTAATCTCTACAGGACTAAAATTCTATAATCCTACCTAAATTTGAAATAACCTAATAAAAATATATTCTGCTTCTCGTGCTTTTTGATGTGCTTTTTTTTTTTTTTTTTTTTTTTTTTGAGATGAGATCTTACTCTGTTGCCCAGGCTAGAATGCAGTGGCACGGTTGTATCTCATTGCAGCCTCAACTTCCTAGGCTCAGGCGATCCTCCTACCTCAGCTTCCCGAGTAGTTGGGACTAGTGCACACCACCACACCTGGCTAAGTTTTGTATTCTTTTGTAGAGATGAGGTTCAGGCTAGTCTTGAACTCCCGGGCTCAAGCAATCCTCCTGCCTCAGCCTCCCAAAGTGCTGGGGTTACAGGCATGGGCCACCATACCCAGCCCTAATAAGCATAAATTTCTTTGTTTTATAATTTCTACCTAATTAGCACATTTTTCTGTTACTATTATATACCCAGCCCTGATAAGCATAAATTTCTTTGTTTTACAATTTCTACCTAATTAGCACATTTTTCTGTTACTATTATAAATTAGTTACTTATTGCTACCACTATTTGAGTTAGGTGTATCCATGAGGCAATTTTATTTGGGAGGGACACTAACACAATTTCACATTAGTTAAAGCAAAAACAAAAATTAAGGCCCACATATCTGGATATTCAATGCATTACTAGCTTTGACAGAGCAGGATCCAAGTGTTCACGCATTTCAGGTGTTTGTCTCTCTTCTCCTCTCAACTCTTCTTCCTTCCTGTTGGATTCATTTCTTAGTATATCTCCTATGAGTAACAGTTAAAATGGCTACCGTCAGCTTCATTCATCTGTAGATCCTATGAATTCAGCAATCCCATTGTTGAAAAAGTGCAGCTCTTTCCTGACAGCTCCAGAAAGTCTAGGATGGATTCTAATTGGCCTGACTCAGGTCATGCAGCCAAATCTGAATCAATCCCAGGAGCCAAGAAATATTGTGTCCTCCTTGCCCAGGCCTGGATCTTGTACCCTATCACTGGCATCAACTATTATAGTCACCACAGTCAGCCTTACTGGAACCACGTGCACTCAGAGTGGAGAGGTGTTCTCCAAAAGGAGTAAGAGTGTTATGGTTAAAGAGAAGAGATTCCGAGCAGACAAAATGCCAGCTGGCCACTGTGCTAACTCCTGAGAACATCCTATCAACCTGAGTTCCTCAACAACGTATTTTAGTATTCAATCTATTCGTGAAGCTATTGTTCATGCAGTGGAGTCCAAAATGTTTATTTTATGTCATTGACTTGATATTTTCCATAATATAGTACTTGAAACTTTTTTTTTTTTTTAGACGGAGTTTCCCTCTTGTTGCCCAGGCTGGAGTGCAATGGCGTGAAATTGGCTCACTGCGACCTCTGCCTCCCGTACTCAAGCAATTCTCCTGCCTCAGCCTCCCAAGTAGCTGGCATTAGGGGCACCACCGCCACGCCTGGCTAATTTTGTATTTTTAGTAGAGACGGGGTTTCTCCATGTTGGTCAGGCTGGTCTCAAACTCTCGACCTCAGGTAACCCACCTGCCTCAGCCTCCCAAAGTGCTGGGATTACAGGCATGAGCCACCGTGCCCTACCTTGTGAAGAAACATTTTTAAAAACAAGTGTAGAATACATTCTGTGATACAAACTTATTTTATTAAAATTTCACACATTGTTCTCAACTGTTTTACTTCTGTGTTATATACTTTATAATTTAACATGATAACAAATCAGGCTGGGCATAGTGGCTCATGCCTGTAATCCCAGCACTTTGGGAGCCCGAAGCTGGAGGATGTCTTGAGCCCAGGAGTTCAAGACCAGCGTGGGCAACACGGCAAGACCCCATCTCTAGAATATGAACAATCAGCTGGGTGTGGCAGCAAATGCCTGTAGTCTCAGCTACTTGGGAGGCTGAAGTGGGAGGATTGCTTGAGCCTGGGAGGTTAAGGCTGCAGTGAGCTGTGATCACAACATTGCACTCCAGCCTGGTCAACACAGTGAGATCCCATCTAAAACAAACAAACAAAAAACAGATCAGTAAACATTATTCATTTGTTCACTTTCAAAAGTTCTAACGTTTGAGGCCCATGAAATTTTCTACTCATCCTAAAATTATTTTATTACTAATTCTTCATAGGGGAAATAAAACAGCATTCGTTATATTTGCTATTATATTCTCTTCAAGGATCTTCTTTCTGTAATTCACTTATAGCATCTACCTACGTCTTCTTTTTTTTTGTTTGAGATGGAGTTTCTCTCTGTTGCCCAGGCTGGAGTGCAGTGGCGTGATCTGGGCTCACTGCAAGCTCCGCCTCCCAGGTTTACGCCATTCTCCTGCCTCAGCCTCCTGAGTATTTGGGACCACAGGTGCCCACCAGCACGCCCGGCTAATTTTTTGTTTTGTTTTTGCATTTTTAGTGGAAACGGGGTTTCACTGTGTTAGCCAGGATGGTCTCGATCTCCTGACTTCGTGATCCACCCTCCTCGGCCTCCCAAAGTGCTGGGATTACAGGCGTAAGCCACCACGCCCAGTCAGCTTCTAATAAAATATTTATATTATCATCAACTAAAGAGTCTTGTATAAGGTCCAAGATAGAAATACATTAGTCAGCACCTAGATTCTAAGATGCTTACAACTTTTTAAAAAATTAATTTTGGGCAACTATACCTTTTAAATAAGTTTCTTTAATACTCAAAATTGTCAATAACAAAACAAATTTAGTACACTGGTTCAGAGCCATAATTATACTTTCCTCAGCATTTTAATTGTATATAATTGAGCAACTTCATAACTTACGAAAAATATTTTTACCATTAAGTTAACAAGTTCTTTAAAGAACTCTTCATACGTGAGCCTCTTCAGACAAGATCTACTGCATTTGAGGTAAACAGTATTATTTCAGATGCAAATGAGAACAGATTGGAGTCTAAAGCAATTCACAGAGCCAGATATTCTGAGCCTCCAAATACTTATATGTTGTAAATTTTTTGACACCTTTAGGCCATTAGGGGACCAATTTACCAGGTTAGTGGTCATAAATAACAAGTCATATAATTTTTTCCCTTTCTCTTGACTTTTTAAAGAACATGTCGCTTATTTCTCTTCGCAGTTAATCAGGTTCTGAGTGGGTGATTTTTTGCTTTTTAGGGTAAACAATGCAAATGCATGCAATAAACCAATGGCACTAATTCAAAAAAGTTGTGCTGGATAAATGCTAGCCACCTTCTATTCATGGGATTGTAACACTTTTATGGAAGCAAAGGTAACATTCATTGTTTGCCTTTTAATACTGTATATATGGTCAGGCACAGTGGACATGCCTATAATCCCAGCACTTTGGGAAGCCAAGGAGGGGGGGTAATCACTTGAGGAGTTCGAGACCAGCCTGGGCAACACGATGAAACCCCACCTCTACTAAATATATAAAAATTATCGGCCGGGCACTGTGTCTCACACCTGTAATCCCAGCACTTTGGGAGGCCGAGGTGGGTAGATCACGAGGTCAGGAGATCAAGACCATCCTGGCTGACATAGTGAAACCATGTCTCTACTAAAAATACAAAAAATTAGCCGGGCATGGTGGCAGACACCTGTAGTCCCAGCTACTTGGGAGGCTGAGGCAGGAGAATAGCATGAACCCGGGAGGTGGAGCTTGCAGTGAGCCGAGATCACGCCACTGCACTCCAGCCTGGGTGACAGGGTGAGACTCGACCTCAAGAAAAAGCATCCAAGTGTGGTGGTGCACACCTGTAATCCCAGCCACTGGGGAGGCTGAGGCACGAGAATCGCTTGAACCCAGGAGGTGGAGGTTGCACTGAGCTAAGATCATCCCACTGCATTCCAGCCTGGGTGACAGACAGCAAGACTGTCTCAGAAAAATAATAAAACAAAATAAATAAATAAATACTGTATATGTGCATGTCTATATATATAATCAAATATATATGCAGGTATATATACATGCAAATATATATGCATGTATACACATATATATACACATGCATGTATATTTGATTATAAAAATGTGGTGTGATCTGAACTACTGAATATGGAAAAGGCTCTTGGGCCCTTCCGATGGGAGAAATTTGGGCAGTAGAGTTCAGCCCTTTTGCATGAAATGAGTTCTCATTGGAATAGCCAGAAGGTGACCCTAACTCTGACCCCTTATCCAGCGGGAATAAGAACAGATTGTTGCTGAGAGAGATGAACCATTGGAATGGTCTTTCTACCAAAACCAAAGGCAGTGGGCAGCCAGGTATGCTTTGATTTTCCAGCCTCTCCTGGTTTCTCCCCTTTAGGGGGATTTCCCTAGAAGTCACATATCCTGGGTGTGTACCCATGGTCAGGGGGACTGCTCCCTATAGTGGGAAGTAAGAAAGGGCAGAGATGCTCCATTTTACAGACTGGGTAGGCAGGATCTGACTGTAGTGGGCAGCCGCCCAGAATATGTCCTGGGACTCCACCCACAGTGGAAGCATGGAAGAGTAAATATAGTGCTTGAGAGCCTAGACTCTGGGTCAGACAAACCTACGATCCCAGAGTGGCTTTACCCCTCACCAGCTGAGTGACTTAGGAAAGTTGTCTCACATTTCCACACCCCACTTTCTCATCTATAAATTGGAGATTGTAAAATAGATGGTATCAATCTTGCAGGAACGTTGTGAGTTCCTAGCATATAAGTATCCAATACAGAGTAAGGAGAAAATGGTAGCCCAGAGGACTAATGGAGAGTGGTGTTAGAAAAAGGTGAGACAGGGAAGGAAGGAACAGAAATAAGAAATCACGTGTTCCTTTACTGAAAATGGCCACATTGTCACAGCAGTGGGGAAATGGGCACCCGTCCGTGTCCGCCCTGGATGGATGGTCCATTAGTCAACTGACCATCTTTCTCAAAACAGAGCATGGAGCTGCAGTGCAAGTCACCACCAAACAGATGTCAAGATTCCTCCAGCAAAGTTTAAGCATAGATTAAAAAATAAAATAAAATAAACCCTCTGTTTTGAAAATAATTTCGCAAAATTGTCTGGTCCATCTTCCTTTCATTAGGCAGACTTCAGTTTAAACAACTCAAAAGATACAACGTGACTTTAATTTAAAGTGTTTGTAGAGAAATAATTTTTATAATCTCCCTTGACAAACTATTTCAATGGGTCACAATCTTTACTTCAGAAAGTTGTTTTGTTTGTTTGTTTGTTTGTTTTTTTAATCTGAGTGGTCTGGTCAGGCGGGGTGGCTCATGCCTGTAATCCCAGCACTTTGAGGAGTCCAGGTGGAAAGATGGCTTGAGCCCAGGAGTTCGAGAGCACCCCAGGCAACATAGCAAGATCTCCTCTCTATAAAAACAAAAACAAAAAATTAGGCAGGTGTAGTGGCTCACACCTGCGGTCCCAACTACTCAGGAGACTGAGGTAGGAGGATTGCTCGAACCCAGGAGATTGAGGCGGCCGTAAGCCAAGATAGAACCACTGCACTCCAGTTGGGGCAACAAAGTGAGACCCTGTTTCAAAGGAAAAAAAAAAAAAAAGCTGAGTAGTCATTACTAATGCGTAATGACATTCTGCCTCTAATGGTCAGTCATTATGCTTTCTGAAGGGTTTATTTCCTTGACCAACTTTTGGGTTAGTAAATTGATTCCCTAATGAAGAAAATGTATAATATTATGAGAAGTTAAGAGTTCCATATAAAACATCATATTTAGAATATTCAGATTTGAGCCCTTAGAAATGATTTAAGTTCCAAGCTTATCACTGTAGTTCAGATTGACTCTCATAAAGGGTGCTAGTGAAGGTGGTTTCCTATTGTTCCCTCCATAGCATCTCTTGGATTAATTGTCCTTCACCCAGCTGCCCATAAGAATCACCCTGGGAACACTGAAAAACTGCTGATGCTAGGGCCCCACCCCCAGAGATTCCAAGTTAATTGGCCTGGGATGAGGCTTGTCATTGGTTTATTTTTTAAAGTTCCCAGGTGACTGTAGCAGATTTGAGAGCGAGTACTCTCTGCAGAATTATAAATGCAAAGACATGAAATATTCTTTCCTCTTTCTTTTGTCCTTTAGTTTCACAATGTAGTCATTTAAGAAAGATTATGATATGAACATAATCTCTTTAGTTAAAAATACTTAAATGATTGCATAATGATTCTGTCTTCTCATTTGAGTGATTTAGAGAGGAATGATATAGTAACTCCTACATCTACTATGAAATGGTCTCATAAATTGCATTTGAAAATTATTGAAACTATGTTCACCAGCTAATGAATCTTTTTTTTTTTTTTTTGCTATAAACCAAGAAGACAAAAATTTCTATTAAAGTAGTTAATAAGCATTTTTCACCTTTCCTTGAGAGATGCCTTTTCTGTTTCTAATAAAGCCACCAGTTTCTCAGGTATCCATACCTTAATCTTGCCACCTCTACCACAGTGCCTTGTCATGGGCAAAAAGTGAGCTGTTTTTTTTAATTTTTAAATGTTAATTTTTATTTATTTATTTATTTTGAGACAGGGCCTGGTTCTGTCACCCAGGCTGGAGTACAATGGCGTGATCACCGCTCACAGCAACCTCCACCTCCTGGGCTCAAGAGATCCTCCCACCTCAGCTTCCCAAGTAGCTGTAACTGCAGGTCAATGCCACCATCCCTGGCTAATTTTTGTATTTTTTGTAGAGACAGGGTTTCACCATGTTATCCAGGTTGGTTTCAAACTCCTGAGCTCAACTGATCCTCAGGCCTCAGCCTCCCAAAGTGCTGGAATTATAGGCATATTTTATTTTCAACGTATAAATGAAAATACCCCATTGGTGGTGGTGAGGGTGGAGGGAGGGGTCATTTTCCCTCTCTGCTTCAGAGTGGCTTTCATCTGTGATCCTCTTTGTGAACCTTTGTCCCTGCCCTTTCTGGAGCTCTCCAGGTTGCTGCCTCTCCATGTATTCACTGAAACGTCATTTAATAAATCTTCATGAGGACCTTGATATGTGTCTGGCACTATTTAAGACTGTGGACCTGTGGCAGTGAGCAAGACAGGCAAGATAAGCCAATTCTGTCATGGAGATTGCTTCAAAAGAGGAAACAGAGAATTAAACAACAAATAAAAAGAAAATAAATATCAGGCAATACAGAGAATGTAATATATTGCAACCTTGTATTTCATGCAATACACTTAGTACAATTCTGGTCTATTTTATGTATCTAAGTAAAGTTGCCCCCCATTCCCTGTTTATCATAAACTAAAATGGCTTTGTTATTTTCTCCCAAGAAATCTTTCATTTTTCTCTTACTAACAAACTCCTATAGAATTATATCTAGCTTCACAGTTTCCAGAATTTCATCCGTTGAAAGCTCACTCAGAATATTACTTCTTTAAGTTCAGTAGAGAAATGTTGAACAAGGCATGGCCATAAAATTTCAAGTGAACTTACTCTTGCTTGGAACTCACAATATGTTAATTTTCTCTTCTTGCTTCTTTGTCACTTTCTGATGGCTTTGACTCTAGATTTTCTTTATATTCTAGATCTTACATTGACCAAAGATGAAATTTTCCAGCTCCTTCGCCATATTTGGATATTTGTTCTCTTAACTTAGCTCCTGAATTCAATTTGCGATGTGCCATTTTCACTCTACACTTCTGCAGTTTTGGTGGAAGGTCCAGTGACGCCCCAGTATAATGACTCAGAGAAAAAATAAATGCTACTCTCTACTCTATTGACATAACAATTATTCAATAAACATTTCTTGAACATTCACCATGCACTGTGTTCTAAGAGCTGTATGATGCACAGGGATTACAAAGATAAACAAGATACGGCCTCCTTTTCTGAAGAATCTTACGATAGAAGATCTGTGGTCAGTTGTTTAAACAAAAAACTCTATTAAAGTGGACAGTCTCATTCTTAAGTTTCTCAATGTAAAAAAAAATGTGGACACTCATAACACATGCATAGCTGAAATGTTTAATTTTTAACTTTAAACCCTTAAAGATACATTCACTACTCATCAAACTTTAGAAATAGGGTCGGCCGGGCACGGTGGCTCACGCCTGTAATCCCAGCACTTTGGGAGGCCGAGACGGGCGGATCACGAGGTCAGGAGATCGAGACCATCCTGGCTAACACGGTTAACCCCATCTCTACTAAAAAATACAAAAAAATACTAGCCGGGTGAGGTGGCGGGCGCCTGTAGTCCCAGCTACTCAGGAGGCTGAGGCAGGAGAATGGCCTAAACCCGGGAGGCGGAGCTTGCAGTGAGCTGAGATCCGGCCACTGCACTCCAGCCTGGGAGACAGAGCGAGACTCCCTCTAAAAAAAAAAAAAAAAAAAAGAAATAGGGTCAAGGCCTTTTCTTTGATTGATGATTGAACTTTGCATGGTCTTTCTTGCATAGCCATAACACGCCATTAATAATTTCTAATTTTAGTTTGTTTAAAATAGAAAAAGAATGTACCACCACTGTAGAAGTGGCTGAATACTAAAATCATTTAGATTTCTGTGATTTTTCCCAAGTCTTACACAGTTGCCTTGCTCATATCTATTCTAACAGCACTTGTTTTAGGATCTCATGTTTATAGTCTTTCCAAAGTATTAAAATAAGTTTTCAAGAAACTTTTTTGAAACAGCAAACTCTCTGTCACTCTACACTTCATATTTCATCAGCCTAATAATATTTAATTCAATTACAAGTTTTGAAAGATCAAATACGACCAACATAATCAGATTTGAGTACAAACCGAACTGACTCTCGGTAAGCACACACTCCATATGGAGGGAGACAAGGAGGACAGGAGAAGGAGCCCTCCCAGTTGGGAGCCTTCAGTGTACATTGGGTCTCTATCCGTACATTCCCCAGACAGCACAGAATGCTCTGGGTAATGTGACAAGTTGCTTAAGAGATATACTCATACTATATTATTGTAATATGATATTATTAAATTAAGTTTCACCTAAAGCTGCCTCCTTACATATTCTAAGTTCAGCCTAAAGGTTTCTCGTCCACAGTGAACTGTAACCCAACTGGATGTGTAAACAGGCCAGAACCTACTCTTGTGCCGATCACCAAGTTTCAGCCAAAGGTGGCCAACTGTTCAAACCAGGTTCAAATAAGGCAAGTGCTGAGCTGTTATCAACCTGGCTGTTTCTGTACCTCACTTCCATTTTCTGGATATAACTTCCTTTTTTCTGTCCATAAATTTTCTTCCACCATGTGGCTGCACAGGAGTCTCTCTGAATCTGCTGTGCTTCTGGTGACTGCCAATTCATAAATCATTCTTTGCTCAGTTAAACTCTGTTCAATTTAATTTGTCTAAGGTTTTTATTTTAACAAAATGAATGGTTTAATAAAGGCTTGGGCAAAGGCTTAACAATATAAATTGTTTAAAAGGCTTGTGCAAAGCTTTTGGTTTTGTTTTTTTGTTTTGTTTTTGTTTTTGTTTTGAGACAAGGTTTCACTCTGCTGCCCAGGCTGAGTGCAGTGGTACAATCATAGCTCACTGCAGCCTCAAACTGGGGTCAAGCAATCCTCCCGCCTCAGCCTCCCAAGTAGCTGGGACTATAGGTTCGCACCACCACGCCCTGCTAATTTTTTAAATATTTCGTAGAGATGAGGTCTTACTATGTTGCCCAGACTGTGTGCAAAGTGTTACAGTATATCTTAAAAGGATCCTCCCCTCTTACCAGCATAAATATTGTTTTGAAATTTTCTCTTACTTTTTTTTGGTCTTTGATTATTTTAATTTGTTTTTTTGGATATGCAATGCAATTGCATAGTTCAACATTTCTAAAGTAAAACAGTGAGAAGTGTCTCTGACACCCCTGGCCCCAGCCACCCAGCTCCCTGTCCCAGAGGCAAGCAGTGTCACCAGCTGAGATTTCTTACGGATTTTTTTTTTTTGAGACAGCTGTTGCCCATCTCAGCTCACTGCAACCTCTGCCTCCCAGGTTCAAGCAATTCTCCTGCCTCAGCCTCCTGAGTAGCTGAGATTACAGGCACCTGCTACCACACCCAGGTAATTTTTTTTTTTTTTTTTTTTTGGTAGAGATGGGGTTTTGCCATGCTGGCGAAGCTCATCTTGAACTCCCGACCTCAAGTGATCTGCCTGCCTTGGCCTCCCAAAGCGCTGGGATTACAAGCATGAGCCACCGCACCTGGCCTCCTTACAGAGATTTTTTAAATGACTATAAAAACATATCAGGTGCATAATCAAATTCATTATCTTCTATTTTCCTTTTCATAAAAATACAGAGTGTTAGCACACTAGCTTCTGCCATTTCTAGGATGAGTTTTGACTTCATTCTCTGGGACAGAATTGTCATCAAGCAGGTTAATACTTGTCAGATGCTCTGAGTTTCCCTGACTAAGTCTCCAGCAAGTGGCCAGATTACGTCCTAATTACTACCATATCTTGATTACGTCCCCCTTTTGTAACATATATCAAGAAGACATTGTGTGTTTCCTCTCTTAGGTCAATTAAACATCATTTCTCTCTTTTTTATTTATTTGAAAGCAGGTTAGTATATATTTTGTGGATTTTCTTCAAGGTGTATCTTCTTGACATATATAGCACTGTTATGTTTTTCTCACTATCAAATTTTTAATTCTTTATGTATTTGTTATGTGAACAAACTATTCCATGATAGCATGTCCACTAAATCCTGGTATTTCCCCTTAGATTATTCAGATATATACATGTTTCAATGTGTATTCATTTTATTTCCACGTGCTTTATGTTTGCCTTGATATTTGACTTTCTAAGTAATTCTTTCAGTGTCTTCTAATGATTCTCTCATGTGAACCCCTGAGAAGCTCCTTCAGTCTTTTTTTTCATTCTGTGTCCTATCTGTTCTGCCCCAAAAAAATCAGCCTCGTGGCTTTATCCAGGAGCTTATTTTGCTTTCTCTACATTTTCAGTGGTGAGCCCCCTCAGACAGGCCAGCTAACTTCTGGGAAAACATACTTGTTCTTCCTCATTTTTGCAATATGCATGTAACCTCAGCCAAGAGCCAGGATATTAAGTCATGGTTCAGGTATCTAAGCCCATTTCACCAACACTAACTGCATTGTCAGTAGTTCCCTCCCCAGAAGTGTCTCTATCTTGCAGATATCCTACTCCAGTGAAAAAGAAACAGTGGAAACACGGCCTCTATGCCACGAGTTTCCTGCCTAGAAATGCACAGTCCCTAATGATGTTTCCCCAGTCTTTTGTGTGTCTTTCTTCTGTTCAAGAATGATTAGTTTGCTAATTTGCCAACTTTGTTAATCAATTCATTAATTTATCCAACAAACATTTAGCACCCAGGAATGCATGGGTTTAAATTAATTTATTAATTTACTAAATCTTACAGTAATTTATTACTGTATGGCTATCCTGGCTATCATTTAAATTGATAAGCATCACAGAAAAGTGTGTTACAAAAGATATGGGAGCAATGAGGAAGAAGCCCATAACTCTTCTGGGTAGCACAGCAAATAAGAAGCGAATAAGAAGGCTTACAGAAGAGAAAATGTGGGACTGAGCACAGTGGTTCATGTCTGTAATCCCAGCTCTTTGGGAGGCCGAGGCAGGCAGTTCACTTGAGGCCAGGAGTTTGAGACCAGCCTGGCCAGCATGGTGAAACCCCATCTCTACTAAAAATACAAAACTTAGCTGGGCGTGGTGGCATATACTTGTAATCCCAGCTACTTGGGAGGCTGAGGCTTGAACCCCGGAGGCAGAGGTTGCAGCAAGCTGAGATTGTGCCACTGCACTTCAGCCTGGGTGACAGAGCAGGCTGTTTCAAAAAAAAAAAAAAAAAAAAAAAAAAAAGAGAGAGAGAGAGAGAGAGAGAAAATGCAGAATTTTAGAAATAAGTAAAAGCCAGTCGAGGGGGAAAGTGCATGCAGACAAACAGGATTTTCTGCAAAAGCATGGAGGTGTGAACACACACGTAAAGTCTAGACTAAACCAGGCATGGTGGCTCATATCTGTAATCCCAGTGCTTTGGAGGCCAAAGTGAGAGGACCATTTGAGCCCAGGAGTTCAAGGCTGTAGTGAGCTAGGATTGGGCCACTGCACCACAGCTTGGGTGACAGAAGACCCTGTCTATAAAAAGTAAAAGAAAATAAAGTCTAAACAAAGGCAACATCAGTACCAATCAAGAGGTGAAAAGGAATTAGGAGACAGTTTAGAGTTAGAATTTGTAGGACTGGTTGGGCATGGAGGCTCACACCTGTAATCCTAGCACTTTGAGAGGCCAAGGTGGGTGGATCACTTGATGTCAGGAGTTCGAGACCAGAATGGCCAATATGGTGAATTCCCCATCTCTACCAAAAATATAAAAATTAGCCAGGCGTGGTTGCATGTGCCTGTAATCCCAGCTACTCAGAAGGCTGAGGCAGAAGAACTGCTTGAACTCGGGAGGCGGAGGTTACAGTGAGCTGAGGTTGCACTACTGCACTCTAGCCTGGGCGACAGAGCAAGACTCAGTCTTAAGAAATATATATATAAGATTTTATATATATATATATAAGATTTTATATATATATATATAAAAAAAAGATTTGTTGACATTTAGGATATGGAAATGAGAAAATGGTAAGATTTAAGAATAACTCTGAGTTTGGGGTTATGAGTAGAATGATGAATGGTAAAGACTGAGATAAAAAACTCAGGAGATGGAACAAGTTTGCGTGTTGGATTGATGATAATGAAATCAGTTTATATAAATTGATTATATAAATGTTGCACATATAAATGTTGAAGTAGCTGCAGGCTATTCTAGCAGAGGTGCCCTCTGAGAAGTATTGGTCTGAGCCCAAGGGAGAAGGCCAAATAAAACATAAGTTTGGACAGTTAAGTTCATAGGAGTGACATTTTCTGTGGACTGAGAGATTCTTGAGAGGTAAGTGAAACATCTTAAACATTCTTCCAAATAAGAACTGCCAGCAATTTTTTTTTTTAATCCATTGATCTGTCTTAATGGGCTAGTAATGGGAAAATATACTGTAATGGAAATAGAAAACATTAGTAATAGAAATGGAAAAAACTTTGACCCCTAACAGAAAATAGTAATAGAAAAAAATATATTACAGTGTGATCTAAGGTTGTCCTTTGGGTCAAGAACACCAGTTCCAGCTCACTTGTTGTTTGTGACCCCAGTTCTGAATCATTCTTTTCAACCTTTTTTGGCAATATTCCACCAATCAAGTCCTCCCTGGAAATTAGAAGAAGGCTAAAATCAATACGACACTTCAGACACCTCCAATTGAATTGTCCAAGTCATTGCACCCGTTCACTAATTTAACACATGGTCTGCAAATTTCAGTTACTGCTATGGTGGTGAACTAGCAACTGGCTACTGTGGATGGATATTTACACTAGAGATTTGTAAATGCCAAAGGAATAATGGCCGCAGTGAGTCATATGACTCCTTATTACTACTAAGAAACTACTCCATTTACCCTACAAGTTGATTGCAAAAGTGATTTGTTATTCAACGCCTTGAGTTTCTCACTAAGTTCAATGTAAATTAAGAGGTTTAATATGTCCTCAATCTGTCACTCTATGAGTTGGAAGTAGTATCACTTGCTTTTTAAATTTTGTAACCAACTATAAAGTGGCCTAATTCAATAAAAATTTTCAAAGAAATTTTATAGCATGTCTAGAAATTCCAACATGACACCAAAACCTATATATGGGAGAAGGAATTCAGGCAAAGTAGAATTGTAAAATATTGTGTTGAAAGTAAGTAGGTCTCTGTTTCATGAGGAAGCACCCTCAGGGGAGGAGCTGGTATGAGTGAATTTTTGTTGTTGTTGTTCAGTTTGGGCTCTCCAGGGAAATCGTCAGGGGTGTGACAGAAAGCTAAATTTTCAGATTTCTTCCACTTCTCTGTCATTTTCAAGAGCAAATTAAACCTGTTGAATAGTTTGGTTATACCATTTCTACCATCGCACTCATTTATAGAATGGAAGACATTCTAATACAAAAGGTCTGAGGGCAGAGAGCTTGTTCAATTTAAAATTATATCACCAAATCTAGGTCAGCACCTGACCACTATAGCTGGTCAAATATTTGTTAAATTAAATGAACACATTTTGTTATCCCTATGCCCAACTCCATTTAACTGTCATAGACTTTGATGACTCCCTTGCAAGCCTGCACTGGAATCCCAGGACAACTGACTGGAAGACTTTAAATCAATGTCACAACAGCTATTAGTTGGATGAGCAATTCTTATTCTTGTCTAACTATCAAGAGGCTACTGTGATACCTTCGAAAGCTTTGGAATTTTAAGGAAAAAATTCCCATAAATATGCAGATCTAACAAATGCATATGTTGTAAAAATCTTCATTTGAAACACCAGGGGCAATGATGGTAAAAGAGCAATAACTTGCAAGTTCTGCTTAATATACTTGCATGACATATATTTTTTAAAACAGCTGATCAATTCTGGGCAAAAGAGAGAGCTAACCCAGTTTCTTTTGCCTCATAGGACTTCAGTCAGTTGTTAGCATCTTTATTCCATTTCTGTTACAATCCAGGACAGCATTGATGTTTACATTACAGACCAGTCTCCTCTCCTTACTTTCTTTATGTTACTTTATCTCCTCTAGGGATCATTTATTTATCACCTACCATATGTTAGGTCTTGGAAATACAAAGGTGAATAATATTAACATTCTCTCTTCATATAACTTATAAGTCAAGGGAGTAAACCAGCAGTTAGAATAATTGCAAAATGTGCTGTGGTTATATATAGGAAAGGCAGATAACCCTGGCTTCTCAAAAGAGATAGCACCTGGACTGAGTCTTGGATGACAGATAAAAGCGAACCAAGAAAGTAGCATGTGCAACAGCATGAGATCAAGGGAAACCACAGCATATTCAGGAAGCTGTACGTGGTCCTTTACAGACAGGTATAGACATTGCGAAATGAGATGAGCAGACTAGATAAGGTGGGCAGGACCAGGTGAGAGCGTTACACCTCTGTGCCATCCTAAGGAGACTGATGTTAACTGCATTTCTATAAAAGAAAAAGTTCTCTGATAACACAATTGAAAATATATCAAAGGCAAAGCAAGAAAGCAGGCAGAAAGACAGGTTAGAGGAAGCTTGTTGTAGTCCTTTAGAAAAAACCCAATACCTTAACTATGGTATTGGCAGAAGGGAAGTTTGGTTCAAAGCATCTAAACCAGTTAGGAAGAGATTACCTCAATCCTCCAGGGAAGAAATGATGTCATGAACCAAGGAGGTGGATTTAAGAGAATTAATCTCTCTCCATTTCTATCCAACATGCCAATTGTTCTGCATTTTTCCTTAGAATATAAGACATGTGAATAAAACCTGTTAGCTTTCTGATTCCATGGACTGGGAAAATGTTGTCAAATGTTACTTTCATTTGTGGTTATCTTAAATTAAGATCTCTATGTTATGTGCATTTTAAAACATATTTCATCAACTGCTACCTGGAAGTACACACTTTAAAATAATGTAATGGTCAGTCTGATCCCTGGTGAATCGACTTCTTTAAATGGATGACAGCAGCTGGTGGAGGAAAGAGCTTGAACAATGATCCTGTTAAAATGTAAGTCAAGTCGGCCGGGCGCGGTGGCTCAAGCCTGTAATCCCAGCACTTTGGGAGGCCGAGACGGGTGGATCACGAGGTCAGGAGATCGAGACCATCCTGGCTAACACGGTGAAACCCCGTCTCTACTAAAAACACAAAAAACTAGCCAGGCGAGGTGGCGGGCGCCTGTAGTCCTCGCTACTCGGGAGGCTGAGGCAGGAGAATGGCGTAAACCCGGGAGGCGGAGCTTGCAGTGAGCTGAGATCCGGCCACTGCACTCCAGCCTGGGAGACAGAGCGAGACTCCGTCTCAAAAAAAAAAAAAAAAAAAAAAAAAAAAAAAAATGTAAGTCAAGTCATCTCACTCTTCCGCAAAATCCTTCCCTTCTCCCCATCTCGCTCTTAATAAAACTCAGAGTTTACAACGACCCACAAGACCAAGAGCAGACTCCCAACTCTCTGACCTCAATTCTTCAATTCCTTCTACTCTTTCCCTGTCACTCATTTTGGGACAGCCACGCTCGTCTCCTTCTGAACCTTTTCCCCAGTTATCCTCCTGGCTTGCTCCCTCACTTCCTTCAATTCAGGTCTTTTCCTTCCCTTATCACTTTACTAAAAAATAAAATACTCCTCCCACTCTCAGTACTCTCTTCACAACTTATATTTTTCTTAACACTCACCACAATCTAACAAACTTTTTATTTTTCTTCTCTTGTTTATTTTCTAACCACAGCTAGAAAGTAAGTCCTAAAATGGCAGAAGATTTTAATGTTTTGCTGTATCTCTAGTACCTAGAAGAGTGTCAGTGACTATTTGCCCAACGAACAAATTGCTATTTCAGTGTGACTATCAGTCATGCAAACATGGTGTTCCAAGACCTCACCGATTGACAAGCAAAATCATTACCATGGAAAGAACCCTGCAGTTAGTTATTGTTTTTTCCACCAGGAAGCCTCTGGCAAAGTCAGATATAGTCTGAACTGTTTCCATCAACACAGACTTTTGTATAAAGCACTATAATTAGGGCATGGTTTCTAAGAATAATTAATTTATAGCCAATCTTCACCTGATCCTTAATGACTATCAAGCTGTATTAAATTCTTTAGCATAACAGAGAATGTGTACTTATTCAAAACCGCAACTTTCAATTATATCTGGTAGCAACAAAATGCTCTTTGTTCATTACTATAGAGAAAGGTTTTTGCTAAGAGTGATTCCATTGCCTTCAGCTTTATAGTTAAACATCTTCGAGGCTTCACTTGAAGGTGACCATGTCAGCCAAAGCAATCATCACAACTAACAAAACCAAATTACTGAGTAATATTTCTAAAGACTCTTTTCATGGTCTTAAGTTTTGGAAGGTTTATATTGCTACTTCATTTTGTAACACATAAATGATTGCTCATTGTTTAAAATAAATCAATTATTACAGACATAGATTGAGTTTAAAAGAACAAGTTTACCTTCAACCTTCTCACCAATTCCACTCTTTTCCCCACAGTAAAAAAAAGTTAGCAGTTTGCCATGTGTTTTCTATACCTTTCTATCCATTTACACAAAGATGCACACATAGAGTTTTAGTATTGGAAGATTAAAAGTTTACATACGTATTTGGTAAAGTGCTCTCTTTACCTAACAATGTGCATTGAACGTTTTTCCACATCAGTGCATGCCGATTTCAGTGATCATATTTTCAGGTTTATCCGATTTTCCTGGATTAATTATTCATGGTGCCATCTTTCCCTATTAAAAGTAACTTCATTTGGAAAATAAATTATATGGTCCCCTAATAGAAAGTTATCTGGTTAATGAATTCATAGCAGTCTATATAACCACAATTTTTGTAATCATTGCCTTATAAATGAACATTCAGATATAGCCTTTTTTGGCATCATGAACAAGACTGCAAGGAACATTGATATACATATATATTTGCATATATGTATGAATATAATTACAGGATAAATTCTGTAAGTCCAGTTGTGAGTTTAAAGGATATATGCATTTAAAATTTTAATATAGTCTCAAGTTGTTCTCTGAAAAGTCATATTGTTTTATACTTCCATCAATAGCACCTATGTTCCCATAACCTCATAACTAACACGGGCATTATACCTTTTTATGCCAATTCAATGGGAAAGATACTATTTTATTATTGTTTAAATTTGTATTTCACTGATTACAATTGAGATTGAGCATTTTTTCATGCAACTGTATATTTTGCCTATTTTACAATGAGGTTGTTTTTTCTTATTAATTTGTAGGTATTCTTTTGTGTTGAATGTAATATGTGTGGGTTATAAATATTTTTCTCACAATATCTCACACTATTTTTCCATCAATATGGAAAACAAATGTACCAATTCCAAAGCTGCTACACCCACCAATTTTTATATTCTCAAAAAAAATTGGTTAAAATATATATAACTCAAAGTATAGTGTCCAATTTTCTTATCTTCCATTACGTGTGTGTGTGTGTGTGTATTTATCTCTAAACCATACAAAAGTATTACAATCAATGGACAGATATGGTCTGCCATTGAATATGTTGTGAGTCATTTTATTTCTATATAATATTTCTTCAGTTTTTTTCCAAAATAAATATTTTAATTACAATTTTGAGTACAACAAACAAATATGGATGCCTGTGAATCACTCTGGCTCTTATGCTTAAAATCTCATTTCTTTAGATAAAGCAAAGCTTAACCAGATTGTTTTGTATCTTTCCCACTTTTACTATATTTCCTAATTTTATCAGGGTTGAGTTAACCTTTACCTAGAGGTCACAATGGATTGAATGTATGTCATCCTAGCATGGAACTGACACCCACAGTGTTAGTCATCTCATTTTTTTAAATAATTCATGAAGAAATGGAGATAACAAGCTTTCTCAACTGGAGAAAATGTTTATTGATTTCCAGAGGAACAGAACATGAGCAATAAAAAAAATTTGCAGGCTGGGCGCAGTGGCTCACGCCTGTAATCCCAGCATTTTGGGAGGCCGAGAGGGCAGATTATCTGAGGTCAGGAGTTCAAGACCAGCCTGGCCAACATGATGAAACCCCATCTCTACTAAAAATATAAAAATCAGCTGGATGTGGTGGCACACACATCCCATCTACTTGGGAGGCTGAGGCAGGAGAATTGCTTGAGCCAGGGAGGCGGAGGTTTCAGTGAGCCAAGATCATGCCATTGCACTCCAGCCTGGCTGACACAGCAAGACTCTGTCTCAAAAAAAAAAAAGAAAAAAGAAAGAAAGAAAAAAAAAGAAAAAAATTTTCAATATTTTGTAGGCAAAGAGATTTCCCCCCCAAAGACTCTCTCATATGGATACAGGCTCATGACAGTTGCCACTGTTGGTTGTCATATAGTTTTTATCTTTCAGTTGTATGAAAAAGCTATTGAATGAGATACTGTCTTTTCTCCGAATAAACCACACAGTCTGTTAATTAATAAAAATTAAAAATAAAAACAGGCATTGGCAGTCAGAACTCTGATTAAGAAGATAGTCTTTATCTTTTCGATGTAATAGGCCTGTGTTTTCTCAAAATCCTCTTGCAAATAATAACAGGCATTATTTCAATATTTTCATTTCCACATTTTCATTTCAGCGTTTTCGTTATGATCTGATTTATGTCTAACAAGGCTTTATCATTTCCACACACTACCCTTTTAACCGGTAACACAAACGCTAAAGCTGGGCTGTTCAAATGATAACCAAGGAAAAATAACTGGAATTAATTGACCTCTCCCTAGTTAGGGTCTGCTTAATAAGCTGTGGGAAATTAGCTCAATTGAACTTGCAGGGCTGTCTAATTTATCTTTGTACATGTACAGACAAATTCTAGAACAAAACTTTAAAGCTATTAGATGAATATTCTTTTTAACCACACCCAGTCCACACCCCTGTCCACTTTGCATAAAGATCACTTGCACTAATTTATGATATTCTTCAGACTGTCAAGATTTTCCACAGCAATTCACTAATGACAGTCTAGGAGTAAGGAATAAAACTTGGTTTTTCAGACATTTGACTTCGTGCAATTGTGATCATTCCCTCTGCTCAGATTCCAGTTGTAATTATTATATTAGATGAGATTGGAAAGGCAGTATCTTGCTGGCTAATTCTTCTTAGTATTTCAAAG
This sequence comes from Chlorocebus sabaeus, assembly GCF_047675955.1. Lineage (NCBI taxonomy): Eukaryota > Metazoa > Chordata > Mammalia > Primates > Cercopithecidae > Chlorocebus > Chlorocebus sabaeus. Next base: position 26,635,310 of record NC_132914.1, read on the forward strand.
CATTGTCATCATAGCAGGAGCTGTGCATGGTAATCGTGGTTCATCTTTTAAAGGACAGGAGAAAAATGCTTAAAAAGCAAAAGACCTTTTTTTATCCCTTAGAGTAATAAAGCATTCATCACATCCAGCCCCACCCAAACTCCAGTCTGATAGAACTCAGCTTGTTTTCTGCGGGATTTTATCATTATTTCTAAAATGCAGTTCCTGAAAAAAAAAAAAAAAATCATTCACAGACTTTTAACCTAGATATTGATTTGAGAATTGTTAACAGTCTGTAAATTAAGATAAAAATTTGGTATGCTTGATTGGTTTTCTCCATCACCATTTATTAATAGCTGAATATTGGATTTGGAACCAATAGATCGAATGGTTTTTCCTATATGCCATCTGCTGATGCTGAGAAAGAGAATGTTCTGATTCTGCCCTTTATTTATGACAATGTATGAGCCTGTTAATCATTTAGGCAAATCAGCTCACCATCACTGAACAGTGAATTGTTGCAAGCTTTAGAACTGAAGAAAATGGATTAAATTAAATTTCAGTTCTGCCACTTATTAATTATGTGACCTAGGCAAATTGCCTCCACTCTCCAAGTCTCATAAAAATGGAGATAATGATACTCAGCTCATAAATTATTATGAGAATAAAATGTTAAATGTTCAGCAGAGTGCCTGGCACTTTTTCAGCACTCAAAACAATGATGTTATTATTGTTACGTCTTTTCTTTGGTGGATTGTTTTATATTAATGAAGGTAGTTACATTTCTTTCAAAACCATGGTAGAAATTTAACTCTCATATCAATCTGCATCTATAAAACTAGGAGAAAACTCAAAGTCTAATATGCTAGGGCATCTTTTGTAATGAGTACTTTTATGCACATTACCAGTGAAAGCACATGTGGGCGTGTCCCTTCTGAAGAGCAATTCGGCAAAATATGTTAAAAGTCTTAAATATGTTCACGTATGTCATGTCAGTATGTTTTTTCCTAATAACGTATCCTAAGGTTTTAGTTATAAAGATGTTCATTGAAAAATTACATATACTAATACCAAAAAAACAGAACCAACCTGTAAATTCATTTGTTATGAATTACGGCTTACAAATAGGCACAGTAGGACAGGCGCAGTGGCCTATGCCTATAAACCCAGCACTTTGGGAGGCCAAGGCCTGAGGATGGCTTGAGCCCAGGAGTTCAAGACCAGCCTTGGCAACATGGCAAAACCCTGTCTCTATAAAAAATTCAAAAATTAGCCAGGTGTGCTGGCACACACCTGTAGTCCCAGCTACTTAAGAGGCTGAGGCAGAAGAATGGCTTCAACCTGGGAAGTCAAGGCTTCAGTGAGTCGAGATCGCACCACTGTACTCCAGCCTGGGTGACAGAGTGAGACTCTGTCTCAAAAATAAACAACTAAAAAAATAAAGATACAATAGAAGTAGAATGAAAGCCACACTTGGTGACTCACACCTATAATCACAGCACTTTGAGAAGCCAAGGCGGGTTGATTGTTTGAGCCCAGGGAGTTCGAAACCAGCCTGGGTAACATAGTGAGACCTCATCTCTACAAAAGATTTAAAAATTAGCTGAGTGTGGTGGTGCGTGCCCATAGTCCCAGCTGTTTGTAGGCTGAGATGGGAGGGTTGCTTAAGCCCTAGGAGGTGGAAGTTGCAGTGAGCTGAGATCACTGCACTCTAGCTTAGACAACAGAGCAAGACTCTGTCTCAAAAAAAAAAAAAGGTACAATGAAAACTCTAGGCATTATATAAAAAATAAACATGAAAAGACTTTAAAAGGTGGAAAGAAGAAGGCAGGACTTGCTTGGGGCCTGAGGAAAGACATGGCTGTGAGTTTCCTGGTTTTCTTTTTGCAGGAGAGGCAGTAATTTCTAAGTGTCAGTGGGACAGACCAAAAAAAAAAAAAAAAAACCCGAAAAAAGCCAGCTCTCTCTAAGCAAAGAACTAAGGAAAGGGTAGCCTAGAAAGACAGAAAATGTTGATGTAATAGCCTCCCCTATCCCCAGCCAAACTCCACAGAAAAATGTGCAGCCCCACCACCAATCCTGTCAGCAAAGTCTGAGTGGGGATTAGTGGGGATTATAGATCTTGCCCAGCTGTAACGAGGCACGCTGCTCTAGACCAGCAGAGGCAAGACTTTCTTCACTGCCTGACAGTGACAATCCGCCTTCCTCACAGTGTCAAGAGAGATCACAAGGGAGTCTAGACTTTCATCCCCACTTGAAGGTAATAAGGTGCCCCTTCACCTCCCTACTGGGGTGGTGTCGGTGGAGGCTAAGTGAACTTCTACTTCCATTTAATGGTAACAAGGCAGTCCTCCCCACAGCAGTGTTGGTGGAGATCAAGTGGGGAGCAGGAATGCCTGAGGGGCACACCCTCTCCCTCTGGCCACACCCTCTTCCTCTGGCCAGGGTGATGTTACAGTAGCCTAGTAGGAAGCCTGACTCCTCTTCCCACTCATCAGTGATGAAAGCCCTACCTTCAGGGTGGCAACAGAGGCCGAGGGGGGAATCCAGACTTGCACGACCACTTGACATTAAGGAAGCAGCTTCCCAACCACTTCCCTTGCCAGAACAGTGTCAGATAAAAATCTTCTAAGCCAGAAGATTTAAATAAGATCCAGAGTCTCATCCATAATACTCTAAACATCTAGGATACAATTAAGTCACTTGCCATACCAAGAAGCAGGAAAATGTCAACCTGAGTGAGAAAAAACCATGAGCAGATGAAATATCGAGATAATATGGATGTTGTAGTTATCTGATAAGGATTTTATAGCAGCCATCATAAAAATGCTTCAACAAGTATGACCATGGTAGAATAAATGAAGAAGCAGAAAATCTCAGCAAAAAAAAAAAAGAATGTTTTAAAAAAGAACCAAATGGAAATTTTAGAACTGAAAAATGCTATAACCAAAAGAGAGAAAAAAGAAAAACTTAATAAATAAGCTCAACAGAAGAATGAAAAGAAAAGAATCAATAAACTTGAAAATAGAACAATAGAAATAACCCAATCTGAACAACAGAGAGAAAATAGACTGAAAAACAAAACAAAACAAAACAAAAATGAACAGAGCCTTAGGAAACTATGGAGCTAAAACAAAAGAATTAATTTATGTCACTGGAGTCCCAGAAAAAGAGGAGAAAGAGATCCAGGCTTAACTTTTTTTCTCCCAAGACAGAGTCTCACTCTGTCACCCAGGTTGGAGTGCAGTGGCACGATCTCAGCTCACTGCAATCTCTGCCTCCTGGTATCAAGCGACTGTCCCTCCTCAGCCTCCCAAGTAGCTGGGACCACAGGTGTGCACCACCACATCAGGCTTTTTTTTTTTTTTTTTTTTGTAGAGATGGGGTCTTGTCATGTTGCACAGGCTGGTCTCAAACTCCTGGGCTCAAGTGATCCACCCACCTTGGCCTCCCAAAGTGCTGGGATTACAGGCATGAGCCACTGCAACAAGTCTTAAAATTTCTAAAGATGAAAATCTTTTAGAAAACGGCTGAAAATTCCCCAAAGTTGACAAAACACATGCATATTGAAGAAGCAGAGCAGATTCCAAATAGAAACTGAGACAAATCTACATCCAGACATATCATAATCAAACTTCTGAAAACTAAAGATGAAGAAAAAACCATAAGAGTAGCGAGAGACAAATGACACCTTAACTTTGGGGGAAAAAAAAACCATTCAAATGACAGGGAATTTCTCATCCAAAACTGTGAAGACTGGAAGGAATTGGCACAATATTTTTCAAGTGCTAAAAGTAAAAAACAGTCAACTGAGAATTCTATATCCAGCACAAAGACCCTTCAGAACCGAAGAGGAAATCAAGACTTCACCAGATCAAGGAAAACAAGGAGAATTTGTTAGCAACAGACTTACCCTAAAAGAATGCCTGAAGATATTTCTGAAACAAACAATAAATAATAAAAGAAGGAATTTTGTAACATCAGGAAGAAAGGAAAAACAACAGAAAGCGCAGAAAGATGGGTAAATACAATAGACTTTTCTTCATTTCTCTAACTTGTGTTTGTTGAAACAAAAATGGGAATTTTTTATTTGTAAAAAATATATGTAAAATGTATGTATGTAAAAGAATAGGCAAAACACATCCTATGAAACCAGTATTACTCTGATGCCAAAACTCAGCCAAGATATTACAAGAAAACTAGAAATCAACATCTCTGATGATTATAGAAACAAAACCATCAACAAAATACTAGCAAACCAAATCTAGCAACATATAAAAAGGATTATACATCGCCACACGCTAGGAAAGCAAGATTGCTGGCCTAATATAAGAAAAGCAATCGTGGTAATATACCATACTAACAGAATAAAAGGAAAAAAACATGTTATCATCTCAATAGATACATAAAAACCATTTGACAAAACTTCACACTGTTTCATGTTAAAAACATTCAACAAACTAGGAATAGAAAGGAGCATCCTCAAATTGATCTAAGAAAATGTTGGATCTTACTGAATGATGAAAGACAATGCTTTTCACCTAAGAAAAGGGACAAGACAAGCATGTCCACTCTCACTCTTTCTATTCAGTATTGTACTGGATATTCTAGAGAGAGAACTTAAGAGAAGGCATTAAAGGAATACAAATTTAAGAGAAAGATATAAAACTATCTACAGACCTAAATATTCAATGTAATTCTCATTAAAATCCAGGCTGGATTTTTTTTTTTTTTTTTTTTTTTTTTTTTTTTTTTTGCAGAAATTAACAAACTGATCCTTAAATTCATACAGAGGCCAGGGACAGGGGCTCACACCTATAATCCCAGCACTCTGGGAGGCCAAAGGGCCAACATGGCAAAACCCCATCTCCACTAGAAACTACAAACATTATCCAGGTGTAGTGGTGCATGCCTGTAATCCCAGCTACTCAGGAGACTGAAGTGGGAGGATAGCTTGAACCTGGTAGGTGGAGATTGCAGTGGGCTGAGATCACACCACTGCTCTCCAGCCTGGGCCACAAGCAAGACCCTGTCTCAAATATATATATATAGAAATGCAAGGACCCAGAATTGACAAAACAATCTTGCAAAAAGAACAAAGTTGGGGGACTCAAACTTCCTGATGCTGAAACTCACTATAAAACTACATTAATCAAGACAATGTAGTACTGACATAACAATAGACATCTAGATCAATAGAAAAGAATTCGGAGTCCAGAATACATTTATAGTCAACCACTTTTTGGCACAGGAACCAAGACAATTCAATGAGGAAACAGCAGTCCTTTCAAAAAATAGTGCTAAACAGTCAGATACCTACTTGCAAAAGAAGGAAGTTGGACCCCTTCCTTACCCCAGACACAAAAATTAACCCAAAATGGATCATGAACCTAACTGTAAGAGCTACAACTATACAACTCTCTGAAGAAAACATAGGAGTAAATATTCATGACTTTGGGTTGGGCAAAGACTTTTTAGATATGACACAAAAAATACATGTGATAAAATAAATAAATAGAAATTCATCAAAATTAAAAACTTCTGTGCTACAACGCACATATACCATGCAAGAAAGTGAAAAGACAATCCACAGAATTGGTGAAAATATTAGCAAATCATATATCTAATAGAGGACTTGGCTCAAGAATACATACACACACATGCATGTGTATGGTATATATGTGTATATGTATGTACATATCTTTTACAACTTAATAACAAAAAGATAAATGACCCAATTTATTTTTTTCTTTTTTTTTCCTTTTCCTTTTTTTTTTTTTTTTTTTTTTTGAGATGCAGGGTTTCACTTTCATCACCCAGTCTGGAGTGCAATGGCATAATCTTGGCTCACTGCAACCTCCGCCTCCCGGGTTCAAGTGATTCTCCTGCCTCAGCCTCCCAAGTAGCTGGGATTATAGGTGCCCGCCACCATGCCTAGTTAATTTTTATATTTTTAGTACAGACGGGTTTCGCCACCTTAGTCAGGCTGGTCTCAAACCCCTGACCTCAGGTGATCTGCCCACCTCGGCATCCCAGAGTGCTGGTATTACAGGCATGGTATTTGACCATGCCCGGCCAAATAACCCAATTTCAAAACAGGCCAAGAATACAAAATTGGCCAGGTATGGTGCATGCCTGTAATTGCAGCTACTAGGGAGGCTGAGACAGGAGAATTACTTGACCCGAGGAGGCAGGAGGTTGCAGTGAGCCGAGATTGCGCCATTGCACTCCAGCCTGGGCAACAAGAGCTAAACTCCATCTCAAAAATAAATAAATAAATAAATAAATAAATAAATAAATAGCCAGGTGCGGTGGCAGGTGCCTGTAATCCCAGCTACTCTGCAGGCTGACACAGGAGAATCGCTTGAACCTTGGGGGTCGGTAGGGTGGAGGTTGCAGTGAGCCGAGATTGTGCCACTGCACTCCCAGCCTGGGCGACAGAGTGAAACTCTGTCTCAAAAAAAAAAAAAAGCAGAAACAACTCAAATGCCCATTGATTGATGAATGGTAAATAAAATGCAGTATACCCAAACAGTGAAATATTATATGAAAATACAAAGGAACTTGAAGAGCTGATACATGCTACACATGGACAAGTCTTGAAAAATATGATCTGAGTGAAAGAAGCCAGTCAGAAAAGATCGTGTATCGAATAATTCCGCTAACATGAAATCTCCAGAAAAGACAAATCTATAGAGATAGAAAGTAGATTAGGCCAGGCGTGGTAACCCACGCCTGTAATTCCAGCACTTTGGGAGGCCAAGGTGGGTGGATCTCCTGAGCTCAGGAGTTTGAGACCAACCTGGGCAACATGATGAAACCCCATCTCTACAAAAAATACAGATAATTAGCCAGGTGTGGTGGTACTGACCTGTGGTCCCAGCTACTCAGGTGCGGTGGTACTGACCTGTGGTCCCAGCTACTCAGGTGCGGTGGTACTGACCTGTGGTCCCAGCTACTCAGGTGCGGTGGTACTGACCTGTGGTCCCAGCTACTCAGGTGCGGTGGTACTGATCTGTGGTCCCAGCTACTCAGGTGTGGTGGTACTGATCTGTGGTCCCAGCTACTCAGGAGGCTGAGGTGGGAGGATTGCTTGAGCCTGGGAGGCAGAGGTTGCAATGAGCCGAGATCACACACTTCAATATGGGTGACAGAGTGAGACCCTGTCTCAAAAAAAGAAAACAAATGTAGATTAATGATTGCCTGAGGTGGGGTGGGGGGAATGTTGAGGGGAGATAAGAGGAATGGGGAGTGATTTTTAGTGGGTAAGGGGTTTCTTCTTGGAGTGATGAAAATGTTCTAAAATTGGTTGTGGTAATGGTTATACAACCCTGTAAATACTGTAAAAACTACTGAATTGCCAATCGTAAATGGGTGAATTGGTTGTATGTGAGTAATATCTTACCAAAACTGTTAAAAAAAAAAAAAGTGTCAATACAAAATAAGGACAAAAAATTTTAACGACAGAGGTAAATTATTATGTGATAATATTAAGCAAAAAAGATGAAAGCAAAATTATTTATCTTTATATGTTCAGCTATGCATAAAGTATACACATAGAAGTAATTTTGAAAGCAAATATGCCAAACTAATTGTAATAGTTCTTTCTCTTTACACTTTTGTATTCCATCTAAAATTACCAGAGTGAGTAGGAACATTTTAACCAAAAATAAAATTTTTAAAACAAAAATAACTACTACAGCACTTTATTATTTTAAAACCAAAGTAATAACACAGCACTTTTCCTTTTATTAATTTGGTTAATAGCAAATTAGCCTGTTTCATCTGTCTATATTCATTTGCAAGTTTTCTTCTAGCCTTTTCTGTCTTTATCTTCTACCTCTTTTACTTGGTAAGAGGAGTTCCAAGACTAATAATTTTGCATTTCTTTCTCATTTTTCACACAGCATCTGCTAAGGTAAAACTGTTACTAACTTATTGGATGGTTGACTTCAGTATATTGATTTTGAAGATTTTGGACTCTATATATGCATTTAAGGATAGCATTTCTATCTCTATAAAGTGGAATCTGGAACCAGATCCAACAATCCAGACCACTCGGAAAAAATACTTTGTTCTCTTATATTGGATTCCAAGTGTTTTCATTTATATAATTTGTACCAAATGTTAGATTGGAAGCCAAAAAGAAGTTTGGGAGCACAGATGATTCTTCAATCAATTTCTCTATTTTAAAGACATAGTTGAGGCAATTAGATATCAAATAATCTGAGAAACGAAAAATTAGATTTAAAATAATCATATTGGTAACAATAGCTAACATTATTGAGTATCTACTGTATGTCAGGCATGGTTCCAAGCACTTCATGTTCAGTCTTCATTGAATTATCCCAATAATCCTAAAAGATAAGTGCTATTGCTATCCTCTTTTTGTTGTTGCTGTTGTTGATGTTGTTATAGGGTCTGGTTGTGTCACCCAGGCTGGAGTGCGCAATGGTGCAATCTCAGTTCATTGCAACCTCCACCTTCCGGGCTCAAGTGATCTTCCCACCTCAGCCTTTCAAGTAACTGGCACTACAGGTGTGTGCCAACATACTAGTCTACTTTTTCTATTTTTTGTAGAGACAGGGTTTTGTGATGTTGCCCACACTGGTCTCAAACTCCTGGACTTAAGCGATCCACCCATGTCAGTCTTCCAAACTGCTAGGATTACACGCGTGAGCCACTGTGCCCAGCCTCTTATCCTCTTTTTATAGATAATGAAACAAAGGCTTACAAATTTTATGCCCACTTAATTTAAGTTTACAAAGCTAATAAGTATCAAAGATTCAAATCCAGGTTTGTCTGACTCCAGAGACAGAACTTTAAACCATAAAGCTTAGAGAACTGGATTTGTGGAAAAATAAAAATAAACCATAAAGCTATATATCTTCATTTTCCCATAACACGTTTTTGAAAATCATACAGTTCAATCAATTCTCTTCCTCCTGGAATAAAGCTGATTAAAGAGTTAGAGAAGTTGATGAGTTATAATGAGTTACAAAACAAGGAGTATTTTCTCTCCCTTTTTTTGCAAATGAAAAATGAGGTATTTGGAAGAGATGCTTTTTTTAAGCTTCATGACTTTGGTGATTTGGGAATAGAAACAGTAATTCTACCTCATTCCAATCCCTTAAGTAAACTCAGCCACCTCGCTGAGCCACATTGGTCCCTCCTGAAGTGACCCCGGGATCTGCATTACAGCTTCAGAATTCCTCATCAGTATCCACCACGCTTAGAGCTCTGCTCTCCTGATGCCAACATCCTCACTTTTTTGGTTCTTAGCAAACTCTTTCTCTTTGTGGAGCATTTTCCTTGGTGACTAAATTTAGACTCCAGCACACAACAGAATCTGTCCTCTGGCCTTACATGCTAATACGTTTGATAAATGATGCCTCAGTAGCCTCCCAACTCTGGTCCCTATGGATCCCACCTTCACCAAACTGCTACCCCTCCATCCCTAGCCTCACACACACACAGCAGGGAGGAGGGTCGGGTAAGAGAGGGAATACCATACCCATGGAAGCAGGTAACATGCTTCTCTCTGGCAATGCCTGGCCATATCACATTTCTAGAAACTTGGACATTCATCAGCATAAATCTTAGAAAGAGGGGCCTAAAAGTATTGTCAGCCTCTGGACTGGGAGTCCAGGGATATCACAAAACACAAAGTTGTCTTCAAAAATCCAGTCACACTCTGCATATTTATCTGAGAAAAAAAAAATCTTGAAGAAGAAATTATTAAACTTCTCTGCCTCACCCATTTCAAGGTCTAATCATGTATTTTTCAGGAGGAATAGCCAAAAGTAAGGCAGTTTCAAATGAAGACACCAGGAAAAAAATGTGAAGTGATTGTAACTAGTGGAAATAAAATTTAGGTTTGCTGACAGTGTTTGTTGAAGAACAAGGAAGAAAAGGAGTAGGAAGAGAGAGAAGGAAGGAACGAGAGAAGGAGACGAGGAAGAGGAAGGAAAGAATAAGTCTGGTGGGGAAGAAATGAATCCTTTGTCAAAAAGATTTCAGATGCTGAAATTTCATTATTGTTTCTAGCTAACTAGAACGTTCTCCGTTTCCCTTTTTGAGGGATTATTTTCCTCTCATTCTTCAAACATCACTTCCTCCTTCAGACTTCATTGATTCATGCTTCCCTTCACTGATATCCATTCAGTAATATTTATAATCTATTTATACATATGGCCTTTGATTTTTGTTTAAATTTCAGCAATTGCTCACTGCCTATCCTGATTGGCCTCCTCTAGCACAGCTCCTAACAATTCTCACCCTGCTCACAAACACTCGCCGAGTCCAAACCAGCCTGGCAGGTAAGGCTTTCCATAATTTGGCTTCAACTCGTGCTTCCAAACAACCTTATTTTCAGCTCTTTACTTCTTATTAATAACCATACAGCAGTGACCTTAACGTTTTGATGGCAAACAGTAATGCTTACCAGGTTCAAGTCACAAGCACATGTCTTGCTATTAGGAGATTTGTAAAGGAAACAGTAGAAGCAGTCCCGCCCCAGAAAAATGCACAGTCTAATGGAGGTGAAATTAACTTCAGCAACAAACTTAGAGTCATACTGAAGAAGCACTTGCACTGACTCAGACACTCTGCAAAGAATCTGAAGAAGAGCAGGAGCTGCAAGACATAAAGCACTCAAGAGGTGACTTCGGAGGCTCAGTCACCAAACAATAGCAATGTTGTTCTCTAAGCCTTGTACCAAAACTGATGGGGTAAAGGGTCTTCCAAATAAAACTTTATTTATTAACAATCCTCCTTTATTCTGGTCCACCTGAGGCTACACAAATGTATCCTCTTCTTGAAGAAATGGATTTGGATAGACAGGGAATAGGAGATTTCGATCCTGCTGAACTAGGTTGCTTCTCTTATGAAATCAACCTGCAATACACTTTCAAAAGGACTTCCAAGTAGGCTTTGAAAATAATGGGAGGAGTAAGCAGTCCATCAAGCCAACATTTGCTTGAGCCACGAGAGGACTCACTCACCGAAGACATTGCCAGATCTGTTATCTGACTAGTCAGTCAAGGATATTTACTTTGATGACCATAAATCGACATTTTTTACAATGATCATTATTTACAGATGCAAGTGCTGTGTTAAATATAGTACTTAAACTCAACTGTAATTTAACACTACCTATTTCCATAATGAGTGTTCAAAAGGATGAATCAATAGACCCTCCAAGAGAACATATAATAGCTTTTAAGAATATAGGTCTGCTTCAATTATTTGAATTAAAATCAAAATTGAGGAATACAAATTTCAGCTTTTCTTTCTCTGTAGGGTTAGCGGTAAATCACCAAAGAATATACTCAATTTCATTAGTTTGTATAAACAAGACAAGACATATCTGATTTGAAAAGTAGTAACTCAACAAAGGAAATATATGGACTTGCTTTTCATTCAAATATAGATATATACTTGTAACATGAAGAAATTGACTATTGGTGTGGCTTGTTTTGCACTGAAAATAAACTAAGAAACCCCTATGCTGATATAACTTGTGAACTCAAAATATCTGAGACAGGTCTCAGTCAATTTAGAAAGTTTGGTTAAGGACACACCCATGACACAGCCTCAGGAGGTCCTGACAACAAGTGCCCGAGGTGGTCGGGATACAGCTTGCTTTTTAGGGAGATATAATACATCAATCAATACATGTAAGATTACATTGGTTCTATCTGGAAGGGTGGTGGAGGGTGGCTTCCAGGTGATAGATAGATTTAAAATTTTTCTGATGTCAACTGGTTGAAACACTTCTTATCAGTAGAAAGGAATGTCTGGGTTAAGATAAGGGGTTGTGGAGATCTAGGTTTTATCATGGAGGTAAAACCTCCAAGTAACAGGCTTTCAAGAGACTGTAAATGTTTTTTATCAGACTTAAGGACTGCATTGATGTTAATGCTGGAGGGGGTATCAGGAGACATGTCCAACCCCCACTTTCCATCATGGCCTGAGCCAGTCTTTCAGGTTAAATTTTTTGAGTGCCCTGGTCGGGGAGGAAGTTCATTCAGATGGCTGTGGGGGCTTTCAAATTTTATTTTTGGTTAACAAACTCATTCTATCCTCTAAATATTAGATTCTTCTATTTTGGAACTAAAGTAAGCAAGAACAAACGTTTGTTTTTAGTAATGTTTGTTTCTTTGCTTTTTACATTACTCTAAACCAGTTGAAAATTTTTCATTTAAAAATTATGTTGAGATTTTAAATTATTTGTTATCATGTAGGTTAAAAAACAGTTATTTGAGCTACAGTTAAACTCATTTGTGTGTGTAGACACAATCATTATCATCATCACATGATTTTACATATTTTTTTAAAGCAGGCATTTTCTACTCATACACAAGCTACCAAAGAGAGGTGTCCCTACAACTCACATAGATGGCAGTAATGTTGACTGAATTTTGTACCTTCCACTCTAGACTCTTCTGACACAGCAAGTGCAATGATATGGTTTTATTTAATGTTTCCCCTTCCTGGACCCACGGATACCATGACTTAAAAGCATGGATTAATGTTTTTTTCTTGAAATTTCTAAGCATAGTTACAAAAGGTAGCAAAGAAAACACACCAATAACATTGCCACAGTTTTAGTGATCATCTCTTGAGACATTGATCACATTCTGCTTTGTGTCACTGTTATTTTCTTTAAACATAGGCAGGTTGTGCCTTGTTCATCCTTCTATCTTCCACAGTGCTTAGCTATGCACATTATAGGTACTCACTAAATGTTTGTTGAGTGACTGACCAAATAAATGAATAACTAATGATTGCAGCCATACTTGTATTCAGAAGAAAAGAGTAGAACAAACCCAGTTGTATGCCTTTCCTTGACGAAATAAAAAAAAAAAATAGATTCTAATGGAGCAGTTTGGATTTCAGTATAACTAACCAAGGTTCTTCTCAATTAACTTTACTCTCAATCGCAAATTAAAAACAGAAGAAACATGAGTGCCCCTCTGAAATTTCTTCGAAGTCTTTTATAATTCTGACGAAGAGTCAATGGCTTATAGAGTTTGGGGGATTTTCAGAGTTGAAAGTTTGGGGGACGGTTGCTTTGACATTAAAGTACATTCTCCAATCCCTTCCCTTCTTTATAGACACACACACACACACACACACACATATCAGATGTTATATCTGAAGAAGTTCTTGGGTGCCTCCTGAGTTAAGGCTGGCCCATAAATACTGACACTTCCCTAGGGTCTTGTCTTTGGCCCACATTTTTTCCTATTTTTCATGTTCTCACTGAGTGATGCTATTCACTTCCATGGTTTTAACCTCCATCCATATGCTTAGAACTTTTAAATCATTACCCCTAACAATGACACTGTCTTAAGCTTCAAATTTATATATTCAGCTGCCTAACAAATCTCTATTTCTGGACATTTCTTACTTTCCTAAATTCAAAACTTTATTTTATTATCATTATTGTTGTTATTACTATTATTAATTATTTTGTAGAGACAGAGTCTCCCTATGTTGCCTAGGTTGGTCTCCAACTCCCAAGCTCAAGTGATTCTCCTGGTACAGACTCCCAAAATCCTGGGATTACAGGTGTGAGCCACCACACATGGCCAATTTAAAACTTTCAAAACCTCATCTCCCCACTCTCTCACACCAGAAACAAAACAAAATTTAAAAAGGCTAAATGTCTTCTTTCAATTATTAGCATTTCCATCTATCTAGTCATATAACACAAAAAACTTGGATTGTTTTCTAAGCTTAGGGTCAGAAAACTATAACCCATGGACCTGTTTTTATAAATGAAGTTTTATTGGAACACAACATCACCCATTTGTTTTGTCAATGGCTTCTCTCTCCTACTGCAATGGTAGAATTGAGTTCAACTGAGGCCAAATGGCCCAGTCTAAAATATTTACTATTTAGCCCTTGACAAAAAATATGTTGCCAATCCCTGTTTTAGACCATTCCCTCTCTCTAAGATGGCAAAGCTGCCTCCTCTATTTTTCCCTTCTAGATATTTCTCAAATTCTTCCCTGTCATCTCTTGAATTTTGGCTCTGATCATCTTTCACCTGGATTATTGCAACAAAACGCAACTCCATCACTCACTTGCCACCAGAGTGATACACCTAAAACACATCCTGATTGTTATACTGTTGGGGGCAATTCTTCATTTGCCTGTAACATTTCTGCACATCTTGTGAGCTGAGGTACTAACAGCTTTTGTTCCAGACTGTTTTTTCAAGAATATTTTATACAAAAATATGTCTCCCTTCCGGGAAAAAAGCACACCTGCTTGCTGTCCACTATAATAAAGATAATATATCCCTCTAAGGCAAAGGTTGGGCAGGTTTGCATGCATCTCTCTCACAAAATATTGGTAAATCCTAAGCTCAGGGTTTCTCGGCTGTAATACAAACCCACTGCATGCACAGCACCTACCTGGACCCACCTTCCTGTGGTCCCCTTAGAATTCAGAGAACAAGATAAACCAACATAGACATGAAGCTCATGTTGCCTGTTGTGCCATGAGTAACATGACTCCAGTAGTCTTGTGTCTTCTACAAGCATCTGTGAAACTATAGCAGCCTAACTTGTTAGCTTGCAAGCAGGTTAAAATATAAGACACTTCACTGTTCTTGACAATCATCCCATTCTTATTTCTCTTCATCATCTGTAGACTGAAGTCCATGCTCTTTAGCCTGGGATATAAGGCTGTCAGTGACCTGAGTGCACCTCTTCCTGTAGCCACATCTTCTCCATTCCCCCATCACAATATTCACTGATAGTTCATAGCTGGTCATAGCTCTCTAATTAGCACATCCTATTTTGTGTCTTCCCACCTTTGCTCATACTGAATTGTTTTCTAATCTCCCCAAACAAATTTCTCCTTTTTCTCTGACCCGTCCCAGCCTTCCTTGGCCTACAATCTCCTTTTTATACTTCAAACCCAGTTCAGGCATTATCTTCATCCAAACTGGCCAAACTCAGTGCTCTTCCTCTAGGTTCCTAGAGCACCAGGAAAACAACTCAACCATAGGCTTTTCCATGGTTTTGGAAGTGTGAATTTGTGTGCCTGTCTCATCAATCAGACTTTGAGTTCCTTGCATAAAGAGACAGTAGCTGCTTCATGTTGGTGCCTCCAGCACCTCATTCAATGGATGCTCAGGAAATCGTCATTTAACAGACTTGAATTGAAATAAACTAAACTGATGTAGTAGCTCTAAGACCTTTAATTCTCGCTTGGAAGAAATAAAAAATTATTTTTACTTCTATTCTTTTTTTTTTTTTTTTTTTTGAGATGGAGCCTCACTCTGTTGCCAAGGCTAGAGTGCAATGAAGCGATCTCAGATCACTGCAACCTCTGCCTCCCAGTTTCAAGTGATTCTCCACCCTCAGCCTCCTGAGTAGCTGGAATTACAGGCCTCCATCACCACACCCGGCTAATTTTTGTATTTTTAGTAGAGATGGAGTTTTGCCATGTTGGCCAGACTGGTCTCAAACTCCTGACCTCAAGTAATCTGCCCTCCTTGGCCTCCCAAAGTGCTGGGATTACAGGCGTGAGACATGGCGCCCGGCCTTTATTTTTACTTCTGTTCTTACACTGAGGAGATTTCTTTCCTGCTTCCTTTTTAAACACTATTTTTCCATTTAAAATATGATTCATTAAGACTAAAGACCTTCCAGAGGAGGTAAGAAATATCAAACTCTAGAGGTTTGATTCCTGATATCAGTAACTGAAAACAGTCCAACTCTTTAACACTATGCACTTAAAGAAATGTACCAAATAGGCTGGGCGTGGTGACTTACAACTGTAATCCCAACACTTTGGGATGCCGAGGTGGGTGGATCACCTGAGGTCAGGAGTTCAAGACCAGCCTGACCAACATGGTGAAACCCTGTCTCTACTAAAAATACAAAAATTACCTGGGTGTGGTGGTGGGGGGTGCCTGCAATCCCAGCTACTCGGGAGGCTGAGGCAGGAGAATCACTTGAACCCAGGAGGCAGAGGTAGCAATCAACCAAGATTGTGCCACTGCACTTCAGCCTGGGTGACACAGCAAGACTCTGTCTCAGGAAAAAATAAAAATAAAAAAATAAAAAAGTATATAGGTAGAAATGGGACATGTTCTACCTTCAGTTCTTTTTTTTTTGAAACAGAGTCTCGCTGTGTTGCCCATGCTGGAGTGCAGTGGCAATCTCGGCTCACTGCAACTTCTGCCTCCCAGGTTCAAGCAATTCTCCTGCCTCAGCCTCCTGAGTAGCTGGGATTACAGGCACGAGCCACTACCCCCAGCTAATTTTTGTATTTTTAGTAGAGACTGGTTTTGCCATGTTGGCCAGGCTGGTCCCGAACTCCTGACCTCAAGTGATCCACCCACCTCAGCCTCTCAAAGTGCTGGCATTACAGGCTTGAGCCACTGCGTCTGGCCTCTATCTTTACTTCAAGTTACATTAGAAAACCAAAAATCTTGCAGCTCCCTAGTTCAAATGCAGAGCCTTAGATTAAATACAGATCCACATTGTTAAGACAACCAGTTCACAAAAACAAGATCATCCTTTTCTGAATGTTTTACTTACTACCAGTGGAAAGTGTAAGGTGTCAAACTACATAAACATAATCCATCATGTGCTAATAAATTAATGACTCCAGAAATACACATTTAGACTTCACCAGTGGTAGTGGTTCTAGAACTTGAAATATCTTATTGAAACATTTAGCTATTAATAAGTAAAACAGAAAATGTTTGCTATGAGAATATGTTTCTCATTGTCTTGTGAATACTTTAGTATTGGATAGGAAAGTCTAAAGCATTCTAATCTCTTTTGCTTTCTTATAAAAATTTTATGGTTAGCATATTGTTGAGGCTCAGAAACCAATGGCTCAAAGTGTGGAGCTTTGACATGCTGAACTGAAGAAGGCTTAAGGTCACTTTGACCTCCCCTCTCCCCTGACACTGTCTCTCCCAAAGCACACGATGAAGTTGAAGTTCCTTTATTTACCTAAGATCCAGACCCATCAACAGGAACAATTGTTTTTTCTTCTCTTTCCTGTAAGACCAAGAATGTAACCACCCCTGGCCAGACCCTGTCACAAGATAATGTATAAATTAATCCCTATTGCCTAATCTACTCATTCTTCCTAGTAATCCTCCCAACAGAATTTCTGTTCTCCTTCCTCCCATAATATGCTTTGCCAGGATGACATATAAACTTCTGAACCATCTTGGGGGATGAGTAATCACTCTGTGGTTCTCCCTTGTACACACGTTAATTACATTTCTATGCCTTTTCTCCAATTAATTTACCTTTTGTGAGTTGATTTTTCTGTGAAACTTCAGGGGGCAAAAGAGAAGTTTTCCCTTCACCCTACAACATCTTTTAAAGACAGCAGGAGAAGACTTTCAAGCCTATGACAAAAACAGTTTACAGCCGATTTCAAGGCTATGGGTAATGAAACACACATACACACAACATGTATTTGTCTATTTCCTCAGAAAAAAATGCTATGAAAACAAACGTTTAGGATCTTGAAAACTAATCAATGCATTCATCATCAAAATTCTAAAGGTACAGATGCTCAGTAGGGAAATATGTTCAAGACAGAAAGTAGCTTTCCAATAATGTTGACAATGCAAAATTATCACAATATTTGCAAAAGAGAATTGCAACAAAAGACTTGCGTATTAAATTCATTAGCTTTAATTTCTCCCTGAATATCAAGGGGATTAAATTAATTTGCATCAGACTTTGATGTTAATCCTGAATAATTTATTAGCCCTTTTCTAGCATTGCTTCAGACGTACTTTCTTCTCTTCTAGATATTCTGAGATTTTAACCACTCAGGTACCAGGAAGGTTCAGGAGAATACCAATGTAAAATCACCAGTCATTCCGTCTTGGATCCCTGAGACAGCTGCAGCCAGATTTAATGTGGGACATGTCAGGCACCTGCTGTGCTGATAGTTTGCAGGGGTGTGAAATATTCTCCCAACGGGGTGAGGTTTCCTTGTATGCTGGTATTTAACTGGCCATGGTCCACTCTGTTAAATATGAGTAAATAACAGGCAAGGTACAATAGCTGTCACAGGCATTTGAACCAGAGCAAGTCCGTCTTGAACAGGGGCTGGGTAAAATAATGTTGAGACTTACCAGGCTGTATTCCCAGGAGGTTAGGCATTCTGAATTACAGGATGAGATAGGAGGTTGCCACAAGGTACAGGTCATAAAGACCTTACTGATAAAACAGCTTGCAGTACCGAAGCCGGACAAAACCCACGGAAACCAAGATGGCGACAAAAGTAACCTCTGGTCTCCTCACTGCTCATTACATGCTAATTACAATGCATTAACATGCTAAAAGACACTCCCACCACTGCCATGCCAGTTTACAAATGATATGGCAACATCAGGAAGTAACCCTATACAGGGTTACCCTAGTCAGGAAAGAGGAGGAACCCTCAGTTCCAGGAATTGCCCACTCCCTTCCCAGAAAACTCATGAATAATCCACCCCTTGTTTAGTATATAATCAAAGAATAGCTATAAGTATCCTTAGTTGAACAGCCCAGGCCACTGCTCTGCCTATGGAGTAGCCATTGTTTTACTTCTTTACTTTCTTAATAAACTTACTTTCACTTTATGGATTTGCCTCAAATGCTGTTTTGCGTTAAGAGCCAAGAACCCTCACTTGGCGTCTGGATGGAGATCCCTTTCTGGTAACAATAACTACAGCATTCAAACATTTAACATATGGAAGTTTGTGCTTTACTGTCTCAAGTATACTTATAATAGTGACAGCAGCGGGGGGCCATTATGCCGGCTGCAGCAGAGAGCCGTGGGAAGTGGCAGCAGGAGCGACTGCAGGAGCAGCAATGGCAGAGGTGGGCCCCCTTTGCCCCATCCCCGAGGCAGCGGACTGCACCGCTGCACCACCCCTGCCCTCGTGCACGGAGGGGCAGGATCCGCCCCCAAGCCCAGAGCCTCCCCAGTTCTGGAGTCCAGGCCCTACAACGCTGCTCTGGCCCGCTGCTGCGGGGAAGGCATGGGGAGGAGGTGGAGCTAGGCCTGGGGCAGTGAAGCACTCCATGGAGACAGTGGGAGCCAGGGACAAGCAGCAGCACCCTTAGAGCTTGCCTCCCTGAAGCCCCTGTGATGGGGCCCAGCCTAGCCGCCCGCTGGAGAGGGGGCAGCGCTGCCAGGCACCGAGGGGTGAGCAAAGACCGGCCCAGTGAGGACCTGGTTCCCCCTAGGCGGGGAGGAGGCGCGTTGCCTGCCGGAGCTGCCTGCACACTCCACAAGAAGCAGGCTCGTGCAGGACTCAGGCATCTCTACGGTCTGCACCCTCGGGGCCTGGGAAGACCCCCAATGCCTCTGGAGGCTTGCGGGCGTCTGCGCCACTGGCTGGGCTCTTCCTGCTCCCAGAGCTTCAGAGCAAGGTTGGGGACGAGCCTGGGCACTGCAAAAACCTGGCCGGGTGTGCACACGCTCAGGGCAGCACTGAGACGCGAGCCCCATCCGGACTTTGGGTGCTGACGAGCTCGGGGTTAGGGGAAGCCAAGGAGGTGCTGAGGGCGGCTCATTGCTAGCCTGCAGATGCCCCTTGGCACGAGCAGCCTGGGCACTAAGGGTGGCGGCAGGACGCAGACAGGCTCCTGGGCGGAAGGGCATGTGTCCTTCAGGGAGGGCCTGAAGACTGGGGACTGGGCTGCCAGTCCCGCAGACCAGAGTGGGAAATTGTGGTGCCTTTTCCAGGTCTGCCCATGGCCGCTCATGGACCAATAGGGGCACAGTTCCTTCCCCCTGAGGCCTGTAAAAGCCCCAGACTCCGCTAGAGCTAGAGAGATGATGGGATGACCAGCTGCAGAAAGGAGACATACTCTACGCTCTAGAGGCTGAACACTTGTTGGGATGACCTGACGGCAGAGAAGACCTACCCTCTCTGCTAGGAGCTGAATACTCACAGGACACCCTGGTTGCGGAAAGGAGCTGCCCCGCGCTGGTCTCTGAGCTGTTCTATCACTTGATAAAGCTCCTCTTCATCTTTCTCACCCTTCACTAGTCTGTGTACCTCATTATTCCTAGTTGCAGGACAAAAACTCAGAACCCGCTGGATGGTGAGGCTAAAAGAGCTGTAACACAAACACAGCTGAAAAATGCCCCTTGCTTCCCACATTGCAGGCAAAGAGGAGAGAATTGCTGCGGCCCTTGGGTGAGCCCAGATTGGAGAGCTCGCTGAGCCAGGGCTGTGACTCCCTCTTTGGGGCCCTGCAGTTCCTGGCATCTTCAAGCTTCCAGGTGCCACTGCATCCCCTGTTGCCAGCCAGGGAAGCTGCTTGTGGTGCACCTGGTCCAGCCACAGTCTTGCAGAGAGCCAGTGCCCATGGCAGCACATGAAGCTGCCTGCCCCACGGCAGCTGTTGGCGTGTCTGACTACGCAGTGGCCAGACCCCACGCTCACTCACACACCCCTTGCCGCTCCACACCTGACTTGCAGTCTCGCTTGGAGGCATGGGATCCAGGCCAGTAGTGTGGGCTGAGTGCAGCCTGCCAGGCTGAGTGGGCAGAACGAACCCAGCGGACCCAAGGAAAACTAGGGCAAAGGCGCCACCAGCCACAAGTTTCTGCCCAGAAAAGCGATACCTCAAAGATCCCGTAACAACAGACTTTAAAAATCAGGTGGCGTCTGGTTACAAAAGGGTGGTGGCAATCGAAACATCTGTAGTTTATTTTGCAGATCACTATCCACCTCCCCAGTCACCACCTCTTTTGTTCCAAGAAGAATGACCATTTGAAGAAAAAAGCTCTGGGGCCGAGCATGGTGGCTCATGCCTGTAATCCCAGCACTTTGGGAGAAGGAGGTAGGTGGATCGCCTCAGGTCAGAAGTTTGAGACCAGCCTGGCCAACTTGGCGAAACTCTGTCTCTACTAAAAATACAAAAAATTGGCTGGGCATGGTGGTGGGAGCCTGTAGTTCCAGCTATGTGGGAAGTTGAGGCAGAAGAATCGCTTGAACCCGGGAGGCGGAGGCTGCAGTGAGTCAAGATTGTGCCACTGCACTCCAGCCTGGGCGACAGAGTCAGAATCTGTCTCAAAAAAAAAAAAACAAAAAACAAAAAAAACTCTGCGTCTGCGGGATGCCTAATATAAAAGGTTGTTTTTATGATTGCTTATCATTTCTACTATCTCAGAGACATTATTTCATCACTAATTTTCTGATTCATCACAGTTTATTTTTCTTACTCCAAGAATTATACCATATTGCACATCAAGTTTTCAGTATGTTCATGTTTTTCACAGTTTTACTTTACAGATTCATTTTACTTTTAGATTCATATTGTAGTTGCATCCTTTAGTTGCTGATTGACATTACAGCATTTTCTCCAGGGCAGATAAAAAGCACATACATGTGGTCACGCTTCCAAATGTTCTCCTTTGAAATGAGTCCCCCTACTAAAGAAGAGGTTTTAATGACAAGACTAATTCCAAAACAAGGTTTTAAAGACTTGCAAAAGACAAGTCAGAAACTAGAAAGTTATCCTATTTTCTGACAGTGCTGCAGATATTACAATGTTGTGTTTATTTCTTTCTACATTTTATGACAAAGAAAACATGAATATAAATTAGCCCTTCCTTCCTTCCTTCCTTCCTTCCTTCCCTCCCTCCCTGCTTGCTTGCTTTCCTTCCTTTCCTTCCTTCCCTCCCTCCCTCCCTTCTTTCTCTCTTTCTCTCTTTCTTTCTTTCTTTCTTTCTTTCTTTCTTTCTTTCTTTCTTTCTTTCTTTCTTTCTTTCTTTCTTTCTTTCTTTCTTTCTTTCTTTCTCTTTCTTTTTCTTTCTTTCTTTCTTTCTTTCTTCTTTCTTTCTTTCTTTCTTTCTTTCTTTCTTTCTTTCTTTTCTTTCTCTCTCTCTCTCTTTTCTTTTCTTTTCTTTTCTTTTCTTTTCTTTTCTTTTCTGACAAGGTCTCACTCTGTCATCCAGACTGGAGTGCAGTGGTGCAATCATAGCTCACTGCAGCCTCAAACTCCTGGGCTCAAGCGATCCTCCCAACTCAGCCTCCCTAGTAGCTGGGACTACAGGTGCGTGCCACCATATCCAGCCAGTTTTGCTTTTTATTTAATGTTTTTGTAGAGACAAGGTCTCACTATGTTGCCCTAGTTGGTCCTTTATTTTTTAGAAAAAAATCAGTGGTTGTCTGTGATTAAAGACCATGTTTTAATTTAAGCCTGAAAATATCTAAATGTATAACTCCTAAATTGAAAAATCCCAATGAGGAACTAACCTTTGAGTTTTTATCTTGCCCAAACTCCTATCTAAGAGGTCTGGGAGGTCACGCCCTACAAATCGTAAATTCTCATCAGAGGGGTTTTATTTAACTGGGTATATCAATACTTATTTTCCAACCTGACTCTGGCATAACATTATAAGACAAGCAAGGAAATAAAAGTATTTTACCCCAAAACATGTTTCTTTGCCAGATTTTGAAATGGCCCCTGCAAAGCTGTTCTTTGTGGGGGAAAATTTGCATCTGTAAAGAATCTCTATTAACATAACTAGATCTTTTTCTTCCAGACGCTTCCAACCCTAAAGAGATTAAGATCTGAATAGGAAACATTTGTCATCTATGGTCTCTAAGGACAGCCACTATAAGACTTCAAAAGAACGGTGTTCTTCACAATCTTAGCCTGAACATTCCCTTTCTATCAATCTCAGGTCTTTAGACAAACGCAACCAATTGTCTACCAGAAAATGTTTAAATTCACCTATAGCCTGGAAGCTCCCCCACCACCACGGAGTTGTCCTGCCTTTCTGGACCAAACCAATGTATTTCTTAAATGTGTTTGATTGATGTCTCATGCCTCTCTAAAATGTGTAAAACCAAGCTACCAAGCTATGCCCCAACCACCTTGGGCACATGTTCTCAGAACCTCTTAAGGGCTGTGTCATGGGTCATGATCACTCGTATTTGGCTCAGAATAAATCTTTTCAAATATTTTACAGAGTACGACTCTTTTTGTCGACACTAGCTATGGCTAACTCTATTTTGATAGATGTATGTACATAACTAGCATAATTTTATATTGGCTAGTTTCTGTCCAATTGCTGGAAACATTAACAAGCAGCAATAACATTTGCCCTCTTAATACAAGGAACTTAGTCCAGGTCTTGTCATCAAATCATTGAATCTACTTATCCAAATATATCTGTCCAGATTCTTGTCTCTAAATGCATTTTAGTCTAAGCCACTCATAGTTCTGATCTAGTTTGTGTCTGCATATTAGATTATTCTGCTGTGCTGTTAAAAATTCAGCTTCAGTAAAATGGGATTGGATGATTTCTAATCTTATATGCTCAAAGGAAACAGATACCATGTTCAATGGTTTTACAAGCCTAAAACTCTGACGTTCTTTCTTAAATCTATTCTTAATCATTTCTGCAGTAATAACTGCGGCCTTTTACTATCATCTACACAGGAAATACAGCTCAGTATTTGCATGGGAGACAGCACAAGTTACGACAGATACAAATTGAAAGAGAAATACTAGCAACATTCTAAGAAGCAGAAACTTTCTGATGCCTTGTTGTTATTAAATTGAAAGTGATGTGAGCTAATGAAAGCAGCAAATCTAAATGTGACATGAATATGGAGACCCAAGATATAAAAAGAGGAAAATAAGAATTCTTTCCAACTAAGTTACAATATGAGGAGATATCAGTACTTTCAAAAGAAGGTAAACTTCCAGAGGAACATAGGATCTCATGGTGTTCTCCTAGGAAGTCTGTGGGAAAGAAGAAAAAAGAAAGCTGCCAATATCCTAGCAATAACCCCGGCTCCCTGCTGTTATGTACACAGGAGATTCAACTGAACAGAAGGATGAGTGAGAGTAGAGCTTTTCATATCTGTCTACATTAGCTTGAGAAATTTCACAGTGAAACTCCTCATCCATATTTATGTATCATATTCACAGTTTTGTTATAAATACAAACAGTAAGTCCTCACTTAACATCGTCAATAGGTTCTTGGAAACTGCGACTTGAAGCGAAATGGCAACGAAGCCATTTTTACCGTAGGCTAATTGACATAAACAAGACATCCTATGGCATATTTCTGATGTAGAGGCTAAGAGAAAACTTCCCCTTTTACCCTCTGAAGTTTCACTAAAATAAACCAACTGACCAAAGGCAGATTAATGGGGGAAATGGCATATAACCACACGCACGGGAGAGAACCACACAGTGATTACCCCTATCACCCCAACCAATGGGGTACAAAAGCTTGGATAGCCTCTTTTCAGACGAGAGGGAGGAGATGGGGAACATAGGTAATTCTGTTGACGGGCCATAAATGATTACTAGGTAGAATGAACAGAGAATAGAGATTAAGTTGTAAACGGTTCTTTTTCGAAATTCAATGAGCCCCAGAGACAGACATGATCTTGTGAAAGGGTTCATTCAGGTGTGGTTACATTCTTCAGTCTTCTTTTCTGCAGTAGATAATGAGATAATAGGGAGAGGAAAGTCAAACAATTGTTCTCATTGATAGGTCCATCAGGTCTTTATGTAGATGGAAGAAAATTATCTCCCAGTGTCTATTGATCTTTCAAGGGGCTTTAATTCAAAATACGCTTTATACTAGGAAGCAATATTTTGAGATGAAATAATTTTGATTTCCTTCATTGGTCACAAAAATATCACCAAACTTCCAAATAAAGACCCCAAACTTATAATATTAAACATTGAAATAAAGGTGATATATTTGTAAACCCAAAAGTATCTGAGACAGGTCTCAATCAATTTAAAAGTTTATTTTTCCAAGGTTGAGGAAGTGTCTGGGAGACAGGTCTGTGCCTTTCTTCAAAGATGATTTTGAGGGCTTCGGTATTTAAAGAGGAGAAGCAGGCTGAAGGGGAAAGAGGGAGGGTATGGTCACATCAGTGAATCCCCATGTTGCAAGAGAAAAGGAGCAGGTAGGAAAATAGTGAACTATGTACTCGCTCAGTAAATTGACACTTTGCATAATAGAAAGTGAACATAGAGTAGCTACCTGTGCAGATATTTAACCTTTTATCTGTAGCACTCTGCTTAGGAACAAAAGAAAAAAAAAGGCAGCTTCTTGCATAACTCAGCTTTCAGCTTGATTCTTTTCCTTTTGGCATAGTGAATTTTGGTCTCCAGCTTTTATTTTCCTTTCATACATTTAAAAAAGATTAATAAAAACAAGAAAATTATTTATATGTTCTTGTTGTAACATAAAAAATGAAAACAACAACAAAAAAGACAATTATTTACTCAATTTATTGTGTATCAGTGACAGAGTGAGATCCTGCCTCAAATGAATAAATGAATGAATAAATAAATGAAAGCAATACGTGCACATAAAAAATAAGTAATACAGAATTATACAAATTAAAAAGTGAAAGTCCTCCATTAGCAATTGCAGTAATGGTGGCAGAAAAAATCAAAGAATAAAAGTTTGTCGAGCGAAAATTCTAAGGAGCCCCTCCTCCCACCATGCAGTTCAAAAACAAATAACCAATGTGGTGGACTACCTGAGTGCTTTCACCCATGTCATTTATTATTATGTATTTGTATAATTATTGGATACTTCACAAATTTTCATTTTACAATAATTTGTGTTCATTCATTCATTCCTTTTCCAAGCTGCTTATTTCAGTTCAACATCTCTGACGGCCAGAGCCTATCCTGACAGCTCAGGGCACAAGTCAGGAAGCAGTCCTGGATAGGACACCATTCTGTCCTAAGGTGCACTCACACAGACCCACACTCACTCACACTGGGACGATCTAGACACAGAATTCACCTCATATGCACATCTTTGGCATGTAGGAGGAAATCAGAGTAACTGGAGAAAACTCACGTACACATGCAAACTCACGAACATGCAAACTCCACACAGTTTCTCCAACTGGGAAGGAAGCAATTTTCCTCTCATCAACATTATAATGAAAGGATATCACTAAAGGACGCAATACACATTCACGCATTCTCCCAGATATACACCAAACTCTTAATGGTGACTATTTCTGAGGAGTCACATTGTGGAGAATGGGATAATGGAGGACTTTCACTTTTTAATTTGTGTAATTCTGTATTACTTATTTTTTATGTGCGTATTTTTTTTATTCATTCATTCATGTATTCATTTGAGGCAGGGTCTCACTCTGTCACTGTTAGATATGAGTTCTAAATTTCTCTTCAAAGAATCAATATGTCAATATGTTCAATTCTTTGCCTTCTACTTTTAAACTTAACTTCCTCATAAAGCAACCTTTTTTGATTACCTGCTCCACCCTGACTCATTCCAATTATCTGCTCCGCCCTGACTCATTCTCCACCTTGACTCATTCTGATTTCCTGCTCTGCCGTAACCATTTTTCCCGCCAAACTACTCACCCTGTCACTCTCTTTAAATTAGCCAATCAGAATTAGTTTAGCCTGTGCGGTCTAACACTAGCCAATAGGGTAATGACACAGCAGCAGGGGCCAAGTGCATCAGGAATAAGAACCCCTTCCCCTCCTTTGTCCAGGTGTGCACTCACCATTGCTCCATCTGTGAGGGTGTACCCTTCTATAGAAGTAAGTATCCTTGCTGAGAAGAAAAAAAGAAAATTTTATATTCGAGTGCTATTTCTTTTGAGGCACCAAAACTTTATTTATAACATCACCCAGGCTGGAGTGCAGTGACATAATCACTGCTGATTCCAGTCTTAACTTCCCAGGCTCAAATGATTCTCCCACCTCAGCCTCCAGAGTAGCTGAGACTACAGGTGTGTGCCACCATGCCCAGCTAAATTTTTGTAATTTTCATAGAGATGAGGTTTCATCATGTTGCCTAGGCTGGTCTCCACCTCCTTGGGCTTATGGAGCCTCCCATCTTGGCCTCCCAAAGTGCTGGGATTACAGACCTGAAACACTGTGCCCAGCCTGAATTACATTTAAATGTATCTGTTTCCTTTGTACGCTATAAACAGAAACTATGATATATCCTATAATAAAAACAAACAAACAAACAAAACACCTGTCTTGGCCAACCAGGCTAAGAATTAATTTATGATTAGCTATGCCCTTGTGGCAAGTTTAATAACTAAAATCTCTTTATTTTAGTAATTTAGTGCGGTTTTCTCTAGAACAGATCATTTTCTTTATTTTTTTCTCCCCATAGGCCAACCATGAGCAAGCAACTAGGACAAATCATTGTAAAGTGAAATCCCAATGTAATATGGACAAGTAGTATATTTTTCCTAGTATTATTACCCTTTTTCAATTAATATAAACGCAGCCCAGTACTTAATCACTGTCTACCAGGGAACATATAATCATAACACATGGTTTACCAATTTTCCTAAGAGTGTACCACAGGCAGGAACCTTGAGAACTTCTTTCACTATCCATATTTGCATTTCCCAGTATGATACAAGTGATGGAAAATATGAGGGGTCTTCAAAAAGTTCCTGGAATATGTGTATTATGAATAAACTATGCATGGATTTTACAAATTTTTTGAAACAGTAAACTTCCACTAACTTGTTATAACATGTCTAAACAGGATCTAGTTTGAGGCAATAAGAAAGATAGGATGTCAGGCTGAAAAGAGTTCCTATCGGAGCAGCATGAATTCTACTAAAATTGAAGCAAGAACAAACATCAAATTTATAGTGAAGCTTGGGTAGAAGACTGGTGAAATTATTCAAGCTTTACAAAAATATGGGGAGAATGTCCCCCCAAAATCAGCAGTTTTCAAATAGATAACCCTTTTTTTGTTTTTGTTTTGAGACAGAGTCTTGCTCTGTCACCCAGGGTAGAGTGATACAATTAGGGCTCACTGCAGCCTCAAACTACTGGGCTCAAGCAATCCTCCCACCTCAACTCCCTGAGTAGCTGGGACTGCAGGTGCATGTCACCACGCCCAGCAAGTTTTTATATTTCTTTTTAGAGATAGGGTTTTGCCATGCTGTTCAGGCTGGTCTCAAATTCCGAGGCTCCAGCAATCCTCTGGCCTCAGTCTTCTAAACTGCTGGGATTACAGATGTGAGCCACCACACCTGACCCGATAATTCATTTTAAGAGACGAGACAATGTTGAAGATGAAGAGGACTGACAATTAGAGCAGAAACAATAGTCAACACCATAGACATCTTAATCATTTCAGCTTACATAATTCTGACTGAAAAATCAAGGTTCAGCAAACTTTCCATTTGATGAGTGCCAAAACTGTTGTGTCCAGATCAGCTGCAGACAATAGCTGAGCTTTCAATGGAAATTTTAAACAAGTAGGATCAAGATCCTGAAGCATTTCTTTAAAGAATTGTAACAGGGGATGAAACATGGTTTACCAGTGCAATTCTGAAGACAAAACACAATCAAAGCAATGGCTACCGAGAGTTGGAAGTTGTCTAGTCAAAGCAAACGTGAACTGGTCAAGAGCAATGGTCATGACAACAGTTTTTTGGGGGATGCTCAAGACATTTTGCTTGTTGACTTTTGAGAGGGCCAAAGAATAATAACATCTGCTTATTATGATAGCTTTATAGGAATGCAAGAATGGCCTAATACAGGGTTTACATAAGAAATTCAGAAGGTGGCCAGGTGCCATGGCTCACTCCTGTAATCTAGCACTTTAGGAGGCCAAGGTGGGTGGATCACTTGAGTCTAGGAGTTTGAGACCACCATGGGCAACATGGCAAGGCCCCGTCTCTAAATAAATAAATAAAAAGAAAAAAGAAGGAGCCTACAGTGGGGTGGAATGGAGTTAGACTGTGGCGAGGAAAGGCCAAAGGGCAGATGATTACATCAGTTTGCACTTGTGTTACAGGAAATTATGGAACATAAAAATAGATATATGTCCACTGGACAACTGGATATTCAGCTCTGGAGTTCAGATGAGAGGTGAGGGCTGGATATAGTCTGGAGACTTACAAGAATGTAAGTGGTAATTAAAACCACTGGGATAAATCACACTGTGACTTTGTGATAAATGGCTGCATTCAGCACTATTCACAATAGCAAAGACTTGGAACCAACCCAAATGTCCATCAATGATAGACTGGATTAAGAAAATGTGGCACATATACACCATGGAATGCTATGCAGCCATAAAAAAGGATGAGTTCATGTCCTTTGTAAGGACATGGAAGAAGCTGGAAACCATCATTCTCAGCAAACTATCGCAAGGACAAAATACCAAACACCACATGTTCTCACTCATAGGTGGGAATTGAACAATGAGAACACTTGGACATAGGAAGGGGAACATCACACATCAGGGCCTGTCATGAGGTAGAGGGACAGGGGAGGGATAGCATTAAGGGATACACCTAATGTAAATGACAAGTTAATGGGTGCAGCACACCAACATGGCATATGTATACATATGTAACAAACCTGCACATTGTGCACATGTACCCTAGAACTTAAAGTATAATAAAAATAAAAAATAAATGCCACATTCTACATTGAGTATAGAAAGCAAGAGCAGTGGACTGAGGACTAAACCTTATGGCAGCCCAACAGGGAAGAGAAGTTTACAAACCCAAACAGTTAGAGATGCTGGAGGAGTGTGCAGTATCATAGAAAGAGCTTTAGAATGAAGAGAGTAGTCTCCAGTGTCAAAGGCATGAGACAAATCAGAGAAGCCCAGCACTGAAAAGTGTTTGCTGAGTTTGGCAATAGGTCAGTCACTGCTGACCTTTCCCAGAGCCACCTCCTGGAAGTGGATAGCCTGGGAATCTAATTACCCTGAATTGGAAAGGTGAATGGGAAGTAAAGGAGTGGAGCCAGGTGGTGCTGAGAATTTGTTCAAGAAGATTGAAGAGGCCAGGCCCAGTGGCTCACTCTTGTAATCCCAGCACTTTGGGAGGCCAAGGCTGGTGGATCACTTGAGCTCAGGAGTTCAAGACCAACCTGGGCAACAATGGTGAAACCCTGTCTCTACAAAAATACACAAAAATTAGCAGGGCATAGGGACATGCACCTGTGGTCCCAGCTACCTGGGAGGCTGAGGCAAGAGAACAGCTTGCGCCCAGGAGGTGGTGGTTGCAGTGAGCCAAGATCATGCCATTGCATTATAGCGTAGTCAATGGGAGTGAAACCCTGCCTCAAAAAAGTAAAAAAAGATTGAAGGGAAACAAGTGCAAAATGGGGACCCAGTGTCAGAGGTATGCTGTTCTTCTTTAAAAAAAAAAAAAAAAGATTGTTTTCCAGATAATTAATGTAGTCAGAAACTAGGGACACAAGAATGATTGAGAAATGGCTTCTGCCTTCAAGGAACTGACGGTCTAGTGCAGGAGACGAAAAGATAAACAGTCACAGTAAAAGGTGATGAGGAGAGCAGTAGTAGCAGTGTGATTAAAGAGCCACGGGAAGAGGAAAGAGAAAGTCCCTGACTCTGCTTACAGGCCAGGGAAGTCGGTGAATTAGCAGATCAACAGATTGCAGCAGAAAATTAAACAGCTGTGGAACAGCGTGACAGCATGTGAAAGATGGGCACGTTTGTTGAAATGAATGTTCAGCATGGCTGAGTGCAAGAAACTGGTGGAGACAAGAGATGACACGAGACGGGTAAGATTGAGTTCAAATCGCATTGGGCTTTGTTTGCCACATTAGGGAATTTGAAATGTTTCTGCTAAGTGATGAGGGAACTTCCCGAAGAGCTTTAAGCAGGTCAAGCAATATGAACAATCATGTTTTATAAGCTGGTAGGAGAGAAGAGTATGGTTTGGAGGAAGCAACTCAAGAGTCAAGAAGACCGGTTATGAGACCACTGTACCAGGTCATTGATGATGAAAAAGACCAAAGCAGCAAAGATGGGCATGAAAAAGAGATACAGATTTTAAAGAAAACTAAAATAATTCACAGAATATGATTATGCTGATGAGTGAGAGGAGCTGAATGGGAAGAAGCAATAAAATTATCATCCGGATTTCTGAATTGGTGGCTGGATAGTTGCTGTTAGAATTGAACTGTAGGACCTATCACAACAAAGTCTTTGGGTTAAAATATAATGAGTTTAGTCCTGAGATCTCTGTGTGACATCCCAGAATAAAAATATCCTAGTAGCCAGTGCAGTAGGCATGGGTGGGGCCAGGGGCTGGGTGGGATTTGGAGGAAGATACTCAAATGAGAGTAGTTAAAGCAGAATGAACAGAGAGAGAAGGGACTGAGAACAGAATGCTGGAGAATACATGTTTATGGGGTACAGAAGTAGAAACTGTGTGGACCAGCCAATGTGGGAAATGACAGGGAGAGACAGCTAGGGAAAAGTAGGAAGATTATTGAGTGGCAGTGAGCCTGGCCTGCAACAGAAAGCTTATAATTTTGTAGGGAGTCTATCCATGTATTTGTATGAGTTTATATAGCATTTTAGGTGACCCATAAAGATGCATGAATTGAACCATGGTAGGGAGTTTGCTGTACATGTAAGTCAGGAGAAAGCAGTGTCAAGACATATGAGGGTGCTAGTGAGATAGCAGTTGAATTTAGATTGTATAAGGAAGGATGCTGAAGAAATCAGGTGTTCTAGGGGGAAGTGAAGGAGCTGGAGCTCTTGATGGTGTTGAAAAGGAGTATTGTGGTAAAGGCATGAAAGAACTGGAAAGAGAGGCAGTTGTGGTCAGAGGATGAAATCCGGAATTTAAGATTCCAGAGGCTTAGCTGTTCCAGAGAGTGACAAAGTTTAGGGTCTGGCTTCCTAACTGTAGCAGAGCTGAAGGCCATTAGAGTAGGAAAGCTCTATAAGCTCCCATAGCACAGAATCATATCTTGAATGTGCATTCCATATTTCCTAGCAGTGCCAAGCACAGATGGATTTTCTTTTTGTCGTACAAACAATGTGACTACATTTTGGAAAATAGAGGGGGAGAATTACTCACATTCCCACCACCTACACAACTCATGCTCTCAATTGATGTATCTCCTTCCACATGATGTATATAGCTGCATCCCTAACTTATATATGATCATCTATTCTTTTATTTTATTTATTTATTTATTTTTTTGTTTTTGAGACAGAGTCTCACTCTTGTTGCCCAGACTGGAGTGCAATGGCAGGATTTTGCTTCACTGCAACTTCCGCATCCCAGGTTCAAGCAATTCTCCTGTCTCAGCCTCCCGAATAGCTGGGATTACAGGCATGCGCCATGCCCGGCTAATTTTGTATTTTTAGTAGAGACGGGTTTCTCCATGTTGGTCAGGCTGGTCTCAAACTCCCAACCTCAGGTGATCCACCCGCCTCAGCCTCCTAAAGTGCTGGAATTACAGGTGTGAGTCACCATGGCCGCCATATTATTTTATTTTAAATTAACATTATAATGTAAGCATTTTCCATGTTATAATGAATCTGCCTTTGCAAAATTATACAGTAAAAGAAACCTGACATAGTGGACTCCATCTTGCTTCTGACCTTCACACTGTTCTTGGTCATTCCTGGGTATGGTCCAAGCTAACTTTAGGAGGAATTTAGTACATAGTTTAACCTTAAACCAAGGAGTATGATAGCCCTTCCGAAAACTAAACCATTTTTGCAAGACTAATGAAAGGCCACAAGGTTAAAATTATCCAAGGGACTTGAACTCTGCTAAAATGTAGGTGTAGTTTGTATAATCCCTTACTGCTCAGGAGTCCTGTTGCCAGAGGTCACAATATTTGTGACTTCCCCAGTTGTTCCTATAAATAATATCACTATTGTAGAACCTAAGATTGGTTTTTTGCAAGATGTTTTTCAGACTGCCTTCCCCCAGATTTATGACTCACGATTCAGTCGATCCTGTGGCCCCACCCAGAGGCAGACTCAGTGCATGAGGACCATTTTTCCACATCCCTGTGATATCAGCCCCTACCAATCAGTAGCACCCATTCCCTAGCCCCCCGCTCACCAAATCACCCATAAACACCCCTAACTTCTGAACCTTCAGGAAGACTGAATTGTGTGGTAACTCCAGTTTTCCTTTATGGGATGGTCTCATTTCAATTAAACTCTCTCTACTGCAAATGCCTTGATTTCAACAGATTGATTTTGTCTGTGTAGTGGGTAGGACGAACCCATAGATAATTACAATAATATAGATTAATTGTTGGGTTCTAGATAAGTGGGTTTTTGGTTTTGTTTTTGTTTTTGAGACAGAGTCTCACTCCATCACCCAGGCTGGAGTGCAGTGGCCTGATCTCAGCTCACTGCAACCTCAGCCTCCAGGTTCAAGTGCTTTTCCTGCCTCATCCTCCTGAGTAACTGGAATTACAGGTACCCACCACCACATCCAGCTAACTTTTGTATTTTTAGTAGAGACAGGGTCTTGCCATTTTGGCCAGGCTGGTCTCCATCTCCTGACCTCAAGTGATCCACCCATTGGGGCCTCCCAAAGTGGTGGGATTACAGGTGTGAGCCACGGCACCCAGCACTCTTGATAAGTATTTTAAATAAAAATTTTGGAATACTATAGATTACAGATGACGATCCTCATTTTTGTGAAACTAAAGAAGAACATTGTGAAACTTCAACCAAATTATCAGGAATAAATAGGGATATCACTCATTTTTGTCTCACTGTTAGAGACGCATGGTCTTCTGACTTCTTTTATCTTGATATTGCATATGTTGCTTTTATCTTTTTTACTAACTGCATTCCTCTATCCTTTGAAGTTAGGAATATTATAAAGTTGTTTGGAGTACAAATCAAGGTCTGTAGCTGGTAAGTGCAGAGATGACACTGGATCTGTCTTCCTCTCTCTCCCTTCACTCCCTCAACCCCCAAGACCTGGGGCTTCCCCTTAGAGGAGTGCTAAGAAGACACTCTGTATATCCTTACCCCAGCCACAAGATAATACAGTTTAAAAATTTCGTTCAGTTATCGTTTCTCTAGCTGGGATCAAAGAACATCTCTTGTCTTTTTCTGGGTTGGAAAGATTTATGTTTGCTAAAAGACTGGCTGATTTCACGGAACAATAATTCATTTTTCCTACTGCTAAACCTCTGCAGTCTTCTCTAGCAAGAATGAATTAAAAAACATACAAAGAAAAATTCTCATTGTTCAAATTAGAATTAAAGATGCAACAAAATTTGCAAAAATCAAAACACACACTTGGGAATTTTTTCTTTCTTTTCTTTTCTTTTTTTTTTTTTTAAGACACAGTCTCACTCGCTCACTCTGTTGCCCAGGATGGAGTGCAGTGGCACAATCTCGGCTCACTGCAACCTCTGCCTCCTGTTTATGTAATTCTCCTGCCTCAGAATCCTGAGTAGCTGGGAGTGCAGGTGTGCACCACTACGCCCAGCTAATTTTTGTATTATTAGTAGAGATAGTGTTTGCCATGTTGACCAGGCTGGTTTTGAACTCCTGACCTCAAAGTGATCCACCTGCCTCAACCCCCAAAGTTCTAGGATTACAGGCATGAACCACCATGCCTGACACACTTAGGAATCTTGAACCCCTGTTTTTGATGGTGAGCACTGTGTTAATAAGAGTTGATAAAAACATGATCTTGATCCGTGATCTAGAGAATTTCAAAAATGTTATTTGAAACACTTAAAGCCCCATCAATTAATCATAAAAGGTATGGGTGAATGCTTTTGAAAAAATACTTATAATGTTAAATTGAAAGGATAGATAATCACATATAAACTGTGGTTACAGCTATGTACATCATGTGGAAGGCAACACAACCAATTGAGAACATGAGTTGTGTAGGTGGTGGGAATGTGAGTAATTCTCCCCCTTTATTTTCCAAAATGTAGTTATATTGTGTGTACAGCAACAACAACAAAATCCATCTGTGCTTGGCAGTGCTAGTAAAGTACATTCAAGATATAATTCTGTGCTATGGAACCTTATAGATCTTTCCAGTCTAATGACCATCAGTTCTGCTGCACTTCAAGAGCCCTAAACCTTGCCACTCTCTGGAACAGCTAAGCCTCTGGAATTGTAAATTCCATATTTCATCTTCAGATCACAGCTGCCAATTTCTTTCATTGTTTCATGCCTCTACCACAATACTTGTCTTCTAACAACATCAACAGCTCTAGTTTCTTAATCTCCAGAAGACTGACTTCAGCTCACAGTCTCATTTAGTCCTAAAGTACCTGATTTCTCCTACCTGGACATCTCCAGATCCTTGACTCATCATTCCTATCTAGGATGACTGATATAACCCCTTTTCATATTTCCTTGTCTCACTTCCAAATCGTGGATTTGGATGCATTATATTGGGAGATGCATTATATTGGGAGAATATCTAATCTTGTGGGTATAGCAACAGAACCCCATTAGGAGGCAACATTAACTACAACTTATGGCAGAGAGTGGCAATACCCATCCTATATTCTTCTTCCTTCTTCCTCACTAATCAACTCCAATTTTCTTTAGTTTGACAATATGCTCTCTAAAGATTACATTGATCAGACTCCCTACAAAAAAGGTGACCAATGAGAAGTATGCAGTGGTCAAGTAGGTAGGTTTTCCAGAAAGCTCTTTAAAGGGAGTTGACTCATCTGTGCTCTTATTGTCCTTTACCCTTTCTTCTCCCTTCACGTCTTTAGCTGAGGTATGATGGCTGGAGCTTCAGCAGCAATTTTACAACCAAAAGGAAACCTTAAGTAGGTCCCTGCATGCTGAGAATAGTGGAGCAAAAACCTAGATGCAGCCTGGGGACATGGATGATGTTGCATAATTACTGCATAGTCCCAGGCTTTCAGCTTGCAGACTATTTTTTTAATGTTAAATAAAATACCTCTATGATTTTAAAGTCATTCTTATCAGGTAATTGTTACTAACAAGTTGGTGATTCCTAATAGCCACACGATTTAGTTCACTCATTCACTACCACATATTTGCTGACTGTTGTCACGAGTTTGGCATTATGTTACAAGTTTGGGTAAAAACAAAAGAAGTATAAAAATAGTTTTAGGGTACAAATAAATCCTCATTTCTTCTATTAAGAAAATGCTTTTGTTGTTGTCATTGTTGTTTGTTTTTTGAGACAACGTCTCGCTCTATTGCCCAGGCTGGAGTGCAGTGGCTCAGTCTCCGCTCACTACAACCTCCACCTCTCAGGTTCAAGTGACTCTCCTGCCTCAGCCTCCTGAGTAGCTGGGATTACAGGCACCCGCCACCATGCCTAGCTAATTTTTGTATTTTCAGTAGAGATACGGTTTCGCCATGTTGGCCAGGCTAGTCTCGAACTCCTGGCCTCAAGTGATCTACCTGCCACAGCTTCCCAAACTGCTGGGATTATAGACTTGAGCCACCACACCTGGTTTAAGAAAAGGTATGCTTTTTAAAGATCATAATGAAGTTCATGGTAATCTATGATTTTTTTCATTTAGTAAAATGTATAGGCAATAAACACTATGGGCTATCAAAGATGACAACGGTGGGAGAAAGGATGTAGTGATTGAGAAAGAAGGTGACAAAACTTGAGTTGAACCTGAAAGGAAGGAGAAGAATGGGGGAAGAGTTAAACCAATTCTTCTCATGCCCAGAGGAAAATCATGCACAATGAACCAGAGAGAAAAATAAAAAGCTTGCCAGATGCAGTGACACATGCCTCCATTCCCTGCACTTTGGGAGGCCAAGGTAGGTAGATCACTTGAGGACAGGAGTTCAAGACCAGCCTGGGCAACATAGTGAAACTCCATCTCTACAAAAAAATTTAAATTGTTTTTCAAGGTATGGTGGCACACACCTGTAGTCCCAGCTACTAGTGCCATTGCACGTCAGCCTGGGCAACAGCGTGAGACCCTGTCTTTCTCTCTCACTCTTTTTTTTTTTTTGGTCTTTTACCTGCAGTTTCTTTGCGTATAAGAGACCCTGTCTCTTAAAAATAAATAAATAAAATAAACCTTACATTTAGGAGATACTAAGGACTGTAGCCTGGCTGGACTAATTCTGTTGTGTGTCCTCAAGTAAGACAGTCAGCCTGTCTGTTCTGGAGGTTCCCCCTTTCAAAATCACTATGTATTAGGCAGGGTGCAGTGGCTCACACCTGTAATTCCAGCATTTGGGAAGCCAAAGCAGGTGGATCACTTGAGGTCAGAGTTTGAGACCAGCCCGGCCAACGCGGTGATATCCTATTTCTACTGAAAATACAAAAATGAGCCAGGTGTGGTGGGGTACGCTTGTAGTCCCAGCTACTCGGGAGGCCAAGACAGGAGAATTGCTTGAACCTGGGAGGCGGAAGTTACAATGAGTCAAGATTGTGCCCTCCAGCATGGGTGACAGAGCAAGATTCCACCTCAAAAACAAAAAACAAAAGCAAAAAAAAAAAAAAAAAAAATCCAAAACAAAACAAAAAATACCACATGTTTATAGCATGCTTGGAGACTGTCAGCTGAACTCTGTACAACAGTCAGTGACCCTGGAGTTTTATTATACAATCAACCTTTCTTCATAAGAATGTTACCAGAATAACAACTTTATGTGAGATAAATGTTTCACAGCCCTTTGTCTTCATATCCCAAGTTGTCTGCCAATGCCTATGGCTCTTATGCTGAATGAAATCGCTCTGTGTGATGTGTACTTTTTTGGGTTCCTCTTGATACGGTGGGAAGTGCCTGTGGCTTCCTTTGCTCAGTAAGCGTGTCTTACTGTGTTTTTATCCTGCTGTGCTATATCCATGAATGTGTATCATGTTGTCACTAAAAGTTTTGTCGTTATGTTTTACCAATGTCATAACCAAATCTTCCTGTGGTCACCGTTTAGAAAGCTACACTGGCTGTTGAGTCATTTAAGTTACTCAAGGACAATATTTAACCATCTGTGTACCACTGATGTGAGAGAAAAAATCCAAACCTGACTACAGTAAAATCAATGGAGTCTTGCTCTGTCATCCAGGCTGGAGTGCAGTGGTGCGATCTCGGCTCAGTGCAACCTCTGCCTCCCAGGTTCAAACGATTCTCCTGCCTCAGCCTCCTGAGTAGCTGGAATTACAGGCGTCCATCACCACACCCAGCTAATTTTTGTACTTTCAGTAGAGAGGGGGTTTAACCATGTTGGCCAGGCTGGTCTTGAACTCCTGACCTCAGGTGATCCACCCGCCTCAGCCTCCCAGAGTGTTGGGATTACAGGTGTGAGCCACTCAGCCTTTCCGTGAGTCTTTAATCTCCATGCATTTCTCTGATTACTTCTGTAATCACTTAGTGTTTCAGCATAAGGCTAAGTTTTCGGTGACTCGATGCATTCTTGAGTAAAGGCCTTAACCTGCGTACACATCCTGAGCCTGTTTTGATTTTGACAACCTGACTTCATTTTCTAAAACTTGGTTCTGTTTAAGGAAAAAAAAAAATTCACAGACTATATGCTAATCATGTCACAGACCAAACTTACATAACCTGTGGAAGTAAGTTCTTTGGGGAGGCTCTTGGGAAATGGAAGAGTACACATTTTTTTTTTTTTTTCTTGAGACGGAGTCCCCGCCTGTCGCCCAGGCTGGAGTGCGGTGGCGCCATCTCAGCTCACTGCA
This sequence comes from Chlorocebus sabaeus, assembly GCF_047675955.1. Taxonomy (NCBI): domain Eukaryota; kingdom Metazoa; phylum Chordata; class Mammalia; order Primates; family Cercopithecidae; genus Chlorocebus; species Chlorocebus sabaeus. The sequence goes on from NC_132914.1 coordinate 26,673,736, forward strand.
AGCTCCGCCTCCTGGGTTCACTCCATTCTCCTGCCTCAGCCTCCGAGTAGCTGGGACTACACGCGCCCGCCACCGCGCCCGGCTAATTTTTTTTGTATTTTTAGTAGAGACGGGGTTTCACCGTGTTAGCCAGGATGGTCTCAATCTCCTGATCTCGTGATCCGCCCGCCTCGGCCTCCCAAAGTGCTGGCATTACAGACGTGAGCCACCGCGCCCGGCAAGACAGTACACATTTTTATCCACTCTTGCTCCAAGATAAGGACTTACTGCCCTTGCCCCTGCTTTGTTTTTGCTCCCAACCTGGGAGCTGGTGGCAAAGATTAGGGTCCTTCTCTAAGGCGAAGGTATCAAAGCCAAACCTTTTCACCATGAGGACCAATCCTTTAGGTAATGGCTTTCCCTTTAGATGGCTCCATTAAAATAACAGCATGAAAGGGTCTTAAATCTTTAGATCACCAGCTTTAAGTTTACCAGCTTTCACTTTAGGTGTGGCGGAAAAATCCTATAAAGAACATTTAAAGGCAAATGTATTTCAGTTTGGACCATGACATTATGCAATTGTACATCGCATGTTCTTACTCCAGATCTTCAAACAGATGAAAAGTTAACTATTGTAATATAATTGAAGCCCAGACCAGCTGTGAGAGGAAAATTTACCACTTTCTACCAGGAAGATTAGAGGCTGTTCCTAGCAAGGCAAAAAACCAGTTATTAAAGTTTTCTCGTTAAAGACCGTGTGGGTTACTGTGGGTGTGTAAACAATGAGTGCCTGCCATCCCACACAGGATACACAAGGTGGACTGCAGGAGAATGCGAACAGGGCAGAGGAAAGTCTTATTTATCCACGTGTAAACTCATTTTCCTGACTTTCAGGGCTAACATCTGCCCCAAGACTCCCCAAATGAAACTCAAGGAGCTTCAAACCCCTTTTTAAATATTTTCACAAACTCTATATGGATTTGGGATGTGGACAGAGTGCTTAAATGTTCTTATTCTATCATTTACTGGCTGTGGGTCACGAGCAATTCACTGAAACTCTTTGAATAACAAACTCCTCATCTATAAAACAGGGTGAATAATAGCTACTATGCAGGTTATCAGTTTGTTTAGCAACAATATGCATAAAGTGTCTGTTGTGTAGGAGACTTTTAATACATGATCAGTGTTGCTGTAAATATAACACATCTTCATGTTTCTCCCAAAACACACACACATGCAAACGTGGCAAGGGGGTGGAGGAGAGAGAGGAAGAGGGAGAGACAGGCAGACAGAGAGAGAATGATGCAATAAGTCTATGCTGTTGAGTAAGAGGAGGCCTATAGAAACATGTTTTATTGCTTTCTCATTTCACCATTTCAGGTATAATATAGAGCTTCCCTGAGTTATGGCTTTTATATCAAGAGTCAGCTTCCATTCCAAGGGACATAGTAACATCTGAGAGAATGAGAAAAAAAAAATATTCCTCAAAGGAGGGAGAGAGACAAATGGTTCATCAGTCATAGCCTCACTGAGGGACAGACCAATCTGAATCCACCCAGCTGAGCTACCTGTGCAAAGTTTTGCAAGAGCCTTGGTAATCCAGCTGTAGAATGAAAAAAAGTGGGATGTGAAAGGGGAGGCAACAGGTGAGCAGTTCCTTCCATTCCTTCCAAGGCGGAGAAACACTGCAGAGAAACAAAGTAGGGACTCCTTTCTTAAATACTCTCTTCCATGCCTCTCATTTCACCCTGACTTTGCAGGTCTACAGTAGATATATGGTGCACTGCCCAGATGCCTTCTTTATGGCTAAGGTTCTTTTTAAATTTTATTTATTTATTTATAGACAGAATCTCACTCTGTCACCCAGGCTGGAGTACAGTGGTGCAACCGTAGATCACTGCAACCTCGAACTCCTGGGCTCAAGGGATCCTCTCACCTCAGCCTTCTGAGTAGCTGGGACCACAGGCACACACCATAATGCCCAGCTAACTTTTTTATTTTTCTTTTTGTAGAGATGGGGGCCTTGCTATGTTGCCCAGGCTAGGACTGAAGTTCTTATTCCCTTCACTGCTGGGAGAGTTGCCTCTTGATGACTCACCACTAACTCCTTCCTCAGGAATTGCTCTCAGTTAAAGGCAGCTGCCTTGCTCTCCTAGGGCAGCCAGCATCCAGTGACTCCTTGAGATGAGGGTACAAACACCCTGCATCCTTGCCTCACTTCAGGATGGGCCATTCCAGATCTAGAGCTCCCCAAGGGATCTGCTAAGGCCTCCATTGCAACAGCATCATGGTTCAGGCCTCTCCTCTGAACAGATGCTGGCCCTTCCTGAATCCTCCACTCCTTAAGATGTTCTTGAGGGTTCTCCCTAGTTAATCTCCTGTATGCAAATCTCCACTTCAGAGGCTATGTCAAGGAAACAGCCTACAACAGTGGCCTTAGACAATAACAGGCAGAGTCTGGCAGGTGCTGGTGAAGCTCATGACAGTCCACTCATCATGTGCTGAGCTGTTCAGGAAGACCTGGAAGGGACAGGTGTGTGGGAAACCTGCATAGATGTAGTCCAGTGGATGGGTTAGGTCACTGGGCTCTGGTGCTGGCTGCCTGTGTGAAACCTAACTGTGACACTTACTGGTTATATGATCTTGAGCAAATCCCTTAATCACTGTGTGATTTAGTGTCCTCCTCTATAAACTGAGCATAATAATAGGACCTACCTCATAAGTTTATTGGGAGGATTAACTGAGTCAATATGTGTAAAGCATTGAGATTGGTTTTGGTACATGGTATACACTCAGTAATGATAGCTATCATGAAACATTTGGATAATCCATGTGAGTATCTGTTATTTGGGAATACCCAGGTTCTCAGAGCACTTAAATTAGTTGTACATTTTAATCTCAATTGTTCAAGAGAGTAAATTCCTTGAGGTTAAAGATAATATTAGTTAATAATTAGATAGACGCATCTCTAATTGGTGATTTTTTTTTTTTAACCACCTAGGGAGACACTACAGTAACATCATAAAAATTTAAAGTTGGAAAAGACCTTATGAGGCATGTAGTTTAACCTCCCTCACTTTATAAATGAAGAAACCGAAACTTGAAAAGATTAAGTGACTTGCCCAAAGTCATATAAAAATTTGTAATGTTTTGTGAAATTCTAAAGATCAAGCAGAAACCAGACAAATAAATACTCAAATACTTAATTGCTTGTATATATCTTAACTGGTGCAATTTAAAGCAGGACTGTGGTGAGTCCAAGGGGAATCTGAGCTTACATTGGTCTGCAAGATGCAAAAGAGGAACCCAACTCTAGGTCTTGAAACACCAACCAAGGGTTTTGCATTGTATATTTCTGGACTACATAGTCATAGAAAGCAGAGTGGGGATAAACGCCAGTCATTGTCCATTTCAAACAATTCAGAATCCCTCTGTAGGACAGTTGAAAAACTAGCTTGGGGAATAACAATGGCAGGAGCATTGTTATCCAATACAAGGAACAATAACAATAATGAACATTAGTAGGGTGCTTTACAGACTACAAAATATTTTCAAACACAACCCTTTTTGTCCTTATGATAGAAAACCACCAGATACGAAGGCTTGTTGTTGTTATTACTACTACTATTTCCAAATGAAGAGACAGATTGGCTAAGAGAACTTCGAGTCACACACCTTGGGCCACAAAATAACACGCAGTTCTCACTCTAACCTCTGGGTACATTTTTCCTATTCAAAGATGCTTATCCCCAACAGTAACCAGCGTGATACTCCCTGCTGAGCTCTCATCCCAGTGGTAGGTAGGCAAGGTAGGTAAGGAATGAAGTTAAATGTGAACCACTTACTTCACATAGATAGGTTATCTCTCTGCCCAGAACAAGGTCTCACTCAGTATTAATTTTTTTTTTTAGAGAGATGGTCTCTCTCTGTCACTCAGGCCATAGTGCAATGGTGCAATTATGGCTCACTGCAGCCTCAACCTCCTGGGGCTCAACTGATCCTCCCGCCTGCATGTAGTAGCTGGGACTACAGGCACATGCTACCACACTTGGCTAATATTTTAATGTTTTGTAGAGACAGGGTCTCCCTATGTTGCCCAGGATGCTCTCAAACACCTGGGCTCAAGCAGTCCTCTTGCCTCAGCCTCCCAGTGTGCTGGGATTATAGGCGTGAACCACTGCACTCAGCCTCAAAGCTTTTTTTATGGCTGTGTGTGAAGAACCAAGTCTGAAATTCCTCAGAGACTACCTAACTTAACTCATTAGGCTGGAAAGCATTTAGTGTGTCCCTATGGAACTTTTTTGCTCTCATACTTAATAAATTCAGTTTTTGTTTCCTGTGAGAAAGCACTCAGACTCTTTCCTCAAGATCTTTCCTGAACCAAGAGGCACACAGACCTCTTCTTCAGTGCATGAAGGTGAAGGAATTTGGAGTAAGGGATAAGGCAACTGAATAGTGATCCCCTTAGAAATCTGAGTAGGAAAACGGAATTTTATCAGCTATAATTGATTTCATGATTCAACCTCCTTGTGCCCAACCCTGTATCTCATGGACACTTATTATTTTTACTGTTTGACCTAAGCGTGGACCTATATGAGGAGGCAGTCATGACAGCAGTCTTCAATCATGGCTTTTCACAACCTCATAAATGCACAGGCAGCTGAAAAAAAGAGCTCAAAGACAATCTAGAAAGGATCGTTATGCATTCCTAAATGTGTGTCAAGGTATACAAGTCATATACCAAAGAAAAGCCTGTGGTTATCATATCTACTCTGTAAAGCCATTTTCATTTTTTAAGCTTTGCATTTCAAGGTCCCACAGGGAGGATCAAACCTGACTTTGTTAATAGGGTATGTTCAGAGCTTAAATGTTCTATGATTTGGGGAAGTGTATATTTGGCTACTGCTATGTGGATCTCACATTTACTCCATTTTGATTTGTGAGAAGCAATTCTTAAATTGTTCTACTTACTAGCTTTTCTGATCTCTAGGGTGTCCATTTATGGCATGCCGGAGGGGACCATAACATTAGGAACAGATTTTTCTTCAAGCCAAGTGGGAAATCTGCATGAAGTTTTTAAACAGAACTTTGAATGCACTCCAATCTGGAACACATAATTACTTCATGCTGACTGAAATCAAGAAGAAGTAAATATGTGCCTATACCCACAGATGTAATTACAAATTACAACCTGTGCCTCATCATTGCCATCTACTCAAAGATACTCTTTGCTGGGTTTCTTAAAATAACTCCTTACTTCTGTAATTTAATGGAATTGTGAGTAAAATGTAATACAATGGCTTCCTAAGCAACTTATGATGGCTGCTGGCATTGGTTGGAACTTGAGGAAAATTTCTAAGGACATTAAAATTTTTTGTAGACACACACCCCACCATAGTCTTTTTCTCCTTTCTTATTCGGTTCATTTTCCTTTTAAAAACATAGGAATACTCTACAATAACTCCCAGATTCCTTTTCAGAAGTGCGACTGAATGTTGAATTCATTATTTTATAGATGTCGCTTGAATTATTTTTACCTAAATGCACGATAATCAATATTTGTCAAAAGAAGTCCATTGACCACTTTCCTGTCCTCTAGTCCAGTCTCTGAGAAACTGCCTCAGATTTTCGCTATGCAACTGTTGTCTTTTCACATGAAAAAAAAATCACATTATTTGTGAATTTGAGGTTTTCACTCATTTATAAACACTTTAAGTAGACCCAATTCTAATACTCATCCCAGGTAATCCCATTATTGGCACTTCTATATTATATTAAAAATACTTATTTTTCTTTTGTTTAGAACTCCAAACTAGTCTGTCTGTCCTTTTTTTTTTTTTTTTTTTTTTTTTGAGATGGAGTCTCTCTATCATCCAGGCTGCAGTGCAGTGGCATGATCTCAGCTCACTGAAACCTCTGCCTCCCAACTTCAAGCAATTCTCCTGCCTCAGCCTCCTAAGTAGCTGGGATTACAGGCATGTGCCACCACACCTGGCTAGTTTTTGTATTTTTAGTAGAGATGGGTTTACCATGTTGGGCAGAATGGTTTTGAAGTCCTGACCTCAGGTGATCTGCCCACCTCAGCTTCCCACAGTGCTGGAAGGCATGAGTTTCCATGCCCAGCCCAACCTACTCTTTTATCCATGGTAGTACTTGCTCTCTAATCCCCTGATACTGGTAACTTTTTAAAAATCTTCCTCAAAGAGTCTACCCTGACCAAATGCTTATTGTCTATTAGAGGAAAGAAATCTTTCCCTCAATGAATTATGTTACTTGGTCCAGTAAGTCCCTACTTAATCTTGGTTTCCATCAGCTTTCCAGGTATAGAAATGAAACACTGTAGGCTGTAGTTTCCGTTGTCTTCTCTGTAACCTTGCCAATGAATGGAAGCCATTTTGGAAATCTGTCCAGGATGCTGTGGCACAGGACTGTGACTAGAAAACCTTTTCCTCCCTTTCCTCCATGGTACACTCATCCTTACCCTGCAGTATCCAGGTCAAATTTTCTTTGTGACATTTCCTACAATTCATCCTATTCTGTCAAGAGGGCTAACTGGATGGATGAGCTTAGGAAGGCATTTTAAGGGGCATAGGCAGGGTACTAAGAGAGTTTTGGTGGACAGTCATGACCTCCTTATTGTAGTGGCTTTGGAATCAGACAAGTCTAAGGTAGACTCAGTTAGATGAATACAAATTTAACTACTTATATAGGTATAGGGCAATTCATGTACTCTATTCTTGTTGAGTGAACTTTAGTAGTTTGCATGTCTTTAGAAATCTGTTAGGTTCATATAAGTTGTTCATAATATACCTTTATTATCCTTTAAATGTTGATGCTGATGAAAGTCAAGATTAAGAATACATTCGTTGAATGCCTAAGTAACATAATTTAATTTGTTGCATCTGTAGTGAGGTTCCCTTTTTCCTTTATAATATTGGTCATGAGTATTTTCTGTCTTCTTTTTTCCCCTGTTTGGTCTGTCTAAAGTTTGTTTTGTTTTGTTTTGTTTTGTTTTTTGAGACAGAGTCTCATTTGGCTAAAGTTTTATGAATTTCATTGATATTTTTGAAAAACAAGTTTTTAGTTTCGTTGATTTTCTCCATTCTTTTGTTGACTATTGATTTTTGCTCTTATCTTCATTATTTCCTTCCTACTGCTAATTTTCCATTAAATTTGTCCCTTTTTTTCTAGTTTTTAAAGATAGTTGATTTGAGATATTTATTTTCTAGTGTAGGCCTTTAGTGTTATAAATTTCTCACTGCATTGGCTTCATTCCACACACACTTATATATTATATGTTCATTTTTATTCAGTTAAAATATTTTCTTTTTTTAACTTTTATTTTAGGTTGAAGAGTAAATATGCAAGTTTCTTATATAGGTAAACTCATGTCACAGGGGTTTGATGTACAGATTATTTTGTCACCCAGGCACTAAGCCTAGTACCCAATAGTTATTTTTTCTGCTTTTCACCCTCCTCCCATCCTTCACCCTCTGTTGGCCCCCGGTGTCTGTTGTTACCCTCTTTGGGTCCATGTGTTCTCATCATTTAACTCCCACTTATAAATAAAAACATGCAGTATTTGGCTTTTTGTTCCTGCATTAGTTTGCTATGGATAATAGCCTTTAGCTCCATCCATGTTCCTGCAAAGGGTATGATCTTATTATTATTATTATTATTTATTTATTTTTTATGGTTGCAGAGTATTTCACGGTATATATGTACCACATTTTCTTTATCTGGCCTTTTCTTTTTATGGTTGCAGAGTGTCTCATGGTGTATATGTACCACATTTTCTTTACCCAGCTTTCCATTGACGGGCATTTAGGTTGATTCTATGTCTTTGCTATTGTGAATAGTGCTGCAATGAATATGCATGTGCATGCATCTTTATGACAGTAAGATTTATATTCCTTTGGGCATATATCCAGTAATGGGATTGCTGGGTTGAACAGTAGTTCAGTTTTTAGCTCTTTGAGGAATCACCACACTGCCTTCCACAATGGTTGAACTAATTTACTCTCCCACCAACAATGTATAAGTGTTTCCTTTTCTCCATAACCTTACCAACCCCATCTGTTGTTTTTTGATTTTTTAATAATTGCCATTTTGACTAGTATGAGATGGTGTCTTGTGTGGTTTTAATTTGCATTTCTCTAATGATCAGTAATATTGAGCTTTGTTTCATATGCTTGTTGGTTGCATGTATGTCTTATTTTGAAAAGTGTCTGTTCATGTCCTTTGTCCACTTCTTAATAGATTTGTTTTTTTCTTGCAAATTTTTTTTTTGTTTGGAGACAGAGTCTTGTTCTGTCGCCTAGGCTGGAGTGCAGTGGCACGATCTTGGCTCACTGCAACCTCCACCTCCCAGGTTCAAGCAATTCTCCTGCCTCAGCCTCCTGAGTAGCTGGGACTATAGGTGCACACCACCATGCCCAGCTAATTTTTTGTATTTTAGTAGAGATGAGGTTTCACCATGTTGCCCAGGCTGGTCCCAAACTCCTGAATTCAGGCAATCCACTCACCTCAGTCTCCCAAAGTGCTAGGATTACAGGAGTGAGCTACCGCACCCAGCCTTTTCTTATAAATTTGTTTAAGTTCCTTATAGATGCTGGATATTAGACCTTTGTCAGATGTAGAATTTGCAAAAATTTTCTCCCATTCTGTACGTTGTCTGTTTACTCTCATAGCTCTTTTGTCTTGCAGCTTTTTTGTTTAATTACATCCCATTTGTCAATTTTTGTGTTTGTTGTAGATGCTTTTGGTGTCTTCATTATGAAATCTGTGCCAGTTCCTGTGTCCGGAATGGTATTGCCTAAGTTGTCTTCCAGGGTTTTTATAGTTTGGGGTTTTACATTTAAGTCTTTAATTCATCTTGAGTTGATTTTTATATATGGTGTAAGGAAGGGGTCCAGTTTCAATCTTCCGCATATAGCTAGCCAGTTACGCCAGCACCACTTACTGAATAGGCAGTCCTTTCCTCATTGTTGTTTTTGTCAGCTTTGTCAAAGTTCAGATGGTTGTAAGGGTGTGACCTTATTTTTGGGTTCTGTATTCTGTTCCATTGGTCTGTGTGTCTGTTTTTGTACCAGTACCATGCTGTTTTGGTTGCCCTATAGTATAGTTAGTTCAAAATATTTTCTAATTTTTGTTGTGATTTCTTCTTTGACTCATAGATTATTTAGAATGTGTTGTTTAATTTCTGAATATCTGAAGATTTTTCAGATAATTTTGTACTGATTTACTTAATTCTTCCCCTCGTACTGAGTTTGAAGTTGTGTCTTTGATATTGCTCTCTAGCTGAAATGATGGGTCCTTATTAGTATCTGATCCCTGAAATGTGCCCTCCAGCTTCATTCCCCACCTTCTTGCACTTCGGCAGTCCTCATGGGACTCATCTGCAAGTGCTCACTCTCTATCTTCTACCCCATCTGATACAAAAACTATAGTAAATTTGATAGAAAATCAAATACAGACAAATTAAAAGACTCTCAAAGTGCATTGTTTGGCAGAGATTAGATAAAGTACACACTACCACGAATTTCTCTAGAAATGCTCTGTAACTGAGGAATAGGAAACTGAAGATGTTTTACTTAAACTCAACAATTAAAAGTATTGGTAGGATCCCAATGTAAAGGACTTTCAGTTGTTAGTAAGACTCTAGTTGACATAATCCAACATATCTTTCAAAATTATCTTTCAGGTTTTTCCATTAGCTTCTCAGTGTAGGGATCAAGTGATTTTTTTTTTTTTTTTTTTCATTTTGAGACAGTCTTGCTCTGTCACCCAGGCTGGAGGGCTAGAGTGCCGTGGCACTATCACTGCAACATCTGCCCCCAGGTTCAAGTGATTCTCCTGCTTCAGCCTCAGAGTAGCTGGGATTGTAGGCACCTGCCACCATGCCCGGCTAATTTTTGTATTTTTAGTAGAGACGGGATTTCACCATGTTGGCCAGGCTTGTCTCAAACTCCTGACCTCAAGTGATCCACCCGTCTTGGCCTCCCAAAGTGCTGGGATTATAGGCGTGAGCCACCGTGCCGGGCCTAATTTTATGTTTTTAGTAGAGACAGGGTTTGTCACATTGCCCTAGCTGGTTGGAAATACATTTTTAAAATCAGTAAATTAACTTGTAATGCTGTAAAAAGTGACTAATCAATTTTATTACAGTTTTAAATTATTTGTCCTTATAGGAGATTAAAAGTAATTTTTAAAAATAATTTAAACATATAATTTCCTTTTTGGATTAATGCTATGAAGCTATCTGGCCCCACTAACTGAAAGAATATTGATTACATTTTGTTAAAAACTTCTGGACATCTTATTAAAAATGTTTCATAATCATAAAATTTATTCTTGAGATAAAATCAGACTCCATTGTATGATCAACATGACTTAGGAAACTTGGCTGAACTAGAAAGAAAAAAGTCAAAGCAGAGGAGAAAAAGAAAACAAGCATAAGGCCAGAGGTTGAGATTTTAACTCTTAGGAAGGATAAAATCCAGTACTATAATCAAAACTTCTGATGTTTTTTATCAACATGGTAGAAAGATCAAATAAAAAATAATAATAATGAAAGGCTTGCATTGCTAGCCATCTGTCCACAGTCTGTGTGTTGCTGCTGCTCCGAGGAAAAAGAAATACATCCTGGGTTAATCCCAGGAATGGTGAGTTTATTTATTAGTGATGTTGTCACTATCGTGCCTTAGTCAAGCCTCCTGCCATCTAAGCTACACGAGATGAAAGTTAAAGGTATGGTATGATGAGTGTGAATTGATCAGGAGCTTTCATGTCATGCTTAGCATTTCAGCTTTTTTGTTGTTTTGTGGGCCCCTCCTGGGGCTGCAGCACTGTCATCCGTCCCAGGAACAGACACCATACTATCTACATTTGAGGTCATTTGGCCAGATCTTTTAGTATCCATGGTGGTGGATCGACCTATTTCCATGCCTGGGTTATACTTAAGAAGAAAGAGCTGGCCCATTCTATATGTGTCCCAGATTTTCAAATGATGCCTGAAATATCACTTGGAACAATGACTGAGAAGTAAAAACAATAAAGTTTGCTTTAACAGTTGACTGACAATAATATTATAGTCCACATATGTAGGTCTATAAATATTATACATCTTGCAGTTCTATTTTTCTTTTCTTTTCTTTTTTTTCTTTTTTGTTGAGATAGGGTCTTGCTCTGTTGCCCAGGCTGGAGTGCAGTGGTGCAATCACAGCTCACTGCAGCCTTGGTTTCTCAGGCTCAGACAATCCTCCCACCTCAGCCTCCTAAGTAGCTGGGACCACAGGAATACACCACAATGCCTGGCTAATTTTTATTTTTATTTTTGTAGTGATGAAGTCTCACTATGTTGCCCCAGCTAGTCTAGAGCACCTAGTCTCAAGCAATCCTCCCCCCTTGGCCTCCCAAACTGCTGGGATTACAGGAGTACACCACCATGGTTGGCCAGCTCTTTCTTCTTAAGTATAACCCAGGCATGGAAATAGGTCCACCCACCACCATGGATACTAAAAGATCTGGCCAAATTACCTCAAATGTAGATAGTATGGTATCTGTTGCTGGGATTGATGACAGAGCTGCAGCCCCAGGAGGGACCCAGTGTCCCCAGCAATCCCCATTCCCATGGGTCCTGCTCGCAAGGTTTACCTTCCCCTGGCTCTGTGGGATCTCCTGAGGTTCTCAAGAGAGACCCACGGGTTCTACTGTCCACCTGCACAGGGATCCAATGACTCCAATGACACCACCACTGGCCCCAACTGTTTGTCTAGGGATTTACCAATTTCTCCCTTCATCCAAACCAAATGTGAAAAATCTCTTTGACTTTTTCAGCTTAAGCAGAAAGCTTATAACAAAATATTTAGGCAAACAGCGAATTTAAAAACAAAACTTCATTCAAATTATTGTTCTATCTGTAACTTATTATGGCCGTTAAGTTACTTCACTTTTCATGTGAATATTTGACGAGTATTTGCCAAGGGCCTACTGCATCAAACATGCTTAGGCATGCCAGGTGCGGTGGCTCATGCCTGTAATCCCAGCACTTTGGGAGGCCAAGGCAGGCGAATCACCTGAGGTTGGGAGTTCGAGACCAGCCTGACCAACATGGAGAAACCCTGTCTCTACTAAAAATACAAAATTAGCCAGGCATGGTGGTGCATGCTTATAATCCCAGCTACTCGCAAGGCTGAGGCAGGAGAATCGCTTGAATCTGGGAAGCAGAGGTTGCAGTGGGCTGAGATTATGCCATTGCACTCCAGCCTGGGCAACAAGAGTGAAACTCCGTCTCAAAAACAAACAAACAAAAAAACCAAAACACACACACACACACACACACACACACACACACACACACACACGTTGAAGCAACAGGTATGCAAAGAAAAACAAAAAGCAACTCTGGTTCTCAAGGTGCTCTCAATGGGAAAGAGAAGACAGATGTGCACACCAGTGTTCACAGTGCTGGGTGACATAGATCACAAAAGAAGGGAATGAGAGGGTCACATGGCCCAGACTGAGGGGGTCAGGGTGGGCTTCTAGGAAGAAGCAAGTCTTAGGTGAGGCCTGAAGAGTGAGTAGGAGACAGTCAATCTCAGGGGGAAGGAGGGCAGAGAGGAGAGGAAAGGGTAAAACGATTGAAAGGGTAAAATGGAAAAAGAAAATGTTATCCTAGTGTGCTACTTGACCCAGCTCAAAGAATTGTCATAATAATATAAATGCCATTAATTAGCTTTTAAAGTCAAACTGTAGATAAAAGTATTATTGTTGGTTTCAGCATAAAATAGTTAATAACATATAACCAACATACAAGAAAATCTTTACATCTACCCTGTGACCTAGTAATTTCACTCTTAGATATTTACCCAAGACCAATGAAAACATGTCCACACAAAGTCCACAACAAAGATATTCTTAGCCACTTTATTCATAGGAGCCCAAAATGAAAACAACTTAAATGTCTATTAACAGGAAAATGCATAAACAAAGTGTGTGTATTTATACAATGTAATACTCTTTAGTGATATAAAGGAATACACTTTAATACATGTAACAATATGGATGAATTTCAAGACATTATCCTCAGGCAAAAAGGCCAGATTTACACTCAAAAAGAATACTGTGATCACATTTGTGAAAATTTATAATTCTAGAAGAGGAAAATCTACTCCATGATGAAAAAGGTCAGATAAATTATTGCCTCTGATTTGGGCAGGGAGCTGACTAGGAAGGAGCACAGGAGAAATTTCTGTGATGAAAACAATCATTTTGTGATGAAAATGATAAAGTGATGTGGGTTACACAGGTGTATGCATTGGTTAAAATGCATTGAGATGTATGCTCCAGATTCGTGGCTTTCACTGTATGTTTTTGATCTAAAAACATTGAAGCATTAAACTTTTGTAAGTTTGCTTTCTTTCAGAGGCATGAGTTAGCCATTTATGAAGTTACCTCCCATGTATTCCTGTACTCCAGATTTCTTCCTGTTGGAGAATAGAGTAACAAATATAAGAAGGAAAAAGACAGAACTGTGCTGTCCAATATGGTAGCCCTTGGCCACATGTGGCTGTTGAACACTTAAAATTTGGCTAGACCAAATTGAAGATCTTCTATGCTTTTTTTGTTTGTTTGTTTGTTTAGACAAGAGTGTTGCTATGTCGCCCAGGCTTGAGTACAGTGGAGCAATCTCTGCTCACTGCAACCTCCACCTCCTGGGTTCAAGTGATTCTCATGCTTCAGCCTCCCAAGTAGCTGGGATTACAGGTGTGTGCCACCATGCCCAACTAAGTTTTGTATTTTCAGTAGAGACAGGGTCTCACCATGTTGGCCAGGCTGGTCTCAAACTCCTGACCTCAAGTGACCCGCCTGCCTTGGCCTCCCAAAGTGCTGAGATTACAGGCGTGAGCCACTGTGCCTGGCCTGAAGATATGCTTTTAAAAAAGTGTCAAATACACGTTGGATTAGGAAGGCTTAGTACAAAAAGTACTAAATATTCTGTTAACTTTTTCATATTGATTATATGTCAAAATGATAAAATTGGATATATTGGGTTAAATATATTTTTTAAAAGGATTTCAACTCTTTTTTTAAACATGGCAACTGGAAAGCTTATAATTACATATGTAGTTCATATTTGTGTCCATTGGACACTGCTGGACTGTAATGTAGCTTGCGGTGTTGGTCTAGAATTGAAGATATCGTATTCTAATATGTAAACGAGGCTTCTTTCTATATTTTTCCCTGTAAGGGCCTGGACACAATGATATTCCAGTAGCAATGAGCACACTGAGCACCCAGATCTTGGCACCATTCTCCATTACATGGAAATATAGTTGCAGGGGGAGATGGCTGATTTCAGGACTGGGCCAGGGAAAGTATAGGATGAGCCTGGAGCTTCCTCTTTCCCCAAGAATGTAAAGAATTGACCAAAAAACATGACAGCATATGTCAAAATGACACAAAAGAACCATATTTAACAGGCTCCCACTGGCCAAATCTAGGGTAAGTTGAGCATCAAAATAAATGATGATAGTAATGGATTATAACTTACTGCACTGAATAAAATAAGAATCCATGAGTCAATAGTCATACAAATAAATAAATAGATGAGAAGGATAAGTGCTTCCCTGAAGTAGAATGCCAACTAATAAATATAGAAAAGAAAAGAATTGTGGAGGTAGAAAATCATCAGTGATTATGAAAACTGGAGAGTAAAAGTTTGATGAGAAACAAGATTATCTAGCCTCAAAGTATCTCCCCAAATATTAATTACAAAGAGAAATTTTCTCTAGAAATATAATTTTTAAAGTTTACAGGTAGAAAAATTATCAAAATAAAGTCAGAATTATGTAATTTTATGCCTTTGTGTTTTAAATATCACTAACAGGATTCAAAGTCTCCCCTTTCCCCCAGTGTGATGCAGGAATATCAACCCAACCTAAGTTTGGCTTTTTTTTTTTTTTTCTGAGACGGAGTCTCGCTCTGTCGCCCAGGCTGGAGTGCAGTGGCCAGATCTCAGCTCACTGCAAGCTCCGCCTCCCGGGTTCACACCATTCTCCTGCCTCAGCCTCCCGGGTAGCTGGGACTACAGGCGCCCGCCACCACGCCCGGCTAGTTTTTTGTATTTTTAGTAGAGATGGGGTTTCACAGTGTTAGCCAGGATGGTCTCGATCTCCTGACTTCGTGATCCACCCGCCTCAGCCTCCCAAAGTGCTGGGATTTACAGGCGTGAGCCACCGTGCCTAGCCTAAGTTTGGCTCATGAATCACCGTTAGAGTCATCTGAATCCTTTTTAGAAAACCTTTGTAAGACATAGGAGGCAGAAAGTCTTGATATTCCTAGGAAGTTGGCAGCTGTGGGCGCAATTAAAAATATTATCTGTGGCAGGGCGCGGTGGCTCAAGCCTGTAATGCCAGCACTTTGGGAGGCCGAGGCGGGCGGATCACGAGGTCGGGAAATCGAGACCATCCTGGCTAACACAGTGAAACCCCGTCTCTACTAAAAAAAATACAAAAAACTAGCTGGGCGAGGTGGCGGGCGCCTGTAGTCCCAGCTACTTGGGAGGCTGAGGCAGGAGAATGGCGTAAACCCGGGAGGCAGAGCTTGCAGTGAGCTGAGATCTGGCCACTGCACTCCACCCTGGGAAACAGAGTGAGACTCCCTCTCAAAAAAAAAAAAAAAAAAAATATATATATATATATATAAAATTTGCAAAACCAATTAGCAAATCTGATCAGGAAACAGGTAAGAAGAAAAAACAATAGGAAAATACATTGTTATTTTTCATAGTTACACTTATTATACTTTAAAACACCATACTTTTAAGTAGTGTCAAAAAAATCTTTTGTAAATCCTGCACTGACACTTCTTAAAATACTTCATGTAATTAAAATATCTCTAATGTTAATACATCATAAAGGTTAAAAAAATTCATAGGGATAGGGCAAAAATGGGCAATTACCTATAAAATTAGATATTTTATTCTTAAAAAGACTCAAATGGCAGAAAAGCTGAGTTTATTGCCCATCTAAATAATTTCTACATTAAAAAACAATAGTGCCATTACCTGTGTACACATTTTGAGGCAGAACAATTTAAATCAAGTAACAAGTTGTCAGCTATTACATGATATTTAGCCCAAAACTTTACATTTCGGTCATATCCCAAAAGCTCTTTAATTAAAAAGAAGAGGTTCAGGGAATTTATTTATTAGTTTATTAGTGAATTTATTTATTATTTATAAATGTGTTTATAAGATAATCTCTTTTCAAAAGATTTAAGTTGATTATGACAGAGGGAATATAGGTTATTCAAAATGGAATATAAAAACCTTCCATGTTAGGTCCATGGCAGATTTGTATGTGAAGAGGAAGATGCCTGCTTTCCAGAGTTTTCTGAAAAAGCAAAAGAATGTCATAGAATTGACAGCTGGCCAGGCACAGTGACTCATGCCTGTAACCCCAGCACTTTAGGATGCCAACACGAGAGGATCACCTGAGGTCAGGAGTTCGAGACAAGCCTGGCCAACATGGTGAAACCCCGTCTCTACTAAGAATACAAAAATTAACCAGGCGCGGTGGCAGGCGCCTGTAATCCCAGCTACTCAGGAGACTGAGGCAGGAGAATAGCTTGAGCCGGGTAAGCAGAAGTTGCAGTGAGCAGATATTGTGCCATTGCACTCCAACCTGGGCAACAGAGCAAAATTAACTCAAAAAAAAAAAAAAAAAAAAGATTTATTATTGGAATAAGAAAATATTCTAGTTGGCCAGGCGCAGTGGCTCACGCCTATAATCCCAGAACTTTGGGAGGCCGAGGTGGGCAGGTAACTTGAGGTCAGGAGTTTGAGACCAGCCTGGCTAACATGGTGAAATCCCATCTCTACTAAAAATACAAAAATTAGCTGGGCGTGGTGGTGGGTACCTGTAATCCCAGCTACTCGGGAGACTGAGGCAGGAGAATCATTTCAACTTGGGAGGTGGCGGTTGCACTCCAACCTGGGTGACAGAGTGAGACTCCATCTCAAAAAAAAAAAAAAAAAAAGGACAAGAAAAGAAAATATTCTAGTTGTTGAGTGCAATGGCTTACACCTGTAACCCTAGCACTTTGGGAGGCCGAGGTGGACGAATCACCTGAGGTCAGGAGTTCGAGACCAGATTGGCCAACATCATGAAACCCTGTTTCTTCTAAATATACAAAAATTAGCTGGGCGTGGTGGCATGGGCCTGTAATCCCAGCTACTCAGGAGGCTGAGGCAGGAGAATTGCTTAATCTGGGAGGAAAAGGTTGAAGTGAGCTGAAATCACCCCCCAGTGCACTCCAGCCTGGGCGGCAAGAGTAAAACTTCGTCTCAAAAAAAAAAAAAAAAAAAAAAAAAAGAAACAGAAAATATTTCAGTTCTTCAGAAAAGGAGGGGCTTTCCTTGATTTTAAATTTGAAGAGATATTTCTCATGTACAGAAAAGAATACTATATACGTAACATAGTATATATTATCCTTAAGTGGATTTTTATTGCTATTGTCAATATGATTGCCTAAGGCCAAGCACATAATATTAATGTACAGCTCCGTGAAGGTAAGTCTGGGGTTTACACAATGTTCATTAACCATCCAGCCTCCCTGTGCTCTAGGAATACTACTGTGGAAAACACGCTATGCTCTCCAAGGTTCACCTAAGTGAATCCATTTTTTCACTTGATTATATCATGTCAGTCAATAGAATCAACTGGCATGAAATTCATTCACTGGTTTGTTGGATAGAGATAAAGACTCTGAAAGTTGGAAAAGATATTAGAGATCTCCTGGTCCAGTAATAAATGACTAAATGATTGCAGTCAATATCCTAAAAGGCATTTCTGACAATCGGTATAGGAACTTGGTTTGTATACCATGACAGACAGTAGGATCACTCTGTCACAAGGCCATCTGTTCCACTATTGAAGACAGATTTTTTTGTTATGCTGAAAACTACTGGACTGTAATTTCCACCAGCTTTTAAAGTCTGTCCTGCAGATCAATTGAAAAACCCTTCAAATATCAGATGACACCTTTGACTCCACTTCTGCCTTATTTTACTAAGCTAAACATCTTCAGTTTATTAATTCATTTAAATTATGATGAATCATCTTAAAAGTCAGGTAACACTTTAAATTTTTTTTCAGTGCTTTATGTACATTATGTCATTTTACCTTTATAACAAATCTCTGAATGCTACACAACAGATATTTTAAAACTTAACTTGCTCAAGATCATACCACTGGTTTATGGCAGAATACAGACTAGAAGCTTGATCTCTTCACTTTCTTCCTATGTTTGTTCTTAAATGAGAATTTATAAACTAGACTGAACAATAAATGTAACGAATATTTAGAAGAAGGAAATTTTGAAGGCATTCCACTAATACCTAGGAAACATCAGGAAGACACATTTATGGTAACATACATTTCTGAATGTTTACAAGTATCGAGAATTAATTAATTAATTTATTTATATATTTATTTGAGACAGAGTCTCACTCTCTCGCCCAGGCTGGAATGCAGTGGCGCGATCTCAGCTCACTGCAACCTCTTCCTCCTGGGTTCAAGTGATTCTCCTGCCTCAGGCTCCCAGTAACTAGGATTACAGATGCACACCACAACACCTGGCTAATTTTTTGTACTTTTAGTAGAGATGAGGTTTCACCACCTTGGCCAGGCTAGTCTTGAACTCCTGACCTCAAGCGATCCACCCACCTTGGCCTCCCAAAATGCTGCGATTACAGGCATGAGCCACTGTGCCTGGCCTAAGAATTTCATACATGTCTTTGCAACTTCAAGAGGAGATATTAAAACAGTTTCTCTTCTCTTTTTATCTAAAAGTTTTGACCAAACTAGAGCTTTGGGTTCAGGTTCAGGTTTGGGTTGAAGTTCAAATTTTCTGATCATCTCAACTGTAAGATAATATACTCAAATAAACCTTTCTGGCTTGCTAAATAAAACTAGAATTTGTGGAGGTTTTTTTTTTTTTTTTTTTTTTTTTGGAGACAGGGCCTTGCTCTGGAGTGTAGTGGTATGATCTCAGCTCACCGCAGCCTCAACCTCCTGGGTCCAAGCAATCCTTCCAACTCAGCCTCCTAAGTACCTAGGACTACAGGCATGCACCATCACGCCCAGATAATTTTGTTTTTTGTAGCTATGAGGTCTCACTCTTGCCCAGGCTGGTCTCAAACTTCTGGACTCAAGCAATCCTTCTGCCAAAGCCTCCCAAAGTGTTGGGATTACAGGCATGAGCTACCATGACGGCCTCTTCGAGTAACCTTTTTTTTAGAAGTGTGAAGGTTCTAGGACTTCTGGTGCTTCAGTCAATTCAACCATTTTCTTGCTATTTCTCCTATACCCATCTTCATCTGCTCTTATTCACTGAGCTCCTGGGCATCTTCCGGTTCATCTTCTGTGTTCTTGGCAAAGAATATCAGAATTCAAACATTTTTCCTTAAACTATAATAGCAGCAACCAAAGCCCACTATAAACGTAAAACTTCATCTGTTGGGATAAAATCTTTAGAACTAAATATAAAGCACTCAAGAAGCAGCAGTAGTTAATGGTATGTAATTAAAATATCAGCTTTAAAATATACCTCTGGGGACATTTTAACAAAGTCCAATTTAAATAATTTTCACTCTGCCAAAGAGGTGCTCTGTTGAGCCTGCGTAGATTGAAAAATCAACTGGCGAGAGCTCGCCATGAGGTAAGCCCGCCCTGCATGCCACTGTAAGTGGAAGTCCTGGACACAATCTGGCACTGTCACGGCAGGCCTGCAGGAGACTGCAGACTCTCAACTTCTATGGGGCCAGGAGCACAAACCTTTGATGATGGGATGTGTTGGGACTCACAGCAGGCTAGACCAGGGGAAATATTAGCCTGACCACACATCCTGTTTAAACAGAAGGGTTCTGCTCTTTCATTTCCTTTTTCCTTTCATGAATGTGTCCAAATGCCAATTTGAGCCATGTTCCTAAGGAATAAACTAACAGACATCAGTATATAGAAAATGAAAACTAGTCATTATGGCCTCTGGCTACAAAATATTCACAATTAAAGAGGAAGCATAGGCCAGGTGCGGTGGCCTACGCCTGTAATCCCGGTGGCTTACGCCTGTAATCCCAACACTTTACGAGGTCGAGGCTGGGGATCACCTGAGGTCAGGAGTTTGAGACCAGCCTGGCCAACATGGTGAAACCCCGTCTCTACTAAAAATACAAAAATTAGCCGGGCGTGGTGGGACGTGCCTGTAATCCCAGCTACTTGGGAAGCCGAGGCAGGAGAATCGCTTGAACTCAGGAGGTGGAAGTTGCAGTGAGCCCAGATCGCACCATTGCACTCCAGCCTGGGCGACAGAGCTAGACTCTGTCTCAAAAAAAAAAAAAAAAAAAAAGAGGAAGCATACTGAGAAGCCATTTATAAAGTGTAGACCATTCAGCCTCTACTTGGGTCACCGACCCAGCCACTAGCCAGACCCATTTCCAATGTTCCGTCTTGCTAGCAATGAACACTTGTTGAGCACCCGCTAGTCAAGTTACCATGCTACTGAGACAGTATGTAGTTCTTTCATCGACATCTTCCTGGTAAAGAATTCTCACTTTTTAAAATACCATTCCCAGCTGGGCACAGTGGTTCACACCTGTAATCTCAACATTTTGGAAGGTTGAGGTGGGAGGATCTCTTGAGCCTGGGAGGTCAAGGCTGCAGTGAGCCGAGACCGTGCTAGTGCACTACAGCCTAGGGAACAGAGTGAGACCCTGTTTCAAAAAGAAAAGAGAGAGAGAGAGAGAGAGAGAGAGAGAGAAAAACAACAAAAGAAGAAATTTTTTAAAAAAAACATAAACTAGGCTGGGCATGGTGGCTCACGCCTGTAATCTCAGCAATTTGACAGACTGAGGCAGGCAGATTACTTGAGGTCAGGAGTTCGAGACCAGCCTGGCCAACATGGTGAAATCCCATCTCTACTAAAAATACAAAAAAAATTACCTGAGTGTGGTGGTGGGCGCCTGTATTCCCAGCTACTTTGGAGGCTGAGGCAGGAGAATCACTTGAACCTGGGAAGCGGAGGTTGCAGTGAGCTGAGATTGCACCACTGCACTCTAGCCTGAGGAACAGAGTAAGACTGTCTCAAAAATAAATAAAATAATAAAATAAAATAAATACCATTCCCCACTCCTCAATCTCAGGTGTGTTTTCCTTCTAGAGCAACAGAATCATTGAAAGAAAGGAGGCTTTAGAGTGAAGCAGCCTGCATTTCACTTATTCTCCCACCTGTAAGGTTTTTATTTGGAGACCTCAGTTATCTGGAGACCTCAGTTAGTGTAACATTCCTGGCTTCTTCACTCCCTTACCACTCTGCCTCAGGAAATGAGGAGCCGATTATTTGGTTGGTACATTTGAGAAGAGTCAGCAGCGCTTGCAGAGCCCAGCCCTTGCCATACTCTCCTTGCTTGAGGAATGAGTGGCCACAATAAAGCAGATGTTTGGCCAGGCACAGTGGCTCACACCTGTAATCCCAGCACTTTGGGAGGCTGAGGTGGGCGGATCAGCTGAGGTCAGGAGTTCGACACCAGCCTGGCCAACATGGCGAAACTCTGTCTCTATTAAAAACATAAAAATTAGCCAGGCATAGTGGCACATGCCTGTAGTTCCAGCTACTCAGGAGGCTGAGGCAGGAGAATCACTTGAACCTGGGAGGTGGAGGTTGCAGTGAGCCGAAATTGTGCCACGGCACTCCAGCCTGGGTAACAGAGTGAGAGTCTGTCACCAACAAAAGAAAAAGAAAAAGAAAAAAAAAAAAGCAGATGTTCATATCTTCTCTTCCATGCTCGAAGTTTTACAAGGGGAGGCCCCCACAGGAGGAAGCACGTGTCATCTGGCTGGGATTGGTGGATAAGTCTATTTCTGAGACACAGAATTAGAAAGCTCACAGTTGTTGCAATCGTAAGCCTTATTATCCCTCCCAGCCTTAATCAGTAGTAAGTACTGCGTGGTGTTTTGATCTCCATCTGTCCTATTCCTTGTCTTGCTCTTAAGTGGCTTAGAACTCAAGACCCCTTTTTAGTCATGTTGACCTCGGCAAGTTATTTTACAATAGCCACCATTTCCACTCATATTTGTCAAGCTTTTGTGCATCTTCTGGTTCCTATTCTGGAGGTTATCATTATTTTATCAACCTGGCAAGGTTGGGAATATATAAAGTGTCTAGCACAAGACTTGGCATTGCATTAAAATTTACCTTTTCTATTATTTTAATTCAATGATCACTCCATTATCCTAGTTTCTTCTTCCCTTTAGTTCCCTCCAATAAGTTTTCTTCTATCTCTCCTCACTGTCTTCAACACTTTCTTATTAAATGCTTCTGTCTCTAGATATTGCCCTAAGTTAATGATTTTTAAAGTGTGGTCCCAGAACCAGCAGCATTAGCATTTTCTGAGAACTTAGAAATGGAAATTCTTGGCCAGGCTTGCTAACTCATCCCTGTAATCTCAGAACTTTGGGAGGCCGAGGTGAGAGGATCACTTCAGCTCAGGAGTTTGAGATCAGCCTGGACAACGTAGTGAGACCGCATCTCATATATAAAAAAAAAAGAAATGGAAATTCTCAGGCCCCACCCCAGATCTACTGCATCAGAAACTCTGGGAGTGGAACCAGCAATCTGTGGTTTAAAAAGCCCTCCAGGTGATTCTAATGCATGTTCAAGTGTGAGAGCCAGAGACCTAAATCATTCAATTTCTGTTCAGATTAATGGCTTGTCTCTGCCCCTTAAATTTTCTTTTTATGAGTTAGTCTCTTCTATGATTACTAACCATTTTGTTTGGTAACATTATCAATTGTTTCATAACTCAAAACCCTACTATCCCCATCTGCATCCAAAACTGGCTGCTGGCTGGACTCACATCTGTAATCCCTTAGTTTGTTTTTTGAGACAGAGTCTTGTTCTGTCACACAGGAGGGAGTGCAGTGTCATGATCTTGGCTCACTGCAACCTTCGCCTGCAGGGTTCAAGCAATTCTCCTGCCTCAGCCTCCTGAGTAGCCTCCCGAGTAGTACAGGCGTCTGCCACCACACCCGGCTAATTTTTGTATTTTTAGTAGAGATGAGGTTTTGACATGTTGGCCAGGCTGGTCTCAAACTCCTGACCTCAAGTGATCCACCCTCCTCCGCCTCCCAAAATGCTAGAATTACAGGTGTGAGCCACAATGTCTGGCCTCACATCTGTAATTCTAACACTTTGGGATGCAAAAGCGAGTGAGTCACTTGAGCCCAAGAGTTTGAGACGAGCCTGGGCAATACAGGGGTGAGACTCTGTCTATACCAAAAAAAAAAAAAAAAAAAAAAAAAAAAAAAGCCAGGCATGGTGGTACCTGCCTGTAGTCTCTCAGCTGCTTGGGGGACTGAGATGGGAGGACTGCTTGTGTCAGGAGGCTGAGCCTGCAGTAAGCTAGGATCATGCCATTGCACTGCAGCCTGGGTAACAGAGCAAGACCCTGTCTCGTAAAAAACAAACAAAAAAACCAAAATGGGCTGCTATTTGGCCCTGAAATCATTTTAAATTAGGATCTACAGATCTCTTTTGTACAGATTTTTGTCACTTCCTAATTATGATATCTGATTAATTGAAAACTTGCACAACTTAGTTTTAATTTAGTTTACCAGGTGTTCATTTTCACAGCCATTGTATAACACAAATCACTCACAAATCTATAAATCTTTGCCCGTGTTTTGTTTTGAATGGGTAAATAGAAAATCTCCTATCACAGGACAGTATAGGTAGCACTGAAAAAAAAATTAGTTTTCACAGCACTAATTCCCTAACAACTTGAAAAGCATCAAGCAATTCAATTATCCTAAAATTGTCATCCAATTTGTTTCACTGTGGGAGAGCTAGTATGCTTATGTCATGAAGACCAGGAAATTAGTTGCTTTCTGGAATAAGGGAATTTTTGCCTTCCCATCTTTGCTGAATCTCTAAAATAAATATTTAAAGACAGTAGGGATTGGAAGGGTTGAGGCAAGGGGAAAAGGAGAGGTGAAATAGGATCTGAGAGAACAAAGATGTTTTATATTTCAAATGACTCTAAAATATCAAGAGTTATTCAATGTGCTGAATATACTCTTACATGATACTGTAGTAAATGTTCGTTTATACCTAGGTACTTCAAATAATTGAATAATTCATGTATTTATTAACTTCCCTGCAACATTCCCCAAATGTTTACACAAATTAATTTTCAATCAATGAAATGTGTAGACATTCATGATTCTGCTATAAATGTTAATGTGTAACATTTTGGGGAAGTGTCATTCTTGTGCCATTCACTATGAGGCATTTTTTAGGGTAGCAAGTCATTCACTTAAATTGTAATGAAAAGCATTTAGTTTTTATTAGTGTGTAGGAGTCTTGTTCTCAAGGGAGTATTTCACAGCTATTATTCATTCAATCTCAGTTTCCTTGGGAGGAAGGGAAAGGGGACCCAGTGAGCCAAAGTCAATGAGTTGAGTCATTGTTCAGCTCCATTCCAAAGTACTCAGTTTCAACTAAACCCCTTAGGTTCAATTTAAGATTCCTGGCAAAGGCTTTCCTTTGTGATTTATTGCCATTGACAACAGCAGACATCGCCTCTCTGTTTTCTATTTGTCTTCCACCTGCAGGACCTTGGGAGGATCCCTGGAAGCTTCCTGAGGAGCAACAGCCTCCCAGGGTCGAGCAGACATTCCCAGAGTGGCATCTTCCGATTACTTCTGAGATCCACAGAACCCACCAGAATGGCCAGCCTTGTACCTTATGATCAATACTCCAAGATTTTAAATTTGGTGATCGTGATGATCCTTTCTGATTTTATCTTCACTAATTTCTATCTTTTGTACATCCCTTCACCTTAAAGAAGCGGCACTTTGGCCTCATGGACTGGAAAATGGTGGCACAATTATGGCTCACAGCAGCCTCAAACTCCTGGGTTCAAGCAATTCTCCCACATCCTGGGTCTCTAGGACTACAGGTGCACACCACCATGCCTGGCTCTTCATTTTTGTTTTTTTCTAATCCTAGCTAATCACATTCTTTTAGTTTCCCTTGCTTCACCAAGGAGTCTGGACTCCAAGTCATTTCTTTCCTTTTCTTTTTTCTTTTGAGACAGGGTTTCTCTCTGTCGCCCAGGCTGGATTGGAGTGCAATGGTATGCTATCAGCTCCCTGCAATCTCCATCTCCCAGGCTTAAGTGATTCTCATGCCTCAGTCTCCCAAGTAGCTGGGATTACAGGTGTGCACCACCACGCCCAGCTAATTTTTGTATTTTTTGCAGAGGGAGGTTTTCGCCATATTTTCCAGACAGGTCTCGAACTCTTGGCCCTAAGTAATCTGCCCGCCTTGGCCCCCCAAAATGCTAGAGTTACTGGCATGAGCCACTGCACCTGACGGGACAAGTTATTTCAACACTGTTTTCTTGAACCCTCATTCCACCCTTTAAGTTTTCTTGATGCTTCCACATTAATTACAACCCCGATCATCTCCACTTTCTTTTCCATCTCCACACCTAAGCATCCAGATTTCAGGGAAAGGTTACGAACGTATTTCAGATGATTCTCATCAGTCTTCCTACTCTCCAGTGGGCCCTCTGCAGCTTCCTGCAGGATGGCATGCCTCATCATACTCCTGGCTCTCTTATTCTATGCAAGCGGCCTTGCCACTTACTGCCATTACACCTTTCCCGCATTCCCTCTCAAGTTTTCTTTGTATTTTCACCATTTTCCTTCATTTCACTTCAGAGGGAGTGGTATTGCTTGCAACTTGGTCATCTCATCAACCTTTTCTCTCCATTTCTTTCCTTCACCTTTACTCTGCCCTGTCTCCTCTTTTCATCTCCATCTCTTGAATGCTTTTGCTAGGCCAACGAACACTCTCAGTACTCTCCCACAAAAGGCAACAAATAAGTAAGCAAACAAAAGTCAATTTCCCTTGGTTTTGTAATCCCTTCAGACTATTATCTTCCAGTTTCCTTTCCAGGGTAAACCTGTTCACTCCCGAACCTCTTGAAAACTGGCAAATGCGCCACTGTTTCACAGAAATGGAAACGTTCTCAGAGGCAACCAATGACCTCTAACCACTGCCAAATCCAATGAACTGAAAAAGGATTCAATTTACCTGATCTCTCTGAATGTCTGCTTTTATGTATCAGCTCATCTGGAACTCACCCCTGATTTGGCTTTTGGGAGCCTACCATGCTCTTCCTGTGCCTTATCTATTCTCTCCTCTCCCATCTTCTCAGAAGACATCTCCCACCAGGTGCTTTTTCCAGACCTCTGTTCTCTAATCTCTTCCTTGACTTCATTGGCTCCCACATTTTAAACTATTGCTTTTGTGAATAATTCCAGAATCTAAATTCTAACTGCCAATTGGACATTTCCACCTTGAATATTCTAGAGAAAAGACTGGCAACCTTTATCTATGAAGAATAGTTAGTAACTTTTTAGGCTCCGAAGGCCCTATGGTCTCTGTTATGACACTGCTATTTGAAATTTTTTTATTTTTATTTTTTATTGAGACGCCGTCTAGCTATGTTGCCCAGGCTGGTATCAAACTCCTGGGCTCCAGTGATCCACCTGCTTCAGCCTCCCAAAGTACTGGGATTATAGGTGTGAGCCACTGCGCTGGGCCTGATACTTGAATTTCATATAATTTTCATGTACCACAATGTAGTCTTCTTTGAATTAAAAAAAAAATCTTTACACATGTAAAAATCATTCTCAGCTCTTGCAAACATATGGCAGGCTGGATTTGACCCTCAGGTGGTTTGCAGACCCCTGTTCTATAGATCCCCACAGCACTCATGCTCCTCAGACATTTATTCCTCCCTCGCTGGGATTTTGCTTTCTCTTTAGGTCGGTCGGTCTATCTATCTGTCTGTCTATCTATCTATCTATCTATCTATCTATCTATCTATCTATCTATCTATCTAGTTATTTAGAGGCAGGTTCTATGTTGCCCAGGCTGGTCTTGAACTCCTAGCTTGAAGCAATCTTCCCACCTTGACTTCCCAACGTGCTGGAATCACAGGCATGAGCCATCACACCCAGCCTCTTTATTTTAAAACAGTTGTGTTTTGTGTTATTTCCTACAGGTACTGATTTGTCTAAAGTGGACTTGGGGAAAAACAAGTATGAATACAGCATTCCCATTTTCAGATAAGGACAGTGAGATTCAGCCTGGGATTTGTCAAGGAGTTAAGTCATACTGAAGCCAGCGTTATAACTCAATTTTCTGGACTTTTCAGCACAAGACTCTAGATGGACTGCCACACAGCAGTCAATTGCCTATAATGTGTTGCTTATATATTTAAGCACAAAAAGAGAGAAATGGTTAGAAAACTCATCAAGGTTCTTTTCAGATCTACAATCCACATCATCTTGCACCCCGCCTGCTACCCATGCACTCTCTTGTCATTCTGATGCCTGGTTATGGTGCTTCTGTTTAGCTTAGTTGGGCAGCCAGGAGTGGGTAAAAGAGGGGATCCAATGTTTACTGAGACACAAAGTCTCACAGGAGTCACTTTAAGACTACAGTAGAAAGCTTCATATGAATAATGAAGATCTGCTTAACAATTACCATAATCATCCTGGTACAGGAAGAGAGAGTTAAAGTCCATTATTACATTAAAAAAAAAAAAAGGTACAATGAGTTTGCTATGAGTTCCAAACATGTTAAACAAGAATGAATTATTTTCCTGTAGCCCATCTTATCCTTTTAAATGTATTTTCTTAGAATTCATTCAGAATTCTGCGTTCCACTAAGAATATTGTAATACTCACTTAGTTTTCATGAGGTGATCAAGGCTACGGATTCTTCTGTAACCCCTCTCCCTACCTCTTAAACTTTAGGACTGTGAGAAATGAATTCATCTTGACTTCATTTGGGGCCTACATGTTTGTTTTTTAGCCCTGGGCCAATTTGGCACTGTGTATTTTAACTTTCATACTTTATATTATTTTGATAATACATATTTTGATTAAATAACTTTACAAAAAAACATAAACTTTAGATGATATTTTGCTCTGTGAGGAAAAACACAGCACACCAACGAATGTACAAACAAAAATATTTAGCAATTTGTAAGAAATATGACACCAATTGTGGTGGAAATTATGGAAACAAGAAACAAATCATGAGCAGGTACGATTTTACCCTTATTCCAATTTACACTTCTTTTTAAAAATTTTAATGATGTTAACTTTGCTTTATGCTTCGTTATTTTATTACCAAGTGACCCGTGAAGAGTTTGGTTTCTTGAGAGGTCAGTTCATCATAACAGAATTTGGTCCTAATTAAAATGAGATTATCACAGGACACTAGATCCAAGAAATGTGCTTCTGAGGTGGGTATTCTGTTACTCATTTTCGTTTAATAGACATAACGAAGGCCAGAACAAATTGCCCCTTTCAAATAACAGCTCTTTGGGAAATATGTCTGGCTTTGGTAAATTTTTATGTTTGAATAGAAGATTAAATTAGCCTTATAAATTCCGTAATGTTTAGAGAAATTCATCATCAAAACCAAAGTAAAATAGTTACAAATGTCTAGAACTTCATTTTCTGAAGAAAATTACTTTTTTGCTTATATATTTTGATTTTTCAGTATATTGGGGTAAATTAGTTTCCAACAGGATAACTTGTAAACTCTCTTTTGACATAGTATTATAGAGTAAGCTAAGCTGCTATATGAAAGACAGCCTCCAAAATTCAGTGGCTCAAAGAACAGTCAAGTTGATTCGTGTCCCAAGTAACAACTCAGGTAAGCATCCTAGCGTGGTGGGCAGCTCTGCACCCATCAGTCACTGGAGACCAGGCTGGCAGAGGCTCTGCCACCAAAAGTCAGCTTCCAGGGTGCTCTGGCCATGGGCATTCCAGCTGGCTGAGTGGGGGAAAGAGAAGTCCCTGGCCAGAGGTTTCCTCTCATGCAGATGAGGCAGAAGTTCCTCAAGTCTCCCATACTCATATTCCAATGGCAAATGTCCAGTCACATGGCTACACCTCACTACAAGGGAGACTGGAAAATACAGCGTCTCCATGTGCCCAGGAAGAGGGGAAGAACAAAAATAGCGGAAAGCTGCTGTCTCCATATACTCTTTGATTATGGAAAATTATAAATAATAGCAACATGCATTGTGAGGCCTCTGATACGGTTTGGATCTGTGTCTCCACCCAAATCTCATATTGAATTATAATTCCCAATGTTGGGGGAGGGACCTGGTGGGAGGTGACTGGATCATGGAGGTGGATTCCCCCCTTGCTGTTCTCATGATAGTGAGTGAGTTCTCATGGGATCTGATGGTTGAAATGTGTGTAGCACCTCCCTCTTTGCTCTCTCTCTGCTGCTCCACCACGTGAAGACTGTGTCTGCTTCCCTTTCACCTTCTGCCATGATTGTAAGTTTCCCGAGGCCTCCCCAGCCATGCCTTCTGTACAGCCTGTGGAACTGTGAGTCAATTAAGCCTCTTTTCTCCAGAAATCACCCAGTCTCAGGTATGTCTTTACAGCAATGAGAGCAGACTAATACAGTCTCTAAGAATGCTATACAAACACAATTAAATATATGAAATAACAGGTTAATTTTTTTTCTATTATGAACATATTTAACAAGGTAAAAACCAACGCAGGCCTCTCTGATTTTATGTCACCACATCAAAAATATTTGTGTTAACAAACACACAGAGGAAATAGCCAACTTAAAATAAATCATGTTCTAAAAGCTGGAAATTCATTTTCTCTTTGAAACAATGTTCTAAAAATGGCCAGGTTCCAAAATTATTTCAAAAGCACTTATTTATTTTATGTGTTACATCAGCAATGAAAAGTAATGGAAGACAATACTGTACTATAGCACTCAAAATGGAAAAATTGTTAACTAGAAAAAATTTTAAAGTACTTTTTTTTTTTTTGAGATAGGGTCTCATTTTATTGTTCAGGCTGGAGTGCATAGCACAATCACAGCCCACTGCAGCCTCAACCTCCCAGTCTCAAGCAATTCTCCCACCTCAGCCTCTCCAGTAGCTGGAACTACAGGCATGTACCACAATGCCCAGCTGTTTTTTGTTGTTTGATTTTTATTTTTTGGTAGAGATGGGCTCAAGCAATCCTCCTGCCTAGGCCTCCCAAAGTGCTGGGATTACAGGTGTGAGCCACCATGCCTGGCCATAAAGTACATTTTTTTTTTTTTCTTTTTGAGACAGAGTCTCGTTTTGTCTCCAGACTGGAGTGCAGTGGTGCAGTCTCAGTTCACTGCAAGCTCTGCCTTCTAGGTTCAAGGGATTCTCCTGCCTCAGCCTTCCAGGTAGCTGGGACTACAGGTATGTGCCACCACACCCAGCTAAGTTTTGTAGTTTTAGTAGAGACGGGGTTTCACCATGTTGGCCAGGATGGTCTTGATCTTTTGACCTTGTGATCTTCCCACCTCGGCCTCCCAAAGTGCTGGGATTACAGGCATGAGTCACTGTGCCCGGCCAGTACATTTTTAATAAGGAAATTAAGTGCAACTAGAGAAGCATATAGTGGGGAGCAGGGAGTAGGAAATGAAGGCTTCAATATAAAGTAAATTCTCAAAAGAATTGTGGCAGTGGTTCTTTATTTGAACACACACCAAAATGCATGACTTTGCTATTTCCTCCTTCAAGGTTTATCACAAGCAAAATTCATATGCTTATCAGCTTTGTGTTACAGGTAGATTTGGGGAACAAAATGGGAGGGAGAAAATAATGAATGGAGGTGTAGGAGGAGAGGATTCTATAAGGAAACAGGAAAGAGCTGGGAGGCAGCAGAAAGGAGGAAAAGGCTTCCAAGTGCAAGTCTCTATGTCTACATGTGCATGTAAAGAAAGCGATGGCAGAGGAAGGACGAGGTTGAGGGTTAGGGCAAGGGACAAAGACTGACACACGCGTGATCTCTTAGGGGAAGGAGGAGAGCAATCTGGAACTGAGTTTTCCCTGGCCCAACCATTAGGAATTCAATTAGTGTCCGCAGTACGGGTCTCGGGCTGGGGAGGCAGTGTGCAAATGCGCATGTGTAGAGAAAGAATGTTCACGCGCTGAGAGGAGTTCAGGGAGAGGCTGACCTCTATTTCATTTTTCTTTAATTGGCACAAGGAAAGTTCATGGTTTAAAATTATGACAAGGATAACATCTTAAAATGCAAACTAAAAGAACCTTCTTGGCAGAGGATTTTTTTTTTTTGAGACGGAGTCTGGCTCTGTCACCCAGGCTGGAGTGCAGTGGCCAGATCTCTGCTCACCGCAAGCTCCGCCTCCCGGGTTTACGCCATTCTCCTGCCTCAGCCTCCCAAGTAGCTGGGACTACAGGCGCCGCCACCTCGCCCGGCTAGTTTTTTGTACTTTTTAGTAGAGACGGGGTTTCACCGTGTTCGCCAGGATGGCCTCGATCTCCTGACCTCGTGATCCGCCCGTCTCGGCCTCCCAAAGTGCTGGGATTACAGGCTTGAGCCACCGCGCCCGGCCGGCAGAGGATTCTTAAACTAGACGAGGGCAAACAAAAAGATACTACCTCTGCACAGGAGGATCCCGGTGAACATGCCCAGCCTCCCTGCATCTTTCCAGTACACGTGTATTTTCCTCTTTCTAGCTGTTCTACTTCAGTTCAACTTAATAGTTCCCCTACTGCTTACACTGTGACTTCTGATATGCTTGATCTTGAGTAAAATGGCAATTCGGAGCAGCTCGATCTGGGGGTGAGACCTGTGTCTTAAATACAGTGGAGGGCTGTTCCCTAGGAACTTGACTGACTGCTCACAGCTCATGGACAGCAAAGCTCACCAACGGATGCCGGTTTTTCTAGCTTGACAATTGCATGTACTACAATCAGACAGATCTGACATTTGGGTTCCTCTAAAATGGCTTTGAATTGTTTTCAAAGCAGTACTTGGTTTAACAGTGGCACAAGCAACAATAACCCATCACCATGGGTATCAAGAGCCCAGACTGTAAAGCCCACATATGAAACAAAGATTTAACTTCTGAAAATGACAGTCCCCTTTGAAAGTAAACATAAATTGTCACATTGACTGCGAACTCTTTATCAAATGTTTTCTGTGGTTTCAGAGAATACAAAGACAACCCCAAACATGTCAGCACAATTTCTCTCACCAATTTCTTTGATTCTACCTTATTGCAACATTAATTTCTCAGAGATAGAAGTTGACAAACAAAGGATAGAAGTGGTATCAAGTTTAATGAAAACAAATGTCAGTACAGAAGGTTTTAAAAAAAAATTTCTGTATTCTGTCTCAAATCTTAACTCTGACCCTAATTAGCTGCATTATCTTAGGCAGGTCATTAGAGATGTGTAGATTTGATTCCTCAACTAGAGAATGAAGGGATTAG
This sequence comes from Chlorocebus sabaeus, assembly GCF_047675955.1. Classification (NCBI taxonomy): domain Eukaryota; kingdom Metazoa; phylum Chordata; class Mammalia; order Primates; family Cercopithecidae; genus Chlorocebus; species Chlorocebus sabaeus. The sequence continues at coordinate 26,706,118 of NC_132914.1, forward strand.
ATGGTAGCAGCTCTAGGACCCCTTCCAGCTCAACAGGCTGTGATGCTGATTTTTCAGCTTAAGTTGTGCCATGACAGGGAACTTTCCTGGCAGTCTGTGGTTGCTTGGGATGCAGTATCCTGCTTCAGGCCTATATAAATCTGTCCTGAACAGGTATCTTACAGCTGCTCTGGTCCCTCTGCTAGAGGCTGCTTAGATGGGGGTGAGTCCAGGGAAATTGTGTACCCAGCTCTATCGAATTTTTGAAAAGCTGCCATATGACCCTTGGAAGGTTTTCCCATACGTTCTGACTACCAAGCCAACTTCACAGACAGACACAAACAGACACTCACAGTCAACACCAATAAATCCTTTGAACATTACTCTTTTGCTCAGCCCCTGTCCTGCCACACAGAATTCTTTCAGAACAATCAAGCCAAGTCTCTACTCAGACTGTGAATAAAACATTGATTTTGTTTTTTAACAATAACACATCAGAGGCCTGGTTTACCAGTATTTTTCTTTATTATTTGCAGTAATAACCTCTGAGTAAGAATATTTATCAGCAGGAAGAACCAAAACCAAAACCAAAAACAAAGAAGTGCATGAAGGAAACATTTCAGTTTGCCCATCTGGAGACTAACAACCACATCTGATGTTAACACTCATCTCAGAATCACCAGCAGAACATCCAGTCCCCTCTTTTTCTGCTCCTGAGAGGCTGGGTTTCTGGTCTCACACCAACTCCTTGTCCCGCCACAAGAAAGCATCTCACTAAAAGACCAGGCTTCTCCCAACCTGAAACTGCTGGTTCCTGCAGACAGACAAAGGCTAATAGCTGACACGAACTGAGGCCTACTCTATCTCAAATACAGTTAATCCTTCAACCACATATTTTGGAAAATACTCATTATCATCATTCCCTTTTACACATGCAGATGCTGGGGCCCAAATTGATTAAATAAACCACCGCATGTCAGCACCAGAATCACCACTATAGACAGATGCTGATGACACACAACTCACGACTTGCCTGGAGCCATCTCTGGTCCTCTGTTTTCCTGCCCTTGAGGGTAGAGTTAGCATAGCCAGGATGAAAATGGGATTTAAAAAGTAACAAATGGCATCTTATAATGTCCTATTTTTCATTCCCAAATATTCTGTCCTTTAGAGAATTGTCTTGTTCAGGGTCAGGTCTCTGAAGAGAGCTCTGAAAAGTGGATTAATTTGCTTTTCATTTACTAACAAAGACTCACTCAAGCACTTCTCGTGCACAGTGAGTACTGAACTGGCTATGAGAGAGAAAATAACACCCAGATGTTGTCCATACCCGAGAAGGATTACAATCCAGTGCCTAACAGCCTTTCAAACCTCTGCCATGCCTATTTACCTTCTGGTACATCTTCTCTTCAGCTTATGTAACTTTATGCTTATATTAAGAAATTTTTTACAATTCTTAGTAAATGACTAAATGTAAACGACATTTAGCAACAGTAAAATGACTATTGCTCTTTTATTACAAAAGAGGAAAGGGGAGACTGGCATGCTAATCTATCTTTCATTAATTTCAGATACTGGGATTCTAATAAATAGTGTTTTGTTGTAACCAACACTTCCCAAGGGAATATCAAGTGCTAAAATTAAAAAAAAAAAAAAAAAAAAAAAAGAAGAAGAAGAAGAAGAACTGAAAAACATCTCTGCCCTGAGGAGAAGAAAAAAAATTCCTTTTCTTCATTTACTCTCTGAAACTACACAGGACTGAATAGATTATCTGCTTGTGTCTGGAATTACTGGAGTGTTGTTCAGACTTTTTTCCTTCAGTTTGATAAACTATCATAACCACTATAAGTATGTGGACTTTCCAGTTTTGAGAGCCAAGGGGCGCCAAGGGGCAACAAGTGGCATGAGGCTATTTCTTCTTAGGGTATCAACGTTTTATTAATTTATTTGTTATAACGCTTTAGTGACTAATAGAGCTCACTGGATGCATCGAATAAAGTATAAAACAGACCACAGAATTATATTCAGTGAATATTATGTTCCTAATGTTGATCTCTCTTCAAGACTTACCTATTTTGTTTTCTGGGTTCTTTCAGCTGTATTTTGAGCTGCTCTTTAGGGCATTATCAGAAGCTGGAGCGGGCTTCATGTCCCATCTCCTCTTCCAAAGGCACCAATTCTAATTTGTGATTCATAGATTCAGAACCCTAAAAGTAGATGCAACATTCAAGGAAATTCTGTAAGCCTTTACATTGTTATAAGAACAATGCATCCCCACCTGGGAAGGTAGTCCTCTTGGAATACACACACAGTCTTGAAGGGGAGGCACAAGAGCCATGGAGAGGACAAGGGGACTCCCATTAGCCAACCAGATATGCCAGCCGGGGCTGAGGTTCACTGGGGAGGCATATTTTCAGATCATTCTTCCATCTCAGAGAAGGTGCAGGAAGGCAAAGTGACTTGTTCCGGTTCATGAAGATAATTCATGAAATATCACTCACAGGATTGTTTCCTAGGATGTCCTCTTACCTGGTAAAAGAAAGAAAACAGTAAAATGCACATAGTTAACCTTAGTCATAGTCATCCATGGGTTATTTTCCCAATTTGCTTGGAAAAAGACTTGGAAACTTACCAGTCACTCTAAAATAAAATAGATTAATTTACTTTGTGAGGTAAACAGTCCATGGTGAGGCTTTGATGTTGTGGGACCCGTCCAATCCTCACTCACTCCTCACCCTCAGCATACTCTGGGCATCAGGCGAAAGGAACCTGCCTAATCCAGGCTCTCAATTTGCAATTCCACTCTGATCTCTTCACCTTGAGCTGGTGCCAATTCTATCAGTTATCTTTGATTCCTGCCTCACTCTTTAACTACCTATTGAAGTGGCAGATGCAGACTTCGAAGTCAGACTTCCTGGGTTTGAATCAGCCCTGTCACTATCTAAGGATGAGACTGTGGGCAAATTACTTAATCTCTCTGTGCCTTGGCTTCTGAATCTACAACACAGATACAATAATAGTACCTAATTCATAACAGTTATTATGAGGATTTAAAAAGTTAATATGTGAGCATTTAGAACAGTGTCTGGCACAGAATATACTGAAATAGAAAACGATTTGCTTAGAGCCCACAGATAATAACAGTTATTATGATTACGATGTTATAACAATACTTATGTACCCAGCACTATACTTTATACACATTCTAGTTGATCCTCACAATAACTCTGTGTGTGCCACTAACATTATCTTCCCCTTCCTGCCATCCCCTTCTCTTTTTGCAGATAAGAAAGTTAAGGCCATTCTCTCCCCCTCTCTTTCTCTCTTCCTCCTCTCTCCCTGTCCCTCTCCCTCTCTTTCTTACACTCCTACCATGTGATGGCTGGTTCCCCTTTCCTTCCGCCAGGATTGGAAGCTTCCTGAGGCTCTCATGAGACGCTAAGCAGATGCCGACACCACATTTCCTGTATAGCCTGCAGGACTGTGACAAGCCAATTAAACCTCTTCTCTTTATTAGTGAAAAAAAAAAGGTGGGCAGAAAATTAAGACCAGAGAACTTAAACAACTCGCTCATGATCACTTGGGTAGAAAGAAGCAGAGCCAAGTTTGAACTAAGATCTGTCTTGGTATCTTTCCAATCTCTCCAGAAAAGGGTCTTAAGAGTCCTTTTTATAAATCAGTGGTCTCACTCCCCATACAGGTCAGGAAGGCTGGGCTCTCTGCAGAGACTGAAGAGCAACAGGAAGGGAAAGCTCTCTTGGAAGGTGGTGACACGTTCCAAGATGATGACACCGTAAATGTCTTTTTTTTTTGAGACGGAGTCTTGCTCTGTCGCCCAGGCTGGAGTGCAGTAGCTGGATCTCAGCTCGCTGCAAGCTCTGCCTCCCGGGTTCATGCTATTCTCCTGCCTCAGCCTCCCGAGTAGCTGGGACTACAGGCGCCCGCCACCTCGCCCGGCTAGACACCGTAAATGTCTTAACTAGCTTACCCCCTGCCTTCCACCATGCCACATGGTGCCCATGCAGACTGTGCTGCTGGGGGCCACCCCAGGTCCCTTGCTTAGCCGATTACAGTATCAGATGCTCTGATTCCAGCCAAAGTGGTAGTATTTCTCATTTCTATATCAGTAGTTTAACTTAGAGTCATTTAATTCTACCCTAGCCTTGGAGTAAAGGGAATTTCTTTTCCTTTCCCAGAGGAAAAAAAAAACAAAGGAAAAAAAAATGATTTTCCTCTGTTCCTTCAGAGCCCACAGTAGCCAATGTCTTGCCACTCTTGCCCCACACCCACCCATTCTGTTGTCCATGTCTGAAATGGTGTCTTCAGCAGGTCTGGGGCTGGTGAAGGGCCTGAAGGGGGCCCTTTCTGTCCACCTCCTCCACTCCTCACTGCACCTGAAGCCTTCATCCAGCACTCCCAGGACAGCCTCTAGGCACTCCCGTAAAATTCAGGTGAATCAACTACATGGTCTTTGTTTTTCCCAAAAAACCATCAGAAGTACCCTTGTTGGGTATAGCTCATCAAGCTAAATTTAGGAAGAAGGGCCAGGCGTGATAGCTCATGCCTGTAATCCCAGCACTTTGGGAGGCCGAGGCAAGTAGATTGCTTGATGCCAGGAATTCAAGACCAGCCTGAGCAACATGACAAAACCCCTTCTCTACCAAAAATACAAAAATTAGCCAGTCTCATAACTCAGTCTCAAAATAAATAAAAATTTAAAAATAAAATAAAATTTAAAAATTAATTTAAAAAGGGGAATAGCATGGGAAGGATGTCTACTCTGTTCCCCCTCCCCATATTATTTAACTGTCAAACTACTAGAAAATGTCAGGGAAACTGAAGTTGAATGTTGTTACATGAAGAGTGGGTAGAAAAACTGTCTGAAGAGAGACAGAGGTCATTGCAGAGGAGGCTAGGGAAGATAGCAATCTTAGTGGGCAGCAAAAGGTATTGGCAGAGGAAAGATAAGCAGGCAAGCATATTTCTAGGGCTAATGGGAGACAAGAAAGGAGATTGGTAAGTAGGCCTCAGACATAAGCCTTAACCCAAGGCTCCTCTTGTCCTATCCCAGGCTGTCTAGACCTATCCTAAATTTTCCTAACATCCTCAGTTCTTCCCCTATTGGGCACCTTTTCTCAGTCCCAGAAGCCACCACCAGCTGCCATTCCTTGGCACAAAGGGTGGGTGAGCAGAGACAGGGTTCCTAAGCCCCGTTTGGCTGCTGCAGTACTTTCCATAGTATGCTTTGCTTGTTATAGGATTAGGGGTTGGTCTGCAGCTGTAACCCATATATGAGAGTGTTCCCATGTGTAGTGAATAAGTGGTGCCCTGCCCAGATCCCCTTCTTGGGTTGGTGAACATCCGTAGCTGCTGTGTTAGTTGCTCTTGGAAGGTTACCCTTGCCCTTCGAAGAACAGAAGTTCCTTCCCTGGTGGATATCACTGACCCACTGCCAGTGAGTTACTGACAGTGGGGGTACAAAAGGCCAGGTTCCTTGCCTCAAGGGGACCAATTCTATGGTGCCACTCTTGCTCTAGGGTTCTTAGTCTGTTTTGTGTTGCTATAAAGGAATGCTCAAAGCTGCGTAATTTATAAAGAATGGGTAATTTATAAAGAATTTACAAAGAATGTTTTGTGTTGCTATAAAGGAATGCCCAAGGCAGGGCAATTTATAAAGAGGTTTATTTGGCTCATGGTTCTGCAAACCATACAAGAAGCATGGCACCAGCATTTGCTGCTGGTTAGGACCTCAGGCTGCTTCCACTCATGGCCAAAGGTGAAGAGGAGCCCATGTGTACAGAGATCACATGTGAGAGAGGAAGTCAGCAGTGGGGAAGGAATAAAGCAGTGGAGAGCATCAGGCTCTTTTTAACAAGCAGCTCTCTCAGGTACTAACAGAGGAAGAACTCACTCCTTCCCACTACCCAGGGAGGGCATTAATCTGTTCATGAGAGATCTATCCCATGGCCCAAATACTGTCCATTAGGCCTTACTTCCAACATTGGGGATCAAATTTCAACTTGAGGTTTGGGAGGACACACATCCAAACTATAGCAGGTTCCCCATAGGATCGGACCAAAGCCAGTCTCCAGCTGGGGCCATGCTTCTTTTTAGCTTTATCCTCTTTCTCCATGCTACCTCCACATTCCCCTCTCCTGAGAGACCATTCTCCATAACACATTTGCACAAGAATCCCTGTCTCAGGCTCCTCTTGCAGAGAATCTGACCTACAACACAGGCTTATTCACTTTTATTAGAGCACCTTTTTTGTCACCACAGTCATCTCTGGGTAAACCAAAAGTGAGATGAGAAGCAACTTGATGGGACCCTCAAACCAAACTTTTACATACAAACCAACTCAACTGAAAATATGCCTAATATCTGTTCTCTTGTTGACACTAACCACATTCTATCAGATCCGAGATGAAGATTTATTTATTCAGTCTAAGGTACATTTTTTCTCACTACAGAATATGAAGTATACTTATTAAAAAGAAGTAGTTACATAGCATTTATTATTAACTAACACATTTGTTATTGTTATTTAAAATGTGGCTGGATGATTCCAAATTATCTTGTAATAATTATTCTTGCTATGATAATACAGATATCACATTTTAAAATCAGTTCCTGTGTGGTTTATTTGTTTTTTTTTGTTTTCTCCCATGAACTATAAACTCTGCTATCAAGGATGGTTGGGTGCCTGATAAAGAGGCTCTGATTAATCTAGCAGGGTTTTAAAACAGATCAGATTGCCTGTTTGCAACTAATATAAATATAATTAAATACATGAAGGAAAAGCAGAACATAATTTAATCTTCTACTCTGATTCACAAGTCATGTCAGGGTCATCATTATAAACCTCAATTACAGTACTGCAGAAATGCAGTGATATCGGTGAGTGGCATTCAGGTTGAAAGAAAGCCAGATAGACCATATTTTATTGCATGTATTTACAAAGATGGAATGCCATAACATCTGGTATCTCATCCACTGTTTTTCCTCCAGTATTCTTATCCTTGTATAGGTTCTTGTAGAGTCCCCTACACTTAATCTCAGTTGACTAAATCCATTCTTCTAGCCTACAATGAAAGAGTCACGACTTTTTAATTTTCATGGAATTATCCTCTCAAATAACTTCCACCTAAAGAAGGATCCAATCATAGTTTAAATCCGATTTCTTAATGTATTTCAATGTATTCTCTTTGGTATAACCTGTTATATTTTCCATTTATGGTTTAGGCTTTCTATGCTACATTTTATTAACCAAATATACTGATCATCACCCTCCTGACCCATGAGATTATTTGAGTGTCTTTTATGGGGTTGTTTAGGTTGTTTATGATTTGGTAACTAAACACTATTTTTTTTTTTTAAGAAGAAACTATCATTAAATGAATAATTCCTATAGATCTGAGAACTGTTTGCTGTTTCTAAAAAGATCCTTTGTGTTGGTCAGATAAATCACAATATTTATAGACGTTTGCAGTGTTTCAGTACATAAACAAAATTTTCATTAGAAATGGGAAAGAATACTATATTTACTTAGTTAACACATACATACACTGAAGGGGAGAGGTGATACGATTTTTCTTTTTCCATCCAAATTGTTAGTAATAGTGGCTACCTGGTAAGATAGGCTGAAGAACTCCAAGTAACCCCATTTTACAAATAAAAGAAGTGAGTAAACATTAGAATGAATACAATTAAACAGGAGAGGCTGGGCACAGTGGCTCACACATGTAATCCCAGCACTTTTGGAGGCCAAGGCAGGTGGATGACCTGAGGTCAGGAATTTCAGACCAGCCTGGCCATCATGGTGAAAACCTGTCTCTACTAAAAACACAAAATTAGCCAGGCGTGGTGGTGGGTGCCTGTAATCCCAGCTACTCTGGAGGCTGAGGCAGGAGAATCTCACTTGAACTTAGGAGGCGGAGGCTGCAGTGAGCCAAGATTGCACCATTGGACTCCAGCCTGGGCAACAAGAGTGAAACTCTGTCTCAAAAAACAAAACAAACAAAAAAACCCAATTAAACAGGAGAAAATATGCATTATTTTCTTCTCAAAAATAGGAAGAAAATTATATGAAGGCAAATATATAAAAATTATTATTGTAATAGTTTCCCTAATCAATACTACTCCAAATTCTTCCTGCCATAGACCTTAAAAGTTTCTATGATTTCCTGTTTAATATCACATAACCCTTCTCTAATTAAAAAAAAAAAATTAAGACCATAATCTTTCTTTCATCATTTTACTACAAAGCAAAATGATCCAGAATATGGTTGGGTTACAGTTCAGTATATATGGAGAAATCCTGGGGCTGAACTTAAACTATGCAAAGATGCAGTTTTAGGCTAAACTTAATTTAACAATTCCCCCCTTCCGGTAAGCCTCTTAATTTTTTAGAAATTGCCCAAAACTTCAGGCATTGATGTCACTCTATCACCATTCTCAAATCCCACTGGGAAACAGCAGAACTGTAGGTTTAAGGAGGTGGGAACAAGAACTTTAGGTTACTTTTGAACATCTTTTTTTTTTTTTTTGAGACGGAGTCTGGCTCTGCTGCCCAGGCTGGAGTGCAGTGGCCGGATCTCAGCTCACTGCAAGCTCCGCCTCCCAGGTTTACGCCATTCTCCTGCCTCAGCCTCCCGAGTAGCTGGGACTACAGGCACCCGCCACCTCGCCCGGCTAGTCTTTTTGTGTTTTTTAGTAGAGACGGGGTTTCACCGTGTTAGCCAGGATGGTCTCGATCTCCTGACCTCGTGATCCGCCCGTCTCGGCCTCCCAAAGTGCTGGGATTACAGGCTTGAGCCACCGCGCCCGGCCTAGGTTACTTTTTGTAAGGGTCAGAGCAGAGGGGACTTCCTTATTGTAATGGAATCTGTTGTCTTCCGAAGAAAAAAGAAAACTGGTCAGTTTTGGGATCTATCTGCTTCTCTTAAGTTTCAATTTGATTATGTTACATTTAGCATGAGGGACTCCATTTTGGTTTGCTCTGGCCTGTTGGGGTCTAATGCATGAGCTCAGTCCGAAACAATGGCCTCACATAATTTTGTTGAGTAATTCTCCCCTTTTAGTCAGGTTCTCACTGAGGTTAGAGTGTGACCAAAACTGAGGACTTCAGCACTACTCTCAGGTACTTATCTCGCACAACGTGTCCTCATGATCATGCATTTCTTAGAGTTTCTGTCATTCCAGTAGAAGAGAGACCATTTGACATTTTATGGATGGCTGCATGCAAACATTTAAAACTTTTCAGAGAATACAGTATACCAGGGAGATTACTATTATGCCTATCAAGAGGATAATACCAAGAGTTTACAATATGCTCCTTAGCCAGGGTCCTCATGAACCAAACCAACTAAAATCAAATAGGGCATGAGTCAGATAAAGGGTCTATTCATTTCAAACAAGCAGTCTGTTCACTAATCTTCTACAACTGAATTTCTGTAACACCTGATGTATTCCTCTATGTGCAACAAATCGTGTTAGTAGCTACACAGATTCTTCCTTGTTTAGCCAGTAGGCAACCTAGAGCAATTCTATTATCCAGCACAAGTTTAGCAAGCAAATTCAAAGAAGTCCCTGTTGTGCAACCATAGCGTTTGCAGTAGAATCTGCTATAGAGCCTATTATGAGGGATCAATTTCTCTTTCTCTCTTTCTTTCTTTCTCTTTCTTTTTCTTTTTTTTTTTTTTTTTTTTTTTTTGAGACGGAGTCTTGCTCTGTCGCCCAGGCTGGAGTGCAGTGGCCAGATCTCGGCTCACTGCAAGCTCCGCCTCCCGGGTTCACGCCATTCTCCTGCCTCAGCCTCCCGAGTAGCTGGGACTACAGGCACCCGCCACCTTGCCCGGCTAGTTTTTTGTAATATTTAGTAGAGACGGGGTTTCACCGTGTTAGCCAGGATGGTCTCGATCTCCTGACCTCGTGATCCACCCGTCTCCGCCTCCCAATTCTTTTTCTTTCTTTCTCTCTCTTTCTTTTTTTCTTTCTCTCTCTTTTTTTTTTTTTTTTTTTTTTGACAGAGTCTTGCTCTGTTGCCTAACCTGGAATGCAGAGGGGTGATCTTGGCTCACTGCAACCTCCACCTCCCAGGTTCAAGCGATTCTCCTGTCTCAGCCTCCCGAGTAGCTGGGATTAGGGTGTGCACCACCACGCCCAGCTAATTTTTGTATTTTTAGTAGAGATGGGGTTTCACCATATTGGTCAGGCTGGTCTCAAACTCCTGACCTCAGGTGATCCACCCACCTCGGCCTGCCAAAGTGATGGGATTATAGGCGTGAGTCACTGTGCCCGGCTGAGGGACCAATTTCTAATCATTGCCTCATTTTCTCCATACCATCGAAAAAGACCCAACAAATGATGCCCACCTGGAAGGATGAAGGCCTCCTGGCAATGTTCTCTTCAACCTATGATGTAGGTTAACAAGAGTGGACCAGTGTTCTATTTCGGAATGATTATGGAGAAACAAAGGTACCATTAAAATTTCTAACCCATATTGGCCCTTTATCTTCCATCCATCAAGCCATAAGTTTGCCCATGTATAAAGTTGGCAGCAAAATCCTCCACAAATAACAGTATACACTATGAGTGCACATGGGATCACCCCTTTTCCAATTCTATTGTTCACAGAAGCATAAGCAAGAAAAAATTACAAGGTATGAGCCTCATGACAGCAGAGTAGTCTTGATCTGTGATCTTGGGAAAGCTGTACATGACTATGGTGCTGTCTGCTTCTGGAGAAAAACGTCTCTGGTCAGTTTTACCTTAAAGTCTCCAACAGATATACAGTTCGAAGAGTCTAGAGGTGCCCCTCTGGGTTGTGAGATTATGAACCTATAATTCACCCAAGTCCTAAAGTTTTGCTGCATGTCGGCAGTAAGGGCAATCTTTCTCTGACACTATTTCCAGAAGACACAGCCTCCAGATTCTAGATCATGAAGGGTTTGATTGTCCTTAATTAGTGGATCAGGAAAAGCTTCCTTTACCTGGTGAAAATATAGATTAACATAATGCATTGAAGCCTCACAGCATTTAGTCATATCAGAGTTTAGGAGCAGAAGATACATGAGGTTCTAATATTAGGGGTACAGGCTTTCCAGTAACTATTTCGTTGTCTTCCATTGGAAGCAGATCTGCAGTATGTTTGACTATGACAATTCAGTCAATTCAGTTAGCTTTGCCTAATGCTATGGTACCTAAAAAAAACCTTATTTAACTGTTTTACAACTTGTCCAATCAAACAAGTACCTTTATTGCTAGAGATTTCTCCAGGAATGCCCCATGGGGGAAAACACATTTCCTACTAACATTTTATCTACTGTAATAACAGCATCAGCCTCCTTGAATGGGAAAGCTTCTATACAACCAAAAAACATGCATTGAAAAGGGCAATTTAATGAAATCCCTCTCTATATATTCAAAGAGCCCATCAGGTAGCAGAAATGTACCTGAAGTTTTGAATGTATTTCCAGGATTGTGAACATGACAAACCAAATGTTGGTCATAAACCATTTTCGCAATTTAGAATATTCACCACACCAATATGTGTATTTTAAATTTGGATCATTTTCTCTCTTCAACGATAACTCATAAAGTGCAGAGTCTTTAATAATGGAAGCTTTAAGGGCTCAGGAAGTCCCAAGCAGCCATTTAGGCTTTCCATGAATCTATGATTAACATTGGATTTAAGTATCAATTCTGTTTCTCCAATTCAGGTGCCTAGCACTGTTTATTAAATGGGTCATCAAAGAAAATTTGACTAGGATCATGGAGTGCATTCAAACTGTACATCTTAATGATTTCGGTGTTGACTGATTTAGCATGAAAATCTCTGGCAGAGTATTTTCTTGATATTCAACTAATTCTTTTCCTGCTTAGATTAACAGTTTTATAAATCAGTCAGTCTCTTCATGAGTTCCAGGAATTCTTACCCAGTCCAAATGATATGATCCTAAAGCTATCAGAAACATGTATTCAAGAGTTCTTTCCATCCTTTCCATGAATCTCTTTGAAGGTACAATTCTCTAGGATTTTACTTGCTTATAAAGAGTTTGCAGAAATGCATCAAAATTAGGCAACTGACTGTGGAAATGACTTAAAATGGTCATAACTGACAAGAAAGTTTGTTTATTTCTGTGGCCTATGATGTTTTGGTGTTTTTTTGTTGTTTTTTTTTTTTTCTTTTGATACAGGGTCTCCCCCTGTTGTCCAGGCTAAAGTGCAGTGGCACAATCACAGTTCACTGCAGCCTCAACCTCTCAACTTCCTGGACTCAAGTGATCCTCTCACCTCAGCCTCCCCAGTAGCAGGGAACACAGATGTGCAACACTATGCCTGGTTAACTTTTAAAAAAGTTTTTGTAGAGATGGGGGTCTCACCATGTTGTCTAGACTGATCTCAAACTCCTGGGCTTAAGCAATCCTCCTGCCTTTGCCTCCCAAAGTTCTGGGTTTACAAGCATGAGCCCCTGGCCAGCCTATGATAATTTAACATAATTGTAATTATGACTAACAACATACAGCAATACATACCAGATTTTTAGGAGTCTCATATAACTTTGGAATACAAAATAATGTATCCATAAAAATATAACTCGAAGAAAGCTAAACATCATTTCTTATTTGACAATGCTTCCCATATAATTTAATATATCAAATAATCTTGTTTATTATCTCTCTCTTGGATGCTGCAAGGGCCCTCTGTAACATCCCAAAGTTGGTTTGAGGTCAAAAAGACTTAATTTTGAACTTGATGTTGAATTTTGAAAAGCCTGTCAAATACATCAAAGGCTTAAAACACTTAACCAAAATAGGAACACAGGTCACTTTAAAATAAGAGTCATTCATTTAGCCAAAGTGATAATTGAAAGGTTTTAAAAAGCAAAATCCTGTATCTTTTGATAGAGGGGAGACTCAGTTTAAATAACCAAAAGACCTACTAAAGACAGCAAGAGGCAGAATTGGTCTCTTCTCTCTTCTCTCTCTCTCTTTTTATGGTTTATGTAAAAGGTGAACAAAAATCTTTTACTAACGCTTACTAATACTACATGAAAATCTTATGTAAAAGAAAACCAATTTTGCTTTTGTATTAACGTATTACAAACACTAAAGTAAATTTTAATAAAACCTTATAAACAAATCCATTTAATCTCAGTCAGCTTTTGACCACACAAGATTTCCATAAAGCTTTTATAATCTGACAAAACTTTTTCTTCTATTTTTCCAACTGTCTATATTTAGTTTTATCTATGCTTTTTTTATTCCTTCCATTTGAAACAACCTTTAAGTAACTTCACAAAGTTTTTTCAACACACATTTTTTTTGAGACGGAATTTCACTCTGTTCCCTAGGCTGGAGTGCAGTGGCGCCATTTCGGCTCACTGCAACCTCTGCCTTCCAGGTTCAAGAGATACTTCTGCCTCAGCTTCCTGAGTAGCCGGAATTACACACCTGCGCCACCACAGCCGACTAATTTTTGTATTTTTAGTAGAGATGGCATTTCACCATGTTGGCCAGGCTTGTCTCCTTACCTCAGGTGATTCACCTGCCTCAGCATCCCAGAGTGCTAGGATTACAGGAGTGAACCACCGCAGCCTGGCCACCCACCTTTTTATGCCTTTACCACTTTCCTCACCAAAAACATATCTTGCTTTTCTTTATAAACTCCATATGCAGAATTGTTAACCCTAATTTCTTGTGAAAACCTAGGAAGTAAGTAATTTTGAACTGTTTCACGTAAGGTTTTTGGGTTTATTTTTTGAGACAGGGTCTCATTCTATTGCCCAGGCTAGAATGCAGGAGTGCAGTCACAGCTCGCTGCAGCCTTGACCTCCTGGGCTCCAGCAATCCCCCAACCTCAGCCTCCTGAGTAGCTGGGACAGGCATGTGCACCACTCCTGGCTAATTTTCTGTAAGTTTTGTAGAAAGGGGATTTTACCATGATGCCTAGGCTGGTCTTGAAATCCTGGGCTCTGGCCGGGTGCGGTGGCTCAAGCCTGTAATCCCAGCACTTTAGGAGGCCGAGGCAGGCGGATCACAAGGACAGGAGATAGAGACCATCCTGGCTAACACAGTGAAACCCCATCTCTACTAAAAATACAAAAAAAATTAGCCGGGCATGGTGGCGGGCGCCTATAGTCCCAGCTACTTGGGAGGCTGAGGCAGGAGAATGGTGTGAACCCGGGAGGCAGAGCTTGCAGTGACCAAGATCGTGCCACTGCACTCCAGCCTGGGCGACAGAGCGAGACTCCGTCTCAAAAAAAAACAAAGAAACAAAAAAAAAGAAATCCTGGGCTCAAGCGATTTACCTGCCTCAGCTTCCCAAAGTGCTGGGATTACAGGCATGAGCCACCACACCTGGCCTGTAAGTATTTATAGATGAAAATCACTTCACAATTTTTTAGAAAGATGTTTCCTCAATTTTTTGTTTATTAACAAATCTGAATGTAACTTTTCTATGCCACACAAAAATAAGATGCCAACATATATAAAATTAAACTTATGTTTAATAATCTTTCAGAATTTTAACTTATTTAGAAATGACTCAGTTATCTCATAATCATATATTACTTATTGTAATATAACATAATTTTAAGATTTTAAATTACTTAAAATAATTTAGAAACTAACACAGGTATATTCCCTAATGTCTTCCGTAGCAGTCCTGGGTTCTGAGTACTCACATGGTACCTAGGACAGCTACGAGGGCTGGGCCATTCTGAGTCCTGAAATTATGCTCTAGGTATACAACTCAGGACAGAGTACAGGATTGGAGGATCTGATCACTCCCAGGATGGCCAAGAAGAAGGGGTGACTCTTGGGCGTGACTCTGCTTTGAAGTTGCTGGTCTGGGCAGTGAGGACATGACTCTAAGTCTCATGTTGGCCACCTGTCCAGACTCCAGAAGCTCAAAACCAAAGACAAGCTCACAGGCTGAGCATGGTGGCTCATGCCTGTAATCTCAGCACTTTGGGAGGCCGAGGTGGGCGGATCACCTGAGGTCAGGAGTTCAAGACCAGCCTGGCCAACATGGCAAAACCCCATTTCTACTAAAAGTACAAAAATTAGGTGGGCATGGTGGAACGTGCTTGTAATCCCAGCTGCTTAGGAGGCTGAGGCAGGAGAATTGCTTGAACCCAGGAGGCGGATGTTACAGTGAGCCAAGATCACTCCACTGCACTCAAGCCTGGGCAATAAGAGTGAGACTCTGTCTCAAAAACAAAACAAAACAAAACAAAAAACAAAGACAAGCTCACAGTAAAATATGTGCAAGGCACGGGGGAGCAAATCAGTGTTAAAAATATTACAGAATCAAGGCCAGGAATGGTGGCTCATGCCTGTAATCCCAGCACTCTAAGAGGCTGAGGTGGGAAGTTCTCTTGAGGTCACAAGCTCAAGACCAGCCTGGGCAACATAGTGAGACTGTCTCCACAAAAAAAAAAATACATATATCTATATATAAATATATATATATATAAATATATAAATATATATATATAAAAATATATATATACACACACACACACCCCTCTATATATATGCCTATATATATATGCCTCTATATATATAGCACTGAGTGTGGTGGCACATGCCTGTGGTTCCAGCTACATGGGAAACTGAGGTGGTAGGGTTGCTTGAGCCCAGGAGGCTCAAGATTGTAGTAAGATGTGATCACACTACTGCACTCCAGCCTGGGTGACACAGGAAAACTTTGTCTCTTTAAAAAAAAAAAAAAAAAAAAAAAAAAAAAAAAAGCAGAATCAGCAGTTTTGTGACCTTAAAACATGTTATGAGAGAAAGCACAGACCTGTCTGACCAGTAGACGAAAGCAAAAATGCCTGAATTATATTTAACTGACAATTCGGAAGCTATTTCTGTAACTACCTGATGGGTTCTTTCTGCCCGCTGCCCAGACAAACCCAGTTCATTGAAACCGTGGCACTGTAGTAGAGAAAAAGTTTAACTGACGTGCGGCCAGCCCATACAGGAGAACTGGAGTTAGCTGATTCAAATCAGTCTCCCGGAAGGCTGGGAGCCTAGGGTTTTTTTTGTGGACATTTTGGTGTGCAGGGTCCTAGGGAATGGATACTGCTGATTGGTTGGAGATGAAATCATAGGGGTTGGGAAAACAGTCCTCATCCCCTGAGTCTATAATACTTCTGGGTGGGGCCATAGGACCAGGTGAGTCATAAGTTACGGACCTGGGTGGGGTCAGTCTGTAAAACATCTCAAAAAACCCATTCTACAGTAGAATGTTATCTGTAGGAGCAATCAGGGAAGCCACAAATCTTATAACCTCTGCACACAAGATCCCTGAGCAGTATGGGGTTATAGAAACTATGCCTACATGTTAGCAGAGTTCAGGCCCTCCCATAATCCTATTCTTGTGGCCTTTCCTTAGTCTTACAAAGGTGGGTTTTGGTTCCAGAGCAAGGAGGGGATTAGTTTTAGGGAGGGACTATTATCCTTGGTTTCAAGTTAAACTAAAAACTAAATTCTTCAGAAAGTTAGCTTGGCCTGTGAAATGACCAAGGACAGTTTAGGGGTCAGAAGCAAGATGGAGTCAACTATGTCCGATTTTTCTTACTGTCATAATTTTGCAAAGGTGGTTTCAATCCTGTTATATTTTGCTAACCATTTAAATGCTGTCTTTAGTTACCAAATCTTATCAAATACACATAACACACATAGACATACAGACATAAAGACAGAAGCAGATCTTATAACTTTCATAAACAATTCCCATTTGCTGGCTTTCAAATAGTCTCTTTTCCCCATTTAGACTATCAATTTTCCAACTACCTAATTCATTGCCCTAAGCAATTGTTAGGCAATCCTAAATTTGTACTTCTAAAGGGAAGCTCTTAGGTGGAAAACAGTGAAAAATTTGTATCTCAAAAGCACAGAGTTGAGATTTCAGGCCTAAATACTGTACCACTGGTTCCCCAAACCAAGGAAGAAAAGTGTAGGTAAAGGCCCAGTTAAGACAAGATGGCAAGGAAAAGCACCTTAAACAATGGAAAGATTTATGTTAAATCAGTGGTAAGAGTTTCTAGTGACCCAGTCCTCCCTCTTCTCAGTGTAGATGCCCTTACAAACAGAGATTTCCTTTATAGATGTAAATTTCATTTACAAAAGGGTTTCAAAGTAGCCAGCTAAATGCCAGAAAGGTATATTTTGGAGACCAACTTAGTTTAATAGGCGGTCTTCTTAACTTAGCTACTGTTTCTTTGCTAAAATTACTGAGTTTGGGGCAGAGCTCATTACTGAACTGGGCAAAGAAAGCATTTTCTTTTCTTTTTTCTTTTTCTCTGTTTGAGATGGAGTCTCGCTCTATTGCCCAGGCTGGAGTGCAGCGGGGCATTCTTGGCTCACTGCAATCTCTGCCTCCTGGGTTCAAGTGATTCTCTTGCCTTAGCCTCCTGAATAGCTGGGATTACAGGCGCAGGCCACCACAGCCAGCTAATTTTTGTATTTTTAGTAGAGACGGAGTTTCAACATGTTGGTCAGGCTCATCTCAAACTGCTGACCTTGTGATCCGCCCGCCTTGGCCTCCAAAAGTGCTGGGATTACAGGCGTGAGCCACCGCACCAGGCTAAAGAAAGCATTTTCTTTGTCTGGACTTAGCATGGATAGCTCTAACAAAGACGCAAGCTTACTTTACCTAAGGGCTTACCTTTTTGTCTTTTTATTGAGACAGTCTCACTCCGTCATCCAGGCTGGAGTCCAGCAACGTGTCCATAGCTCATTGTAATCTTGAACTCCTGGACTCGAGCAATCCTCCTGCCTCAGCCTCTAGAAGTTAGAACTACAGGCATGAGCCATCATGCTCGGCTAATTTTATTTTCATTTTTTGTAGAGATGGGGCCTTGCTATGTTGCTTGAACTTGTCTTGAACTTCTAGCCTCAAGCAATCTTTCTACCTCAGCTTACAGGTATGAGCCACCACAGGTCCCCTGTCTTCTATAAATACTTTATCCAGCTTTCTTTTCCCTTTCAGGGCAAGATAGTAACAATGACAAAAGGTTAGAACACCTAATTTTTCTAATTAGCCACTTAAGCTTTTTATTTGCCTTTTACAAACAATCTTTTAAAAGAATCTGTTGGCCAGGCGCAGTGGCTCAAGCCTGTAATCCCAGCACTTTGGGAGGCCAAGACGGGCGGATCACGAGGTCAGGAGATCCAGACCATCCTGGCTAACACGGTGAAACCCTGTCTCTACTAAAAAATACAAAAAACTAGCCGGGCGAGGTGGCGGGCGCCTATAGTCCCAGCTACTCGGGAGGCTGAGGCAGGAGAATGGTATAAACCCAGGAGGCGGAGCTTGCAGCGAGCTGAGATCCGGCCACTGTACTCCAGCCTGGGCGACAGAGCGAGACTCCGTCTCAAAAAATAAATAAATAAATAAATAAATAAATAAAAATAAAGTAAAATAAAATAAAATAAAAGCAGGAGAATGGTATAAACCCAGGAGGCGGAGCTTGCAGCGAGCTGAGATCCGGCCACTGTACTCCAGCCTGGGCGACAGAGCGAGACTCCGTCTCAAAAAATAAATAAATAAATAAATAAATAAATAAATAAAAATAAAGTAAAATAAAATAAAATAAAAGAATCTATAAAAATGTTGGAATCTTTTTAGAAGCTTCTGAACTGCAACAGCCCTCCCTGGATGATACTAAATTGGGAGACTTCATTTTTCAATGCACGTCCTAAAGTGCAGTGTTGTTCATTTGGGATGTTCCACCATAACTTTAAATTACCTTTAGTAAGATTTCACCATTTCTGTGTTTGCTGCTTCCAAGGTATACGTAGGTGTAGCCAGAAGGTACAGTACTCAGTTCCTCAGAAATTAAGGATTCCTTTATTTATGTATTTATTTACAAGACGGAGTCTCGCTCTTTCGCCCAGGCTGGAGTGCAGTGGTGCAATCTCAGATCACTGCAACCTCTGCCTCCAGAATTCAAGTGATTATCCTGCCTCAGCCTCCAAAGTAGCTGGGATTACAGGTACCTACCACCACATCCGGCTAATTTTTGTATTTCTAGTAGAGACAGGGTTTCACCACGTTGGCCAGACTGGTCTGGAATTCCTGATGTCAGGTGATCTGCCCGCCTCAGCCTCCCAAAGTCCTGGGATTACAGGCCTGAGTCACCACACCCAGCCCAAGGATTCCATTTTTATGTTGAATCTTGTATTTGGCTCTTAGATCCCCTTGATTAACTTGACTAATGATTTTTTCCCGACCGAAGCACACAAGAAAAAGAAACAAAGGGTATAGAACATAAAATTCCTTGTGAGTTTCTTAAAGCCAGAGTTCATACACCTGCAGTATTGCTATTAAAATATTTACTGGCGGTATCTGTCTGACCCAGTCAGATACCCGAGGCATCTAACTGGATCCAAGCCAGTTAATTATCAGATCCAATCAAATCCTGGACCCAGTCCAATGTCTATCGACTTCCAAACTCAGCTAAGATCAAAAATTTGCTCAAGCAAGCTCGAACAGCTGAAAATGGCAATATATGGAGCTTCAGAATCTGAGAGAGAATGTAGCCACAATCCCCAGTTGCTGCAAAAAAGCAGTGGACACTGCGAGAGGACGGGCCCAGCAGGTACCTCTTTTGGTCACTCAGTGCTCCTGGGGGGGTCACTGGGAGCTCTGCTTTGGGGTCCATTTCTGACACCATCTGTTAAAAGGAAAACTTTAGACAAATTAAATTTAACAGAGCTCAACTGAACAAAGAATGACTTGTGAATCAGACAGACCCCTGAACCAGGACAGCTTTGGAGTGACTCCAGTGCTGCTGAGTGGTTGGAGAGAATTTATGGACAGAAAAAGGAAAGTGACCTAAGAAAACAGAAGTGAAGTACAGAAATAGCTGGATACACCATGACATTTCCCTTATTTGAGCATGGTTGGAACAGTTGGCCACCTCTGATTGGCTGAAACTTGGCGACTGGTACAAGAGTAGGTTACAATCTGTTTAATCATTAGTTTATAGTTCACTATGTATGGAGAACCTTTGAGTTGAACTTAAAATATTTAAGGAGGCAGCTTTAGGGTAAATTTAACACTAGGAAGCTGTAAGTAGTTTATTATGGGTGAAACACAGAGTCGGGGAAGAAGGGGGGCAGAGGTGGAAAGATGGGTGAGACCAGGTAATAAAGAATCTTATGTTACATTCACAAATCCATAATTTATTCCTGCTAGCACCACATACCTATTTATTTAAAAATTTTCATTTCTATAGCCCCGCCTAGACTTCCTCATGAAGGAACTTTCTAAGACTTTGCCCTTGATTAATTCTGATTCATTGACAATCCCTTTTTAATTTTCTTATTTTTATTTTTTTACTTTCCTATGGTCCTGAGACCACCCCTTTCTGAGTACAAGCATCTTGGCTGGCCTAGAATATAGTAACAACTGTGTTCCATGGACTTTACTGAAGGTGGAACAACTGTCTTCCCAGCATCCCGTCTGTACTGGTCCATTTGTATTGCTAAAAAGGCAATTTATAATTCACAGTTTATTATGGCTCACAGTTCTGTAGGCTGTATAGGAAGCATGGGATGGGCATCTGCTCCTAGTGAGGCCTCAGGGAGCTTCCAATCATAGTGGAAGGCAAAGGTGGAGCTGGCATATCACTTGGCAAGAGCAGGAGCAAAAGAGAGAGGAGGAAGATCCCAGACTCTTTTAAACATCCAGATCTTTCATGAACTCATTACTGAAGGGAGGGTACATAGCCATACATGAGAGATCTGCCCCGATCACCCAAACACCTTCCACTAGATCCAGCTCCAACATGGTGGTCACATTTCAACACGAAATTTGGAGGGGAAAAACATCCAAACGATATCACCATCTTACAGGCTGGTGCTCTCTGGTGGGTTGTTTGAGAAATGCTGGTCTAGACACATTTGTCAAACTTGGCAATATGACTCCACTGGACATTAAAAAGGAGTTTCCAGGTATTTCAAGATAAAGGGATTTATCCTCAGGAGCTGCAAACATAAACTAGGTTTTCTTAAAGTGTTAACATCTTGGTGTCAGTTACATGGGTCACCAGATTGATACAGATTTACCTGAGGTAATAAATCATGGCTTCAGAAATCTTAACAGTCAAGTCAGTTATCTAATGATGATTTGACAAGTAATGAGATCACCTGTCATCTCCTCCCATAAGTAATTCAATTGCATTTAGTTCATAACACACATGGCTAGAAAAGCATCTAAATCAATTCCTACTATCAGAGAGAGAGATGTTCCCATCACCATGAAGCAGAGGTTACAAAGAAAGGGGGGAAGATGTTATGCAGTTGGCCTTGAACATAGAGGAAGGGACTACAAGCCAAGGAATGCAGGTGGCATCTAGAGGCTGAAAAGGGCAAGGAAATGAATTCTCCCCTCAATCCTCCAGAAGGAACACAGCCCACACTTTGATTTTAGATTTCTGACCTCCAGGTCTATAAGATGACCAATTCATCTCTCATACGGCCTCCTCCTGTTCACTCCCACTGCTCTCCAGTTTAGACTCTCCCTTTGGATTTGCTTCTTTTCTGAATCCATCCTCTCAAGCTGTTTCTTAAAAATCAAATCTTACTATGTCACAGGGTTTGAAGTGCATGAATACTCACTGACTCTAGTTAGGCTCCTTTCCTGGAATATCATTAGAAACCAGAAGTAAGGGTTGTTGACAATTCCCATCAAGGACATTTGGTGTGATCTCAGGAAGGCTTAACAGGGATGTGATTATAGCTTAAAAAGCTTAAAACAAATTGTACTATACTCTGAAGAAAGAATGCATTAACCAAACGGGCTAGGCAGGGTAGAGATTTTTCTGCGTTTTTCCAGCACTGGATGGAGGCAAATTCACTGACTTTGGCAGCCACCAGTAAGACTGGAGGTGATGATACCTCACTAGGTACCTGGATTTTAAGGAAGGGTTTTTCCTAAATAGTGGGTATTGTTATCCAATCAGGAAGTTCTGTCCTGATTTAAATGCTCATCATATAAGAGTTGGTTATCAGGAGTTAGTCAACTTGCTCACCTCTAGATGTGATAACACTGAGGTCCAGATCCTCCTGGTGATCACTACAAACTGGATTAAGAGTCAGCTACTCAGTCAGATCCTGAATCCTGGTCCAACCATAACCACACTCTTGCCTGCTATAACTAACCCCTGCTTCAAGAAGTACTCAAAAGAGGGATCACTACCACAGCCAAAGAAAGGAGGAATTTTTTTTTTTTTTTTTTTTTTTTGAGACGGAGTTTCACTCTTGTTGCCCAGGCTGGAGTGCAATGACTTGATCTTGGTTCACTGCAACCTCCACCTCCCAGGTTCAAGTGATTCTCCTGCCTCAGTCTCCCAGGTTGCTGCGATTGCAGGCATGTGCCATTATGGCCGGCTAATTTTGTATTTTTAGTAGAGACGGGGTTTCTCCATGTTGGTCAGGCTGGTCTTGAACTCCCAACCTCAGGTGATCTGCCCACCTTGGCCTCCCAAGGTGCTGGGATTATAGGCGTGAGCCACCGTGCCCAGTGGAAAGGCAGAAAGTTCTAAGGAGAGGTCAACATTGGCAAATGCCACAAAAGGCACAAGATGGGAATTAAATTTTTCCATTAGATTTGGCAATTAAGCAATGGCTAATGTTGTTCAGTGGAGTGAAAGGCTGAGAAGGGAATGAGAGGTTAGGAAACATTCACCTTAAGGCTAGGCAACTCCTTCGAAAAGAGTCTAGTAGGGTTAAGGGAGGATCCATGCCCTACAGGTTGACTTTTAAATCACATTCCCTTTGGTTTTGCATTTGAATCACAGCGAACTTTCTCCTCTCCAAATGTTGATTTGACAAATTTAAGTCTTACCATGGTTCTCTTCTCAGTCCACCTACAGGCCAAGGAACTAATGAGGTGTGGAGTAACTAAAGGTCAAAAAACAAGAGGAAGAAACAAACGGCCAAAAACCCCCAAACCTTAAATCAGGTCCTGAGTCAGATATGCCGTAACAAATTCTGCTTCAAGTTTAATATTCTTGTTTTGATGATGTTTAAAAAAAGAAAGAAAAAAGCAAGTGTCTGGAAAACTAAAAGGCGGGGGAGGGGGGCATTTTAATTGGAGCGCTTTCTTGTATGTCATCAACTATCCGCACCCCATCGCCCTGCGAATAAATAGCTGTTGCGGAGTTGGGGTGTGTGTGACCACAAAATTCAAAGGCTGAATTCTGCCCAGTGCCTTGAGTAATTGCATGCGAGTAATTGCATGTCACACACAAAAAATAGTAGAATACTCAAAACAACATACACATCTGTATTTCCATATGAAAGCACCCGTTTCCTTCCTTGATTACCTGCTATTTGGGGTTGGGAGTGTAGCGGGGCAGGGGCATGAGGCGTTTTTCTGAATCCCAGCCCAGCTCTTTCTAAACTTTTGTTACTCACGTCCGTTTGATTCATTTGCTGTTTTCTCTTTCTTTCCTTCTTTCTTTCTTTTTTTTTCTACCCCACCCCCCCCGCCTCTGTCATTGCCTGCTGCTAAGAGGGACGCTGAATCACAGCCACTGCAGATGAAAAGCAATTTAAACCAAGGTCCTTGGAGAGGGGGATGGAAGGGCTCTTTTAAATCTTTTTCCCTCTGCGGAAAAAGCCTCTTACTTTCCGGGTGACCGTAGAGGGCAGTTTGACAAGTCTCAGCCCCAGGCGATGGAAGATTTTACCCGTGGGAGAGTCACGAGCCACCGGTCATCTCCCCGCGCCCGGCTTTCGGGTCCTCAGGCTTCGGTGCGTCGCGGGCCAGGCGACGGCGGGGCTGCGTCTTGGGCCGGGCGAGCGTGGCCCTGTGGGCCCGAGGGTCGCGCCGCGCTCCCCGCCGCTTTAAAAGCTCCCACAATGCAGCGCTGGCGTCCCAGTTCCGTTACGAGGTCTCTCTCGGCGCCGGCGAGCGGGCCAGGCGCGGGCGGGGCGCGGGGGAGCGGCGGCTGAAACCCGAGCGCCGGGCTCAGGGGGGCGCCCCCGCGCCGCTCCTCTCGCGCGCTCAGCCGCGGCCCGGCGAAGGGGCGGAGCCGCCCGGCCGCCCGGCCCGGCCCGGCCCCCAGCCCGGCCCCCAGCCCAGAGGCACCAGCCGCGGGAGCGAGCGGGCCGCCGACTTCTACGCCCGCGTTCGTCCTGCGCTCCGCGCCGCGCCCCGCTCAGCGTCTGCCGCCCAGCTCCTCGCCCAGCCTCGCCGAGCCTCGCCCTTCCCGCCCGCGGCGGCGGTGGCACTGGGGGCGGCTCCCGCGGCGTCTCTGCCCCTGACCGAGCGCTCGCGCACCGCGGCACCCCAGCCAGTGGCGTCCACACTCACCTAGCGCGGGCCGGGAGGTGCGCGGAGAGGAAGCGCCCGGGGGCCGGGGCCTCCCGCCGGTGCTGGGTGCGGGGCGCGCGGCGCGCGGCGCGCCGGGGAGTGCGGCGCGGGGACAGGCGCTGGGCGGCCGCGGAGCTCCGGGTGCCGCCGCGTCCCCAGCGCCCCGGCCGGCCCTGCCGGGCGGCCTGCGGGGGCGGCGCAGTTGCGAAACTGAGTAAGTATTAACTTTACTCTGCGGCGGCGATCCGGGCTGCGCCGGAGACCCCGCCCGCGCTGCCTGCAGCCTCGGAGCTGTCCTCCGCGCGGTTGCCCCTCTCTCCGCACCTTGGGTCCCTCGTCCGTTGCGCCCCCACCCTGCCCCGCCGCGGGCTCCCGCTCCCGCTGCGTTCACCTTTCCTGGTGTGTCACCCTTTGCGCCTCTTCCCGCGGCACACAAGCCGCGGGCTGAAAAGTACGAGCTTGGTTTTGCTTTTCTGCTTCCTCCCAGTGTCCTTGGCAAGGGAGTTTAGAGGCCACTTTTTTTGCGAAGGGAATTTTTTGTCTGGTTTTTAAAATATTTTTTCCTTCGAATGGAAATCAGATGCTCGCTTGCGGGATGGCGGTTTGGTGAACGCTTATTTTATAGGTTTTTAAATTTCATTTGAACTATTAACCATCTGCATTCTATTCTCCTTTGCCGCCAGTCCCTTTGGGGAGAGGAGTCCAGAAGAGGGGACGTTCAAAGTAATTCTGTCTTGCAAACTAGAAAGTTTGAGAGGGTGAATCGCACAAAGCCGAAAGATTCAACCTGAAGGGATGCGAGCTTTGAATATGGGTCCTGGTGCGGCACTGGGTTTTAAAAGATAAGTGCTTGGGTTCGGAATCCAGTGTTGGTTGTTATTTTAGCATCATAGAGCCGCCTGGTGTTGCTAAACCACTACTTTCCCAGCATCAAATGGCATCTTGAACAGTGCAACGTAGGATATATAATTGCGGGTCAATACTGTTCCTGATCTTTAGGGAGTTAGAAGCGAAATAAATGCAAATCACGTTTCATAGATGACTTAAACCTGTCAGGTTAGCCCTGTCAGGTTAGCATTAAAGCATTGCATTAAAAAAAAAAAAAAAAAAAATCCTCTAGCCCTGTGACAGCAGGGACGAACATTTATGGGTTTTCCAGTAGATTGTGGCTCAGCAATTCATTAGACCTGCTTTGTCCCCAGGAAGCATTTTTAAATATGTATGCATCTCTGCTTTTGTCTCCATTAGATTAACCACTCATTCTGGTAGGGGGCCCCAGGTAGTTTTTATTTTCTTTTTTGCCTTTCATCTTGGAGTTGCCAGGAGTTGCCATCATGTCATGAAGGAACAGAAAATGAGAAGCTTTCTTAATGGGTTTTCGACATACTGTCCTTTGCCTGAGGGAGGCGGTAGTGAATGCCAGCCAGCTCTCTGCGGGAGAGGTGCAGGGTAGACGGAGAAATCAGGACGCAGGAGACAGCACTATCATTTGGGGAAGTGGTTTGTGTGAGTTTTATCTTTTCGCGGGCATACTAATGGTACTTTTAATTTTTTTTTATCTCCCTGAGGCACTCTCCCCAAACCATAAAATTACACATGACCATCCCCCACTTGAAGAAGACCGAACATATGTTTGATGATGATTCTATTCAGGGACCAAATACAACAAAGTATAATTTGTTACATATAATTTGTTATACTTTGTTGTATTATACAGATACATTTGTTGTATCTACACAGATGTATTTATACAGATGTGTCTAGACTGTTGTATTTATACAGATGATAAAACCTTTCAAAAATCTCCCCCTTCCTCATTTTTTCCCCAAGAGTCTCCGGGTGGTACTTTCTGTGATGGGCACAATTGGCAGTAATGCATCGAGTTCTTTCTAGGTTTATTGATCAAACCGTATTTCTGGGCTTTAGTAGCTTAGGGGTGCATTAGAGGGCCCTGAGAGGGAGCAAATCATGGGGCTGTGCAGGCAGGAAAGGCACTTCACTTTGCAGAAGTGTCAGTGTGCTTCAGGAAAAAGCAATTACAAGGAACAGAGAGTGTTGAAGTTGTTTATAGGATGCGTGTTTCCTGAATTTGGCATTTGGTTCAGATATTTGGGAAATACAGATTTAAAATTCGACATAGTTGTATAATTTGTTTTGCCTTTTATTTATTTTTTAAAGTTGCAACCTTTTAACCTGAATCTTCAGTGTTTGGCTCTTGTGGGCTTCTGTACATGGTGACTTACGTCAGTTTTTGACCTGACTGCCTTGTATTTTGAGAAATGATTAGTTCTTCAGGGTTTCTGACTCATTTATTATCTGTTTTATGTTGATGTATATAATGACTTGGAAGTAAAAATGTTGTTTGTTGCGGGATATTGTTGCCTTTTTCTTACGGGTAATTCCTGGCATAATGGCTTTGCTCGTTTCTTATAAAACATTAAGATCTTAGATATCGTGCTAGTGTTCAAAACATTACAAAACTCTTTGCAGGTAAAAGTGGAGTGGGAATGGGAATTGGATAGAAATACATGCATCACAAATTAAAGATTTGGATTAAAAAATAATATAACGTTTATTTACTCTTCTTTGGTGCTAACTTGCTCCAACCCCAAATAGACTTAAAAATTCAAAGTGTAGAGAGAGTTTCCAAGTATTCTGTATAGTGGAAAGAATGTTTACCCCACTGCCAGCCAGACTTGGGTTGCACATGTGACTTTGTCACTCCCGAGGTGAGCGAGCTCAGCCATGCCACTTCAGCCTCTGTGATCTACAGTTGGATATCTGGAAAATGGGGATACTACTACTGAAAGGGATGCTATGGTGAGTAGAACATCTAATATATATTAGATGTGCCTGGCACATTTCAGCCAATAAATGGCAACATCTCAGACTCCTTCAGAATTGAGCTCTTGGTCACTCAAACTTTCAAACTGTTCCTCCTCCATTTTTCATCTCATCCATCCAAGGAGTAGCTCGCTCCACTCTCTCTTTTCTTCTGTTAGCCCTAGCGAACCAGTCCATCATAAAGTCCTGCTGTCCATTTTTATTGCAAAAATCCCTTTCAAACTGGTCTGATTTTCAGTCCCCACTATTCCACCATCCTAATGCAAGCCACTGTATTGTACTATCTTTCCTTGGTGCAGTGCCTCCTGCACACGCTCTGCACCCCTTCCAGTCTGTTTTCCTACCAGCAGCCTGAAAAAGAAAAACAAAAAAAAGTCATTTGCCATCTTAAAGTTGTCAAGATTCTCAGGAAACACATTTATTTATTTTTGGGATAAGATACCAAATCCTTGACATTACTTCAGGGTCCTGCATGATTTGGTCCCTACCTCCACTTGGATATCTTGCTGTCATCTTGGCTAGTTCTCCAGCAGGCTAGCCTCAGGGCTGTGGCTCATGCTGTTGGTCTATTTAGGATCAGCTCCTTGAGTAACTTCTCATCCTTGAGTGCTAGCTCAAATATCCTTTCTCCTAAAGGTCTTCTCTGACAAGGCCACCCTTATCATCATGTGAATTGGAGGTCCTTTATTTTCTCCCTCATAACATAATCACTTTTCCTTCTGAATATTTACCACAATTTATATATTATTTGACCACTTAGAGTCCTCCTCTTGCCCTAGAGGTTAGTATGAAGTTAATAATACCTGGTTTATTCACCAGTGCCTGGTATATGTAGTAGGTGCTCAATAAATATGTTGATATAATGAATAAGATCATAATATCAATTTATATCTTTATCTCTTTTTTGAAATGGAGTCTTACTATGTTGCCCAGTTGGTCTTTAACTCCTGGCCTCAAGTGATCCTCCTGCCTCAGCCTCCTGAGTAGCTGGGACTACAGGTGTGTGCCACCATGCCTGGCTTCTGTATTTGTATCTTGATTGCCTTCTTTATCACTGTTAAATTTGTTTAAAAGCCAGACCCACAGTTTTCTATATTCCTTCTTTGCTGGTTATACGTGTAGTATGAAATGACCTTTGCAAATATCAGGTAAAAATGCATGTAGGCTCTGTGAAAGATTCATAGTAATAAATTGAGACACCTTTTAATTAGTGTTACCCTTGTGACTTTCTGTTGTACATAATCCTTTTTCTAAATATGTCATTAAAATAATTATCCTTTTTTTTTTTTTTTTAAATCAGCAGAGGCTTACTGAAAGGAAAAAAAATCTTACTGTGCCTTACTATTTTACACAGCGTCACATGGTAACACGTTAGTCAGCTGCTGTTGGATGGTGGTGCCAGACATCAGAGGAAGGTTGGGAAAACTTTAGTAGAAAAACAAGAGTTAGAATTCTAAGGATGCTCAGTGCTGTCCAGCTGTTGATGTGACTTGCATGGTAACTAGACATCACTGGACCATACACTTAAGAGAGAGGAGGAGTTTTTTTGGTTTCGTTTTGTTTTTGTTTGTTTGTTTGTTTGTTTTAAATGGGGGCCACCTAGAAGTCTGGAAGTTCTTTTCTTCTCTGTCATTAAAGCATTCCTTATTTTAGCCAAAAAAAGTCTCATGACCTTCCAAGTCTGAGGAAGGCTTACAGCTTTGAGTATTTTTGTCATGTGGTTGCTCTTTACGAAATATTAGCTTGATGTCCTCTAACTCTGAAGTACTTATGTCTGTTATTGATGTTTGTAATCTCTACTTCTTACATAATTCTACATTTTTCTCTTGACTTGTTTTTTAGGACCTTAGTATTCCTTAAAAATTATTTCCTCACACCCTTAGAGTGTAGTTCTAGTTCTTTCTAGTTTTGTATCTTATAGATCACTGAGTGTGCGGGGGCACTTTGGAGCTGATTCTCCTTCAGAACATACTCCTCTACAGTCCACCTCGGGGGTTCCCAAACTGATCATTTGAGTGGTCTGGACCCTGAGGTTTCCCAAGCCCAGGTGCTCTTCGGTTGGGAGAGCAAGGAGGATGAAAGCAGCATCTTTGAGCCCCTGTTGGGTGCTCTATTAGAGGAGGAGTGAGTAGTTTATCTGGTCAGAATTGGAAAAGTGAAGCTTAGGCTTTCTTTCCATACATTTGCTTCACAAAAGAAAATTGTTCCTTTTGTTCCTACATTTCCCCACCCCTGATTTTCTAACCAGGAAGGCATGAGAAGAGAGAGATGCCCCTGCAAGCCAGACCCTTACCTTGGTGCTTATTTAGACGTGATTTAAAAAATGTTGAGAGCAAGCCCTGAGAGGGGTACACCAGGTGATTTGCCTTGTGCAAGGCCTCTGTGCCTGCAGGACATTCACATCACGAGTAGCTGCCACCATGGAGGAGAGGAAAGTTATGGTTGGGAACCCTTGTTATTTTTTTTTTTCTATCATGTATATATGTCCACTGGTTACTTGGGTGACCTTGAAAAAGTTGCCTGGAGCTTTTTGACACCAATAATATTTATTACCCATTTATTTCACAGACTTGCTATAGGATGTAGAAGGCTATTCTTAGCAAGCATTTTTGTTTTTGTTTTTGTTTTTTTAAAATCACATTCAGATATATCACAAGATATTACAGTGAACTGTAG
The DNA here is from genome assembly GCF_047675955.1 of Chlorocebus sabaeus. NCBI lineage: Eukaryota > Metazoa > Chordata > Mammalia > Primates > Cercopithecidae > Chlorocebus > Chlorocebus sabaeus. The sequence goes on from NC_132914.1 coordinate 26,735,956, forward strand.
GGCTGTCCAAATTTTATGTATGTAGAAACATATTTTCTTACTCATTAACATATGTTTTACTGTTTGTTTTGAAAAGAAATCAGATGTAAATGCAGGTTATAACAAGAGGAGAGCTGTGATAGTTTGCCACCGGGTTTTATGTAGGTAATATATTTTGTCACTGGTGTTATATTTTGTCACTGTTGTTAGCTATCATTGGCTCGTGAGTGCTAAATCATGTTTATCCTTATAGTAATTTTACTATTGGAAAATTGCTTAAGACTAAATTATTCTTCCAGATACAAGTATGTATGTTTAAAAGAAATTGGAGTTTTCTTTAATGGATAGATATTGGGCAGAAAGTAAGGTTTTACCCTTATTTTTGCTTAAAATATTTGAATGGATTTATAATCTATGAAACTCTACTATAGACATACCAGTGAGAAATAAAGACGTTTTGTAATGTTGAAGGTAAAATTTGTTCATTTCTACAGAAAGTTCTAATATGTTAAATGTCAGAATATCTTATAGTAGTTTATTTGTGCTATATTTTTTCTTTTTTAGTGTATAATGACTTCCTTCCCTTATATTTCTTTTTTTAAACAGCTTTATTTTATTGATTGATTGATTGATTTTTTGAGACAGAGTCTCACTCAGTCTCCCAGGCTGGAGTCCAGTGGCACATATCGGCTCACTGTAAGCTCCGCCTCCTGGGTTCATGCCATTCTCCTGCCTCAGCCTCCGGAGTAGCTGGGACTGCTGGTGCCCGCCACCACAACTGGCTAATTTTTTACATTTTTAGTAGAGATGGGGTTTCACCATGTTAGCCAGGATGGTCGCGATCTCCTGACCTCGTGATATGCCCGCCTCGGCCTCCCAAAGTGCTGGGATTACAGGCTTGAGCCACCGCGCCCAGCCTTAAATAGCTTTGTTGAGGTATCATTGACACACAGTAAACTGCACGTACCTAACTGTACAATTTTACAAGATTTGATCTATGTATACACATGAAATCATTCCCACATCACTCTCCCAAATTTCTTTTCTTTTCTTTTTTTTGAGACAGGGTCTTGCTCTATTGCCCAGGCTAGAGTCTTGGCTCACTCAACCACTGCCTCCTAGGTTTAGGCAGTTCTGCCTCAGCTTCCCAAGTAGCTGGCACTACAGGCTTATGCCACCATGGCTGGCTGAGTTTTGCATTTTTAGTAGAGACTGGGTTTTGCCGCGTTGGCCAGGCTTATCTATTGACCTCAAAAGATCCGCCCACCTTCGCCTCCCAAAGTACTGGGGTTACAGGCAAGAGCCACCACGCCCAACCCAAATTTTCTCATTCTCCTTTGTAATTTCTTTTCCTTCCATTCTCCCCTTTCCTCTAAACCACTGGTCTGTCACTATAGAGTAGTTCAAATTTTCTAGAATTTTAGATTAATGGAATTATGCAGCAATGTACTTTTTTTGTTGAGGTTTCTTAAACTCAGAATAATTATTTGGAGATTCATTCATGTTGATGTATGTAGTAGTAGTTTATTCCTTTTCGTTGCTGAGTAGTATTTCATTGTGTGAGTATACAACTCATTTATCTACCTTTTGATGAACATTAGAATTGTTGCTAATTTTTGGCTATTACAAATAAAGCTATTATGGATACTTGCATACAAGTATTGTATAGACTTATACTTTCATTTATCTTGGATAAGTACCCAGGAGTGGAATGACTGGCTCATATGGTAGCTGTATGCTTAGCTTTTTAAGAAACTATCAAACTGTTTTCCCAAGTGATTGTACCATTTTATATTCTTACAGGTAAACATGCTGTTTCCTTTGCATCCTTGTCAACACTTGGCATAGTTGGTCTTTTTTAGTCATTTGTGGTATTTTGTGAATTTTTACAGTCTTGCTCTGTTGCCCAGGCTGGAGTACAGTAGTACAGTCATAGCTGCTAAGTAGCTAGGACCACAGGCATGTGCCACCATGCCCAGCTGTTTTTTAAAATATTTTATTTTGTAGAGATGAGGTCTTGCTGTGTTGCCCAGGCTGGTCTTGAACTTCTGGCCTCAAGCAGTCTTCCCGCCTCGGCCTCCCAGTGTTGAGATCACAGGCATGAGCCATGTGTCCAGCCATCATTGTGGTTTTAATTTCCATTTCTCTAATAACTACGGATGTTAAGTATCTTTTTATGTGTTTTTTTGTGCTGTATTTGTATCTTGTTTGGTGAAGTGTCCTAGTCTTTTGCTGGTGTTTTTATTGGGTTGACTGTTTTCTTATTGTTAAATTTTGAGAATTCTTACATACTTTGAATACAAGTGTTTCATCAAATATATGCTTTGCAAAGAATTTCTCCATTTGTGTTTCATCTTTTTCTTAACAGTGACTTTTGAAAAGCAGAAAGTTTTAATTTTGATGAGGTTCAGCTTATAAATTTGTTTTTTATAGATTGGGCTTTTGGTGTGGTATTTAAGAAATCTTTGCCTAGCCTAAGGTCATAAAGATTTTCTCCTATGTTTTCTTCTAGAAGTTTTATGTTTTAGATTTAGATCTGTGATGCATTTTGTGTTTCTTATATGGCATGAGTTATGGATGGAAGTTAATTTCCTACATATGAAAATTCAGTTGTTCCAACACTGTTGAAAAGACTATTCTTTCTCTACTGAATTGCCTTTGCACCCTTGTCAAAAATCAGTTGTCTGTTATATCCTTTTTTATTGTATCAGTTGATATACACATGGTATCACACAGTATTGGTATTGTATCGCAGCTGGATAACTAACTAAAGGAAAAGTAACTGTCTCCAAGCCAGTACTTGATAATATGTTTTTGTCACCTTTAATCACATTTCTAGTTTCCTTACAGTAGCCTTTGTGGAAGGCTTTCCTACTCAGACATTCCTTCTCCCTCTTTTCCTTTCTTTATTTGTTATTTGCTCTCTGTTAAAATAATAAAATCTGGTGAGATGGTACATACATACCTTGCCCCTTTTGACTGATCTCAAATACACTTTTTTTCAGTCTTTCCTATTGATAATTATATTACTTTTCTTTCTTTGAAAACCTCCCAACCTAGATCATTCACTTAATTTTAATTTTTCTAGCCTTGATTATGTGTTTCTTCCCCTGTTGTATTCTATTGAGTAACGCCATGATTTGGAAAGAGTGCCCACTTAAGTTAAAGCCTGGTTACACAGGTGTAGCATTGAAGAAGTTGTGAGCCTTACCAGGCCTTAAGTTTGTAATATCTAAATGGGGCCACTGATTCTTCACTCTGGGTTGTTTTGAAATAAAGGAGATGTTTATGTATATCCACATACAAAAACAAATGGATATGAAGTACCTCAGTGGAGAGTTCGTGCCTTCCCCTTACCCAACTCCATGAGCTCTGAATAATCATTTTGTTTGAACTGGGAGGCAGGACAGACCTCTGCTGTCTGGCGAGGACAGGCACTGGCCCCTCTTCAGCCTATCCAGGCAAGTAGCTCTGAAGATAACTGGAGTTAGAGACAACCCCGTCTGTTTAAGTCATGCAAGGATAGGAGAAGAGCTCCTCACCATGCACACCCTGTAGCCCGCTGTCTTCCAGGCCCTTCTCTATCAGTAATCCATTCTCTCTCCCGAATTCAGTCTCGCCTTTCCTTGACTTCTTGCCCTGGGCCTGGAAACAATATGTCAAGTCCATTGATCCTGGTGCTGCTTCTAGCTGTCTCCTTTCTCAGCCGGCTTCTTACAGGGGTTGTCTGTGCTTATTGCTGCTACTACTTCACCTGCTAACTCACTCCCCAGCCAGGTTGCATTTCTTAGAAACATTTCATGCCACAGGCATCCATATCTTAATTGCCTAAACCAGTAGAAACTTTTCAGCTGTAATATAACTGAAGTTGTTCGCAGCATGTTTACACTGTTGGGCTATCTCCCTTCATCTTGAAACGTTGCTTCCTTGGCATCACTCTTACTTTGTTCATTATTATTTATTTATTTTTTTTTTTGAATCAATCTTGCTCTATCGGCCAGGTTGGAGTGCAGTGGCACGATCTCAGCTCACTGCAGCCTCCGCCTCCAGCTCAAGCAATTCTCCTGCCTCAGCCTCCTGAGTAGCTGGGGTTACAGGCGTGTGCCGCCACGCCCAGCTAATTTTTGTATTTTTAGTAGAGATGGGGGTTTTACCATGTTGGCCAGCCTGGTCTCAAACTCCTGACCTCAGGTAATCCGCCCGCCTCAGCCTCCCAAAGTGCTGGAATTACAGGCATAAGCCACCACACCCCACCTCTTTGTTAATTCTTTTAGTTGTTAATTCAAAGCCGAACTGCACTCCCTTCCATGAATGAGGATATAGCAGAGAGTAAAACACACAAAGCTCCTGTTTGCATGGAGAGCAGTCTCTACTAGGGGGAGAGAGATAATAAATGAACAAGTATTTTCACTTTATGTGATGATAAATGCTTTAGGGAAAAAAAAGAGAAAAAAGTAAGATGGGGGGATTGAAAATGCTAGGGGTGGGAGTAGAGGTGTTGTTTGATATTGGATGGATAGGAAACCCTTGCTAATATGAGCACATTAGAGTAGAGACCTTAATGAAATGAAGGAGCCAGCTCTCTAGCTGTCTGCAGGAAGAACGCTCCGGATAGAGGGCACAGTGCAGAGGCCCTGGAGCCAGTGCTTGCACGTGTGCGCACATCCCAGCCGCCAGGCGGGTAAGTCTGGAGGGAGCAAAGGGCTGGAGATGAGGCAGAGCAGGTAGTGGGGGTCCCTGTAACTCGGACCTTATTGGCTATGACAAGGATCTTGGTTTTGACTCTGAGTGAGAAGACAGTTGAGAGTCTTGAATAGAGGAATGAATAAACTGGAGTGCAGCCTGGGTAGCAGGCAGGAGCACAGACTCTGGAGCTGGCTTCTGTGGTAAAAACCCAACCCTCTACGTGCTGGCTGTAGGATCATGGATTAGTTCTATAACTTCTCTGTGCCTTATTGGTAAAATGGAGATAGCAATGATACCTGTCTCTTAGTGTTGTAAGGATTAGATGAGTTAATATTAGTAAAGAACAGAGCATGGCAGATAGTATTATAAAAGTGTTTGTTAAATAGAATTAGTAAAATTGAAAAGGCTCACTCTGCTGTTATATGGAAAGTGTTTGCTAAGGGGAAGTAAGGCTAGAAGTAGAAAGACCAGTTAGGAGATAATTGCAGCAATCCCTGCAAGGGATGGCTAATTTGCTGATGGTGGAGGTGGGGAAGTGAGAAGGGTCACATCCTGGGTATATTTTGGAGGGGTGGCTGGAGGATTGGATCTGCTTTTCTTTCCATCCTGGAACTTTCCAAGTTTTCTTTGCTGCCTTGTCTGCTCCCTCTTGAACAGGGGTTCTCCAGTGGGGTGGTGCCATTCTGGAATATGTGGGGATATGTTTTGGTTGTTGCAGACTGAAGATATGGGTATATCTGGTATTTAGTGGCCTGGGGCTGTGCCAGGGGTACTCAGCATCCTGTCTGGTGAAGATTTCCTCGCAGTGTGCCAGTGGCATCCTGGATGAGAAATGCTGCTTTAGACCTTTATTTCCCCTGACCCCCACTCACCTCCTGTCTCCCTTGCTCACCTGCCTCCTCAAGATTTCTTAACCTGTAGTCTCCGTGTGGGCAGCAGGGAAGGCCACGAGCTCCCTGATATGTTTTTTCAAAATGTTCATATGCTTTTAAACTCTCTTTCTTCCCACACAATCTCCCTTTTTTTTTTTTTTTTTTTTTTTTTTTTTTTGGTGAGAGGTTGCAGAATTTTTCATCAACTTCTAAAAGGAGTTCACATCCTAAGAATGTAAGAATCTCTGTTATGAGTGATCTCACTCATCACCCGCCTTCATTGTTTTTACTCCAACCTTTATGGTGCCGAATGTCCAAATCTGTGCTCCTGCAGTGCTCTGTGCCCTGATTTCCGGGCTCCTGCCCACTGAACTATGTCAGTTTCTTGGGATCAGTGTGTCACCTAACTTCCTCCTTGATTTCCTGCCAGGATTTGTGGGACCGTCATTCATCTTACTCTTATTATTGTCTTTCCTGTGCCACCTCGCCTTGACTAATTCATCTAGTTCTGATTTTACTTCCTGGACAGCTGAGGAAATTTTCTTCATCTTCCATCATTCACTACCCTAATTTATCATCTCTCATTTAGATTGTTTCCTCTTAACTGGTCTCCCTGCCTGAAACCCATCCTCCATGTTGCCAGATGAGCTCTTGGACACAGAAATCTCACTGGGTCACTGACCTGCTGAAAGCCCAACTCTCAGTGCCCACAGGATTGAGTTCAGACTCTGTTATACACAGGACCTCGGACATCTGGCTCTGGTCTCACACCCTGGGCTGGCCAGGTGGCTGTCCTGCCTTACTGCTTGTCTGCCCTCCTATCCCTTGACTGTTCTCAGGCACTGAGCACCAGTTGCCAGCGGGACTACATTAATAAGACTTCCCATGCATTGATGCTGAAACATCTGAACATGCTATTTGATGACATGAAGAAATGGTTCATTGTCTTTTTTGCCTGCCAGAACACTTGACAACACTAAAACCAGCCTGGTTGTCCCTTTCTCCTGAAGGAGGATCTCACTCCCTTAGGAGGTGACGGTGCCTTTTTTCTATATCATGTGCATACATAGTTCTTATTCCTTTGCTGTAATTTTAGAAGCCCTCTACTTCAAACAACTAAGCTTCTGAGAGGCTCTTCTTAAGCTCATTTCTTCATGAGTTTCAAGTGACTAAGAGGTCTTTAAGCTTGTAGTCCTTGATGCAGTTCAAGGAATGCAAGTTGGTTCTTTGAAGCTTTATAACTGATTATGTCCTTGCTGCTAGGTATTCGAGGGGTATCTTTTTCTAAAATGGAGCAGCTTTGTCTGCATTAAAAATCTCTGCAAGCACATGGCTTCTTAATGATTTTTGTGGGACTCTGGGGAGCCCATCAGTAGCCTTTGATCTCCAGGTTCACTCCTTACCTCTTGAATTGTAAGGAACCTTGGTTATGCACAGCCTTTCTGTTGTGGAACAATTTTCTGGCCTCCTGAACTAACATTGGGCCAAGTTCCCACCTTTGGCACTGATCATCCTGTTGCACTTTCAGAATGGAAAAACTTCTGATGATCTCTCTTCTGTGTTCTGGTCAGTCACTAATGCTTGTATTTCATCCTTTGTCCTCCAGGAATCTTCCTAGTTTTCATTTCATATGGAAAAAAAAAAAAAAAAAAAAAACAGAAGAAGAAAAATATTTTTTCACCACTCTCAGCTGTTTCCAATGAGCTTTCTGTTTCTGTTATGGTGTGTGTCTCTTTTTATTAGCACTTTAAAAATGTACTGTGCTTTTGCATTGGCAGATACGATAGCATTAGTAATGTTTGTAAAACACTTCAAAATTTATTGTAAATACGGCAGACACATTCATCCACAGACTAACAAACATGAAGGTAACCACCCAGGAGTTTTTCAGAGTTTGGCTCTGGAATTGGTATTTGTTCCCATCTGAGCACTTGTGATTTCAATCACGAGAGTGAGAAGTCCAGATTGGTTTAGTATTGCTTTCCCTGCTAGACTTTGGGTCTCCTGGAAAGCAGGATCCATATTTAGTTATCCACTGACTGTAAGCTCTTTAATGGCAGGCACTTGTCTGACTCTCACTGATTCTCACTGGATTCACGGGCCCAGCACAGCTAGTCGGTGAGTGAATTTATACCCTAAATCAGGACCATGCCAAACTGCCAGTAAATACTAGGTGTGAAGACCAAACGAATAATTTGGAATATAACTGACTTAATCATGCATATTACATGGATGACTTAGGTGATACTGAAATCTAGATTAATGGGAATGGAAGTTTTACTCGGCTTCCAAAAACACTTCAACAAATAGTAAGTACCTGACCATATTCAGGAGACTGACATAAGGTTATGAGGAAGAATGAAGTGGTCTGTGATTTGGGGAAGTTTATTATCAACCATTAAGGATACAGTAAGTACATAAATATTATATAAGCTATAATATGTAATATAAACATACAAAGCTGAGTAAGAGGAGAGAGTGGCTAAAAAACTAAAATAGTAAGGGCATTTACTCCAGCAGTATTTATAATAATAAACATTAGAAACATCTAATGGTTGATATCAGGGCACTGGTTAAGTAAATTATGGTACAGACTCCAGATGGATTGTTATATAGTCATTAAAATATTTATGAAGAATTTATAGTACTTTAGGTAAATGCTTTACTTTTTTATAAGGAAAAAATGACAGAATACAAAATTATACATACAAGGTGATAAGAATTTTTGTATTTTTTAAAACAGTAATACCAAAAGGAAAAAACAGCACCAGAATGAAGACATACCAAAATATTAACATATTAACATTGATTTTTGACTTCAAGTATGTTGTATCTGTGTGTACATGTATATGCACATGCACATAGTTTATTGAATTTTCATACACTGAACAAATCCATGCATCAAGTGGACAGATCGAGAATAACAGCATTATCAGCATCTCCATAGGCCCTGTGTTCCTCACTTCTATTGGCATCTCATAGTTTTGACTGTTTTTTTTTCCTCGTATGAATGAAATCATACAGCATGTGCTCTTTGGCGTCTTGGTTTCTGGCACCCAAAGTTGTGTGATTCATTCATATTGTGTATAACTGTAGATTGTTCATTCTTTTTATTTTTTATGGATGACTTTCTTTTTTTCTTTTCTTTTCTTTTTTTTTTTTTTTTTTTTTGAGACAGGATCTCATTCTGTTGCCCAGGCTGGAGTGCGTTGGCGAGATCATAGCTCACTGCAAACTTGAGCTCTTGGGTTCAAGGGATCCTTCCTCTTCAGTCTCCCCAGAATAAGCAAATATTCTGCAATCATAAAAAGATTGCATTTTTTTTTTTTTTAAGAAGCAAAGGCTAGTTTATTTGTTAAAATGCTTGGGTAGGTTCATTTGGCCAGTTTGGCTAGACTGTGGGACATATGAAGGGTGAATGAAAAGATAAATTGGGACTATCCTGAAACAGATGTGGTGCATGCAGTGTGAACTGAGGGTTAGGATAACCAGGTTCTGTTTGTCACTTAGTAGTCATGGGACTGTGGACACATCATTTAATCCCTTTGATCCTCAGTTTGCTCATCATCCATCTGTCAGCTGGGCGTGATATATCTTCCTTATAAACTGACCATGAGGCTTAACTTGAGATACTGAGTTTGTGAGACAGACTGCCAGACAGTGAGGTCCTTTATTTAAAAATTAGAGGGAGCCTGCTATGGTCTGAATGTTTGTGTCTCCTTAAAGTCCATATGTTGACATCCTAACCTCCAAGATAATGGCATTTGGAGATGGGGCCTTTGGAAGATGGAGGTAGAGCTTTCATGAATGGAATTAGTGCCCTTATAAAAGAGAACTAGCTATTCCCTTCTACCATGTGAGGACACAGCAAGAAGGTGCCATCCATGAACCAAAAAGTGGACCCTTGCCAGACGCCTGATCCACTGGTGCCATAATCATGGACTTTCCAGTCTCCAGAACTGTGAGAAATACCATTTTCTGTTATTGGTAAGCTACCCAGTTTATAGCTTTTTGTTAGAGCAGCCCAAATGGAGTAAGACAACCCGTGTCCGGCTGCCGTAAATTTCTCTGTGAAGTCAGGGATGAGAGAAGGGTGTTATTTGGAAGTAAAAACAGATGGCATTGAGATTGGAGTTTGAGCAAAACAGAGAAGTTTGGGGCAAGTGGTGGCTAAGGTCTCAGCGAGTTCGGTGGTCTGGAGAGAAAGGAGCAGGGCTCAGTAGTGTTGAGGCCCCCACTGAGGTTGGAGCAATGTAAATGGAGTGTAATTTTTTCTCCTAGAAGATTTATTTATTATTGTTTTATTTTGGCCAATATTAAACTAATTTTTCCTGATCACACAAGTGGAGGAGGTGAAAGAAAGAAGAGGGAGGGAGGTGGAAAGCCCAGCCAACACGCGAGAAGTGCCATGGCTAATCTGCAAAGAGAATGGAGATTCTGTTTAAAGGAAACCTCTGATTTTAAATGTGAGCAATGCAGAAGTCCACAGTGAATTGGAACATGTTTTTCCAAAGATGTTTATCCTATAAGGGACGGCTAGGTTTTTTTTTAGTCCATGAGAGTCTACAAAACAGACAGGGAGTTGTACTAAAATACTTCTCATTTTTAGTCATGGCACTATGCTGGCAGACACAGAGCAATACTCTAAGCCCAAGTTAGTTCTAAAGTAATCCCAACATTTCCTAATGTAGAATCTGAATAAGTAGAAATCTTAATTTCCCTCAATACAGCTTTAACTATTTTAGATTTTTTAAATTGAACAGGGCTTGATGGGCCAGCTTGCAAACCTATACATTGATGGTAGTATTGTTTCTGTGGGAATATTGCTCAGGTAGGTGAAAACTGTTGGTGCTGCACTCTGCGTTTGCCTCTTCTAGACATATCGACCAGTGAGCACTCAATCCTGAACGCAGTGTGGGTAGGGTAGCTATTGGTAGGTAATTGATGTTGGTAGATTGGGTGGTGCCTTTATTTGTCGTTGATTCATTCATTCAGTATCTGTTGAATGTTTGCAAGCTAGCTATGCAAAAACAGTAAGAACCAATCTTATCTTTGAGACACTTTGTTAAAAGAGGGGCCTTTAAACAAATAGTTTGTGAAGTGTGATAATGGATAAAATAGAGATGTGGGTTCCCAGGGTGGGGTTGGGAGTGAGTGCTTCTGGAAAGATCTTCCTAAGTCCACCTGAAGAAATCAGGGAATGTTAAAGAGGAAAGTTCAGTTTGAGCTAAGACTTGAGGATGAAAGGCATTTTTCTGGGAGGACACTCCATACAAACAGGACAACAGGTCCAAAGGCACAGGATATAAGGGAGAATGTGATCTGCCGGAGAACAAATAGTCTTGATATCATTAAAGTTAGATGTGCACAGTGGCCTGGGGGAGTGGCTGTATCTGAGGTTAGGAATAATTACCCACCCCACCAGGGTAAAGGATACTCATGCTGTACTAGAGTTTGCTTAGCTTTCCGTTGGTAGCAAGCTTGGTTATAAGAAGCAGCTTTTCCTGTCTTTGTCCTGAATTAAGATTTCGACATACTCAGATTTTAGATTAGAGAACGTTGGGATTGCTTTAGAATAACCTAGGTTCGTCTTACTGCTCAATGTCTTCCAGTGGAGTGTATTGAGATTGCAATGTTCATATTCACTCTATAAACATTTATGTAAATTAAGTCAAGGGAACAATTCTTGTAGTGGTTGGTGTTACAAAGATAAGAAATGGCCTCTGCCTTTTAAAACCCTTTCAATCTAACAAAGCAAAAGTTGAATTTTAAAAAGACTTATTTTAGAAATAGAGATAAATGCAAAGGAAAGAGGAAGGAGAAACAGAAAGCTATTTAGAAGGTAGTACATACTGATCAAGGACCAAAGCACCAGAAGAAATAGTACCTGGGGACAGTGGCACAAAGGTGGATGAGAGGTGATGGGGTGCTCTGGGGAGAGGCCACCACAGCCAGAAAACCATGGTGGTAGCTGGCTCTGGAGCATGGATGTGCAGAATACCTTTGGGAGGCAGCACAGTGTCTAGAGTCACTCAGCATGGGATGAGACTAGACAGAAATGAGCCCATAATGTGACTGGGACCAGGTGTAAAGGGTCTTACATGCTGTACCGAGAAATTTTGGACTTTATTCCAAGCCAGTAGGCTTTTATGAACGGGTCTCTTGGTCTCCTCTCCTCACCCAGGCTGCCACTGAGGCAGGAGAATAGGGTCTGGAGGCAGGGAACCTAAGGCTGTTTCATGCCAACTTCCTAGAACTAAAATGAAAGGAAAACCCATCACACCGACTTCCTAGAACTCAATTGAAAGGAGAACCTTAACCCTCCGCTTAAGTAACAAAAGGACCAGAGGTTACTCCCTTTGACCTTTTCTGTCTGGAGGATGGGAAATTGGCTGTCTGCCACAAATCATACTGAGTGCAGGTGGAGTCTTCATTTGCAACTTCGTAACTTCATTCCAGCGTCGGAATGGTTGCTGTCCACACCAGCGGAGTCTTGGTTTGCACAGAACTATAACTTTGTAGCTTCACCCTAGCCTCTGATTGGTGGCTTTTTCCTTTGAGTGGGACATTTGTAACTTCTCTTCAGCCTCTGGTTGGCTGCTTTCCGCAACCAATCAGACTGATTGTGGGCTACCACTTCAGTTACATGAGGTGAGCATGAAGTGGCCAACGGGAAACTTCTAGTGGGTATTTGGACCCAAGAAGAATCTGTATCTGGGCCATTGAGCCACTGCTTGGGTCTGCTCCCAGAGTGTACTTTCGTTTTCAGTAAATCCCTGCCTTCGTTCTTTTGTGCTTTATTCTTTCTTTGCTTTGCTGGGCGTTTTGTCCAATTCTTTGTTCAAAATACCAAGAACCGGGACAGCTTGTAGTCACGACCCTCTACCTGTGACACAACTTTCTCCAGCCTCTCTTCCCCCTGGTGCATTAAGAACAAGCCCAGTGTGTTACTCCCAAAGCCTAACACCACATGCCTGGGACTCCTGGTTTTTGCACAGAAGTTGTGAATTTAGTCTATAATTTTAAGATGTTTCCCTGGTTCACAGTTTATCCCCTCATTGTTGGTTCTCCTCACCTTACATTTTTACAGAGCACGATTTTAGTCTTTCAACCACTTTCATGTCCATTATCCAATTTGATTCTTAACAGTCACTGGAAATAATCAGGTCTGGCAATTTATAGGTAGGAAAATTAGGCTCAGAAAGCCTAAGCGAATAGCTGCAGATGAGATTAGCAACATTGTCATTATGACCCTGTTTGTTTCAGGCTTCCTTCCATTAAGTCATTACACCACAGCCTTCCACCTGACTGATTCTGACTTATTACTAGTGAATGCATGCCAGCCACGTCGTTATGGCATCACTGAGAAGTTTGCTTGGATTCATCCTTGTTGGGCTGTGACTTAAGTATTTTGAAGTGGCTGAGATTATGGGCTATAACCATGACCATTACACAGAGATTAACTAACTGGCTTATATGGTAGTTTGCCTGTGACCATCTTATTCATTTTTCTTCTCTTTAAGGAACAACCCAGCTTCCTACTAAGCCTTTCATTTATATGATTATTTTGATTTTTTTTTTTCTGGAAATAACCCACATCATTGCAGTTCTTGTTCTTGACCTCATGTATTTAACAGGAAAATTGTTTTCCATTTTTCAGATATTCAGCACGCTAACAAAGTTAAGTGTAACTAATTTAGTGAATTTAGTTGGCAATAGGATTTGCCAACTTAAGTATGCAAGTTAAAATATTTGTAAGGCAAAAAAAAAAAAAATTGAGAATCTTGCTTTACCAAGTATACTTTGATTTTGCCAACAGTTACCAAGTTGGCCTTTGAAAAATTATCATTGAGAACAACATGGTTGAGAGGCAGCTACAGTAAGGACAAAGATACTAGTTTTTATCATTAAGGACCACTGACACCAAATAGTCTGTGGAATTCCTAGTGACGGGTGGTATTGACACTGAGAGACACTTGGGAAGTCATTGTACCATCTTTCAAAAGAGCAGGCACTGAAGAGTAGAAGTGGAAAGTGGAAAGTCACAGTGGTAAAACGGGGCATAGGACTCGCGACACTCCTCTTCAAATCCTCCATCTCAGTGGCTCCCTGTCGCTGAGAGGGTCACTCTTTGGCCTGGCCCTTCTGCCCACTTGCTTATCTGTGCTGAGCGAATTCTCTTTGATGACTTTTTATTAATGACAGTGGGTTCAGGCCTATCATGGAAACAAAGATGAACTCTTCTAACACAATTTTTAAAAAAAAACACACAGTACATTCTAGCTGAGTATGTAGAAGCTTCTAAGATTCTGATGCAGAAAGCCGATCTGGAACACTGGTTAATTCAGGTCAAATCAAGTTATTTTTAAGCTCCTAAATGACTAGGACTGGGCCTAAATATAACACCCTTATATATTCTGGAAGTTAGACTGACCAACTGCGCCTAAGAAGAGCACCTGCAGTGGCAGTCACAAACCTCCACTTTCCCTCCTTCCTGTCTTTATTAATTCTTGATATTATGTTAATTATATGTGTACTACAGATAACTATGTTAATAATAAGTATTGCTTATCTCATTTCCAGTCCAGAGTGTTTTAGATTTTAGACAGAAGCATGTGCGTGTGCACTTTATAAGCAACAAAGTAGCTTTTGCCAAACTAGGTCCTTAGAGGCAGGAACAGTTTCTTATTAGAACTCTTTGGGACTCAGGGCTTTATTCAGCACAGGAGGCACTCATTAAATATATGCTAGTAAATAGATTGTATTCAAATGCGTACATGTAGGTTAATTTTTTTTTTTTTTTTAACCAGGGACATGATGGGATCGGATCATTATAGGCTGGTCATTCTGGTGGCATTATTTATGAGGTGCCTATTTCCCTGTCTTTCCAGCAGCACTAGAAGCCAAGAGACCAGAAGGTAGCACAGTAATAAAAACGAGAGCATGGAAATCTTAATGAAAGGATCTCATGTTGGTAATAGGGAAAAGAGGATGTTTCTTGCCCACTATTGGATGTCAGAATAGGTGGGATTTAATAGCTAATAGGATACCAGATCTGGAGAGAGAAAGAAGTCACAGTACCTCATGCTAGTTAACTGTAGCACATTTGAGGGAGTAGAAAAAGATAAGGTAGTGTGTTCACTTCTAGATGGATATTACCTAGAAGGCAGTAAGAAATAAAGATTAGAAGCTCAAAAAGAAGCTTGGGCTGGAAATAGTCATGTAGCCCAATCATTCTTCCAATCACTTATTCGACATGATCAGTCCTAAGACAGACTGGACACATTGTTGGTATTTGAAGACCAACTAGTAAATAACTTGTCCTGCAGCAGGCAGTAAAAAGAGAGAACCAAGCAGTAAGGGAGCTCTAGCAGCTGGCCCCAGGCAAGAAGAGAAGCCCAGAGAGAGAAAATGAGATCAGTGACCTCCCTAGAAACAAAGGAGAAAAGAGCCTCAAGAACAAAGAATTGGCCAGCAGTATCAAAGCTGAGATAGAAATCATGTAGATAAGGGCTTGACTTTTGGCAACAAGGAAATCATTGAGGATTTTCTGAAGAACTGTGAGATTAGCACTGAGTTGAGGATTGCGAAGAATTGGAGACTTAAAAAAAAAAACGTAATTTATAATCTATATTTGAGTATCTGTGATGCGCTAGGTCCCAAGACTTTACATGTATTAACTCATTTAAGTCTCACAATAACCCCATAAAAGTCTGTGTTTTTTTATTCCCCATTTTACTTCTGTAAAAACTGAGACAGAATAATTTGCCCAAACTCACATAGGTAAGAAGAGGTGGGGCAGTGCTAGGATTCGAGGCCAAGGGATACTCCACCACTATTGGTTTTAACTACCATTCCGTGCTTGATGCTTCACTGTAGAGAGAGGTTGAGTACCCATGTTCCTCTTGGTGCCATGTAAGTGATGGGGAAACAAAGACAATACTCTTGAGCAGTTTTTACAAGTGCAGTAGGGGAGCTGGATCAGCAGTACAGGGAGTGTTTCAGTCGCTGGGGCGGGTGAAGGATGTAGCAGGTAGGGAAGGCAGCTGCCAGCTTTTACTGTTGGAAGAGGAAGGGAGGCATCAGGAAAGGTTTCTCGGAAAAGGTGACCCTTAAATAGAGGTTCACAGGTGACAAAATTCAGAGTGGTAGTTATGAAAATTTAGGCATGAGAAGCTAGCTCCTATCCTTAAGGGTTACTTCTTTCTGCTTTCATCAGGTTTTCTAAGTACCAACCTCCATGATTAAAAACCAACTTAAGCAAATATACCTTGTCTTTAAAAGTCTCCAGTGGGTTTATCTTAACAATGTACTTAACCCACAAACGAGAACTTTCTGTTGTTGTTGTTTGGCTAGGTGGGCCATTATACTGTAATGGCCCATTATACATTATACTCATAACTTGATTGTATATTTGCTTTAGAGTTGGGTAATATGACTCTTGCCATAATCTATTCTAAGATAAATGCCATATATACAACAAAATGGTCATTATCTTTAATTTTAAAAAGAGATTAAAGAGTAAATGCAGTAACTGCTATGTTTTCTGCATGGAGTAGGAAAGACCCTTCCTCCATAATCATTTCTGTGCCTTCACCAAACACTGGACTTCCAGAGACTGCATCTTCCAAACACAGGGTTTGATTTTTTCAGGGATTGAGATTTTTGGGGATGATTTCCATTCTTTAAAAGCATCAAAACACTATGTTGGCCAAACAAAACACTTATGGAAGCTGGATTTGTGCTTTACAGTTGTATCAGTATCTTCTGGTTAGCTGGTGGGAGTGAGTTAGGGGGTAGTACTAAGTTCTGAGTCCTGTGAGAAGAGATTTTGGCCAGCTATGAGCAGGTGAAGCCACAGAAGGGATGTGGATATCAGAAAGGCTGTTGAGGCCGGGCGCGGTGGCTCAAGCCTGTAATCCCAGCACTTTGGGAGGCCGAGGCGGGCGGATCACGAGGTCAGGAGATCGAGACCATCCTGGCTAACACGGTGAAACCCCGTCTCTACTAAAAAACACAAAAAAACTAGCCGGGCGAGGTGGCAGCGCCTGTAGTCCCAGCTACTCGGGAGGCTGAGGCAGGAGAATGGCGGGAACCCGGGAGGCGGAGCTTGCAGTGAGCTGAGATCGGGCCACTGCACTCCAGCCTGGGCGACAGAGCGAGACTCCGCCTCAAAAAAAAAAAAAAAAAAAAAAAAAAAAGCTGTTGAGAGAGTCTGATTGCAAGAATAATTTAAAAATCACTCTAATTTAAAAAAAATCATGGAATGAGATATTTCAATTCAGTGAATTGTTTTAGACAAGTTTCTTAAACACTTTCCTCTTAAGAAAAAGTACATCATCGTGTCTCCTTTAACAGTATATTAAACATATTTTGGGGGATTGAGGGGCATTATTAGCATATTATGCTAAAACTATTGATGTTGTCCAGTAGAAAACAGGCAGTGGGTGGGTACTTTTTATGGGCAGTATAAGTATACTGAGGCAGTTGCTTTATTAAAAGAGGGAAGTGTATGATCAGGGTGGGATGCGTCCTGGTTTGCTGGATTGGTCCTGGCTCACTCCTGTTGTTCTGGTATAGTAACAGGACCTTTCATCCTGGACGATTGTTGTGTTGAACCCCTTTGACTCCACCAGGGACGGTACCAGATTCCTGAGGCCAAAGAAGAGACCCAGAGCCAGCAAGCGAGATGACGTGGGGCTTTATTGGGGGCCTACATCCAAGGAAGAGAGTCTAGTGGCAGTGAACTGGGTAGGAGAACCAGCCCCAAAAGCATGCAGTTTATATAGCATTTTCGCTTAGTGTCTGCCCGCTCAACAGTCTCCATATGGTAACCTTCCCTCAATCCAAAACTAAGGGCCATGATCCTCTGTCTGGCCTGCATTCCACCAGACCTCAGAGGTTGTGCGGTTGGGGGTTCTGATGTTCCTCATAGACAAAGAACAAATCTCCTGGTTGGCAACTCCAGGATTCCCTAACTTGGAATATTTAGGTGCTTCTGCCATACAGGGTTATTCTCAGGGTATGCTTAAGTTATTGCTGTCAGATGCATTTACCATGCACTGATAAATTGTATGGTCGCCCTACATGATGTTAATATGATTTTTAGTTGCTGGTCCCTTTCTCATAGAGGTGGAATGAGGCAGGTATGCTGAATGACCTTGCTGTTTCTTGTAAAATTAATCACCGAAGCAAAAGCTAAACCTTAGAATGACTCTAGCCTTCCCTGAATGATCTTTACTATTGCTTGTCAGGGCTTTAACTTGTCAGCACCATCAAAAACATGATTGATTATTTCTGTATTACAGCTTTCAAAGCTGTCCTCCCTGTTAACTTTAACCTACTGTTAGGTCTGTAACAAATTTAATTTGTGGTGTGTGAGGGAGGCATAGCAATCCCTGTTTCAAGGATATGTTTCTTAATAATCGTCCTTAAATGATACTGAAGTAAAGATAATATAACATGAATTTTTAAAAGGCACGTTTTCAGACAAACATTTTTTGGGTATGAAATCGGTGGTACCAGGTACTACTTTGCAGGTGGATCCTTTTTTTTTTTTTTAGAAACTTAAAATGATTTATATGCTGAATGATACAGTGTTCCACATCTTTTCAACTTAGAGTAAAATATAGAAGGCATGTTAAGTTTGTGATTGAAAAAGTTCGAAGTTGTAAATAATATTTTTAAATGAGAGATTGAGAATTCTTTAATAACTTAAAACAATCCCTGAAATACAGACTAAGTTGAATAGGTCAGAATATGAATTTCTGCATTTAGATTACAAGTAGTAGTTATGCAAGTGCAGGAATAAGGAAACAACATAGTTCATATGAAAAAGACATAATGGTTTTTGTTCAACACAAACTCAGTATAATGGCTGCTTAGAATGTCAGTGTACTTTGGTTTCTGATGGCATGTGAGGCTAGATACTCTGAATTATGAATACAAATAAAAATGCTGGATAAATGATGTATCTCTAAATGGCAAGAAAACATGAAAATAAAAGACCAAACATTGACCTGAAAGTGAAAGCAAGAAATCAGAGAGATAAGGGGAACACATGGTTGAAGAGCACTTGCTGAGTCCAACTGAGCTTGAATTTTCTTGGTCCCTTGTTGGCTGGAGACAAGAGACAAAGCCCAGAGCCTGCTTTGGGGAAAAAAGTTTAGTAGACACTGTCTCCACGTACAGCTGGGACCCCTAAAGACGACTTTCATAGTGTATTGTAGAGCTAGAAATACAACTTTTCCCTTGACCACCTCCCAGTCCGCAGAAAATCTCAGAAAAACTGCCTAATATTTCATAACCAATAATAATCAGCATTCATGGAAGTTTGCAGTTCTAATTTAGACCTATGGGTGGTCCAAAGAAAAGGCAAATGTATAGTTATAGAGTGGTTCCACTATAGTAGCACAAGGCAGAAGCCAGTGCAGGTCCTTTTTGGAGGAATCTTTCTTCAGGGCAAGCCTTTAAGAGTTCAAAAGTTTAAAGAAATTTTTAATGACAGTCAAGAATCACAAAACAAAGTAAACAAGGCATCATCGATAGAACCAGCCAAAATAGTAGATAACAGAATTAGGTGTGTAATAATCTCAGATATTATAGTTGTCAGAAAGAATGTAAAATAACTTTTAAAGAAATGGAAAGGTTAAAAGTGTGAGTAAATTGCAAGTGAATATAAAAATGACAAAAAAGATCTGAAAAAAACTAAATAGTTCTTGGAGAAATTAAACATGTAATTGGAATTTTAAAATCAGCAAATAGGTTTAATGGCAAATTAGACATAGCCAGAGAAAGAATTAAGCAACTGGAAGACAGTTCTGAGCTTTTTGACTGTGACCAACGGAAAGAAATTCACTTACTGGCACATATGTATGCATATGATACATGTGTATGATTTAAGCCAAAGTATCTAGAAGCTGATTTTATCAGTTCTCTACTAAAGGTAATGTTCTCTGCTATTTTGCTTTTCTTATTTATTCTTTTTCATTAAAAATGTTGGAACCAACCCAGGAAATTTTATAAACTATAGTGGGCCATGACCATTGTTTCAAAGAAAACTGATTTTAATAACTTTGAAAATGTGTATACCCTACAACCCAGCACATATCCAGCATAGTTCAGAGCACTTTGTATGGCACCAAAAAAAGAAAAAAACAAAACAAAAAAACTGGAGAAAAAAACATGGATTGTAGAAAGTATAAGGTGTGGTTTATCTGTACAGTGGATTACTATAGGACAGGGGTGATACTAAAACTAATGAACAACCTGTACAGTGTAGACACCATGCAGTCAATGTGGCTGCTGCCCGTAAACAGCAAGCCCCAGCCGATACTCATGTGTGCCAGCCTACTAACAGCCCTTTCTACACCTTTGAAAATGAATGAACTACTAGTTCATGCATCAACAGCAGAAAAACAAGTTCTAAAAGATTTTACGTAGTATGATTCCATTCATATGAACTCAGAAATTTGGACAAAACTTAAGTAGTGTATAGGGATACAAGCATGTGTTTATTTATTTCTGGAGACAGGGTCTGACCCTGTCACCAAGGCTAGAGTGCAGTCACATGATCATTGCTCACTGCACTAACTCTTGGACTCGAGCAATCCTCCTGCCTCAGCCTCCTCAGTAGCTGGGACTATACGCACCGCCACACCTAGGCATGTTTTTTTGTTTTTGTTTTTGTTTTTGGTTCTTTTGTAGAGATTTGGGTCTTGTTATGTTGCCCAGGCTGGTCTCAAACCCCTGGACTCAAGCCATCCTCCTGCTTCAGCCTTCCAAAGTGGTGGGCTTATAGGTGTGAGCCATTGTGCCCACCTAAACTGTATGTATGATTTTTTTTTTTTCGAGGCAGAATTCTGCTCTGTCACCCAGGCTGGAGTGCAGTGGCACAATCTTGGCTCACTGCAAACTCTGCCTCCCAGGTTCAAGCGATTCTCTGGCCTCAGCCTGCCAAGTAGCTGGGACTGCAGGTGCCCACCACCACACCCAGCTAATTTTTGTATTTTTAATAGAGACGGGGTTTCACCATGTTGGCCAGGATGGTCTTGATCTCTTGATCTCATCATCTGCCCACCTTGGCCTCCCAAAGTGTTGGAATTACAGGCGTGAACGAACCAGTGTGCCCTGCCTAAAAGGCAAGGGTACACACAAAATTAAGGAGAATTGTTACCTTTTAGTGGAGGACAAGTGGGTGGAATAAGAAGGGTCACAAAAGGAGCTTCAGAGATAACTTTTTCTTCTTAAAATTGTGGGTACATGAATGTTTCAATTCTTTATACCTTACTCATTTTATGAGTACTCTTTTGCCTGTTCAACATTTAGTAAAATTAATTTTTAAAAGTCAAGGCAGGATTAACACAGGCAGTAAGTCATTTATGCTGATCAGACCATTTTTGGAAAGTTGTCTTTAGTTTTGGGTGCCAAATTTTATGGGCATTAACAAACTGGAATGTGTCCAGAGGAAAGCATCCAGGGTGGTGATATAAACCACCACCCTGGTCCTGAGCCTTTCATTTTTCAGATGCAGATTCACATGCATTCTCACTGTGGGTGGTTTTAACTTCCCCAGGTCCGTCTGCTAGTGCTTAATGCAAACCTTGTTAACTCCCAGGGTATTGCACTTTTTGCTACACCTATCAGAAATGAGTTCCAAGAAGTTCCACAAATGTTCTGTAGTGTGATGGTTTGCTAAAGGTTTTTTTTTTGTATGTGGGAGGGAGGCATCTAATGCTGTAGCTATAGACCCTATGGCATGTTACTGTATTATAAAATAATAGCTCAGAAACAAGGGATCTTTCATTGCTGGGATCAGACAAATCCTCTGCTGTCCATAGCTCCTGAAGGCATCGGTAGATTCAGGTAGTATCCACCGAAGGGACATACATGAGGATAATTTAGTTTGGTGCCTTTCAGAGACTAAATCCTATGGTTTTCTGTCTGTGGCAGTGCAAGGATGCAGTTCTTCTGGCCAGGGCCCTAGCTCTGTGTAAACAAGGAGGGGTAGGCAGATGGCAGCATTTGTCTGGATAATAATTACTTGAGGTAAATGAGTAAATCAGCAATTATCGAGGATCTGCAATGTGCCAACTGTTGTTAGGTGTTTTCTCATAAAAATATTCCACTTCACAGGGAAGGAAGTGGTCTTATCCCCATCTTACAGGTGTGGAATTTAGGGGGGGGGTCGCCAAAATTAATATTTATGGGAGAGAAAAAGGACAGGAGAGCAAGCTTTCAGCAGTGCAGTGCTGGGGCTGTGGAGTCCTGGCTAAAGGCACTATGCGGTGTGGTTAGGAGCACAGATTGCAGCAGACAGGGCTGGATTCGTATGCGGGCTGTCATTTACTAGCAGGGACACCTGGGACATATGTTCTTTAACTACCTGTGCCTCTTATATCATCAGAAAATAAGGAAAACCCCTGTTTCATGAGATTGTTAAGATAATTAAATGAATTAACATACATAAAGTACTTTGAACAGTGGCTTGGCAAATAGGGCTATAAAAGTGAAGTGTTTGGTGAAGTTTATTTCTATGCTGGCTTGTAGCAAGTGATTCTCTTGTTCTCTGTGACCCTGTAGCAAAGTCTGCCCTCAGTCTTAAAGGGGTATATGCAGTAGAGTTTCCCAGCATCCCAAGTTGGGTTCAGACCTACCCAGAGGGTAGGCGTGGCCTTGATTTACATTCATTAGATCTTCTTCCTCCAAGATCCTGCACTTCCCAGGGCTATAGAAACCTGCCAGTAACAGTTTTTAAAAGACACACCAGGTGTACTTATTCCCAAGAACTTGCTCTGCAGATGAGGAAACTGAAGCTCAGGGAGGTTATGACTGTCCCAGGTTCACATGACAGCAAAGCTAAAATAAGAATGTTTGCTGTTATCTGTGTTACCTCTAGAATGTACAGAGGAAAAGGACAGTTTTCTCTTTGAAGCCTTAATTTCATACAAGGTGGATGACCTCACATATCTTGGTCCACTGGACTATCAAGACTTGTAGGTTCTCTGTGCCCTTTTGGGGGCTATGATGTGCAGGCTGCTCCCAGCTTTCAAGCCCTTCAAGAGCAGCTTACTTCTTCTTAGAGCACCTCTTTTGGCTGCTCCTCTTAACCCAGTTTCCCTCTAAATTGTGTAGGGACTAGACATTCGTTGACTCCTTCATATGTTTCTTGTAGTCTTACCTATTCTTTCCAGTGGCTATTGGCTTCTTATAACCCTGATAAGGTTTGTAGTTACGTACTGACTGCTACCTCTCTCTTCTTTTGCTGCCTCTTCTCTTTGCTTTAATTTCCTTTCTTTATCCTCTCCTCCCCTCTTATGGATTCATACACAGTGTCACTTGTGTATTTCTACCATTTTTTTGTAACTTGGGGCAGGACTGAACTTTTTTTTTTTTTTTTTTGCAACGGAGTTTTGCTCGTCACCCAGGCTGAAGTGCAATGGCGCCATCTCAGCTCACCACAACCTCACCTCCCGGATTCAAGTGATCTTCTGTCTCAGCCTCCCAAGTAGCTGGGATTATAGGCATGCACCACCATGCCCAGCTAATTTTGTATTTTTAGTAGAGACAGGATTTCTCCATGCTGATAAGGCTGGTCTCGAACTCCCAACCTGCTGAGGTGATCCGCCCACCTCGGCCTCCCAAAGTGCTGGGATTACAGGCGTGAGACACCATGCCTGGCCCAGGACTGAACTCTTGACTTTTGGAGCTGTTGCTAGGCAGTGAGTGTTCATGATATGAACTGACCAAAATCCACAGTACATCTTGTGAGCTATACAGTCATGCCTCTTAGCTTTCTTTTGTCTACCCTGGAGCCAAATTGAATGTTATTAACACAGCATTATAACCAATATATGCTTTCATTAAGAGGAAAGAGTATACCAAAATTGAGCCAAAAACTGGGATGCTGTAATTCTGCACTAAGGCAGGAAATGATAAGGTTTCAGAAAGAGGTATAGTATAATCTGTACAAGTGCCCGGTTTAAGTCGTGTTTAAACCTAAAGATAATTTTTTCTTCAACTTGAAGTGGCTTTATTGTTTATGCTTTTCTTTGAACTGAAATAAGGACAATATTCAGAATTAACATACATTATGCAACAGGTCAATTTAGGAAATTAAATAGTTGTTTAAAACATACTTGAACATTCCAACATATTGTATTCATTTTCTATCCAACAGTAGAATGTTATTCACTTTCTATATTTTTTTGCCTTTTAAATTCTATGCAAAAATTTCTACCAGCTCTTGTTTTAAAAAGAGAATGAAGGTTATTGTTGCTTGAAATTAATTTTTGTTTTTTTATTATTTATTTATTTATTATTTTTTGAGATGGAATCTCACTCTGTCGCCCAGGCTGGAGTGCAGTGGCGCAATCTCGGCTCACTGCAACCTCCGCCTCCCGGGTTTAAGCAACTCTCCTACCTCAGCCTCCCAAGTAGCTGAGGCTACAGGCATGCACCACCATGCCCGGCTAATTTTTCTTTTTGTATTTTTAGTAGAGACGAAGTTTCACCATGCTGACTAGGCTGGTGTCGAACTCCTGACCTCATGATCCACCTGCCTCGGCCTCCCAAAGCGCTGGGATTATAGGCGTGAACCACCATGCCCGCTCGAAATTAATGTTATTTTTTAAAAAATGAATTCCTTCCTAGCAGTTGAGCTTACTTTTTTTAGTAGGCTCTTTTTAAGATAACTTTTTTTGAGACCATAAAGGGAACAAAATGGGAAAAAGTATAAAACATCAGTGCAGACAGCCTTCAACTCAAAACTGTCAGGTCTTTAAAAGCAATCTTGAAACTTTTCTTGTTGTCTGGTAGCAGTATTATTGAACAGATGGCTAATTCACACAATAAGCTGGATAATCAAATCCGATGAGCTAAGATGGGGTTAACTAGAGCAATCTGTAGTATTTAGAAAAAATTCCAGGGTGATTGGGGAATGGTGACTGCAATCATTATTTGGGGTTCATTTCTGTTAGTACAAAAATACAACTTAAAGTCACAATTTGTTTTAATAAAAATGTTTTCCTTTTATTTAGAAAATATCCCTCCCCCCATCACTAAACAATCATTTCTTGTAGGGGAGAAGAAGAGAGATTTGTATTAGCCACCTGCACGGCCAGTCCAGGAAATAGTATGTCAAATTCCTGATTTATCAGGAACCCCTCCTGGCCTTCCTCTGGTCCTCATTTATTGAGTTTGCCAGATCCTGTGCTAGATGGTGGGACCATAAGGAAGAAATGGGATGAGATTCCATGGTACAGTAGGGAAATGGGTCTAAACAAGTAACACAAAACAGTGTGAAAACCTCCCAAGAATTCCTGTACTATGTTTAGAGAAACTGTATCTCCTGGAGGATGGTTCACAGCATCTGTTTAATTACCTTTGTAATTGTCTTCACTTAAGTTAAAAACTAGTTAGCTTTTTTGAATTTTTCTTGATTTTAGAAAGCATCTCTGAGGGATATGTTTATCTTGCTGGAATTCTTCTGCAAACTCACTGTGCGTCCAACAGAGCCTTGTACTTACCAAGTGATAGTAAAGACAGATTTATGATGTCTCCTTTGCAGAATAATTCTACTTGTCTATTCTTCAGGTTTCTTTCCCTCCCAACATCTGCCTGTCGGAATAGTTTCTCCTAAAACTAAGGCCCAACCATACATTTTCTTACAATCACTGGTCACACCCACAGCCATATTGTTCTTTTCTCAGGGCTTCCTTGGTGTAAACCTTTAATATGTCCTGATTTCACATTTTCTGATGTGTGCTTTATAGTGAAACACAGTTTCTACTACTAATGTGGTTTATATTTGTCTTTTAATCTATAGGCATTTAACAGTCTTTCTTTCCCCCCATCCCTCTCTTTCTGATTCAAACTGGAATAATAGAAGACACCTAAATAATATGATGAATACTTATCAAAACTCTGAAGTTGGTTTTCTGAAAAAAGCTCTCTGTTAGGTGAGATATTGAAGTGTTATCCAGGAGAAGAATACTTTATTCAAATAGTCATCTTATAGCTTGTCTACTAAAGTTGATGAAATTCGTTTTCCAAACTGGTTTAGACAAAAATGATTACTTAGCTATTTAAAGCACAATTGATCATATCTCTTTCTTGTCTTATCTCTTCTCGTCTGCCACTCTTCTGATTTCTTGCATAACATTTAATAACAAATCATAAGACTAACAAGGATGCATTTCAATTCCTTATGGTTTATGGATCAGTTTATTAGGTCAAGGGTGGGGTGGGGCGTGAGGGTGGGAGGAAGTAGGGTAGAGAGTACAAACATTTGCTAAGAGCAACACGGGATAGGTGAATTTACCCAGTGTAGGAGTCTGGCAGAAGTTTTAAAATGAAGTACATCTGAGTTCAAATCAGGGCTCCGCCTTTACTAGCCACCTGAACCTGGGAAGGTACTAAATCTGAAATCTTAGTTTCTTCATGTGCAAAATGGAGACTAGGATTGACCTTCACAAGGTTGTGAACAGTGTCTGAACTGGGCATAGAGTGGTGCCTGGCACTTACTTGTTGAGTGCCTATTATTACTTTTTAATGCCAGGAACTGCATCCTGATCAAGTCACCTAATCTTAACCTCAACTTTGTATAACCTGTATAATGGGAATATTGACATATTAATGTGAAAAAGCTAAAAAAATTATAGCCATATATAAGCATAAAGGGCTTATTTCATGAAGGCTTCCTGGATATCCTCCAGCCATTAGTGATTTCTCTTGTATGAACTCTGCTGTAGCTTTTTTCCAAGTCTCTTTGGTGTTTATCAAACATTTATTTGATACTATTGTTACTATACATTAGTTACATTTCACAAATATTGTAGTTAGTGGAATGAAACCTGTATCTTCATCTTTGTAATCCCTGTGGTATTTTAAATATCATAAGAGCTTGGTAAAGGTTTATTATATAAACAATTAAGTTTGGTATTACCATTGCTCTCTGCTTTGCAAGCTAATATAGCTTAATAGTATCATAATGGATTTATTTCCACAGAATATCTACCTTATTGTTTCTGTGATCATCTTATTAACCTTTCACAGGGACTGTGTAAAACCTAAGATACCTTCCTTACTAACATTGTGTCTTGCTGTTAGCAGAACTGAATTATATGTGGAGATGTGTGTCTATGTATTTTGATGACAAGGCAAGAAAACCACCTTAAATGTTCCCACTCTTTTATTGGACAACAAAAATTTAGGAGTAGTTTAGAATTCCATAATATTTATAGTTTATATTGTGGATGCACAGGGATATCACCTATGAAAATGTGCTACCATAGTTTATTTGTAGTTGAATATTTAGAATTTCAAATGGGTTTTCTCTTTTCAATGAAAAGAAATGTGCTTTATAAAAAAAAAAAAATCCACACACAGAAGAACATTTTGGGGATCTTGGAATCACAGAGTAGAGAGTAGCTGGTTTCTTCCAAAACTTCTAGACTTTTTATCTGACCTATAATACTTAAATAACCAGAGCAATAAACTCTTCTCATTTTTACAGTAGTAGAAATGTCAGTATTGTCTATTGATTATCTCTCCTGGTGGGCCTAGTTTGAAGGAAGAGAACACACCCAACAATTAATCAGCAGTCATTAAAAAACATCTACAAGGAATTGAGGGGTTTGCATTCTTCTGTTTAAAAAAAAAAAGCAGAGCCTCCTGGAAACTGGAATTTATTTTGCTCTTGAGTTATTCTTGAGCATTCTATTTTGCTTGTGTTTAGTGTTTAGGAATTGCAATAACCTGATATTGTGTTAACATCAATAACTTCTATTTGCATTACTATAAACTATTTAATTTAATTACGTATTACTGCATAACATGTTGCCCCATGCCTAGAGACCTAACTTCTTTTTTTTTTTTTTTTAAACTCTCACCTCGTTTCTTTGGATCGGAGTTCCAGGAATGGCTTGGGTGAATGGTTTTGATTCTGGATCTTTAATAAGATTGCAACCCAGGTGTCAGTCCATTTTGTATGTAGCCTACGTGAAGGTTTGACTGGGGCTGGAAAATCCACTTCGAAGGTGGTTCACTCACATGCCTCGCAAATTTGCACAGGTTGTTGGCGGGAGGGCTCAGTTCCTCGCCATATGGATGTCTCCATAGGGCTGCTTGAATGTCTGGCTTATATCAGGACAAGTGATCGAAGAGAGCAAGATAGACACTACCATGTCTTTATGACATCATTCCACAATATCCTATGGGCTGTCCAGGTTACCTCTGTTCATTGTAGGAGAAGAATACACAAGGGTGTGAAAATCATTGGGGGCCATTATGGAAGCTAGCTGCCAAAATAAAAGAATGCTTAATCCTTAGCACATTTTTTTTTTTTTTTTTTTTTTTTTTTTTTTTTTTTTTTTGAGACGGAGTCTTGCTCTGTCGCCCATGCTGGAGTGCAGTGGCCAGATCTCGGCTCACTGCAAGCTCCGCCTCCCGGGTTCACGCCATTCTCCTGCCTCAGCCTCCCGAGTAGCTGGGACTACAGGCACCCGCCACCTCGCCC
This sequence comes from Chlorocebus sabaeus, assembly GCF_047675955.1. Taxonomy (NCBI): domain Eukaryota; kingdom Metazoa; phylum Chordata; class Mammalia; order Primates; family Cercopithecidae; genus Chlorocebus; species Chlorocebus sabaeus. Next base: position 26,764,009 of record NC_132914.1, read on the forward strand.
GGCTAGTTTTTTTGTAATATTTAGTAGAGACGGGGTTTCACCGTGTTAGCCAGGATGGTCTCGATCTCCTGACCTCGTGATCCACCCGTCTCGGCCTCCCAAAGTGCTGGGATTACAGGCTTGAGCCACCGCGCCCGGCTCTTAGCACATTTTTATAAGTGTCCAATTAATGTTTGAATCACCTTAAGTTTTACCAAAAATAATATAATTATTGGTGAGGCTTCCCCAATTTTTATCCTCTTCTTTTCCCCACAATTACATGTTGGCGTTCATTGATTTATGGTCATTTTAAGTATAATAGATACCTGTTTTTCAGACATGTGGTAATAGGAGTATTGTATCTAGGTAAAAGGAATCGTTTAGGTAAGCAGAACTTTCACTGAGGATAAGCTCAGAACCACTGTACAATCTGCTGCCATTCTGTAAAACACTCTGAATTCATCAAGCCTTCAGCAGATATTTATCGAGTCCCACTTACGTGCTAGGCATCGAGAATGCAGGTGTCAGTGCAAAGTGTCTCTGCCCTCAAGAAGAGGCAAACATTTCAAATAGTTATTGAAGATCATGGGCTCTGAAGTCAATTTGCTTGAGTTCAGTTCTTGCCTCTCCTGTTTAGCTGTGTGACCCTGGGCTGGTTATTTAACCTTTCAGTTCTTTTCTAATTATTCCCTTATTACAGATTACCTGCCTCAGGGTTGTTGTGAGGATTTGATGAACAGTACCAGTGAGTACTAAGTGTCAGCCACTTGAGAATACCTGGAGTGACTAGTTTTGATAAGGGAGTGATGAGGTCATATTTGAGTGGAGTCTTGGAGAGTGAGTTGGAGTTTGGCCAGCATAAAAATTTGGTAAGGCCTGCACCTGGGATGCCAACTTGAAGGACAGGCAGGGAAACTGAAGTGGGGTGAGGCCGTGTATGCCACGTGGTGGCTTCAGGGGAGACACTGGAGATGGGCCTGGACAGCCGCGGGAAGGGATGCGAAGGGGCTCGTGGAAAAAACGCAGTGCATGCAGTTTCCTGAGACCATCTTCACTTAAGCTCTTGTTTCTCACTGCCTTCCTAGTACTCCCACACCTGCCAGAGCTCATGTTTGCATTTGTGGTTAGGAACATTTTGTCACTGCAGTTACCTGACAAACAAAAGAAGATTGAACTTTTTTGTGGAGACTTTCAAAAGCAGTAGGATGATAGGATTGGATCTTCACCAGTGACCTGGTGAAGAGTGAACAATGGGCTGAGTAGTTAGGAGGTTGTAGGAATCGACAGGAGGTAGGGAGGGGATACAGGTTCACAAGAGCCCAAGCCCTGACTTTGGTCAAGCTTGGCATTTCCCAGAGGCATCCTGAGCACATTACATTCCCAGGGTACCACAGAACTGCTCCTGCTCCCTGCATCACTCATCTCATCTCAAAGTGAATTTTGCAATTATAAAAATCTAAGAAGGAGAGATTTTAATCTCTGCATATATATTAGTGTCAGTGTGAATTACATATGAGAGAATAAGCACCATAATCTTTTTGGCCTTTAAATCTCTGGCTCTAGTGACAACCTTATTTTATGGACAAAGATGATAACAATTATATGTCAGTTTTTGAAACTCATTCTCAGCTATCCACTTCCCACTCTCAAAAGTTTTTCTTGAAAACACAACTAAAAAGAGAGATGAGGCTTTACTGAAGAAAAGTTGGTTAGGAAGAGGTTTTGATTTAGGTGAATAAGAATACTTTTGACAACCAGGCTAGACTCCAGACAGCTCCCAGGCCCAAGGATGGGAATTAGGGTGGTTGTTAGTCCATTTAATCTCTTCTCACTTGGTTTTGAATTTGCCACCCAGTCCTGTTTCCCAGCAGGATTGACCCTTCATTGTTTTTTGGATGACACCCTCTACAGACAGGCTCTTTTGCCAAATCATGTCACCCTCAGATGTGTATATTTCTTTTAGCTTCTTTAGGAGGTAGGTAGGTAGGTCTACTTGAAGCCAGAAGACTCTAACCCAACATCTGGTATAAGAAGATGTAGTAGAAATTCTGTGATATCTAGCTAGCTTAAACCTATATATTTTTATTAGGAAAAAAAATTAATGTGACTGCTACCTTCTTTTTAAGATTTGGAAGCGGGCACTAATGCAGCTTTGTGTTACAACTCTAGCACTATGTAAAAAATAATCAGGAAGCCATTGGCATTTTTGTAACAACTGTTAAGTTATATGAAGTGTGAGTGTAGTAACCAGCTTTGGAGACAAAGTCTTCATTCAGGGATATAGCAGCTGTGCAGGGAGAGCCCAGCTATGAAAGGGGAAACTTTGGACTAACTTCCCCTTTCCTCAATGGTGTTTGAAATGTGTATATTTTCTTACATTTGCATCAGATTTGAGATCTGCCAGCTCTTTCTCCTTGTGCTCTAATTTGATATTTCATACTCTTTCATGACTAAGAAATTTAAGGATTTTAACATTTGGGGGTGGCATTTTCTATTCACAATAAAAGTAGTTTCGTGTCTGGATAGATTTAAAAAAAAATGGTTGATGGAAGCTGGTCTTGTTGCTAAAGTAAATCTTTCTATAAATAAATGCAGAAACATCTGTGAAGGGCATAGTCTGAATGTGGCAGACATATGAATTGCATCAATTCCCATCTTGTGGCCAAGATTTCTTCCTTGGGCTTTCTTTATAGCTAATGTTGTGGCAAAGTTTCACATTCTCACAGCATTAGGCAATAAAATGGTCAAAAGAAACTGCCAAGTTACCCTCTTTCTTCTTAGGTTAGTCAGTAGTAGGAATTTGTACTCACCAAGGAGAAGTGCAGTGTATTTTTTGTTTTTATTTTTTAGGACCTGAGAGGTCTCCTTCAACCTCAGTTTTAGCCCTGGCCTTAGGCAATTTTTCCAAATGTAAAACTGCTTTCAAGAAATTAGTGTGGTATCACAGGGAGCTGGGGTGGGTAGAAAAAGAAGACACAAAGTCTCTCCTAGAACTCCATGGGCCAATCAAATGACCTTTTATAGAAACAACTGAAATTCCTTTTTCAAAAGCACAAAAATGCTAATTGAAACCAAACCAAACAAACCCACCCCACAAGAACTGCAATTCAAATGGCTAAGGGGGAAGAGTGGGGTCAGGGGAGGAAAATTCTTGGGAAATTTATTTGAAGGCACGTACTTGTATTTTGCTCTTTGGTGATTGTATGTTAAAATGGAATGATTTAGTATTTTTAAGATAAAAATTAGCCAGGACTGTAAGAACCCTGTGTACCTTTGCAGGTGCCTGTGTAGATCCTCCTAGAATACCTGTGTGGTGCTGTCCTTCCTCAAGACTACCTCGTTCTCACTGGCTGGGAGACTCCTGCGTGCTGAGGTGAGTGGTGCTGAGGTATACTCCTTACATGCATTCCATCCATCCTAGAAGAGTAGCACTTTCAGTGGCTTTTTAAAAAAATCTTTCAAAGTTTTGGGAGACTTTCATAGGTCATGTTCATCAGTAAACTCTTAAGAATCATCATTTGTAAGCCCTTTATTCAGAGAAGGACTAAGTATAGTTGGTGATAGTATCTGTTGCCACTACAGTATAATTCCTAGGTCCAAATTTGGGTCGACACTAAAAGCATCATAAAACATGCCGTAGGTTTCAAGTTTGGAATCTGAAGCAAAATATTTCAAAGCTGTGTGTCACCACTCTTGGGCTTTCTGAGGACTGTTCTATTAATGCTATAAATTGGCAACCTCTTTTAAAGTAGAGAAGTATTTCTCATAGTGAAAGGCTAGAAAATCTTAATGGCTAACTAATTTTTCAGACTTTTCTCTATGATAATCTTGGTTAAGTCTGGAAAATCCTATAGCTTATGTTTCCATTTCTTTAATAATGTCTATTATTGGCTTCATTAAGTCAAGGGGGGCATAAAAATCTCCTTGGGTGAGGATATTCAACTAAATTACGTCTCAGTTTTAGTATGTTTGCTATGTCATCTCTTGTCCCTTGAGCATTTAAATTACTTATTGGTCCCAGGAGGGAAAATAATTTGACCTTGTTTGTAATGGGTAAATACACTTATGAATAAATTGTTCACACTTTACAGGTGAATAAACTCTGTGAGGGCACCAGCCAGCGTGCTGTCTCATAAATTCCTTAATCTCTCATTTGCAAAAGTTATGTGCATGCATTTTTAACTAGATGCTGGATCTCGAAGGTCTCACATAAACTGATTTCCCCCTGAAATAAAAAACTGACTTCACAGCTTTCTAATAATTGCTAGATTATATGGAGAGACTGGACTCCTAAAACCGCAAATCCATATCCTCACCAGTTCAGCTTCCCTTTTGTAGACCCTGGTATGTTGCTTACAGTATTAGCAAAAAACCATGACTAGAAGGCCACAAATGTTGAGAGTCAAAAGATAGCCTGGTTCTAATGAGGCAATTTTGTTCTATCCACGTGAGAGTCAAAAAG